>NC_083431.1:51307791-51957429 GCF_020745735.1 Hemiscyllium ocellatum
GCAGATGACACCAAAATTGGAGGTGTAGTGGACAGCAAAGAAGGTTATCTCAGATTACAACGGGATCTTGATTAGTTGAGCCAATGGGCTGAGAAGTGGCAGATGGAGTTTAATTTAGATAAACGTGAGGTGCTGTTTTTTGAGAAAGTGAATCTTAGCAGGACTTATACATTTAATGGTAAAGTCCTAGAGAGTGTTGCTGAACAAAGTTCATAGCTCTTTGAAAGTAGAGTCGCAGGATAGTGAAGAAGGCATTTGGTATGTTTTCCTTTATTGTACAGAGCACTGAATATAGGAGTTGGGAGGTCATGTTGCAGTTGTACAAGATATTGGTTAGGCCACTGTTGGAATATTGCATGCAATTCTGGTCTCCTTCCTATCAGAAAGATCTTGTGAAACTTGAAAGGGTTCAGAAAAGAGTGACAAGGATGTTGCCAGGGTTGGAGGATCTGAGCTATCGGGAGAGGCTGAATAGGCTGGGGCTATTTTCCCTGGACCGTCAGAGGCTGAGGGGTGACCTTATAGAGGTTTACAAAATCATGAGTGGCATGGATAGGGACAAAGTCTTTTCCCTGGGGTGGTGGAGTCCAGAACTGGAGGGCATAGGTTTGGGGTGAGAGGGGAAAGATATAAAAGAGAACTAAGGGGCAACATTTTCACACAGAGGGTGGTACGTGTATGGAATGAGCTGTCAGAGGAAATGGTGGAGGCTGGTACAATTGTAACATTTAAAAGGCATTTGGATGGGTATATGAATAGGAAAGGTTTGGAGGGGTATGGGCCGGGTGCTGGGAGGTGGGAATATCTAGTCGACATGGACCACGGGGTCTGTTTCCATGCTGTACATCTCTATGATTCTAAGTCCACCCCGACCCTCCAAAGAGCAACCCCCCCAGACCCATTCCCACACATTTACCCCTGACTAATGCACCTCACCTAGACATCCCTAAAGACTATGGGTAATTTAGCATGGCAAATTCACCTAACTTGCACATCTTTGTGATTTTATGCTGAAACTGGAGAACCCAGGGAAAACCCACACAGACACAGGGAGAATGTGCAAACTCCACACAGTCACCAGAGGTTGGAATTGAACCCAGGTCCCTGGTGCTGTGAGGCAGCAGTGCTAACCACTGAGCCACCATGCCACCTCAGATAGGCTTGGACTTTGTTCATCCTGAGAGGGATAGACAAGGTCGATAGTGAACAGCTTGTCCTCATGGTAAGAGAGTCTAAAACTAGAAGGCATACCTTTTAGGTGAGAGGGGAGAGATATAACAATGTACAGGGGGATGTTTTTCTCACACAGAAGGTGGTGTCTGGAATGGGCTGCAAAGGTAGCAGTGGGAGTGAGCACAATTTCACCATTTAAGAAACATTCAGACAGTTACATGGATGAGAGAGTTATGGAGGGATATGGATCAAACCCAGACAAATGGGACAAGTTTAAATTGTGAAACCTAGGTAGCGTGGGCGAGCTGGCCCATGTAACCCCCATTACTGTATAACTCTCAGTATCTAATTGTCATGTCTCTTTTCTGGGATTTAAAGTTTTATTAAGTTTAGAATACACACATACAGTAGCGTAGTTCAAACTCTACATTGTATTTTCTGAGCAGAAAATATCCACAGGAAACTAACTCCAGCTTTCACTTTGTTTCGGGTGAGAGTGGCAAGGTATAAAAGAGAACTAAGGGGCAACTTTTTCACGCAGAGGGTGGTATGTGTATGGAATGAGCTGCCAGAGGAAGTGGTGGAGGCTGGTACAATTGCAACATTTAATAGGCATCTGGATGGGTATATGAATAGGAAGGGTTTGGAGGGATATAGGCCTCCATTGTATTCATTGGAGTTTAGAAGGTTAAGGGGAGACTTAATAGAAACGTACAAGACAATACATGGCTGGGAAACGGTGGACGCTAGGAAATTGTTTCCTTTAAGCGAGGAGTCTAGGACCCGTGGACACAGCCTTAGAATTAGAGGGGGTCAATTCAGAACAGAAATGCGGAGACATTTCTTCAGCCAGAGGGTGGTGGGCCTGTGGAATTCATTGCCGCAGAGTGCAGTGGAGGCCGGGACGCTAAATGTCTTCAAGGCAGAGATTGATAGATTCTTGATGTCACAAGGAATTAAGGGCTACGGGGAGAATGTGGGTAAGTGGAGTTGAAATGCCCATCAGCCATGGTTGAATGGCGGAATGGACTTGATGGGCCGAATGGCCTTACTTCCACTCCTATGTCTTATGGTCTTATGGTCTTAAGCGGGCTGCTGGCAGGTGGGACTAGATTGGGTTGGGATATCTGGTCGGCATGGACGGGTTGGACCGAAGGGTCTGTTTCCATGCTGTACATCTCTATGACTCTGTGACTCTAAATCATGCTTCACTTCAGGCTGTTTCACTTCAGGTGGCAATTTTCAGGAATTCAATCACAGGAGGACTTACAAGTTGTAAATTTTCATCACTTTCTGGGTAAAGAGGTTTCTCCTGAATTCTTTGCTGAGTTTACTCCTGCAGCGTGTGTGTTCCCAAGATAGGTGATACGCTGATACTTTAACAGTAGCCACTGTGATCAAGTTGCGTGTACACAACATAACTATTGTTGTACAGTAGCTGCATTCAAAGATTTAAAAATGTAATTTATTAAAATTTAGGATTACAAATAAATCTGTTGGTTTGAGACATTCATCAAACTAAAACATGTTTTCTTTCCATAAATCAACTAACTTCTCCACTTCTTCCTGATGAAGGGCTTATGCCCGAAACGTCGAATTTCCTATTCATTGGATGCTGCCTAACCTGCTGTGCTTTAACCAGCAACACATTTTCAACTAACTTCTCCACTATCAGAGCAAGCTCATTGTTCCTGGCAACATTGCTATCTTTTATGAGTCTGAGATGTGTCCAGGCCAACATTTAGTGATAACCCCAATTTCTCAGAGGGCCAACCACATTACTCTGGGTCTGTGTCACATGGAGTCCAGGGCTGGTAGGGACAGCAGATTTCCTTCCTGAAATGGCATTAGCAAACTAGTTTTTGTTTAAAAAATAGTAACCAATACAAGTTACACCATTAGCCTAGCTTTGAATTCCAGATTTTTATTGATTTGATATGTCAGCATCTGTTTCAGTGATGATTTGGAGATGCTGATGTGTGCAAAGTTAAAAATCACACAACACCAGGTTACAGTCCAACAGGTTTAATTGGAAGCACTAGCTTTTTGAGCGCTGCTCCTTCATCAGGTGGTTGGATTATAACCTGGTGTTGTGTGATTTTTAACTCTGTTGCAGTGGGTTTTGCATTCACACCTTGCAGAGCATGAACCTGGAGTTTTAGGATTTACTTGTCCCGTGACATTGTCAGGAGAAAGTGAGGACTGCAGATGCTGGAGATCAGAGCTGAAAATGTGTTGCTGGAAAAGCGCAGCAGGTCAGGCAGCATCCAAGGAGCAGGAGAATCGACATTTCGGGCATGATCCCTTCTTCAGGAATTCCTGAAGAAGGGCTCATGCCAAAACGTCGACTCTCCTGCTCCTTGGATGCTGCCTGACCTGCTGCGCTTTTCCAGCAACACATTTTCATCCGTGACATTGTCACTGTGGTATCACCTTCCCTAGTGCTACCGTTCATGTTGATGCAATGGGTGGAGATTTATTGCAAATGTAACTTCAGTCCCAGTATTTGGGATACTCTTGCCTATTTACAGAGAGGTCCTGGATTTAGGCCTGTTTGCTGCTCCACCTAGTGGTAGAGTGACCCATGACAGCAGTTTTATTTGTAGCCATGAATGCAACCACTAATTTTGAACTCAGGGACAAGGAGAAGCGTACTTCCTATTGCTGAAACCACTGAAACAACTAAATTGTTTCAGGACAATAAGAAAGACATTTAGCTCATCTTATTCTGGGTGTACATGTTTGATGATGACTTTCCATCAAGATTAGAGTGGTGCTGGAAAAGCACAGCAGGTCAGGCAGCATCCCAGGAGTTGGGGAATCGACATATCGGGCAAAAGCCCTTCATCAGGAATTTGCCTAAAACGTTGATTCCCATACTCCACAAATGCTGCCTGACCTGCTGTGCTTTTCTAGCACCACTCCAATCTTGACTGTAATCTCCAGCACCTGCAGTACCCACTTCTGCCTGCTTATCATCAAGACTCAGTGTAGTGTTATGTAACGATTAGATTATCAGCCACACATGGGTCTTCAAAAGGACGACTGCTGCTATTGGCTGCTGGCTTCTCTTTGATGGCTCAATGACTGGGCCCTCTGTTGACAGGATTTGACTTGGCTTAGTTTAAGCAGCTTGCCATTAACAGCTAAACAATTTGGATGTTTGTTGCTGGCCAGCTGTTGCTACATCTCATAAGTTACCAATAATCATAACGAAAATTCAAGTGGTTGCAGCTCCACTGAGTGCATTTAGAGTCATAGAGTCATAGAGATGTACAGCATGGAAACAGACCCTTCCATCCAACCCGTCCATGCCGACCAGATATCCCAACCCAATCTAGTCCCACCTGCCAGCACCCGGTCCATATCCCTCCAAATCCTTCCTATTCATATACCCATCCAGATGTCTTTTAAATGTTGTCATTGTACCAGCCTCCACCACTTCCTCTGGCAGCTCATTCCACATACGCACCACCCTCTGCGTGAAACGTTGCCCCTTAGGTCTCTTTTATATCTTTCCCCTCTCACCCTAAACCTATGGCCTCTACTTCTGGACTCCACCACCCCAGGGAAAAGACCTTGTCTATTTATCCTATCCATGTCCCTCATGATTTTATAAACCTCTATAAAGTCACCCCTCAGCCTCCGATGCTCCAGGGAAAACAGCTCCAGCGTATTCAACCTCTACCTATATCTCAAATCCTCCAACCCTGACAACATCCTTGTAAATCTTTTCTGAACCCTTTCAAGTTCCACAACATCCTTCCAATAGAAAGCAGACCAGAACTGTATGCAATATTCCAAAAGTGGCCTAACCAATGTCCTGTACAGCCTCAACATTTCCTCCTAACTCCTGTACTCAATACTCTGACCAATAAAGGAAAGCATACCAAACTCCTTCTTCACTATCCTATCTACCTGCGACTCCACTTTCAAGGAGCTATGAACCTGCACTCCAAGGTCTCTTTGTTCAGCTACATTCCCAAGGACCTCACCATTAAATGTATAAAACCTGCTAAGATTTGCTTTCCCAAAATGCAGCACCTTGCATTTGTCTAAATTAAATTCCATCTGCCACTTCTCAGCCCATTGGCCCGCCAGATCAAGATCCTGTTGAAATCTGAGGTAACCTTCTTCACTGTCCATGACTCCTCTAATTTTGGTGTCATCTGCAAACTTACTAACCATACCTTTCATGCTCACATCTAAATCGTTTGTATAAATGACCAAAAGTAGAGGGCCCAGCACCGATCCTTGTGGCACTCCACTGGTCACAGGCCTCCAGTCTGAAAAACAACCCTCCACCACCACCCTCTGTCTTCTACTTTTGAGCTAGTTCTGTATCCGAATGGTTAGTTCTCCCTGTATTCCATGAGATCTAACCTTGCTAACCAGTCTCCCATGGGGAACCTTGTCGAACGCCTTATTGAAGTCCATATGGATCACATCTACTGCTCTGCCCTCATCAATCCTCTTTGTTGCTTCTTCAAAAAACTCAGGCATGAGACATGATTTCCCACACACAAAGCCATGCTGACTATCCCTAATCAGTCCTTGCCTGTCCCTCAGGATTCCCTCCCAACAACTTGCCCACCACTGACGTCAGGGTCACTGGTCTATAGTTCCCTGGCTGGTCTTTGCTACCTTTCTTAAACAGTGGCACCACATTAGCCAACCTTCAGTCTTCCACCTGTGGCTATCCATGATAAGAATATCTCAGTAAGAGGCCCAGCTATCACTTCCCTAGCTTCCCACAGAGTTCTCGGGTACACCTGATCAGGTCCTGGGGATTTATCCACTTTTATATCTTTCAAGACATCCAGCACTTCCTCCTCTGTAATATGGGCATTTTTCAAGATGTCACCATCTATTTCCCTACAGTCTATATTTTCCATGCCATTTTCCACAGTAAACACCGATGCAAAATACTTGTTTAGTATTTCTCCCATCCCCTGAGGCTCCACACTGCCCTCTCCTGCTGCCGTGCTGATCTTTGAGGGCCCTATTCTCTCCCTAGTTACCCTTTTGTCCTTAATGTATTTATGAAAACCTTTGGATTCTCACTAATTCTATTTGCCAAAGCTATCTCATGTCCCCTTTTTGCCCTCCTGATTTCCCTCTTAAGTATACTCCTACTGCCTTTATACCCTTCTAAGGATTCACTCGATCTTTCCTATTTATACCTGACATATGCTTCCTTCTATTTCTTAACCAAACCCTCAATTTCTTTCGTCATCCAGCATTCCCCATACCTACCGGCTTTTCCTTTCACCCTGACAGGAATATACTGTCTGGACTGTCATTATCTCATTTCTGAAGTCTTCCCATTTTCCAGCCTTCCCTTGACCTGCGAACATCTGCCTCCAATCAGCACTTGAAAGTTCTTATCTAATACCATTAAAATTCGCCTTTCTCCAATTTAAAACTTCAACTTTTAGATCTGGTCTATCCTTTTCCATCACTATTTTAAAACGAATAGAATTATGGTCGCTGGCCCCAAAGTGCTCCCCCACTGACACCTCAGTCACCTGCCCTGCCTTATTTCCCAAGAGTAGGTCAGGTTTTGCACCTTCTCTAGTAGGTACATCCACATACTGAATCAGAAAGTTTTCTTGTACACACTTAGCAAATTCCTCTCCCTTAACATTATGGCAGTCCCAGTCCATGTTTGGAAAGTTAAAATCCCCTACCATAACTACTCTATTATTCTTACAGATAACTGAAATCACCTGACAAATTTGTTTTTCAATCTCCCGCTGAATATTAGGGGGTCTATAATACAATCCCAATAAGGTGATTATCCCTTTCTTATTTCTCAGTTCCACCCAAATAACTTTCCTGGATGTATTTTCAGAAATATTCTCCCTCAGTACAGCTGTAATGCTAATCCTTATCAAAAACCCCTTATCCCCCTCCTCTCTTGCCTCTTTGTATCTGGAACATTAAGCTTCCAGTCCTGTCCATCCCTGAGCCATGTTTCTGTAGTTGCTATGATATCCCAGTCCCATGTTCCTAACCATGCCCTGAGTTCACCTGCCTTCTCTGTTAGGCCCCTTGC
Organism: Hemiscyllium ocellatum; assembly: GCF_020745735.1. Taxonomy (NCBI): domain Eukaryota; kingdom Metazoa; phylum Chordata; class Chondrichthyes; order Orectolobiformes; family Hemiscylliidae; genus Hemiscyllium; species Hemiscyllium ocellatum. Next base: position 51,315,023 of record NC_083431.1, read on the forward strand.
ATTGAAGCAAATTTATTGAATTGCATTGAAGCAGGTTTATCAGTCCTACAGTGTTCTCTGATTTGTTCCTGTCTGCCCTTACTTCTCGACTCGTTCCTTTTCTTAATTGTACCAGTCTCAGACTGATCTCTTTTCTCACTATCTCCCTGGGTCCCAACCAATCCCCCTCCCTCCACCCCACACCTTATTAGTTTAAATCCTCCTGAGCAGCTCTAGCAAATCTCCCTGCCAGTATATTAGTCCCCTTCCAATTTAGGTGCAATCCGTCTTTCTTGTACAGATCACTTCTACCCCAGCAGAGATTCCAACGATCCAAAACTGTGAACCCGTCTCCCATACATCAGCTCCTCAGCCATGCATTCATCTGCTCTATCCTCCTATTCCTACCCTCACCCTCATAGCACCTGGAGTAATCCAGATATTACTACTCTCGAGACCTCTTTTTTAAATTCCTGCCTAACTCTCTGTAATCTCCATTCAGAATCTCATCCTTTTCCCTTCCAATGTCATTAATTCCAATGTATGCAATGACCTCCTGCTGGTCCCTCTCCCCTTTGAGAACACTCTGCACCCTCTCTGAGGCATCCTTGATCCTGGCACTAGGAAAGCAACACACCATTCTGATTTTTCGCTGCTGGCCACAGAAACTTTTGCCTAACAAAATCAATCACTTGGAACCCAACTTGCCCTTCATCACATTAGAGCCAGTCTCAATACCAGAAACCTGGCTGTTCATGCTACATTCCCCCGACATCACCCCCTACACTTTCCAAAGCAGCATACTTGCTTGAAATGGGGATTGCCACAGAAGATTCCTGAACTAACTACCTACCTCTCTTACCTTTCCCACCTAACCCACCTACCTGACTGTATCTGCAGCTTTTCTCCCTTCCTATAACTGCCATAAATCACACCCCCTTGCTCTTGAAAGTTCCTCATTGTCTCTAACTGTCAGTTCCATTGATCCATTTGATCTGATTGGATTCACAACCAAAGACACTTGCTGCAGACATAATCATCAGTAATATCAGTAAACTCCCATATCTGACAGGAAGAGTATATCTACTAAAGGCCATCTTTGCTCCTTCACAATCTACAGACCGAGAAAATAGCATTGTCTTTTCACTCTAAAAGAATTGCTCTAAGCTAAATTAGTATTTATGGTTTACATTTTTAAAATTTAACCAAGAGACCAATTTCAATAAAATAATCAAGAAAGAACCCACTCTACTCACTACTGTAGACTTACAGCAAGGTTACATGTTTAAAACTATGCACTTGTCTGTTCCTGTGCTGTGAGCTCTCCCACACAGGTTCCTCTAAGGTCAGCTGTGAATTTCACTGTCTGTTAAGTTTTCTGAGATGCATTCCGATGTCCAGAAATTCATAAACTCAAACAGCAAAGGCAGTAACTGTGCAGAGTCACTGCTGTGTCAGTTAGCAGTGTACATTTCTTTCTCCCTCTCCTTCACTGACCATGTGTCTTGCAGATCTCCACATACTGGCTTAGCACATGGCTGCAGTGTGACAATGAATGTGGCACTGTGGAATCTATGCTCACATGATAAGGTGTGCCTAGCTCGTTTGGAATAATTTAGCAGTTCATGCACAACGCCAGCTACCTTTATGCAAAATCTACAGAATGGGAAATAGTTCTCAGATCCATAAATGTGGATACGGTTTAAGCTAACCGGGTGGTGAAGTGGGAGTGGGCTGTCCCTTTTCCTCCTGGTTTGTCAGCAGTGCACTCCTTCCTGAGGAATGCTGAATGAAGTCTGCAGGGAGCCAATGTCAGAATAGCAATCGAAAATAGATTCGATCCCGCCCTCGAAAGGTCAAATCTCCAATTGTTTAACACTCTTTGGAATCTCATAAGATTCTAAAACACCTATAGTCACGGATCACAGAGTCAGACAGCACAGAAACAGACCTTTCGATCTAACTAGTCTGCACTGACCAGACATCCCAATCCGACTAGTCCCACCTTCCAGCATTTGGCCCACATCCCTCTAAACCCTTCCTATTCATATACCCAACCCGGTGCCCTTTAAATGTTGTAATTGTACCGACCTCCATCACTTCCCCTGGCAAACACATACCACCATCTGCGCGAAAAGGTTATTCCTCAGGTCCTTTTTAAATCTTTCCCTTCTTATCTTAAACCTATATCCTCTAGTTTTGGACTCCCGCCACCCTGAGGAGAGGACCGTGGCTGTTCACCCTATTCATGACCCTCATGATTTTACAAACTCCTGTAAGGTCACCCCTCAGCCTCTGATGCTACAAGGAAAATAACCCAGGCCTGGGACTCTAATCCTCCAGTCCCAGCAACATCCTCGGAAATCTTTTCTGTACCCTTTCAAGTTTAACAACATCACTCCTGTAGCAGGGAAACCAGCAGTGTATGGAGTATTCTAAAAGTGGCCTAGTCATTTCCTTACAGCCGCAACATGCCATCTCAGGGTTGGCTATGAAGAACACAGCCCATGTGATGACAAAGCCTAGTGTGTGGGGGTGGGGGTAAGGACATAGAACATAGAGCATAGAACAGTACAACATAGGAACAGGCCCTTCGGCCCAAGACGTTGTGCTGACCATGACATCAAATTAAACTCTTCCCTTATGCAACTGGTCCATTTCCCTCCATTCCTTGCTTATCTATGTGCTTATGTAAAAGATCTTAAATGCCCATGCAGTATCTGCCTCTCTCACTACCCTGAGATGGGAGAAGGTGCTCAAGGCCTTGCAGTATTAAACTCAATATTGACTTCAGTGGGCTACAGAGTTCCCAAATGGAAAATGAGGTGCTGTTCTTCCAGCTTATGCCGAGCTTTATTGGAGCACAGCCCCAAGCCTGAGACAGAGATGTTGCCTTGGGAACAAGGTGGTGTGTTGAAGAATAAATTTAATGTATGATAGCAACTATATTCAAGTTACTGCGAGACGGTAGACATTGTCTTGACCCTGTGATATAGACCCAGGTAGGGTGGGTTCTACTCTTTCAAGATCCTGAGCTGTTCTCCCACCAAGATCATATGACGTTATCATAGTGCATAGTGCTTCAGGTGTTCCTCAGCATTAACCCTTTCAGACCCTTATATCTTACACACCTGTAATTGGTTAGAAGGTAGCAATAAAGGGAATGGTGAAATAAAAGCAGAAAATAATGTATGTGGCTGACTATGCATCACAACAGAATGAAAGATCATTAACCTAACTGACTGACTCTGTTTTCCTCTTTCCAAAGAGTCGGTATGATCTGGGGAGTATTCCCAGCATTTTCTGCTTGGATTTCAGATTTCCAGCATCCCCAATACTTTGCCTTTGTCAAGAGGGAATATTTTCTGATTGAAACATTGTGGCGATCCTTAAGGATTTGTATCCCAGCCCTAAAGTATCCAAAACAAAATTCACAGCAGATATATGACAAGAACCTGGATGAAAGAATATATCTAAATATGTAGGTAACACAAATTAAAACAAGCCATTAGTTTATTATTATGACCATTATATCATAGGGCCATAAGATATTACAGCAGAGTTAAGTCTGCTTTGCCATTCGATCGTAGCTGAAATGTTTCTCAAACCTACTCTCCTGCCTTCTCCTCATAACCCTTGATCCCCTTACTAATTAAGAATCTATCTATCTCTGTCTCAAATACACTCAATGATCTGGGATGCACAGCCCTCTGAGGCAATGAGTTCCACCCTCTGGCTGATGAAATCCTTCCTCATCTCCAGGGTCTTCCCTTCACTCTGAGACTGTGCCCTCAGGTCCTAGTCTCTCCTACTAGCGAAACCATCTTCTTCACACCCATCCTATCCAGGCCTTTCAGTATTCTGTATTATTGTGTCATTTTCAATAATTTCCTCAGTTTCTTCATCCAGATTGTTAACGTATAATGTGAATAGCTGTAATCCAAATGCTAACCCTGAGGAACTCCATGCCATCCTGAAAAAATATCTCCTTATCCCAACTCTCTGCCAAGCAGCGATTCCTCTATCCATGTCAGTACCTTGCCTTAACACCATGGGCTCATCTTATTTAGCAATGTTCTGCACAGCAACTAGTCAAAGGCATTCTGGAAAATCAAACAGATTATGTCTAATTTATTCACTACCTCCTCAAAGAATTCCAACAGATTTGTCAGGCATGACCACTCCTTGACAAAGCCATGCTGACTCAACTCTATTTTATCATGTATTTCCAAGTACTCTGCAACCTCATTATTAATAATGGATTATCAAATTTCACCAATGGCCGTAGTCAGGCTAATTGGCCTATAATTTCCTGTCTTTTGCCTCCCTCCTTGAGCAGATTTGTTACATTATCAATTTGCCAGCCCTCTGGGACTCTCCCTGATTCCAGTAATTCCTAAAAGATCACAATCAATGCCTCTACAATCACCTCCCTGATCTCCTTAGATTCCTGGGATGTAGTCCATATGGTCCAGGCGATTATCCACCATATGGTCCAGGCGATTATCCACCATATGGTCCAGGCGATTATCCACCTTATGATCCAGGTGATTATCCACCTTATGGTCCAGGTGATTATCCATCATATGGTCCAGGCGATTATCCACCTTATGGTCCAGGCGATTATCCACCATATGGTCCAGGCGATTATCCATCATATGGTCCAGGCAATTATCCACCTTATGGTCCAGGCGATTATCCACCATATGGTCCAGGCGATTATCCATCATATGGTCCAGGCGATTATCCACCTTATGGTCCAGGTGATTATCCACCATATGGTCCAGGCGATTATCCACCTTATGGTCCAGACGATTATCCACCTTATGGTCCAGGCGATTATCCACCATATGGTCCAGGCGATTATCCACCTTATGGTCCAGGCGATTATCCACCATATGATCCAGGCGATTATCCACCTTATGGTCCAGACGATTATCCACCATATGATCCAGGCGATTATCCACCTTATGGTCCAGGCGATTATCCACCATATGGTCCAGGCGATTATCCACCTTATGGTCCAGGCAATTATCCACCTTAAGACCTGTCAGCTTCGCCAGCACCTTCTCCACAGTGATGGCCACTACATTCACCTTTGCTCCCTGACTCTCTCGAAGCTCTGGTTTGCTGCTGATATCTTCTACTGTGAAAACTGATGCAAAATACCTAATCAGTTCCTTTGCCATTTCTTTGTCCCCCTTTCTGTTTTTGCAGCAGTTCAATGTAAAACTTTTCCTTTCTCTTACCTTAGGTCTCTGTAAAGAACTCTTGTGAACTTCTTTCATATTACTAGGTAGCTCATCTCTTATTTCATCTTCTTCCCTCATTGCTTTTTTTAGATCTCCTCTGCTGGTTTTTAAAGGCTTCCCAATCCTCTGGCTCCTCACTAATCTTCACTACATTGTATGCTTTTCCTTTTGCTTTGATGCTATCCCTGGCTTCCTTTATCAGCCCCGGCTGCCTCATCCTCCCCTTAATTTGGTTCTTCTTTTGTGAAACGAATTTCTGATGTATCTTCTGAATGACCCCCAACTCTGGCCAATTCCTTTGTAGTTACCTTTACTCAATTGTAATACCAGGACATTTCATTCAATCTTCTCCCTCTCAAATTATGGAGTGACTTCTGCTGTATTATGGTCAGGACCCCATAGGGATTGCTTCACCTTAAGCTAACTTATCAAGTCTGCCTCATTACACATCATCGAATCCAGAATTGCCTGTTCCCTCGTGGGCTCCAACACAAGCTGCTCATGGACTTTCCACAAATTCCTTTTCTTGGGATCCGCTACCAACCTTGAGGTTGAGTCCACCTGCATATTGAAGTCCCCCATGATTATTGGAACAGTGCCTTTCTGACATGCCTTTTCTGTCTCCTGAATTATTTCCTTCCCCACATCCTGAATTTTGCAATGAGGCCTGGACACAACTCTCATCCGGGTCTTTTTTTACCTTAGTGGTTCCTCAGGCCTGCCCACACAGACTCCATGCCTCTGACTCTGTCACATTTGGCTTTAATTTCATTCCTTACTAACAAGGCAATTCTGCCCATCTGCCATCTGCCTATCCTTTTGATAGGACGTATATCTTTGAAGATTAAATTCTCAGGCCTGATCTTCTTCCAGCTATGTTTCTGTGATCCCCACAATATCATACCTGGCCATTTTAATTAGTACTACAGGCTTGTTTCCCTTGTCTTGTATACTACATGCAATTAACTACAACACCCTCAGTCCTGTATTTACTCTTGCCTTCCCATAGTTGCCCCCTTACCTGCTGTGCATGAAGTTAGATTCTTGACCCTTTCCATACTCTCTTAGCTATTTCTTGTTCTGGAAACTTTGTTAAGCCCTCCCTGCCTTTCACTTTTATCGCAACTTTCCATGGAACTGAACGTTTCCCCCCCCATCCCCCCCTCCGCCACCCCCCCCCCCTCCAACTATTTAATGTAACGCCCTATCCACATACCCAGTTATATGATTCAGCCCAACCTGATTCAGGTGGACCCTGACCCATCAGGACAGCTCCCCCCCCACCCCCACCCCCAACTCCCTCCCCACCCCCCCCCCCCCAGTACTGGTGCCAGTGTCCCATGAGTTTGAATCTGTTTCTCCCACACCTATCTCTGATCCATTCGATGACCTCTTTAATTTTGTCAAAGCTGTGTCAATGAGCTCATGACCCACCCGGTAATCCAGAGGTTGTTCATTTTGCTCCTAGAAGTTCAGCAGAACCTCTTTCCTCTTTTTACCCATATCATTGGCCAACGTGGACCATCAAAACTGGACCTTGCCCCTCCCACTCCACTTTTGCAGCCCAGATGAGATACCTTGAACCCAGGCACCAGGCAGTCAACACAGCCTTTGGGACTCTTGATCCTGGCCATAGAGAACAGTATCTATTTCCCTGATTATACGGTACACAATTACAACTATATTTCTCTTTTGTCCTCCATCTTGAAAGGCTCCCTGTACCACAGTGCCATGGTCTGTTTGTTCATTCTCTCTACAGCCCCCTCTCGCATCCACACATGAAGCTAGAAACCTGTTCGGTAAGCCCTAGCGCGAAGGCTCCTGCAGCACTGTCTCCTGGATCCTACTATCTGCCTTGCTCATAGTCACACCCTTCTGTCCTTGCCCACTGACTGAATTCGAGGTAATTAATCTCAGGGGCATGACTCACATCCAAAACACAGCGTTCCAGTAATTCATCCCCTCCCTGATGTGCCACAGTGTTTGAAGCTCAGACTCCAGCTCTTCAACTCTGAACCAGCGTTCCTCAAGTACCAACACTTGTTGCCGATGTGGTCACTATGAACCACAATGGGATCGGCCAGCTCCCACATCACACAGTTACAACACCTCACCTGGCCTGGCATTTCTATTTTAATTACTTAGTTCATAATTTGACTTTTAGAAATTTTCTACCGGTCGTTTAGTTTGTTAGATACGACCCACTCTTTACCTTCAGTCAGTAAGTAACTATAATAGAAAGCCAAATTAGTAGCTATCACCACTCAGTGAAGTGACAGCTTTCCCTGCCATGTCCCGTTTAGTGCTGGGCTCCTGATCCTGTTATAAAAAACCCGACCAGCTGAGACAAAAAAGGCAAGAAAAAGATCCCCTATTCCCCTTGGCTCCAAATCCCATGCAGCTTCCAAATTCCCCAAACTGTATACTCCCTCAGACTGTCTCACTCTGGATGGGATCGCTCCTTCCTGATTGGGTGCACACCTGTGACCTGTGAACTTTTGTACCTTATTTAACCTCCTTTTAGTACTTGAATGGTCCAAATTGAAAAATAACGAGCAGCAGAACTTTAGTTTAAACAAGATGAATGGTTAGTTTATTACACAACTATTGCTGAAAGTTACTACATACAAATGATATAAGCAGTTAGTTACAAAGATAAAACTACAGTCTGTTATCATTGCTTGAAGATGCTTTTTCCTAAAATGACTGGAATACAGCCACTGCAATGGCTTTTCCACTCAAATAACTGTGTCCACAGGTGGACGGAGCATAACAGGCTCTGGGAAAACAGGAGAAAGTGAGGTCTGCAGATGCTGGGGATCAGAGCTGAAAATGTGTTGCTGGAAAAGCGCAACAAGTCAAGCAGCATCCAAGGAGCCGGAGATTCGACGTTTCGGGCATAAGATTCCTGAAGAAGGGCTTATGCCCGAAACGTCGAATCTCCTGCTCCTTGGATGCTGCCTGACCTGCTGCGCTTTTCCAACAACACCTTTTTCAGCTCTGGGAAACAGGCATACACATTCTGACCGTTGTTAGTCTGTTTCATTACCTGCAGTTCTGTACAGGTTAGCCTCCCTCTGTTTCACTCTCTCTCCGATGATATCCGATAGTGTGAAGTGTAGTTATCCATGTTCCAATCAGAAATGGTCCTGTGCTACGATCACTGAACTTGTATTTCAACTGTAATTCAGAAAGTGGTGGTGAGCTGCCCTCCTGAGCTGCTGCAGTCCACGTGGAAGGGGTTTCTTTTCAGGATTTTGACCAGTGACACTGAAAGAATGGTGATGGTGGGTGACTTGGAGGGGAACTTGCAGATGGTGGTGTCCCCATTGTGAGAAACAAAACCTACTCACTTCAATAATTTCAGTCCGAGGCAAGATCTGAATCAGTAGTGTCATTTATTTCACACTTGCAAGTGGGTGTGATGTCCACTGTCCATAAGGCAGAGACAAAACACACACCGAATTCAACGAATACACGATATTTATATAATTTGGTTTCTATATGTTTTTTTATTTCATTGTTCCCCCCCACCGTTTACATCCTCCACTTCCCTAAGACTGGTCCCCATTACACCTGTTTATCTCTTGCCTTATCCGGCCTTGTCTGTGACAAAATGCTTATTTCTGGCCTCACAAGGCCGTTTGACCTCATCCTGCTGTGGGTCATTGTTAGGCATATCCTTTCCTTACCATTATCTACTCCCTCCATCTGTTCCTTCCCTCACAGCATCTTATCTCATCGTCTGTAATATCTACCATTGTTTTGCAGTCCCGTCTCTTTCTTGCATACATTTTTAGCTAATACAAAAAAAACAATTATGCATTTCCTCCACAGAGTTTCCATTCTTGTTGACTCAGCTCTTGGTTGAAACAATTACACACTGGTGTGAGCTCATTTACTTTGTATAAGCAATTATAATGGCAGAAGTAACACTACTTTACCTATATCCCACACCATGGATCTGTTGCCCTTGTCCTTCGAGATGGGGAGTGGCTGTGAGTTTGGAAGGTGCTGTCTGAGGAGTTTTGTCGAGTTGATGACATCAGGAATATAAATAGTTCTTCTACACCACGATGGTTGAGTTCTTGTGCAACCCCGCATTACAGAAAAATTGCGCTTAAAGTGTTGGCGATGTAATCGCGTTACAGACTACACATATTTTAAAAGTCAGTGCTTTCAAAACAGTGACCCCAAGTCATCGATCATGGTACAGCGAATTTGCGAAACAAGTGTGTAGCAGAACGCCTCCGCACCGACATCTATTACAAACCCACTGCCTCCCACAACTACCTCAATTACACCTCCTCCTACCAACCTCCTGCAAAAATACGATCCCGCGCTCCCAATTCCCCCACCTCTGTCATATGTGCTTCCAGGATGCATGATTCCAGTCCAGGTCATCCCAGATGTCCTCCTATTTCAAGTACCATAATTTCCACTCTCCCGTGATCAACAATGCCCTCAACTGCATCTCCTCCATTTTCTGCACCTCTGCCCTCCAACAAAACTCCCCTAACCACAAGCATAGAGTCCCCCAGTCCTCACATTCCACCCCACTAACCTCCAAATCCAATGCATTATCCTCTGCCAGTTCCACCACCTGCAGTCTGACCCCACAATCACAATGATATTTCTATCCCCCCACCCTCACCCCACCCCCATCTGCTTGATGCAGGGACCAATCCCTCCGTGACTCCCTCGTTGGTCCACATGTTCCACCAACCCTTCGTCAACAGCTGGAACCTTCCTCTCTGACCACAGGAGGTGCAAAACCTGCCCTCACACCTCTGCCCTCACCTCCATCCATGCCCCAAAGAATCATTCAAAGTCCAGCAGAGATTCCATGGGACAGCACGGTGGTTCAGTGATTAGCCTCACAGCGCCAGGGACGCAGGTTCGATTCCAGCCTCGGGAGATTGTCTGTGCAGAGTTTGCGCATTCTCCTTGTGTCAGTGTGGGTTTCCTCCGGGTGCTCCGGTTTCCTCCCACGGTCCAAAGATGTGCAGGTCAGGTGAATTGGCCAGCAAGTGTGAACTTTCTGGGTCAAATGGCCTGTTTCCACAGTGTAAGGATTCTATGATTCACATGCATTTCCTCTAATCTGATTTACTGTAATTATTACTCCCAATGTGGTCTCCTCTACTTTGGAAAGAATGAGCTCAAACTCGGGAACCAGTTCAGGGAACATTTCTGTTTGGTACACTCCAATCAACCCCACCTCCCAGTTGCCATCCATTAGGGTGGCATGGTGGCACAGTGGTTAGCACTGCTGCCTCACAGCGCCAGAGACCCGGGTTCAATTCCTGCTTCAGGCGACTGACTGTGTGGAGTTTGCACATTCTCCCCGTGTCTGCATGGGTTTCCTCCGGGTACTCCGGTTTCCTCCCACAGTCACAAAGATGTGCGGGTCAGGTGAATTGGCCATGCTAAATTGCCCGTAGTGTTAGATAAAGGGTAAATGTAGGTGTATGGGTGGGTTGCGCTTCTGTGGGTCGGTGTGGACTTGTTGGGCCGAAGGGCCTGTTTCCACACTGTAAGTAATCTAATCTAATCTAATCTAAACTCCCCTCCCACTCTCCCGACAACATGTCCATCCTGGGCCTCCTCCACAGTCATAACAAGGCCACAACAAACTGGAGGAAGAACACCTCATCTTCCACCTTGGGAGCTTATAATCATACTGCCTTAACATAGAATTCACCAACTTCCAAATCTCCCCAACACCCACCTCATCCCCCACTCCCACCTTGCCCCCATAACCTGACCCAACGTGTCCATCTTCCTTCCCGCCTATCCACTCCACCCTTCTCACTGACTAATCACAGCCACCTCCTACCTGCATCCACCTATTGCCATTCAACCCAGCCCCACTCCCTCCCTCTATTAATTTCTCAGCCCCCTTACCCTCCCCAGTCCTGATGAAAGATTCCAACCTGTAATGTCAACTCCCCCCACGTCTGATGCTGCTTGACTTGTGCTTTTTCCAGCTCCACTCTTTATCCAGTTCAAGGGATATGGGCCAAATGCAGGCAAACGGGAGAGTTGAATTAAGGAAACCTGGTCAGTGTGCATGAATTGGACCAATGAGTCTGTTTCCTTATGTATGATGCTATGACTATGAGATCCTAAATGAATATCTCTCATCAGTATTTACTGTGGAGAAAGACATGGAAGCAAGGGAATTTGGGGAAATAAATAGTGATATCTTGAAAAGGGTCCACCTTACATGGGAGGAGGTAGTGGAGGTCATAAAATAGATAAAGCAACCTGATCCAGTGGATCCCAGAACATTGTGGAAAGAAATTTCTCGGGTCCAAGCGTGGACAGTTATATCATCAACACCCACTGATGAGGTGCCGCAAGACTGGAAGATGATTAATGTGGTGCCATTATTTAAGAAAGGCTGCAAGGAAAAGCCAGGGAACTACAGACAGATCAGCCTGACGTCAGTGGTAGGTAAGTTGTTGGAGGGGATTCTGAAAGACAGATTGACATTCATTTGGAAAGGCAAGAACTGATTAGAAAGAGTCAATATGGCTTTGTGAATAGGAAATTGTGTCTCACATCTTTGACTGAGTTTTATGAAGAGATGACCAAGAAGAGAGATGAAGGCAGAGTGGTAGACATTGTCTCCATAGACATTCACAAGGCCTTTAACAAGGCTCCACAGGACTGACTGGTTAGTAAGTTTAGATCGCATGTGATCCAGGGAGATCTTACCAATTGGATACAAAATTGGATTGACTTTAGGAGGCAGAGGGAGGTGGTAGAGGTTGTTGTTCAGTCTGGATACCTGTGACCTGTGGTGTTCTGCAAGGATCAGTGCTGGGTCCACTGTTGTTCATCATTTATATAAACATAGGGATGAGAATATGGGAGGCGTGGTTAGTAATGACACCAGAATTGGTGGTATAATGGACAGCGAAGAAGGTAATCTCAGAGTACAATGGGATCTTGATCAACTAGGCCAGTGGACCAAGGAATGGCAGATGGAGTTTAATGCAGATAAATAAAACATTTGCATTTTGGTAAGGCAAACCAGGGCAGGATGGACAATGTTAATGGTAGGGCCCTGGGGAATCTTGAGCTGAAAATGTGTTGCTGGAAAAGCGCAACAGCATCCAAGGAGCAGGAGAATCGACGTTTCGGGCATGAGCCCTTCTTCAGGAATGAGGAAAGTGTGTCCAGCAGGCTAAGATAAAAGATAGGGAGGAGGGACTTGGGGGAGGGGCATTGGAAATGCAATAGGTGGAAGGAGGTCAAGGTGAGGGTGATAGGCCGGAGTGGGGTTGGGGGCGGAGAGGTCAGGAAGAAGATTGCAGGTTAGGAAGGCAGTGCTGAGTTCGAGGGATTCGACTGAGACAAGGTGGGGGGAGGGGAAATGAGGAAACTGGAGAAATCTGAGTTCATCCCTTGTGGTTGGAGGGTTCCCAGGCGGAAGATGAGGCACTCTTCCTCCAATCATCGTGTTGCTATGGTCTCGCAATGGAGGAGTCCAAGGACCTGTATGTCCTTGGTGGAGTGGAATGGAGAGTTAAAGTGTTGAGCCACGGGGTGGTTGGGTTGGTTGGTACGGGTGTCCCAGAGGTGTTCTCTGAAATGTTCTGCAAGTAGGATTCCCTGGGGAAGTAAGATTCCCTGGGGAATCTTGTCAAACAGAGAAACCTAGGGGTGCAGGCACATAATTGAAAGTGGCATCACAGGTAGACCAGGTAGTGAAGAAGTTATTTGACATGCTTGCCTTCATCAGTCAGAGCATTGAGTGTAGGAGTTAGAACATCATGTTCTCGCTGTACGATATATTGGTAGGGTCATATTTGGTGTACTGCTTCCAATTCTGGTTGTCCTACTATAAGCAGGATATTATTAAACTGGAAAGGGTGCAAAAAAAGGATGTTTCCAAATCTGGATGGTTTGGGTTATAAGGAGAGACTGGATAGGTTGAGACTATGTTTTTCTATGGAGCATATGAGACTGAAGGGTGACCTTATAGAGGTTTATAAAATCATGCGGAGCACAGATGGGGTGGATATCCAAGGTCTTTTCCCCAGGGTAGATTAGTTCAAAACTTGAAGACACAAGTTTAAGGTGAGAGGGTAAAAATTTAAAAGGGACTTGAGCGTGAACCTTTTCACACAGAGGGAGGTGAGTGTATGGAATGAGCTGCCAGAGGAAGTGACAGACGCATGGTACAATTACAACATTTCAAATTCAAGGAAGTAGATAGGAAACATTGAGATAGTTCTGAGCCAAACACAGGCAAAGGGGACTTGTTCAGTTTTCAAAATCTGGTCAGCATGGACGGGTTGGGCCGAAGAGTCTATTTTATGTAACTCCATGACTCTATAACTCCATGACTCTATAAGAGAAAACTAAGCGTTACTGAGGGTTAAATGGGAATAGTTAAATGGGAAATGATAAGGATGTCATGTAAACACTTTGCCTGAACTTGCTGGAATTTTTGCTCTTGCCAGGCATAATGAGTGGGAAATGTCAAAACAACAGTGAAGGGAGCAAGACGTGTGAAATCTTTGGATGGTGCCCGGTCGAAGATGACAGCGTTGTTTCAAAGTAAGGATTCTTATCTGACTCCACGCCTAGCAACCTTTGTGTTGTTTGTGAGAGAGACCAATGTACATGGTTCTCTAAATCTAAACCAGTTCCTTCCTGTTTATAAAGTGCCAAAGGAATTTAAGACAAAGAAACCGCACAAAATGGGAAAGCTCTTGATCCAGTGTTCAGACAGTTTAGCCACTCCCTCCCTCCATCACTGACAGGCAGCAGTGTCCACCATCTACACTGGACTGCAGCAACTCAACAAGGCTCCTCAGACAACACTTTACAAACCTGTGACCACTTTCATCTAGACAGAGAAGGGCAGCTGATTCATGGGAACGCCACCACTTGCAAGTTCCCCTCCAGGCTTGGAAACATATCACCGTTCCTTCAGTGTAACTGGGTCCGAGTCTAGGAACTGCCTCTCCAACAGCATTGTGGGTCCTACACCCCAAAACTGCAATGAGTCAAGAAGGCAGCTCACCACCACCTTCTCCAACACAGTTAGGGCTGGGTTACAAAGGTTGGCCTGTGGCCAGTGATGCCCACATTCTGCAAAGAGTAAAAAACTGATTAAAGCATTGGAGAGCAGTCTGTGCTGTCCCTCCCCTCTCTCCATCACCGGTGCTTGTGGTATAAGGAGATCAATGGGAGGAGAGGTATTTGGTGTCTGTGCTGCTGCGGTACTCTGAGAGACAGCTGGCAGCTAAAGGTCACAGACAATCCAGAGGCCAGAGCTGCCCCTTTCCCTGAGGAAACGGGGAATGTTTGGGGTGGGTCCCGATTCTATTGATAGACCAGCCAGAGCCCCGCTTTATCACTAAATGTTTAAAGGATTAGCACTGAGAGCCAAGCTTCTGGAAAGTACCTTCTGAGTACCTTGGACATAGTCAGCAAGTCAGATAGTGAGTGAGCGGGCAGCTACACAGTGTTAGCTGGGCACTGGAGGAAATTACACAGAAACAATTCACAAAGGGAAAAGAAATAAAGAACATGGAAAAGTCACATTCACATATTCCCAACAACAGCCAATACACACAGAGACAAAGACACCTTTTTCACATAAATGTACATGCACTCACATGCACACACACACATAAATGCACTGACATACACCCAGCCCACCCACCCACCCCCCCACACACAAATATACACACACATGCACTCACACACATGCACACCCACACACTAACACACAGACATATGCGCATACACACACACACACACATATGCACACACATGCACACGCACATATTCAAATCCCAACATCGTAGCTGTTGGAATTTGAATTTGATTAATATATCTGAAACATAAAGCCAATCTTGGTGATTCAGACCATGACAACTACCATCGATTATCATAAAAACCACCTGGTTCATGCATATTCATTTGGGGAGGTCCTTACCCAGTCTGATCACGATCCGCACATTTCACAAAAGAGGCAAAACCAACATTTTTTCACACACGTGCTCACTTACACAAATAGACATACCCACACAGACACTCACACCACTCATGCACACAAATGGACACACATATTTATTCTGAGCCACACACTGGTACATTGTCACAGACACATACCAACCCATGCACACAGTCACATACAATCACATGCACATTCATGCACATGTACTCAGACACATATACACCCACACATACACTCATGCTCACTTACGTGCGGGAGGTACAGTATACATCTGAAACACTATCTGACAGTCCGGCTAAGTGTGTCTCAGTTTCTGCTGTTGAATTATAGCATCTGCATTGTTTTAAGAGGGTGAGATTGTCAGTATTGATTCATACCAATTACAGATTCACTGTGGCTATGGTGTTGAAGAGAGATGGGTCTCTGGTCCTGGCGTGTGACCCACCAGCCTGGCCTTTAAGTAGGGATCAGGCTCGCTCATGCTGAGATCTGTGGGTTGTTACATCCTCCGCTTGGGGTCCTCACAGGCTTGTGGCAGTTTGGGTAGATCTGGGATATCCACGTTGCTATCACTGCTCTAATCAGACTCCCTGCAAAATAAAACGATCTGCCTAATCTTCATGAATTCAGCTCAGATTCACAGCCAGAATGTGCCTCCACGTTTGTGGTGGTCTGTGTGACAAACTGGCTCCTGCTACAGGCCAGGAAGATGGAATCACACAGCCAACAGGAATGCACCTTCTGATGAGCCACTATATAATAATGTAAAACAGAAGGAGGCCATTTGATCCATCATGCCTCTGCTGGCTCTTTGGAAGAGTCATCAACACACATTTTGCCCATTATGTTTCAGCTTTACTCCCTCCTTCCTGATCTAGTCTCCAGTGGAAACAATTTCACCCTCTCTCCTGCCTCTCAAGCATTCCCAATGTAAAGTGGTTCCCCATTGGTGGCTGTTTCCCCAGCTACTTTGGCTGTAAGTGTAGAATTTCCCCTCCAGCCCTTTCTGCGTGTTTTCCTTTATTCATTGATGGGCTACAGCCATCTCTGGCTAGACCAGCATACATTGACCAGAGGGACAGTTGAGAGTCAGTCACATTGTGGGCGGCGCGGTGGTTAGCACTGCTGCCTCACAGTGCCAGAGACCCGGGTTCAATTCCCGCCTCAGGCGACTGACTGTGTGGAGTTTGCACGTTCTTCCCCGTGTCTGCGTGGGTTTCCTCCGGGTGCTCCGGTTTCCTCCCACAATCCAAAGATGTGCAGGTCAGGTGAATTGGCCATGCTAAATTGCCCACAGTGGGTAAATGTAGGGGTGGGTGGCGGGTTGGTGTGGACTTGTTGGGCCGAAGGGCCTGTTTCCACACTGTAAGTAATCTAATCTAATTGCTGTGGGTCTGGAGTCACATGTAGGCCAAATCAGGTAAGGATGGCAGTTTCCTTCTTTAAAGGACACAAGTGATGGGATTTTCAAACAATCAACAATGATTTCATAGTGGTCATTAAACTCTTAATTCCAGATTTTCTTTTGTTACTGAATTCAAATTCCATCATCTGCAATGTTGGGTCTCTGGATTAACAATCCAGTGATAAGGCGAAAATGGTTACTGCAGATGCTGGACATCCGAGTCAAGATTAGAGTGGTGCTGGAAATCCAAGGAGCAGGAAAATTGATGTTTCAGGCAAAAGCCCTTCATCCTGATTTTCCTGCTCCTCGGATGCTGCCTGACCTGCCGTGCTTTTCCAGCAATTTCTGTTTTGGTGTCAGTGATAATATCACCCCACCCACCTCTCGTGTGGAGCAGGCCTCATAGTTTTCCCTCACTGTCATTTTCATGAATATGAAAAATCTCTGCACAACTTGTATTGCTTTGTGGTAAATCGCGTCAGTGATAATTTGAGAACACAGATGCAGGGAGTTTAAAATATGACTAATACTGTAGATCAGGCAGTGTCCACAATGCATTGCTGATAAACTCAATGAAACTGCAAGCCCTGAGATGTGATATCACTCATTTTACATACAACCCAAGGTCAAAATGACCCCCCATGCCTTTCATTAGTTTATCCACGAGACAGTTTATCTGCTATACTAATGCAGGCATCTTCTCCCATCCTCTCCTCAGCCCACCATTGTTGATGGCTGCAGAAAACTTCACCATTTTTATCAAGAATGCAATCACTTTTACGGCCTTTGGTGTTTCAAGGTATGTCTGGGAATGTGTTTTGTTTTAATCTTTGTTGTTAAAATAAAAATGCATTTTCTCTTTAACTTTATCAAAAGCCGTGTTTTCTAGGCGGAATATAGTGGAATCAGTAACCAAAGCAACTCTGAAAAATTGCACCTACCATAAGGTCCATGACCCTCTATGTCCTGTGTTCCGTTTGGGATACATTGTTGAAGAACTTCAAGAGAATTTCTCTGCCTTGGCCTATAAGGTAAATGTAGACTTGCACAAGGAGCATTTGCCTCTAATTAATCAATGCCACTGTAACTAGCAGATAGCAACTGTAGCTCGCTCAATTTAACATGACCGACACCGCATCATTTAAGGATGATAGACACACATTCTGTAATGCTAAATCCTGGAGTTCACTCCCTGACAGTGCAATGGGCTTAACTGCATCCAATATACTGCAGCAATTCAGGATGGCAGCTCACCACCAGACTCGCAGAATTATTACAGGCACTTCAGCCCATCGTGTCTGAACAGGGCTCCCTGAACGGGCATAATGACTTAGCTCTGAGTTGTGACCTTTTCCCCATTACCCTGAAGATGGTTTCTACTTAAGTGATTATCTAAAATCCTCTTGATTGCTTCAATTGAACCTGCCTCCACCAGATTTCAAGGCAGTGCATCCCAGACCCGAACTATTCATTGTGGGGAGAAGATTTTCCTCAAGCCACATTTCCTTCTTTTGCATATTATCTTGTATCTGAGCCCCTGTGTTCTGAAACTTTTTATGAGAGGGTGCAGTTACTCCCCATCTACGCTGCCTCTTGTGATTTTGCAGACTTCAACCAGATGCCAAGGGCAGCTTCGGTTGGGCAGTAATTATTGGACAAGTCAACAACACGCACAATCCATGGAATAATGTGTTTAAAAGGTCTGATGGTGTGGTTCTGGTCACAGTGTGTGTTTCTGTGTCTTGTCCTGTTGAAGGGCGGTATGATCGGGATTCTGATAGACTGGAACTGTGACCTGGATTGGTCAGAGAAACACTGTACGCCCACATACAGCTTCCATCAGCTTTATGGGGGAATGGGCAAGGAGCAAGTATCAGCGGGATTTAACTTCAGGTAAGAGTCTCGCAGCCAGAACTGGAAATTGAGTGTTTCATGAAGGAATGCAGGGTTTTCTTCGGTAATACCGTCTGTTGGCGCAGTGACACGTTATATCAGATTGTGTCTTTTGGATCCCACATAACTGGGTTAATCTTAGTTGTGGAAACGTGAGAAGGACTACTTAACAGCAAGGGGTGGTCAACTCTGCCAGATATATTCTTGGGTTTTAAAATAAGTGGTTAGTGAGATAGTTATTGCATTGGTCTGAGATTCAGGAAAGGTTCCATTGGATTGGAAGATAACAAATGCAAGACTTTTATTCCAAAAGGGAGAGAGAGGGACAGAAAGCCGGAAGCTAGAAGTTTTAAATCAGTTGTTGAGAAAATGTTTGAAGCTATTATTAAACATTTTCTGACAAACCAATTCGAAAAATTGAAGATAATCAGGCAGAATGGTTTTGTGTAAGGGAAGGTCTGTTTAATCAATTTATAGGAGTTATTTATTTAGAGACTCCTACAGCAGGCAGATGGGCCTTTCAGCCCAACTGCTCCATGCCGACCAAAATGTCTACCCACACTAATCCCATATCCTTCGAAACCTTTCCTCTCCATGTATTTGTCCAAATGCCTGTTGTGGTTCTGTTCACCGAGCTGGGAATTTGTGTTGCAGACATTTCATCCCCTGTCTCGGTGACATCCTCAGTGCTTGGGAGCCTCCTGTGAAGCGCTTCTGTGATCTTTCCTCCGGCATTTATAGTGGCTTGCGTCTGCTGCTTCTGGTTGTCAGTTCCAGCTGTCCGCTGCAGTGGCCGGTATATTGGATCCAGTTCGATGTGCTTATTGATTGAATCTGTGGATGAGTGCCACGCCTCCAGGAATTCCCTGGCTGTTCTCTGTTTGGCTTATCCTATAATAGTAGTGTTGTCCCAGTCAAACTCATGTTGCTTGTCATCTGCGTGTGAGGCTACTAAGGATGGCTGGTCGTGTCGTTTCGTGGCTAGTTGGTGTTCATGGATGCGGATCGTTAACTGTCTTCCAGTTTGCCCTATGTAGTATTTTGTGCAGTCCTTGCATGGGATTTTGTACACTACATTGGTTTTGCTCATGCTGGGTATCAGGTCCTTTGTCCTGGGGGTGAGTTATTGTCTGAGAGTGGCTGTTGGTTTGTGTGCTATTATGAGTCCTAGTCCACGAAACGACACGACCAGCTATCCTTAGTAGCTACACACGCAGATGACAAGCAACATGAGTTCGACTGGGACAACACTACTATTATAGGGCAAGCCAAACAGAGAACAGCCAGGGAATTCCTAGAGGCGTGGCACTTATCCACAGATGCAATCAATAAGCACATCGACCTGGACCCAATATACCGGCCACTGCAGCGGACAGCTGGAACTGACAACTGGAAGCAGCAGATGCAAGCCACTATAAATGCCGGAGGAATGATCACAGAAGCGCTTTACAGGAGGCTCCCAAGCACTGAGGGTGTCACCTAGACAGGGGATGAAATGTCTGCAACACAAATTCCCAGCTCGGCAAACAGATCCACAACAATGAGCACCCGAGTTACAAATCTTCTCCCAAACTTTGTCCAAATGCCTTTTAAATGTTGTTAATGTACCCACCTCAACCACTTCCACTGGCAGCTCATGCCATATGTGTGCCATCCTCTGTGTCAAAAAGTTGCCCCTCAGGTTCCTTTTTATTCTTTCCCTTTGAACCTTAAATGGATTCCCTCTAGTCCTCAATTCTCCAAAAAGACTGAGTGCATTCACTCTATCCACACCTCTCATGATCTTATACACCTCTATAAGGTCCCCCCTCAGTCTCCCATGCTCTAAAGAAAAAGGTCCTAGCTTGTCCAACCTCTCCCTATAACTCAGATCCTTGAGTCCTGGCAACATCCTGGTAAATTTCTCCTGCACTCTTTCCAATTTAATAACATCCTTCCTGTAGCAAGATGGCCAAAGCTGAACACAATACGCCAACTGCGGTCTCACCAATGCCCTGTACAATTACAACATAACATTCCAATTTCCCAATATAAATGTCCTGACTGATGAAGGCCAGTGTGCCAAAAGCCTTCTTCACTGCCCTGTCTACCTGGGACTCCACTTTCAGAGAACCATGTACCTGAACTTCAAGGTCCCTTTGTTCCACTACACTCCCTCAGACCTAACATTCACCATGAAACTTCTACCTTGAATTGACTTTCCAAAATGCAAGACCTCATACTTATCTATGTTAAACTCCATTTGCCATTTCTCAGCCCATTTCCCCAGCTGATCAATGTCCTGCTGCAATTTCTGATAACCGCCCTCACTGTCCGGGATACTGCCTATTTTACTGCAAACTTACTAATCATGCCTTGCACATTCTCATCCAGACAGCAGTGGCCCAGCACCGATCCCTGAGGCACTCCACTAGTCACAGGCCTCCAGTCCGACAAGCATCCTTCCACTATTACCCTCTGCTTCCTACCATCAAGCCAATTGTGTATCCATTTGCCAGCTCCCCCTAGATTCCATGGGATCTAACCTTCCAGAGCAGCCTACCATGTGGAAACATATCAAAGGCCTTTCTGAAATCTATATAGACTATATCTATCACAAGGGAAGGGGCCATATTGGACCTAGTGTTGGGAAATAAGCCAGGCCAGGTGGTAGAAGTTGCAGTGGGGGATTTCATTGGGAACAGTGACCACAATTCTGCAAGTTTTAGAATACTCGTGGACAAAGATGAGAGTGGTCCTAAGGGAAGAGTGCTAAACTGGGTCAAGGCCAATTATATCACAATTCGGCAGGAGCTGGGAAATGTGAATTGGACACAGCTATCTGAATGGAAGTCCACATTTGATATGTGGGAGGCTTTCAAAGATAGGTTAAAGATAGTGCAGGATAGGCATGTCTCGTTCTAAACAAGGGATAGGAAAGGCAAGATTCATGAACTGTGGATGACAGGAGAAATCGTGCAACTAGCCAAGAGGAAAAGGGAAGCATACATAAGGTCCAGGCAGCTAAGAACAGAACAGCCCCTGGAGGAATATCGGGAGAGTAGGACAAGTCTTAAACAAGGGATCAAGTGGGCTAAAAGGGGTCATGAAATAACTTCAGCGAGCAGAATTAAGGAGAATCCCAAGGCCTTTTACTCATTAAAAATAAGAAGCAAGAGGGTAACTAGATAAAGGATTGGTCCACTAAAGGATAATGAAGGAAGGCTGTGTGTCGAACCTGAGAGAATGGGTGAGATTCTGAATGATTACTTTGCATCAGTGCTCACTGAGGAGAGGGACATGATGAATGTTGAGATTAGAGATAGAAGTTTGTTTACTCTGGATCACATTGACATAAGGAGGGAAGATGTGTTGGGTAGGCTAAAGGAGATTAAGGTGGACAAGTCCCCAGGACAGGATGGGATCTATCCCCGGTTGCTGAGGGAAGCGAGAGAGGAAATAGTGGGGCCCTAACAAATATCTTTGTTGTAACCTTAAACACAGGTGAGGTGCCGGAGGACTGGAGGGTTACTCATGTCGTCCCCCTGTACTAGAAGGGTAGTTGGGATATTCCAGGTAACTACAGACCAGTGAGCCTGACGTCAGTGGTGGGGAAGTTGTGGAGAGGGTACTGAGGATAAAATCTATTTATATTTGGAAAACAATGGGCTTATCAGTGATAGGCAACAGATTTTGTGCGGGGGAGATCGTGCCTTACCAACTTAATAGAGATCTTTGAGGAAGTGACCAAGTTGATAGATGAAGGAAGGGCTGTTGGTGTCATATACATGGACTTCAGTAAGGCCTTTGATAAGGTTCCCCATTGTAGACTAATAGAGAAAGTGAAGTCACATGGTGTTCTAGCAGGTGGATAAAGAACTGGTTGGGCAACAGGAGACAGGGAGTAGTAGTTGAAGGGAGTTTCTCGAAATGGAGAAAGGTGACCAGTGGTGTTCCACAGGGGGCAGTGTTGGGGCCACTGTTGTTTGTAATATACATAAATGATCTGGAAGAGGGCACTGTTGGTATGATCAGCAAGTTTGCAGATGACACAAAGATTGGTGGAGTAGAGAAAGCATAAGGGACTGTCAGAGAATACAGGAGAATATAGATAGACTGGAGAGCTGGGTGGAGAAGTGGCAGATGGAGTTCAATCCAGGCAAATGTGAGGAGATTCATTTTGGGAAGTCTAATTCTAAAGCCAACTGTAGAGGAACCTTGATTGTCCGAATATCGGATTCTCTGAAGGGGATCACAAGGTCCTGATAGAAACATTACGTCAGAGAGCTGATTCATCCCTGATTGCATCTGTTGTTTACAGGTACAATGATTAAAAACAAACTCGGCTCACTGCAATGCTGCTGAGAACAGTCCTGGGTGGGGGGGATTGCGGATGTGTGGCGGATCGGACAGGGGTCGGATGGTGGGAGGGAAGAGGAAGGGAGGGTGCAGGATAGGGGAAACGGGGTTGGAATCGGGCAGGAATCGGGGGTTGGATCATGGGGCTTAGGGCAGCTGGGGGATGGGCAGGGGGGCGGTGTGGGAGTGGATGTGATTGGGGGTTGGAGGTGGGCAGGCAGTGGGAGCAGACGGGGGGGGTGGGGTGGGTTCTCATGTGCAGTGACTAACGGGGAACAAACTTCACAGAAACCTCCGAACCCCAGAGGAAATCAATTAACCCAATAATCAATTATCCAAACGAAATACTGCCCACCTATCACGTTCGGATAATCAAGGTTCCTCTTTATACTGTAATTGGAAGAGCCTTGGGAAAAGTTGATGGGCAGAGCGCAGGTCCATTGTACCCTGAAGGTTGCTGAACAGGTGGATAGAGTGGTCAAGAAGGCATATAGTATGCTTGCCTTCATTGAACGGGGTATGGGGTATAAGAGCTGGCAAGACATGTTAACATTGTACAAGACATTGGTTCGGCCGCATTTAGAATACGGTGTACAGTTCTGGTTACCACATTACCAAAAGGATGTGGACGCTTTGGAAAGAGTGCGAAGAAGGTTTATGAGGATGTTGCCTGGTATGGAAGGTGCTAGCTATGAAGAGAGGATAGGTTAGGTTTATTTTCATTAGAAAAAAGGAGATTGAGGGGGGACCTGATTGAGGTTTACAAAATCAGGCAGGGTATAGACAGGGTGGACAGAGACAAGCTTTTTCCCAGGGTGAAGGATTCAATAACGAGAGGTCACGCTTTCAAGGTGAGAGGTGAAAAGTTTAAGGGGAATACTCACGGTAAGTACTTCACACAGAGGGTGGTGGGCGTCTGGAACGCGTTGCCAGCAGAGGTGGTAGAGGCAGGCATGGTAGATTCATTTAAGATGCGTCTGGACAGATGCATGAGCAGGTGGGGAGCAGAGGGATACAGATGCTTAGGAATTGACCGACAGGTTTAGACAGTGGATTTGGATCAGCTCAGGCTTGGAGGGCCAAAGGGCCTGTTCCTGGACTGTAAATGTTCTTTGTCCTATCACCTTGTCCTCATCAACCTTCCTGGTCACCTCATCAAAGAACTCTTAACAAATTTGTGAGGCATGATCTCCCATTCTCATAGCCATGCTGGCTACTCTTAATCAAACCCACTCTTTCCAAACGCATGTATATCTTGTCTCTCAGAATCTTCTTGAGTAACTTACCCACCACAGGTGTGAAGCTCACTGGTCTACAGTTCCCAGGCTTTCCTTTGCAGCCCTTCTTGAACAAGGGCACAACATTCGCTACCCTCCAGTCATCCAAGGTCTCACCTATGGCTAACGATGATGCAAAAATATCAGCCTGGGCCCTCACAATTTCTTCCCTAGCCTCTTGCAGGGTTCTTGGATATATCTGGTCAGGACCAGGAGATTTATCCACCTTCATACATTCTAATACATCCAACACCACCACCTCTGCTGTGAGATGGACTGTCCCCAAGATAACATCATTAACTTCCCCAAGTTCCCAAGTATTCATGTCTTTCTCCACGGTAAACACCAAGGAGAAATATTCATCGGTGACCTCACATCTCCTACGGTTCGATACATACATGTCCACTTTAGTCCTTGAAGGGTCCTATTCTCTTTCTAGTTATTCTTTCTCCAAGTCATTTATATAAATTGTAAAAAGTTGAGTCCCTCAGCAATGATCTCTGTGGCATAAAGTTCATGTATGCCTACTCTCTGAAAAAGTACCATGTGCTGTTGTTGAAGGGGGGACCTTTAGATTACTTACAGTGTTGAAACAGGCCCTTCAGCCCAACAAGTCCACACCGACCCGCCGAAGCGCAACCCACCCATACCCCTACATTTACCCCTTACCTAACACTATGGACAATTTAGCATGGCCAATTCACCTGACCCGCACATCTTTGGACTGTGGGAGGAAACCGGAGCACCCGGAGGAAACCCACGCAGACACGGGGAGAACGTGCAAACTCCACACAGTCAGTCGCCTGAGTCGGGAATTGAACCCGGGTCTCAGGCGCTGTGAGGCAGCAGTGCTAACCACTGTGCCACCATGCCGCTGACCTGTAGATGTATTGCACTTAGATTTCCAGACAGCATTTGAAAAGGTGCTACATCCAGGGAAAATGAAGGCTCATGGTGTTGGAGCTAACATACTAGTATGAATAGAAGATTGACGAGCTAATGGGAAAATGGAGAGTAGGTATAAATGAGCTTTGTTTCTGGTTGGAAAGATGTAACGAGTGATGGGTCACAGAGATCAGTGTTTTTTATAATTTATATTAATGACTTGGATGAAGATACTATAATGTGTAGGGAATCATAGACATCACTGAATATTCACCTACATATGCAAGAAATACTACCAGCTGCAGATAATTGAGCTCCAAGTTTCAGAGATCAAGTGTAGATAGTGTCAAGGGCTATTGCTGGCTACAACAAGATATTGACAGGATGCAGAGCTGGGCTGAGAAGTGGCAGATGGAGTTCAACCTGGATAAATGTGAAGCGATTCATTTTGGAAGATTGAATTTGAATGCTGAATACAGGGTTAAAGACAGGATTCTTGGCTGTGTGGAGAACAGTGGGATCTTGAGGTCCACGTACATAGATGCCTCAAAGTTGCCACTCAAGTTGATAGGGTTGTTAAGGTGGCTTATGGTGTTTTAGCTTTCATTAACAGGGATTGAGTTTAAGGGGCAGGAGGTTTTGCTGCAGTTCTAGTGGACATTGGAGTCACGGGCACATCACAAAGTGGAGGGTTATGTACATAACACAATCAGAGAGGTGGTCACATTGCAGGCTAGGGACGCTCAGCCAGGAAGAGAATGGGTGACCACCACAACTCCGCAAGAATAGAACATTGAACATAGAACCATACAGTACAGTACAGGCCCTTTGGCCCACGATGTTATGCCAAGTATTTAATCTAAGATCAACATAACCTACACATCCCTCAATTTACTGCCGTTCATGTATTTGTCCAGCAGTTGCTTAAATGTCCCTAATGTCTCTGATTCGACTACCACCGCTGGCAGTGCATTCCACGCACTCACCACTCTCTGCATAAAGAACCCATCTCTGATATCTCCCCTATACCTTCTTCAAATCACCTTAAAGTTATGACCCCTCGTGACAGCCATTTCTGCCCCAGGGAAACTCTCTGGCTATCTGCTCTGTCTATGCCTCTCATTACCTTGTACACCTCTAACAAGTCACCTCTCTTCCTTCCTTCACTCCAATGAGAAAAGTCCTGGCTCCCTCAACCTCTCTTCATAAGGCATGCCCTCCAATCCAGGCAGCATCCTGGTAAATCTCCTCTGCATCCTCTCTAAAGCATCTGCATCCTTCCTATAATGAGGTGACCAGAATTAGACACAGTATTCCAAGTGTGGTCTAACCAGGGTTTTATAGAACTGCAGCAAAACCTCCTGGCCCTTAAACTCTATCCTCCTGTTAATGAAAGCTAAAACACCATAAGCCTTCTTTACAACCCTATCAATTTGAGTGGCAACCTTGAGGCATCTATGTACGTGGACCTCAAGATCCCACTGTTCTCCACACTGCCAAGAATCCTGTCTTTAACCCTGTATTCAGCATTCAAATTCGACCTTCCAAAATGAATCCCTTCACATTTATCCAGGTTGAACCCCATCTGCCACTTCTCAGCCCAGCCCTGCATCCTGTCAATATCTTGTTGTAGCCAGCAACAGCCCTTGACACTATCTACAGCATCACTGACCTTTGTGTCATCAGCAAACTCACTAACCCACCCTTTCCCTTCCTCTTCCAAGTCATTTATAAAAACTACAAAGAGCAGAGGCACAAGAACAGATCCCTGTAGAACACCATTGGTCACCGAACTCCAGGCAGAATACTTTCCATCCACAACCACTCACCATCATCTTTTGGCCAGCCAATTCCATATCCAGTCAACCAAATTTCCCTGTATCCCATACCTCCTAACTTTCTGAATAGGCCTACCGTGGGGAACCTAATCAAATGCCTTGCTGAAATCCATATACACCACGTCCACTGCTCAACCTTCATCAACTCATCTCGTCACATTCTCAAAGAACTTAATAAGGTTTGTGAGGCATGACCTGCCCCTCACAAAGCCATACTGACTATCTTTAATCAAACTATGTTTTTCCAAATAACCATAAATCCTGTCTCTCAGAATCCTTTCCAGTACCTTGCTTACCACTGACGTAAGACTGACTGGTCTGTAATTCCCCAGGATTTCCCTATTCCCTTTCTTGAACAGCAGAACAACATCCACCTCCCTCCAACCAGACTGAGGATGCAAAGATCATTGCCAGAGGTGCAGCAAGCTTCCCATAGTAACTTTGGATATATCTGGTCCGGACCTGGGGAATTATCTATCTTGATGCTTCTCAGAATTTCCAGCACATCCACTTCCTTAATATCAATCTGTTCAAGCCTATTAACCTGGTCCACAGTGTTCTCACTATCAACAATGATCCCTCTCTCTCTCTCGTGAATACTGAAGCAGAAAACTCATTTAGGGCTTCCCCTACCTCTTCAGACTCCAGGTACAAGTTTCCTCCACTATCCCTGATTGGCCCTACCCTCTCTCTGATCATTCTCTTATTCCTCATGTAAGTGTTTTCCATAATCCTTCCTGCCAAGACCTTTTCATGCCCCCTCCTAGCTCTCCTCAGTCCATTTTTGAGTTTTTTCCTAGCTACCCTGTAACCCTCTAAAGCTGTGCCAGAGCCTTGTTTCCTCATCGTTAAGTAAGCTTCCTTCTTCCTCTTGATGAGAAGCTCCTCTTCCCTTGTCATCCAAGGCTCCTTCACCTTACCCTTCCTTTCCTGTCTCAGTGGGACAAAGTTTATCCAACACTCACAACAAATGCACCTTAAACAGCCTCCACATTTCTGGTGTGCGTTCCCAATTTATCCTCCCCAGCTCCTGTCTAACAGCAGTATAATTTCCCCGCCCCAATTAAATACCATCCCATACTGTCTGCTCCTATCCCTCTCCACGGCTCTGGTAAAGGTGAGGCAGTTGGAGTCACTGTCACCGAAATGCTCTCCCCCTGAGAGACCTGACACCTGGCCTGGCTCGTTGCCTAGTACCAAATCCAATATGGCTGCCCCTCAGTTAGCCTATTGACATATTGAGTCAGGGATCCTTCCTGACATACCTGACAAAATCAGCTCCTTGCAGACCATCTGTACTAAGGAGGTTCCAAGCAAGACTGGGGAAGTTGAAGTCACCCATAACAACATCTCTGTTACATCTGTACCTTTCCAAGATCTGCTATCCAATCTGTTCTTCCATCTCTCTGCTGCTATTAGGTCTATAAAAAACACCCAATAAGTGACTGCTCCTTTCCTGTTACTGACTTCCACCCCCATACTGACAAAGTAGACAAACCCTCCTCAGCAACCTCCTTTCCTGTAGCTGTGATGTACTCACTAATTCACAATGCTACTCCCCTCTTTTTCTATCCCTCTCCCTGTTCTTTTTAAAAAGTCTAAACCCTGGAACATCCAGCAACCATTCCTGCATCTGTGAGACCTAGACAGGTTCCTTCTGAACTGAACTGGGATGGAATTCCTTGCTATTCACTCTAGAAAATGACAATGTTGTTGAGGGGAATACTGAGATACAGACTACTAGACTAGGTGGGATTGAGGTTCACAAGGAAGAGGTATTAGAAATCCTGCAAAATGTGAAAATAGATAAGTCCCCTGGGCCGATGGGATTTATCCTAGGATCCTCTGGGAAGCCAGGGAGGAGATTGCCGAGCCTTTGGCATTGATCTTTAAATCGTCATTGTCTACAGGAATAGTGCCAGAAGACTGGAGGATAGCAAATGTGGTTCCCTTGTTCAAGAAGAGGAGTAGAGACAACCCTGATAATTATAGACCAGTGAGCCTTACTTCAGTTGTTGGTAAAGTGTTGGAAAAGGTTATAAGAGATAGGATTTATAACCATCTACAAAATAATAATTTGATTAAGGATAGTCAGCATGGTTTTGTGAAGGGTAGGTCGTGCCTCACAAACCTTACTGAGTTCTTTGAGAAGGTGACCAAGCAGGTAGATGAGAGTAAACCGGTTGATGTGGTGTATATGGATTTCAGCAAAGTGTTCAATAAGGTTCCCCACAGTAGGCTATTGTACAAAATGCAGAGGAATAGGATTGTGGGAGATATAGCAGTTTGGATCAGTAATTGGCTTGCTGAAAGAAGACAAAGGGTGGTGGTTGATGGGAAATGTTCATCCTGGAGTCCAGTTACCAGTGGTGTACCGCAAGGGTCAGTGTTGGGTCCACTGCTGTTCGTCATTTTTATAAATGCCCTGGATGAAGGTGTAGAAGGGTGAATTAGTAAATTTGCAGATGACACTAAGGTCAGTGGAGTTGTGGATAGTGACGAAGGATATTGTAGGTTACAGAGAGACATAGATAAGCTGCAGAGCTGGGCTGAGAGGTGGCAAATGAACTTTAATGCAGACAAGTGTGAGGTGACTCACTTTGGTCGGAGTAACCGGAATGCAAAGTACTGGGCTAATGGTAAGATTCTTGGTAGTGTAGATGAGCAGAGAGATCTCGGTGTCCAGATACACAGATCCTTGAAAGTTGCCACCCAGGTTGACAGGGTTGTTTAGAAGGCATGCAGTGTTTTAGCTTTTATTAATAGAGGGATCAAGTTCCGGAACCGTGAGGTTATGCTGCAGCTGTACAAAACTCTGGTGCAGCCGCACTTGAAGTATTGTGTACAGTTCCGGTCACCACATTATAAGAAGGATGTGGAAGCTTTGGAAAGGGTGCAGAGGACATTTACTGGGATGTTGCCTGGTATGGAGGGAAGGTCTTACGAGGAAAAGCTGAGGGACTTGAGGCTGTTTTCGTTGGAGTGAAAAAGGTTGAGAGGTGACTTAATAGAGACATATAAGATAATCAGAGGGTTCGATAGGGTGGACAGGGAAGAGCCTTTTTCCAAGTATGGGGACGGCGAACACAAGGGGGCATAACTTTAAATTGAGGGGTGATAGGTATAAGACAGATGTCAGAGGTAGTTTCTTTGCTCAGAGAGTAGTAAGGGTATGGAATGCTTTGCCTGCAACGGTAGTAGATTCACCAAGTTTAAGTACATTTAAGTCGTTATTGGACAGGTATATGGATGTACATGGAATAGTGTAGGTTAGACAGGCTTCAGATTGGTATGACAGGTCAGCGCAACATCGAGGGCCGAAGGGCCTGTACTGCGCTGTAATGTTCCATGTACTATGTTAGATGTTTTGCAGCATTATTTTGGGGGGGTGGGTGCTTGAAGCTAATGTGGCAGGTTTGTGGGAACGAATCGAGAGGATATCAGGGAGTGATATCAGGGTGCACAAAATGCTGGAAGAGACAGATAGCATTAGAATAAGGATAAATAAGTCAATCTTAAGTTAGAGAGAAAATAATGAAGTCCAAATCAGGGTTACACTGCCTGTAAATGAATGTGCTGAAGATATTCAATGAGGCAAGTGATTTATAGAATCAGATTGCCATGTGGAATTATGATATTGTGGTATTAACAAAGAGCTGAATGAAGGCAGACTAAATGATAAATATTCCTGGACAAAAGGTATTCAAATAAGGAAGAATAGAAAGAAGAATGGCAGTACAGGGGACCTTAGAGTGTAGGTTCATAGATCCTTGAAAGTGGAGTTGCAGAAAGATAGGATAGTGAAGGCGGCGTTTGGTATGTTTTCCTTTATTGGTCAGAGTATTGAGTACAGGAGTTGGGAGGTCATGTTGCAGCTGTACAGGACATTGGTTAGGCCACTTTTAGAATATTGAGTGCAATTTCAGTCTCCTTTCTATCAGAAGGACATTGTGAAACTTGAAAATGTTCAGAAAAGATTTACAAGGATGTTGCCAGGGTTGGAGGATTTGAGCTACAGGGAGAGGCTGAACAGGCTGGGGCTGTTTTCCCTGGAGTGTCGGAGGCTGCGGGGTGATCTTACAGAAGTTTATAAAA
Source organism: Hemiscyllium ocellatum (assembly GCF_020745735.1). Classification (NCBI taxonomy): domain Eukaryota; kingdom Metazoa; phylum Chordata; class Chondrichthyes; order Orectolobiformes; family Hemiscylliidae; genus Hemiscyllium; species Hemiscyllium ocellatum. Next base: position 51,345,970 of record NC_083431.1, read on the forward strand.
TCAAAAGGGAAATGGTTAAGTTAAATAGACAAAGTCTTTTCCCTGGGTTGGGACGAGTCTAGAACTAAAGGATGTAGGTTTAAGGTGAGATGGTAAGATATAAAAGGGACCTTTTCACACAGAGGGTGGTACGTGTATGAAATGAGCCAGCAGAGGAAGTGGGAGAGGCTAGTAGAATTCTAACACTTAAAAGGCATCTGAATGGGTTTTTTGAGTAGGAAGGTTTTAGAGGGACATGGTGCAAGTGCTGGCAGGTGGGACTAGATTGGGTTGGGATATCTGGTCGGCATGGACAGGTTGGACCAAAGGGTCCGTTTCTGTGCTGTACGTCTCTATGACTCTATGACCAAGACCATTGTAGTGCTGGAGAAAGAGGATGCCCAGAAAGATCAGGAACAGAATTACTTTGGCTGGAACTAAGGAGCAACAAGGGTGCAATATGTTACTTAATATAGTATGTAGACCACCAAGTAATGGGAAGGGCATGGGGAACAAATCTTCAAGAAAATCTCAGAGAGGTATAAATATCTTGAAGTCGTTATAAGCAGGAACTTACATTACCCATACATTGACTGGGTTAGTGGTTTTGGAATGGGGACCAAGCATTCATGCATTGGCAGAATTTGGGAGAATTGCCTCCAGCAGTATGTATCTAGTCCAACAAGAAAGGAACACTAAATAAAAAGTGAAAGAACTAAGGATGCTGGACATCAGGAACAAACACAGAAATTGCTAGGTCTGGCAGCATCTTTGAGGAGAAATCAGAGTTTACATTTCAGATTTGGTGACCATTCCTCAGAACTGATGGTAGATAGGAAAATGTCAATTTATATGCATAAATTAGGGTGGGGGAAGGGGGTTAGGATTAAACGATAGGTGGGGCTAGAGCCCAAAGAGAGAGAAGAACAGCTGGCCAAACAATGGAATGGATAACAATCTGATGAGAGTAAATAGCTGTTATTGGAGACTGTTAATGGCTCACAATGGATTATGTGTAATAGCAGACATGTGAGGACAAGGCTTGGAGAGTGGGCATGGGGGATTTCAGGCCCTAAAATTATTGAGTCCAGAAGGCTGGAGGGTCCCCAAGTGGAAAATGAGGTACTAGTCTCCCAGCTTGTACTGAGCTGCGCTGGAGCACTGCAGCAAGCCAGAGACAGGGATGTTGGCCAGGGAACAGGGTGGGGTGTTGAATTGACAGGCAAATGGAAGCTCAGGGTCATTTTTGCAGGCAGAACATAGGTGTTCAGGAGCATGGGGACTGGTGGGAATGAGATGGATCAAGTGTTTGTAAGGTATCGTTTAGGGCACAGTGATCAAAATATCATAAGGTGAGGTGACAGTGACTGCTCTTGACATCATGGCCACAAGCAACAGAGTTTGGCATCAAGGAGCCGAGTGAAACTGGAATCAATGGGTATCAGAGTAAAACTCACCACTGGTTAAGTCATACCTGGCACATAGGAAGATGGTTGTGGTTGATCGAGGTCAGTCATTATTGGACTTCCAAGACATCTCCTCAGGAGTTCCTCAGGAAATGTCCAGGCTCAACTATCTTCAGTTGTTTCAAAGATTTTCTCTCCATTATAAGGTTAGAGATGGGCATGTTTGCCAATGATTGTACAATGTTCAGCACCATTTGCGAGTCCTCAGGTACTGAAGCAGCAACATCTGGACAATATCTAAGCTTGGGCTGACAAGTGGCAAGTCACAACGGTGTCACACAAATGCCAGGCGATGACTGTCTCCGATAAGAAGCAATCTAAACACTGCCCCTTGATATTCAATGCTGTTACCATTGCTGAACTCCCCACTGTCAACATCCTGGGGGTTATTATTCAACAGAAACTTAACCAGACTCACCACATAGTACACTGACTCCAAGAGCAGGTCAGAGGAATCCTGAAGTGAGGAACTCACTTTCTGACTCCCCAAAACCTGCCAGCACAAGTCAGGAATATGATGGAATACTTTCTACTTGCCTGGATGGGTGCAGCTCCAACAATACACGAGAAGCCTAACACCATTCAGGATAAAGCAGCCTGTTTAATTAGTGTCACACTCATTAACATCAAGTCCCTCCACCACTGACGCTCATTAGCACTGTGTACCATCTATAAGATGCATTGCAGAAATTCACCAAAGATCCTCAGACAACACCTTCCAAACCCATGGCCACTTTCATCATTCCCTCCAAGCCACTCACCATTCCAACTTGGAAATATATCACTGTTCCTTCACTGTCACAGGGTCCAGGTCCCTCCCTAACAGCAGTGTACCCATAGCACGTGGACTGCGGTGGTTCAAGAAGGCAGCTTGGCACCACGACATTCACAACTAGAGACAGTCAAAAAATGCTGGCCCAACCAGTGATGCCCAAAAATGAATTGGGAAAAAGTAAAATAGGGTTTAGAACTACAGTAGAAAAGGATAGTGAGCTATCCAGAGTAAGATAATCAACTGGTCGAGGGCAGGCTTCAAGTACAAAACCAGGCCAGATGGACAAGAGGACAAAGGTTAGAGATAAAGACTGTGGCTGAACAATAGACTACATTAAAACAAAACTTCAGACACGGCCAAAGTATATTCCCTTGACAGGCAAAGGATCCCTGGATAACCGGAGAGATAGATATTAAGATAAAGAAGAACAGGTATGCTTCAGACAGGTAACTGGTTAAAAAACAGAGGTGAGAACCAAACTGAATACAGAGGTTCAGAGAATAGGTGAAAAACAAATGAGAGAAGCTAAGAGAGATGATAATAAAAGACCAGTGGCCAAGAAAAAGGAAAATCCCAGAGTCTTCTGCAAGTGCATCAATAGATAAGAGTGTCTAAAGGAGGTGTAAGCCTGGTTAGAGATCAATACAGGGTAAGGAGTGAAGGGTAACATTGGCATATGAAGAGAATACCTCACTTCTGTCTTTACGTATAAGGTATGGTCGTGATTTTAACAAGGTCAGCCAGATGGACATAATAGAATAGGGACAATTTACCTGGTCCAATCAGAGAGCCCTGGCTGACAGATTTAAACAGGAGTGTCAGAGGTTCTGCTCACTCTGAGAGGTGGCTCTGAGGAAGCCTGACTAGCATCAAATGCTATGCATCTGTAAATAAAGGGAGACTTGGTGATGGGACACCGGCCTCTGTGGAGTTATTTTAGGAATGGCCATGGTGACAAAAGTGGGAATTCAATCATGACAAGAGTTCAAAATTGATAAGGAGGAACAATTGGATAAACTCTTAGTATTTAAAGTTGATTAGGCCATTTATTGAAGGAAGTGAGAGGTGGAGGATATATTTTTAATGAATAATGGCCAAATAGCCTACTCCTGCTCCTAGTTCTTATATTTTATGTTCATTGTGGTCTGTCTGATCACCGCATCAGATTCCATGGCACGATTTCAAGGAAATGTTCTCCCTGAGCCCTGTGCAGTATTCCTCAAACTACATAACAAACAGATTATCAATGCATCATCGGTTGGCTGTTTGGAGGAAGTGCTGTGTTCAATTAGCCACTCTGTTTCTTACATTGCTACATTCAGGTCTGAAGGACCTCACCAGCTTAAAGCACTTTTGGAGGGCCAGAAGATATGATAAGCGCTATTGAAACATAAAGCGTTCTTTTTTACAAGCTCCACTAACATTGCATATTTATTTTCCAAAGGTATGCAAAATACTACAAGGAAAATGATGTGGAAATGAGAGATCTCTACAAGGTGTATGGAATTCGATTCGATATTATGGTCCATGGGAAGGTAAACCTGTCTTACTTTTGGGTGATGTTATCAAGTGAAGGGAATGAGTTTACATCAGATACTACGTTAAGGTAGTTCGAGATAGTGTGAATCTCTTTTTACATTTCCTAAAGATGTTTATCCCTTCCCAAAGCCTCTCTGAATTGTCCATTGAGGCCTCAATGAGTAGGTTAATGGTGAGGTTTCTGATGGGTCTGTTTTATTGATGGGACTCTAAGAGTCTTTTTCATCTAAAATTGGACCCAGAAACAACACAATGTGGTGTCATCAAAATAACTACTTTGAATCTTCAGTTTTCATTTGAGAGAATCAATTGTTTCAGATTCATTCATCAGTGATCATTAAGTAGAAAGAATGGCTCCAACACAGTATAAAGGGTTACGGGTTTTGGGGTCTATACTTGTTTTCTTGCATTCGGTGTCACCAACCACTCTTATAGGTCAATCGTAGGTCTCTAACTAACAAGGACAAACCTTACTGGGGAGTAAACCTAGACCTGGGATTGAACAGATAAATCTTGCTGCATTTCTCAGATGACCATTTTCTATAATGTATTCACTCTATTAGGTGATGCTCAGATTATAAATAAAATATATTAAACATTCAACAGACTAATAGAGAATTGTTTGAGACTCACAAACTGTACACCCTTCCATTCAAGCCTAGATACATGAAGGAAGAGGCTGAATAGGCTGGGGCTATTTTCACTTGACTGTTGGAGGCTGAGCGGTGACCTTATAAAGACTTATAAAATCATGATAGGATAAAATCATGATAGGATTTCCTCCCACAATCCAAAAATGTGCAGGTCTGGTGAATTGGCCATGCTAAATTGCCCGTAGTGTTAGGTGAACGGGTAAATGTAGGGGAATGGGTCTGGATGGGTTGCTTTTCGGACGGTTGGTGTGGACTTGTTGGGCCGAAGGGCCTGTTTCCACACTGTAAGTAATCTCATCTAATCTAATCTAAATAGTCAATGTCTTTTCCCCATGATAGGGGAGTTCTCTGGTTGGTATATGATTAGGAAAGAATTGGAGGGATATGGGCCAAATTCTGGCAAATGGGACTAGATTAGGTTAGGATACCTGGTTAGCATGGACACGTTGGACTGAAAGGTCTGTTTCCATGCTGTACATCTCTATGACCTTATAAATTAATTTCTAGAGATTCCCTGCTCCTTTTATGTCCCTTCACTGATATGTTGTTCTTATAAACTGGAAAGAGAGAAAATAAATTACCAATACTTATTATGAAGGAAAGGACCAATATTTCATTACAAAGAAAAATGTTGGAGATTGAAACACAAACTGAAGAGTCTACTTTTCCTTTATTCAGCAAACTGAATCACCAAGCAGCTTCGTTCCCTACATTGCCATCACAGTGTAGTGTGTACAGTCACTCTGCTGTTGCTCTGACTACAGGGTAGCTTTTTGGTCTTTTATTCTGGTCCCACTCACCTCTCTTTCTGGAGAGGTTATTTCTTGAAGTAAAGGTGAGTTAAAGCACCATTGCCCCCTCCCACCACCACCCTTCCCAACCCTTTCACACTAAACTTTCAGTTGGAACCAGATTTCCAACCATAGTCTGTAACTGACTTGGCCTTGTCTCACTTTGCTGAGGTTCTACCCTCCTGTACTCTCACACAGACTGTGTTCCTTAGTTACCAGGCATTCCTGCCAAACAGAGAATGTCAATTACTTAAATGGGATGGCTTGAGTCACTGAACCGTGCCAAGTACATTTAAAGTTCATAGAATCTCCACCCAGATATAATATTAACACTCAAATCATCTTCACAAGGCACTCCTTCAATCAAATGTCTTCCCTTGTCCTGGTATATGAATGTTGGCCTATCAGGTCATTTAAAAATCACTCTTTTATTAATTTTACAAAGCTTCACTTGCCAAGGGTGCATTTCACTTTTCTTCAGAACAGCTATAAATGTCCTCTGGTCAAAGTAGTCAGTCTCTGGTAAAATTTACACTAGTTTGCATGTGCACTAGAGTTTGTATTTAGTTACTCACCTTGTTTGATGGTTTTATTTTTATTTTAAACAGGCTGGTAAATTTAACATCATTCCAACCATGACAACTATCGGTTCTGGAATTGGGGTGTTCGGAGTGGTGAGTAAATATACGCAGAAATCTCAAAATTAGAGCCTGATCATTTCAGAAAATTGTCAGGAAGCACCTTTTTACATGAAAAATAGTCAAAATCCAGATCTCATTCCTCTCAAAGGGCTATGAATGGTAACGGGCTGGAGTGAGATTGAGGTATAAAGTGGATCTTTCCAGGTTGAGATTAATAGATTTTCTCTGGTGAGAGAATATAGGGAAAAAGGATTAAGTGGACGTGAGGTAGGGTTTGGCCCACATTTAATTGAATGGTTTTTTTTTAGATTAGATTCCCTACAGTGTGGAAACAGGCCCTTCGGCCCAACCAGCCCATACTGACTCTCCGCAGAGTAACCATTTCCCTCTGACTAATGCACCTAACACTATGAGCAATTTAGCATGGCCAATTCACCTGACTTGCACATGTTTGGACTGTGGGAGGAAACCGGAGCACCTGGAGGAAACTCACACAGACACGGGGAGAATGTGCAAACTCCACACAGACAGTCGCCTGAGGCTGGAATCGAACCTGGTCCCTGGTGCTGTGAGGCAGCGGTGTTAACCACTGAGTCTGGTGAAGCTGGCTTGAGGAACTAAATCATTTTCTCTTGTTCTTACAATGAGGAAGGTAGAGGTAAAAAATAATGAAGTTGTGAAGAGCAATTCTGTTTATTTCATGATAGTCTGCAACTGGAAGGTGGGCACTTACGGAGCAGTGGTAGTGTCCCTACCTCAAAGCCAGAAGGCCTGGGTCTACAGTAATATGTAATAATATCCCTGAATAGGTTGTCTCAAATATTTCTAAAGGATAATGTTAACTTTGGTCTTTGGTGTACAATGAATGGTCGAGCGATGCCTGGTTCTATCTACCTCCTCTCCCACTGACTTTTCCATCAGGTTTTAAAAAGGGAAAATGGGATGCAACATATACTCCCCAACCAAATGAATTTTATACAGAATTAAAGCCTTCCCCTTTGCATTTTCCAGATTATGAAGACCATGTCATTGTTTTATTAAAGCAGAGCCATACATTTATTCTTTCTCAATGTTTTCTCTTTCTCATCTTTTTCAAACTACTTTTCCAACATCACACCTGCAATTCCTCCGAATCTCTTCTGCTGAAATTAGAACAATGATACTCTGCAATCCTGTACATCCTGGGGCAGGAACAGGAACTGCCAGCTACTGGGAGCTTAGAATCGCGACATTGCCTCTCTTCCTCCCTTCATCAGTAGTGAATACTTTCAATAGACAATCAACCATCAAATGGGCTACACTTGCAAATCTTTTGTCAAATTTTACTCCTTTCAGAGTCTTTGCCTCAGACGCAGAATCCCTACAGTGTGGAAGCAGGCCTTTCGGGCTATCGAGTCCACACCAACCCACCGAAGAGCAGCTCACCCAGACCAGTCTCATGTCTGATTCCCCATGGCTCACCTACCTAGCCAACACAACCCTGGGAACTATGGTCAATTTAGCATAGCCAATCCACCTAACCATCACATCTTTGGACTGTGGGAGGAAACTAGAGCATATAGCAGAAGCCCTCGCAGACAATGGGAGAATATGCAAACTCCACACAGACAGTCGCCCAAGGCTGGAATCGAACCCGGATCCCTGGCGCTGTCCCAAGTTCCCCAAGCAACAGGCAACTAGAATTTTTTTTATTTCACCAATTTACTTTATTCATAAAAATTTGCTTTGCATATATACATTGTCACAAATGCAGTTTGGTTCTATTCTGTAGCCTATCAAGGAAACAAAACAAACATTTCAGTTTGACTCTATCCCAACCAACCAAAGGTAGCCACACAATACTATATTTACATGTACTGGGGAACAAGCAGGATCTGAGAACTGGACAGACCCCCATTTAACTTCAGCAGGAAGATCTCAGACAGTTGCCTCAAGCTTTAGTGCATCCCTCAGCATGTAGTCCTGTAGTCTGCAACATTCAGTCACACTCAACTTGTTCTGGAAGACCAACAACTTTTCGGCAGACCAAAGAACATATCTATGGTCATTGACATTTGTGGGGACAGCTATTGGCACAGTGGTTAGCACTGCTGCCTCAGAGCACCAGAGACCCGGGTTCAATTCCCGCCTCAGGCAACTGACTGTGTGGAGTTTGCACGTTCTCCCTGTGTCTGCGTGGGTTTCCTCCAGGTGCTCCGGTTTCCTCCCACATTCCAAAGATGTGCGGGTCAGGTGAATTGCCCGTAGTGTTAGGTAAGGGGTAAATGTAGGGGTATGGGTGGGTTCCGCTTTGGCGGGTCGGTGTGGACTTGTTGGGCCGAAGGGCCTGCTTCCACACTGTAAGTAATCTAATCTGTGTGAAAGGGAGAGAGTTCACGGTGGTTAAAGGGTAATTATTCCACCTCTGAGTAATGGGAGTTGTCACTGAGACCGAGGCTGCAGAGGGCTCTGGACACTGGTTCAAATCCAATAGGATGCCTGTTTGTCCCTGACATTGTACAATGTAATTAGAACTCTTATTCTTGACTGCAGCTCATTTGGAAGAATGTCCTCTGAATTTCAATTCTCTGAGGAAGGCAAGAACAAATCACATTTTCTCTGTCCTTACAATTAACTCGGGGATCTTGGATTAGACTATGGAACCTGCCAAATCCAGGGGCTGAAGCTGCCACCTTTTGAAGCTGGATGTAGAATCTTAGTACCAAGAGCGTGAATACTTTTGAACAGTGTAAACTATTCTTTTCTTTAAAGGCAACCCTTGTGTGTGATCTGGTGTTGCTCCATGTGCTCCCGAAACGAAACTACTACAAACAGAAGAAGTTCAAGAATGTCGAGGGAGAAGCCTCCGCATCGAAACCAACAGAAGTGAGTGAAGAGTAATCAATCCCCAGTTCACCAAACTCAATGAAAGACCCATTCCATTTCATTTGATTTACACTGAGAAAACCACAGGGCGTGAACATGACAGCACAGTGCAGGCCCTTTGGCCCTCAGTGTAAAGTGTGATTGATTTCCCTATTGTTGCAGCATTAACCTCACAGCTCCAAAATGGTGCCAACAAAATCAATGACCGATGTATCCACGTGAGGTGCTTTGTGCAGGGCTCCATGTCAGCACAAGCAAGGTCAGCATTGACTGGACCTGGGAAGAGCAGGGCAGAACCCAAGATCAATCTGGGTGCAATGTTACCTTGGTATCTGGGTAGGCACTGGCTGGCTGGGTTAGCTGCCCATGATTGTGTACCAACTGGACATTGAATCTGTTTTGTTCCCATCCTGCTCACTTTCACATCCACTGGCAGTGCCAATCTTGCCCTACTTTGAGCTTTCAGCTGCTGGCAGATTCCACCCCTTTTTGGGAAAGTTCGCCATATTTCATGCTACTCAGGCACTTGACAGGTCACCAGTGAATCTTCACTCAAGGACCCCACCTCCAACGGTGGAGTTCCCACCCACTGAGGGCTGCCAGCCAATCAGAGGTGGGCTCTGCTGCTGGTACAGCATCCAGCTGAGGCTCCAGATTGAGCAGGGGGCACCAGGCAAGGTGAGGAATGGATGGGGCTGGGGATCATGGGGGTGGGATCAGAAGGTTAGGCAGCAAGGGCAGGAGGCGCTTCTCAGTGTCGCCACCTCCTCCCATCCTGGTGCCAGGTCTCTGGACCAGGTACCTAGTGCTTCTGCCTGAGGAACCAGCTTCCTCCAACTGCCTACAGCCCACAGTGAGACACCCACCGTTGGGTTAATGACATTAACTGCCCCATGAAGGCCTCATTTGGAGGGGCAGACAGACCATCCAGGCTTTCCTGCCATGGTCTTCATCTGAGTGGCAGCAAAGGAAGTGTCAGGATCCCCAAGTGTTACCCTCCCACTTAATTAAATGACCCACTCCCATCACTGAACACCCCACAGAGAGGGCACAAGCCCATTGTTCTTGGCTGAAGGTCATCAAGTCCTACAGCACAGAAAAGGCCCTTGGGACCGTCCAGTCCGCACTAACATAACTACCACTAAAGGTGCACTAATCCCAATTTCCTGCACTTATCCCATATCCTTGAATGCTGTGATATTTGAAGTGCTCATCCAAATATCTTTTAAAGGTTGTAAGGTTTCTGGTCTTCCAGTCCATTCCAGATTCCCACCATCTGCTGAGTGGAAACGTTTTTTTTCCCAAATCCCCTCTGAATCTCCTGCTCCTTATCCTAAAACCATGCCCTCTCATGATTGATGCCTTAACCTAGAGGGACAGATGCTCTCTTTTCACCCTGTCCGTAGCTGTCACAATCTTATGCACCTCAATCATGTTCCCCTCAGTCTTCTCTGCTCTAAAGAAACCAATCCTTGCCTATCTGGTCTCTCCTTATAGCTCAATTACTCCATCCCAGGCAACATCCTGGTGAACCTCCTCTGTATCCCCTCTAATGGTATCACATCCTTCCCATCGTGAGGTGACCACAGTACTCCAGCTGTGGCCTAAGCAACACTCTGTATAACTCCAACATTACCTCCGTGCTCTTATACTCTATGCCATGACTGATGAATGCAGGTGCCCCAATGCCTTCTCAACTATCCCAGTCACATGCTCTGCCAACTTCAGTGTTGTGTTAATAATTGCCCTAAGATTGCTCTGTTCCTCCAAGCTACCCAGTGTCCTACCATTCTTACACACTCATGTTTTTTCTTCCAAAATGCATCACCTTGCACACATTAAGGTTAAATACCATCTGCCACTGGTCTGCTCATCTGATGAATCTATCCACCTGCAGCCTACAGCCATCTTCTTCGCTGCTAACCACCCTACCAACCTCGGTGTCATCTGCAAACCTGCTTATGATTTCCCCCACACTTTCCTCTATATCATTTACTGATATCATGATAAGGGTCCCAGTACTGATCCTGGTGGTACACTGCTGGACACCAGCCTCCAGTCACTCAAACAGCCTCGGCCTTCTGCTCCTTGTGATCTCACACTAAGCCAGTTTCTGATCCATCTCACCAAGTGTCCCTCAATTCCATGTCCTTTAACCTTCTCAACCAGTCTCCCATGTGGTGGATTATTCCAGATTATTAGTGAATTCAAATTATACCATCTGCATTGTTTGGATTCGAACCCAGGTCCCCAGAACAATACCTGGCTCTCTTGATTAATAGTCTAGCGATAATGCTCAAGGCCATCACCTATGATGGATGGGACATGTTGCCACCACGGCATATAAGAACTGGTGAACACCCTGGGAGCTTGGGGAGGATGGTCCCACCTGATGAGACATGTTGTGGCTCCCTGAAGAAATTCTGACTCCAGAAACCAGGAACACCTCCATGTTGATTAGATTACTTACAGTGTGGAAACAGGCCCTTCGGCCCAACAAGTCCACACTGACCCGCCGAAGCGCAACCCACCCATACCCCTACATTTACCCCTTACCTAACACTGCGGGCAATTTAGCATGGCCAATTCACCTGACCCGCACATCTTTAGATTGTGGGAGGAAACCGGAGCACCCGGAGGAAACCCACGCAGACACTGGGAGAATGTGCAAACTCCACACAGTCAGTCGCCTGAGTCGGGAATTGAACCCGGGTCTCAGGCGCTGTGAGGCAGCAGTGCTAACCACTGTGCCACCGTGCCCCCCCCCCCCCACTTCTGATCAAGAGCCCCCAGCCACTGAGGTATTCCTAATTGACCCTGGTGATCTCTGACCCCACTGACCCTCCGTGCAGGCCTTGTAGAGAGTATCTTCTCGACTGCTTCAGTCTCAATGACCTGCATCTCCACTGTGTCCTGGAAGAAAGGGTATGGTGCCTCCAGTGTTTATAATGAGATCAGCAAGATGGACCTCATAGAGTAGGAGTTCCCCAATTCAGGCTGTTAATCTGGTCCAATCGGGGAGCCCTGGCTGACAGATATAAACAGGAGGGTCAGAGGTTGTGTTCGCTCTGAGGGCTGGCTCTGAGGGAGCTGGATCAGGGTCAGGTACGATGATGTGTAAATAAAGGGTGATTTGGTGATCGGATACTCGTATATCTGGAGTTATTTCAGTGCCATCTCTTTGGGTGATGTAGCTAGACACTGAAATGATTAAAATGAGCTGGAGCACAGACGTCTTATGTGGCCATATGTGAACAGAAGAAGCTCACATCAGGCCCAATACCCACTCTCGGGGACTATTAAATGTAAATTCCACTCTCCAGTACAAATATTTTTTTAAAAACTTTGGTTACAATTAACTCAAAATGTGGGACTTATTATTGCCTCCCCCATTAATTAAACAATGTTATTGGATCTTCTTTCTGAAACAGACCAAAGAGTAACAAAGGGAAAACACTCCTTTCCATCCAAAAGAGGCTCCAAAACAGAGTGAGTGCAGACGAGAGAATTGGGCCTCGTTGACATGAGGCAATGTCAAGTTCCAAACCAACTGACAACACTTCGCAGGAACATCCTTGAAATACAGACTGCTCAACAACCAATGAGGAAAGAGCACTATTTCTTCAGAGAACACTTCCCATCCTTCACAGAACTTCATAAGGGACCACTCCAGGCATCTCCACATCAGCTTCACAGTCTACAAGGCCCCAAGGTGGACTTGATCGTCATAGCAACGATTTGTTCTCGGAGATGAGGCCGCTGGTACAGGCGCACTCACTTCACAACATTCCATCCTAAGCACTGCTCTTTATCACTGGGTTTCAAGTCTGCAATTGTTTATCTTAGTGTCCACAGTCATGAGAAATTATGTGACTTGTTTTTAATAAAAAAAATTCAAATCAATCAAACTTTGTTCAGTTATTTATACACATAGAAAATGAGGGCACTTTTAATGAGGCTTTATCTGAATCTTCACACCAACAAGGACAACAAATCCGGTGAACCCTGGATATCGAGAGATATACAGGATTGAATAAAGAGAAAAAGGGAGATTTATGGCACATACCAACCGTTCAAAACAGCAGAAGCCCTAAAGGAAGATAGAATGCACAAGGGAAAACTTAAAAAGGAAATTAAGAGAGGTAAAAGGGGACATGAAGTTTACTGGCAGTTCAAGTAAAGTGAAAGCCTAAGCTTTTTATAGGTGCATTAAGAACAATCAGGGGAAGGGTACGGCCCATAATGGCCATCGTGGTAATTTGTGCTTGGAACCAGAGAACAAAGGTAAGGTTGATTTAATTCCAGACTTTTAAAATATTGATTTCAAATTCCACCATCTGTCATGGCAGGATTCAAACTCAGGTCCCAAAACCCATCTTTAAATAGGTCCCCTAAACATGAGATACCCCTGGGTCTCCAGAGTTTAAAAGTGGCATCTGTAAACCCCGGTGAGAATCCCCATGCTCCCTCTATCGGAGCATAGGGGGATGTTTTACGTGAGTTGCCCTCATTTTGCCGCATTATATTCAAGCTTTAATTGTCTTTAGTATTATAGGGTTTTTTACAGTGATCCGCAATGATTTTCCTCTTGTCTGAAAATAAAAGGTTAATAAGTGGGCATTTTACTTGAGAAGCCTCGATGTCCAGCCAGATTGATTGTGGATTAGACAAGACCCAATCAGCTATGTAACTTAATAGGGAACTTAACTGATATTTCCTAAAATCTGGGAAGTCCAGTCCTCCCCTTGCCTGTGGAAGCTGTAGCTTCTTCAGCTTAATGAGGGGCCGTCTATGATTCCAGATGAAGGAACCCAGCCAGCCATATAATTTACGTAGAGCCATCCTCGGCAGCATCACCGGGAGCATTCTCATAGGATATAGGAGACGGGGCAGGACATTCATTTTAATTAGTGCTATTCTCCCCAGCCAGGAAATTGGAAGGTCTCCCCATCGCAGGAGGTCCTGCCTTTTCCTTTCCAGTAAATGCACAAAGTTAGCCTTGTATAACTGACAAATACTGGGGTAATAAAAATGCCTAAATATAAGAAACCCTCCAGGGACCACCGAAAGGGAAAGTGGGATCCGTCTAATAGGTGGGATATACTAGCAAGGCCGCCCATTGGCATAGCATCTGATTTTGAAAAATTAATTTTATAGCCTGAAAATGCACTAAATGTATTAATAACTTGGATTAAGCGAGGCACGGACATCAGAGGATTACTGAGGAATAGAAGAACATCATCTGCATAAAGGGTAATTTTATGTTTACCTGTACCAATCCTCGGGGCCGTTATATTAGAGTCAGCCCGTATAGCTTCTGCTAGTGGCTCAATTATTAGCGTAAATAACAATGGTGAGAGAGGACATCCTTGACTGCAGCCCCTATCCACACTGAAGCTATCCGAACCTAATAATTGGTAACCACAACTGCTTTGGGATCACTATACAATGTTGAGACCCATTTGGTAAACACCTTTCCAAAACCAAACCTTTCCAATGTGTAAAACAAATATGACCATTCAACCCTGTCGAATGCCTTTTCCGCGTCTAATGAGACTACTATTCCTGGTATCTTTCCCTGATGGCAGGCTGAATCATATTCAAAACCCTTCTAATATTATTGGATGATCTATGGCCCTTAATAAACCCCGTCTGGTCCTCCTTTGTGATATGTGGCAATACCCTTTCTAGTCTCAATTCTAATGTTTTAGAGAGGCTTTTAAAACCTACACTTAGGAAGGATATTGGTCTGTATGACACACAATCTTTTGGGTCCTTTCCTTTTTTGAGAATAAGAGAGACTTTCGCCTCTTTCAGCGAAGGCAGGAGACAGCCCTGAATGTATGAATAGTTATACATAAGTGGACCAGCCAATATTCCTGTAAATTCTTTATCGAATTCAGCTTGAAAGCCATCTGGGTCAGGTGCCTTACCGCTCTGAAGTTGCCTGATTGCATCAAGTATTTCTTGGACTGTTAGGGGAACATTCAGGACCGATACCTGTTCCAGAGTTAGGTCTGGAAAGGTCAGGTTTTTAAAAAATGACTGCATCCTCCTAGCTCTGTCTTCACAATCCTGTGATTTATATAAATCAGAATAAAATTTTCTAAAGATTGCGTGAATCCTTTTATGATCATGAGTCAGAATACTCATACTTTCCTTGATAGATGTGATCATTTATGGGGCCTTTTTTTCCTTGCAAGAAATGCTAAGTATCTACCCGGTTTATCGCCAAATTCATATAACCTTTGTTTTGCAAATAATATTAAACAGTAAGATAGTGAAAGGGATTAATATAACAAAAGGTGTGTGCAAACCAGGGTGGGGGGAGAGCAAACAACATCAATTAACTCTTACAATTTATGTAAGAGAGTCCAAAAATTCCTTAGCCTTCTCCGGTGATCCAAAGTTGTAGACGGACCCTTCATGATTAAAGCGTAGCGTCGCTGGGTAGCGTAAGGAGTATTGAATATCTAAGCCCATTAAACATTTCTTCGCTTCATCAAACACCTTCCTCTTTCAGACCAGAGCTGGGGAAAACTCCTGGAATAACATAATCTTGGATCCTTTATAAATCATGGTTTGGGGATCTTTCCCAAGATTTCTGGAAGCTTCTAGGAGCATCTGCCTCTCCCTATAGCTCTGCAGCTGGAACAGGACCGGGCATGGGCGCTGGTTCGAGCCGGGCCCACGTATTGCGACCCGGTAGGCCCATTCCACCCTTACCTGGCCTGATCCAGCATCCAGATTTAAAAGCTGTGGAAGACACTGTTCAAGGAACGCTGTAAGCTGGCCTTCCTCTTCCCGTTGGGGAAGGCCCAGCAAACGAATATTTTTTCGATGACCTCGATTCTCGAGGTCATCAATATGATTTTCTAAGGTCCGGACTTGCTGTTCGAGAGACCGGACCTGATCCGCGGCCGATTCTGCTAGAGTCTCGGAGGTCGCGGCCTTTAGCTCCGCCCCTCCGACTCGGCGCTTGATTTCCTTGATGTCTCGGTCGTGCTTTTGTAGCGCGGCCGAGAATGAGTCCCATCGGCTCCGGGACTCTTCGATGAAGGCATCGATCTTCGCGTCAAGTTTGGAGATTATTTCTGCGAGGCACGCCACCGTAGGTAAGTCCCCCGGGGCGGCTGCGGACGCCTCTGCTGCAGCTGGGGAGGGTTGGGGAGGGCTTCCTGCCTGCTGAGAACTGTGGGCTCCCTTCCCTTTAGTCATTTTTACTAAAGATTAGATTGTTTAAATTCCGTACTAAGCAACTAATTACATTAAGTAAAAACTATTTTAAATGATTTGGTGAGTGTGGTAGAGGTGGGTGACCCACTTTGCCCAAGTCTTGGGAGGAGCACTATAGACTCAGACTTGCTGGGTCGCCGCCATCTTGGATTCCCCCCCCAGGTGGTTGCTTTTAATGATGTGGACTTGATGGACTGAAGGGCCCTTTTTGTGCTGTAGACCTCTGTGACTGAATAACAATGAAGGAGCCACAATATATGGCCAGATCAGAATAGAGAGGATCTGATGAAGGGGATCTTGGAGGTAATGGTGTCCCTCTGGGCTTTTATCTAGCTCAGTGATCACAGGTAGAATGGAACACTCAAACTAAACCCTGCTGCCTTGCTGCTCTGCATCCTGTCTGCAGCCTGAGAACATGGGCTGAGAGAGGGGGCTGGTTGGGATATCTGGTGGCAGGAGTGTCAATGTAGTTTACTACTCAATCCTGGGTGCAGTTACACTTCCTGAGAACTGGCATGGATGTGCTCTGCTGAACATTCCAGCACACTTTGGTTTGAGCCACAGAGATGGTGAAGAGGTTTTATGAGACTAGGGGTTGGGAGTGGGGTGAACTATTTACCAGAGTCCCACTCTCCACCTTGTAATGTCTGTGTTAGTGTGGGTAGTCCAGACACACCTCTGAACAAATATTAATTCTCTGAGTATTACTACTCAGGCTATGGACTGGGTAGGGACCAATGTAGGACACCATTCAAATGTCAAGGGGATGTGTTGGAACCCTTTCCTACTGGACATGGCCAGTGCTGGACTTAATGAGGGGCAATGTTAATTGAAACAGGGGGAGGTTGTTCTGGATATTGAAAGAATTCCTAATTCTGGAAGAAATCCTGGTGCATCACTCAGAATTTCTGGCAAGCGAGCTGGTCTGGGCCCTGGGCAGTGTTGTCAAACAGAGAGACCTGATGGTTGAGGTAAACAGTTACTTGACAGCAGTGTCCCAGGTAGACAGGGCACCTTCATTGGTTAGAGCATTAAGGAGTTGAAACGTCATGTTACAGGTTTGCAGACAGTAGGAAGGCCTTACTGCATACTAATCTGGTTGCCCTGCTTTATGAAGGATGTTATTAAACTGGAAAGGGTGCAAAAAAGATTTACAAGAATATTACTGAGACTGGAAGGTTTGAGTTATAAGGATAGAGGGGATCTGTTGAAGGGGATCTTGGAGGTAATGGTGTTCCTATGGGCTTTTGTCCAGCTCAGTGATCACAGGTAGAGTAGAAAACCAAGAGGTGACCAGAGGTTTATAAAATCATGAGGGGCATTGATTAGGTAAATATCCAAGGATAGGGGAGTTCAAAACTAGAGGGCTATAGGTTTAAGGTGAGGGGTGGGAAGGTTTAAAAAGGACCTGAGGGGCAACTTTTTCATATAGGAGGTGGTGCAGACCAGTCAGTCTTACATCTGAGTTGGACAAATATTGGAGAGGATTCTGAGAGACAAGATTTATGACTACTTGGAAAACCATAGTTTGATTAGAGATAGTCAGCATGGCTTTGAGAGGGGCAGGACATACCTCACAAAACTTATTGAACTCTTTGAGGATGTGTCAAAACACATTGATGAAGGTACAGCAGTGGATGTGGTATACATGGATTTTAGCCAGACATTTGATAAGGTTCCACATGGTAGGCTTATTCAGATATTAAGGAGGCATGGGATACAGAGAAACCTGTACGTCTGGATACAGGATTGGCTGGCCCATAGAAGACAGATGATGGTGGTAGATGGAAAGTATTCAGCCTGGGGCTCGGTGACCAGTTGGGTTCCACAGGGATTTGTTTTGGGACCTCTGCTCTTTATGATTTTTATAAATGACTTAGATGAGGAAGTGGAAGGGTGGGTTAGTAAGTTTGCCGATGACACAAAGGTTGGAGGAGTTGTGGATAGTGTGGAGGGCTGTGGTAGGTTGCAACAGGACATTGACAGGATGCACATGGAGTTCAACCTGAAAAAGTGTGAAATGATTACTGAGGATTCTGGGTAATCCAAGATGGAGGATGGGAAAAGTTTCAGGCTGTAACAGCTGCTTCATTATTGAGGTAATTTAGGTTTGGAGGTGATTTCCTCAAATTCCAGGAGTTACTGTTTTATATGCTGTTGCATTGTTTTGGAACTTTGGGGGAAAAAAAGTCAAAACAACAGCAGTTTTAAAAGGGAGAAGACCAGACAAAGGAAGCACATGGTGAGGTCACTGCAGGACAGAGAGAGAAGTAAACTCACACAGCAGTGAACCTGCACAGTTACTGCCTTTGCTGTTTGAATTCGTGTATCACTGGACATCGGAGTGTGTCTGGGAAAATGAACAAACAGTGAAATTCACAACTTATCTTGGAGGAACTGTTTGGGTGGAGTTTACAGCACAGAAGCAGGTAAGTGTATTGTTTTAGGTGTGACCTACAGAAAGTCTGTAGCAGTGAGTTCTTTCGTGATTGTATGTTTTTTGAGATGTGTCTCTTGATTAAACTTAAAATATGAGCCATAACTATTAATTTAACCTGGGGCAGTGTTTTGTAGGGAATAAGACGGTGTTATTTTCTGGGTCTGTAGATTATGAAGGAGCAAAAATGGCCTTTAGTACAGTGATATGTGCTTCTTATCAGATGTGGGAGTTTAAGGAGAGTTTATGGGTTACTGTGGATTATATTAGCAATAAATACTGTAGGTTGCAAATCCTATCAGATTGAATGGATTGGTTGGAGAGACAGTAATGAGGAATTTGCAACAGCAACGGTATGTGATGGATGGCAGTTGTAGGAAGGGGAGAAAGTCTCAGATACAGTCACATAGATGGGTTAACTCCAGGAAAGGGAAGAGAGGTAGGCAGCTAGTGCAGGAGTCTTTTGTGGATATACCCATTTCAGACAGGTATGCTGTTTTGGAAAATGTGGGGGGGGGGGGGGGGATGGATTCTCAGGGGAATGTATCACAAACAGCCAAGTTTCTGGTATTGAGACTGGCTCTAATGCAATGAGGGGTACATTGGGTTCCAAGAGATCAATGTGTTAGGGGACTCTCTAGTCTGAGGTACAAGCAGATGTTTCTGTGGCCAGCAGTGAAAAATCAGAATGGTGTGTTGTTTCCCTGGTGCCAGGATCAAGGATGTCTCCGAGAGAGTGCAGAATGTTCTCACGGGGGAGAGAGGCCAGCAAGAGGTCATTGTACACATTGGAACCAACGACATAGGAAGGGAAAAGGTTGAGATTCTGAAGGGAGATTACATAAAGTTAGGCAGGAATTTAAAAAGGATGTCCTCGAGAGTAGTAATACCTAATTACTCCCGGTGCTACAAGCTAGTGAGGGCAGGAATAGGAGGATAGAGCAGATGAATGCATGGCTGAGGAGCTGGTGTATGGGAGAAGGATTCACATTTTTGGATCACTGGAATCTCTTTTGGGATAGAAGTGACCTGTACAAAAAGGAAGGGGACTAATATACTGGTAGAGAGATTTGCTAGAGCTGCTCAGGAGGATTTAAACTAGTAAGGTGGGACCCAAGGAGATAGTGAGGAAAGAGATCAATCTGAGACTGATACAGTTGAGAAAAGAAGCAAGGGACAAAGCAGAGAACAAGGTAGGACTGATAAATTAAACTGCATTTATTTCAATGCAAGGGGCCTAACAGGGAAGGCAGATGAACTCAGGGCATCATGGAACATGGGACTGGGATATCATAGCAATTACAGAAACATGGCTCAGGCAGCTGAATGTTCCAGGATACAAATGCTACAGGAAGGATAGAAAGGGGGGCAAGAGAGGAGGGGGAGTGGCATTTTTGATAAGGGATACTTTGCAGCTGTGCTGAGAGAGGATATTCCCGGAAATATATCCAGGGAAGTTATTTGGATGGAACTGAGAAATAGGAAAGGGATGATCATCTTATTGGGATTGTGTTGTAGACCCTCAATAGTCAGAGGGAAATTGAGAAACAAATGTGTAAGGAGATCTCAGCAATCTGTAAGAATAATAAGGTGTTTATGGTAGGAGATTTTAAATTTCAGAACAGAGACTGGGACTGCCAGAGTGTTAAGGGTTTAGATGGAGAGGAATTTGCTAAGTGTGTACAAGACAATTTTCTGATTCAGTATGTGGATGTACCTACTGGAGAAGGTGCAAAACTTGACCTACTCTTGGGAAATAAGGCAGGGCAGGTGACTGAGGTGTCAGTGGGGGAGCACTTTGGGGCCAGTGACCATAATTCTATTAGATTTAAAATAGTGATGGAAAAGGATAGACCAGATCTAAAAGGTGAAGTTCTAAATTGGAGAAAGGCCAATTTTGATGGTATTAGGCAAGAACTTTCGAAAGCTGATTGGAGGCAGATGTTCGCAGGTAAAGGGACAGCTGGAAAATGGGAAGCCTTCAGAAATGAGATAACAAGAATCCAGAGAAAGTATATTCCTGTCAGGGTGAAAGGGAAGGCTGGTAGGTATAGGGAATGCTGGATGACTAAAGAAATTGAGGGTTTGGTTAAGAAAAAGAGGGAAGCATATGTCAGGTATAGACAGGAAAGATCGAGTGAATCCTTAGAAGAGTATAAAGGCAGTAGGAGTATATTTAAGAGGGAAATCAGGAGGGCAAAAAGGGGACATGAGATAACTTTGGCAAATAGAATTAAGGAGAATCCAAAGGGCAAAAGGGTAACTAGGGAGAGAATAGGGCCCGTCAAAGATCAGCAAAGCGGCCTTTGTGTGGAGCCGCAGAAAATGGGGGAGATACTAAATGAGTATTTTGCATCAGTATTTACTGTGGAAAAGGATATGGCAGAGATAGACTGTAGGGCAATAGATGGTGACACCTTGCAAAATGTCCATGTTACAGAGGAGGAAGTGCTTAATGTCTTGAAACGCATAAAGGTGGATAAATCGCCAGGACCTGATCAGGTGTACCCGAGAACTCTGTGGGAAGCTAGAGAAGTGATTGCTGGGCCTCTTGCTGAGACATTTGCATCATCGATAGTCACAGGTGAGGTGCCGGAAGACTGGAGGTTGGCAAACGTGGTACCACTGTTTAAGAAGGGCGGTAAAGACAAACCAGGGAACTATAGACTGGTGAGCCTGACCTCTGTGGTGGGCAAGTTGTTGGAGGGAATCTTGAGGGACAGGATGTACATTTATTTGGAAAGGCAAGGACTGATTAGGGATAGTCAACATGGCTTTGTGTGTGGGAAATCATGTCTCACAAACTTGATTTAGTTTTTTTGAAGAAATAACAAAGAGGATTGATGAGGGCAGAGCGATGGACGTGATCTATTTGGACTTCAATGAGGCATTCAGCAAGGTTCCCCATGGGAGACTGGTGAGCAAGGTTAGATCTCAGGGAGAACTAGCCATTTGGATACAGAACTGGCTCAAAGGTAGAAGAAAGAGGGTGGTGGTGGAGGGTTGTTTTTCAGACTGGAGGCCTGTGACCAGTGGAATGCCACAAGGATCGGTGCTGGGCCCTCTACTTTTTGTCATTTACATAAATGATTTGAATGTGAGCATAAGAGGTACAGTTAGTAAGTTTGCAGATGACACCAAAATTGGAGGTGTAGTGGACAGCGAAGAAAGTTACTTCAGATTACAACAGGATCTGGACCAGATGGGCCAATGGGCTGAGAAGTGGCAGATGGAGTTTAATTTAGATAAATGCGAGGTACTGCATTTTGGGAAAGCAAATCTTAACAGGACTTATACAATGCTGAAAATGTGTTGCTGGTTAAAGCACAGCAGGTTAGGCAGCATCCTAGGAACAGGAAATCCGACGTTTCGGGCCAGAACCCTTCATCAGGAATGATTTTCTGTTCCTTGGATGCTGCCTGACCTGCTGCGCTTTTCCAGCAACACATTTTCAGCTTTTGGCTGATATCAGCCAAACACAATCAAATGGGGCTAGGTCAGTTGAGGAAACCTGGCTGACATGGACAAGTTTGGCTGAAGGGCCCGTTTCTGTGCTGTATAACTCTGATGCATTTAACTGACCCATGATATACAATGGCTGAAAGAAAACAAGGAAGGAATGTATATTTCTGTCGATTCTTTCAGGTTTGGGGAAGAGTGCCAAAGTCTCAGAGGACTGTAGGCTGCTCTGTCTCAGAGTCTGAGACAACCCGAGAGTCACCACACCTCAGATAAAGAGTAAGGGCTTTCACTCTCCAGCTGGAGTAGGAATTGAACCAGCACTTGTTGGCATCACTAACAAGTCATTCAGCCAGCTGAACTAGCTGCCCCCCTGCAGGCATGGTGCCGAGAGCTGCCCTGTCACAGGGAGGCACGGATCTTAATGCATGGTTTCAGTGTTTTTCCCTCAGAATTCCTTCATCAATAGACAAGCCTCTGTGGCTGAAGTGACTGCCTCAGAATGTAATTTCCACTGATATTCAGAACTATGCATCTGGCTGCAATTAATGCGAGCTTTTCCTGTTTCATGATGGCAAAGACCTTCTGAGTAAAGGGGCAGTAACGACAGTCTTTTTTTTTCTCTCTTTTTTTTGTGGCCAGTGACAAGCAGTGCCCTTCACATCAAAGACACTTCTGTTATTTTTTTTCTTTTATTAACCCCCACACTACCGCCTAACTGTGGTAGTGCTTATTTTCCCCAGCACCCATGGTGTGTGTGTGTAGTTTGTGAGAGACGCAAAGTGCACAAATCTTTATTCAATATCCACCACCAGGAAAAGTAGGAAAACACCCGAGTGGCCTGTGACAAGCAGTGCCCTTCACATCAAAGGGAATAACGACAGTCTTCAGAGACAGGAAGGGCATTTGATTGGATGGGGGAAATGGTCGCTCCACCCCCACCATCAATTGGACTGGTCCTGAACTGGCTCACTCAAGGACAGGCAGGGGATCGGCCCACTGGGAGTAACAGCAGCAGGGGGTATTGGAATCTGTCAGCATGCAGTGCTCCTGAAAGCTGCCACCATGGAGATTGGAGGGGGTTAATCAGACAACACACACCGTTCAAGGGACTGATTCTTAGGCTGGGGTAGCCAGGCCTATGACCCCCCTCTCTCTGCCCCTCCCCACCACCATCCCCCAACCCACAATTCTTCTGTGCTGGCTTCTCCAGGAGGCACTCATCTAGTGACACCTATGGCCTCCTCTGATTGGCCATCTCTGACCCCAGAGTCTTGATTATAAGTGGCTGGTGGCTACATCACTGCCTGATTGGCTGGACCCTTCCCTGAAAGCAGCAGGGCCACTGTCTTTCTGTTATTTTGAGTGAAATAACATGTTTATTGTGAATATCTAAGACCAGGGTGACATAGTAGCAGAGAACTGGACGTGCCATTGCTTCCATTGCAGGTGGGGGAGGGGGGGAAATTGGAATGGAGTCATCTCCCTCCCTCTGGAGACGGATGGACTTCCAGACTAGGAAACCAGTCTCTGCCAGTGCAGATACAATCGGGAATCTCAGCACCCCAAAACATCTCCTTTGCCCCAGAGTCCCTCCCCATTTCCCAATCAGGCTGCATGCCTCTCACAGCCTGTCATTCCCTCGCTGGGTGCTGGTAATATCCCTACCTTTGATCCAGGAAGTTCAAATCCCACCTGCCCCATAGGGGTGTAACAAAAGCTCTAAACAGGTCATTTAGAGAATATCTATACCCTCCATGTCCTTTTACCCCCCTAATCATCATTCAAGCCCCTTCCACATTTCCTCACATGCTCCCATCATGTCCCCCTGACTTTCCCACATTTCTCATCTATACTCATGTCTTCTTGACTCCCCACATTCTCCCATAGCATGGAGACAGGCCCTTTGGCCCAAACTGGTCCATGCTGACCAAAATGTCCATTCACAATAACCCCATTTCCCAGCACTTGGGTCCATACCCTTCTAAACCTTTCCTAGGCATATATTTCTTGAAATGCCTTTTAAATGTTGTTAACGTACCCACCTCAACGACTTTTGCTGGCAACTCATTCCATATGCATTCGATCTGTGTAAAAACCGTTGCCCCTCATGGTCCCTTTTATTCTTTCCCCTCTAATCAAGGCCCTCTAGTCCTTGATTCCCCAATCCTGGGAAAGACTGAGTGTACCCACCCTATCCATGCCTCTCAGGATCTTATACACCTCCATAAGATCCCCCCTCAGTCTCCTGCGCTCTAAAGAAAAGTATCCTAGCTTGTCCAACCTCTCCCTACAACTCAGACCATTGAGTCCTGACAACATCCTTATAAATTTCTTTTGCTCTCTTTCCAGTTTAATAACATCCTTCCTATAACAAGGTGACCAACATTCTGTACAATTGCAACATAACTTCCCAACATCTATACTCAATACCGTCAAGACAATGTGCCAAACGCCTTCTTCACTTCCCTGTCTACCTGTAACCCCACTTTCAGAGAACCATGCACCTGAACTCCAAGGTCCCCCTGTTCCACATTACTCCTTAAGGCCCTACCATTCACTGTGAAACTCCTACCTTCATTTGACTTTCCAAAAGCAAGACCTCACACTTATCTATATTAACCTCCATTTGCCATTTCTCAGCTCACTCCCCAGCTGATCAATGTCCTGCGGTAATTTCTGATAACCTTCCTCACTGTCCATGATACCGCCTATTTTAGTGTCATCAGCAAACTTACTAATCATGCCTTGTGCATTCTCATCCAAATCATTGATATTGATAACAAACAGCAATGGGCCCAGCACCAACCCCCCTGAGACCACTAGTCACAGGCCTCCAGTCTGACAAACATCCTTCCAATATTACCCTCTGCTTCCTACCATCAAGCTAATTGTGGATCCAATTTGCCAGTTCCCCCTAGATTCCATGTGATCTAACCTTTCAGACCAGCCTACTATGTGGAACCTTATCAAAGGCATTACTGAAATCTATATAGACTACATCTACCGTCCTGCCCTCATCAACCTTCCTTGTCACTTCATCAAAGAACTTTAAGACATTTGTGAGGCATGATCTCCCACTCACAAAGCCATGCTGACTACTCTTAATTAAACCCTGTCTTTCCACATGCATGTATATCTTATCCCTCAGAATCTTCTCAGGTAATTTACCCACCACAGATGTTAGGCTTATTGGTCTATAGTTTCCAGGATTTTCTTTACAGCCCTTCTTGAATAAGGGCACAACATTCACTACCCTCCAGTCTTCTGGGTCCTCATCCATTGCTAATGATGATGCAAAACTATCAGCCAGGGGCCCTCACAATTTCTTCCCTAGCCTCTGGCAGTGTTCTTGGATATATCTGGTCAGGACCAGGAGATTTGTCCACCTTCACTCATTTTAATAGAACTTTCCGTGTCCTTCGGTCCTTAGTAGTGTGGAGGTGCTGCACTATTGGAGCTGTGGCCTTTCACACGAGAAGGTTAACAGTAATCCTGATTAGCCCCTGAAAGCAGATTATCTGGCAATTGTCACATTGCTTTTTGTGGACTCCTGTTGTACACAAATTCATTGCTGTGTTTCCAATCTTACAATAGAACATAGAACCTAGAACATAGAACAGTACAGCAAAGGTACGGGTCCCTCGACCCATGGTGTTATACTGAACATCACGCAAAATTCAACTAATCCCTTCTACCTGCCCTTGGTCCATATCCCTCCATTCCATGTATGTTCATGTGCTTATCTAAAAGTCCCTTAAATGCCTCTATCATATCACCACATCTGGCAGAGCGTTCTAGGCACCTACCACTTTCTGTGTAAGAAAATTGCCCCTCACATTTTCTGGTGATCCAACGCTTATGATTGAACACTGTCACTACCCTTACAAAGTCAGATGACATTATATTTCATGAAAAACTGCTTAGCTCAGTTGACTAGATATTAATGCTGCGTTGGCAAGTGACACTTATTTCAAATAACACCATGAAATAGACTCGCCAATCATTTACTTAATTTACTGCTTGTGAGAGCTTGCTGTTCACAAATTAGTGACTGTTTGCCTCAGATCAGTGACCACCTACCGCACAAACCTAATGTTGTGACGCTAGGATTTTACACTGCACTGAAACATCAATTCTACTGCTCCTCGGATCCTCCCAAGAGTATCCCACATCCCCATCCCCATCCTATCCTTGTAACTCTACATTTCCCATGGCTAATCCACCTGGCCTGCGTATCCCTGGTCACAATGGGCAATTTATCATGGTGAATCCCATAATTTCACATCTTTGGACTGTGGGAGAAAATCAGACCACTTGGCAGAAACCCATACAGACAGTCAGTGGTTGCAGAGAGCTAAAGATCTCTGGTTCTAAATCTTAGAGATTTCTGGTTTTTATTTGTGAATTTCACCTCTGCATCATCTGCCAGTGTCAGTCCATATGTAGTCATAGAGATGTACAGCACGGAAACAGATCCTTCGGTCCAACTTGTCCATGCCGACCTGATATCCCAACCTAATCTTGTCCCATTTGTCAACACTTGGCCCAAATCGATCTAAATCCTTTCTGTTCATATACCCATCCAGATGCCTTTCAAATGCTGTAATTGTACCAGCCTCCACCACTTCTCTGGCAGTTCAATCCAAACACACACCAGCATCTGAGTGAAAAAGTTGCTTCTTAGGTCCCTTTTAAATTTTTCCCTTCTCGCCTTCAACCTATGCCCTCTAGTTCTGGACTCGCCCACCCCAGGGAAGACTTTGTCTATTTCAGGAGAAAGTGAGGACTCCAGATGCTGGAGATCAGAGTTGAGAGTGTGTTGCTGGAAAAGCGCAGTCAGTCAGGCAGCATCCGAGGAGCAGGAGACTCGATGTTACAAGCATAAACTTTCCTAATGGAGGGCTTATGCTTGAAACATCGATTTGCCTGCCCCTCAGATGCTGTGCTTTTCCAGCAACACACTCTTGTTCCTTGTCTATTCCCTATCCATGCCCCTGATGATTTTATAAACCTCTATAAGGTCACCCCTCAGCCTCCGATGCTCCAGGGAAAACAACCTCGGCCTATTCAGCCTCTCCCTAAAGCTTAAACCCTCCAACTCTGGCAACATCCTTGTGAATCTTTTCTGAACCCTTTCAAGTTTCACAACATCTTTCCTATAGCAGGAAGACTAGAACTGTATACAATATTCCAAAAGTGGCCTAACCAATGTCCTGCAAAGCAGCAACATCACCTCCCAATTCCCATACTCAATACTCTGACCAATAAAGGAAAGCATATCAAATGCCTTCTTCATTATCTTATCTACCTGGAGACCCCACTTTCAGGGAGCTATGAACCCGCACTCCGAGGACTCTTTGTTCAGCAACACTCCCCAGGACCTTCCTATTAAATATGTATGTCCTGCCCTGATTTGCCTTTCCAAAATGCAGCTCCTCACATTTTATATTTTACTAAACTCCTCAGCCCATTGGCCCATCTGATCAAGATCCCGTTGTAATCTGAGGTAACCTTCTTCGCTGTCCACTAAATCTCCAACTTTGGTAAAATCTGCAAACTTACTATGTATACCTCTTATGCTCTCATCCAAACCATGTATATAAATGAGGAAAAGTAGTGGATCCAACACCGATCCTTGTGGCACACCACTGGTCACAGGCCTCCAGTCTGAAAAGCAACCCTCCACCACCACTTACCTTCAAGGCAATTCTGTATCCAAATGGTTAGTTCTCCCTGTATTCCATGTGATCTAATCATGCTAACCTGTCTACCATGACAAACCTTGTCAAACACCTTACTGAAGTCCGTATAGATCATATCCACGGCTCTGTCTTCATCAATCTTCTCGTATATACATGTACTATGGTCTCTCAGGGAAAACTTCAGAGCATGTACGTGGAATAACAAGCTGAGACTTTTTGTTATCCATCTGCTTTGAGTTCTGGTTCCATTCCATTCTCCACAGATCCTGTGAATCACTTGAAGCAGAGGAAAATCATTGTGTTAAGACTTTGAGCAACGAACAGCAGCACAACAAAGATATTTACCATAGTGAGCTTATGATTAGTAGGGACTAATAAATAGCTGCTAGCTTATGCTAAAATTCTGCTCTAATTAATTTCTGAATATGAAAGGTCTTTTCCCAATTGTCTCTGGTGGAAATAATCCACACAGGGAGAAGCCAGTTTTCCTTTCGTTCGATCTTCAGTTTGGGACATAGAAGCAAATGACAGACCCACCTTCTGGTTGGGTCCTGGGCTAGAAATGAAAGAAATTAGGTTCTCTATCAGCCACCTGGCAGAGCTAACGAGAGGGTAAGTCACTGCTCGAGATGTTCTAGCTGTGACAGGGCAGATCGGAATGGAATCAGTGACTTCTGGGAAGAGGTGAGAGATTTTGGAA
This sequence comes from Hemiscyllium ocellatum, assembly GCF_020745735.1. Classification (NCBI taxonomy): domain Eukaryota; kingdom Metazoa; phylum Chordata; class Chondrichthyes; order Orectolobiformes; family Hemiscylliidae; genus Hemiscyllium; species Hemiscyllium ocellatum. The sequence continues at coordinate 51,374,216 of NC_083431.1, forward strand.
AAGGGTGACATGATCACAGAGCAGGGAAATCCCAGAAATAGCCCAGCCAGTAGTGGTCTGAAATGGCATTCCATTTTAAAATGGATTGGGCCTGTTTGGAACAGTCGCATCCAAGAGTCACTGATTCTTACTGAAGGTTGAGGAGATGGCAGATTGACCACAGACACTGTTACTTGCAGTAAAAATGATAGGGGATTTCAAATGAAAATTAAAAGGTATCTTGAAAAACACTTTCGTGTGTTGAGTAAGCACAATGGAACAAGAGGAGGCCATTCATCCCATCAAGCTTTTTCCAGTTTGATTATAGTTAATCTCTGACTTGATTCATCCTTTGTTCATTAGCCTTTGATGGCTTTTCTCTAGCGATTCCCTTTTCCTTGCTCTAAGGAGATAGTGATGCAGTGGCACAACAATCAAGAACGCATTGTCACCAACACCACAAAAGCTGCTAACTTCAAAATACACCATCCTTTCATCGATCTGGGTCGATATGCTAGAACTCCTTCTCTTCCAACATTGCTGGCACATCGACAGTACGAAGACTGAAGTGATTCATAGACAACAGGCTCACCAACACCTTCAACTGGGCAGTAGGAACAGGAACTGCAATAGATGCTGGTCTTGAAGGCAATGCCTACGTCTCCAGAAAGAAGGCAAAGCAATGTACAGATAAACCACTTCCCAAAGAGCCCCAATGGCACACTGTCCACAGTTCACTGTATCCAATCATACCAGGTCATCTCAAATGTTTACCAGATTCATGACAAATTCCTGGAGAAGGTTTCTCGAGCTTCCTGAGAAATATGTGAAAGAAAGTGAGGATCCAGGTTGAAGGAATATTGATGTGCACTTGACCCTCCACAACCAGCTGACAAATCACCTCAAACGATCGAACGTCAAGCCTCTAGAGAAGGACAGAGTTGAAGCACATTTGCTTGAGTGTCAGGGTTTGAACATGAAATAGAAACTGTCTGACAAGCCAATGCCAGAAAATAAAAAGATTATTCACATTCAAGGCCTGAAAAAGGTTTTCAGATAATATCAAACCTTGAATTGAGCCGTTAACATGAGATGGGCTTAAATTTCTACCTGATGAGTACCATTTAGGAATTGCTGAATTCATAGAGTTGTTGACCCAGCCAACCCTGTTTCATCACCAATAGCAGCAAATCCTGACTATTGTGATGTTGTGTCACAATTGATCACTTATTCTGAAGTTCAAAATTAACAGAATCATGTAGTCCAACATGTCTTACAGTTTACTGTTTGCGGTCAGTTATATTGACCCGAATCCATGCCTTGAATTTTCTTTATTCATTCATGATTTATTTATTTCTCATCCATAATTATTGTTGAGAAGATGTTGTTGAGCTACCTCTTGAATCACTGCAGGCCACATGTTGTAAGTGCACGCACAACGCTGTTCAGGAGTGAGTTCAAGGGCTTTTCTGGATGATATTGAACTCCTTGAGTGTTGATGCAGTTCTACCTGCCCAGGCAAATGAGGTGTCACATATCTGACTTGTCCCTTGCAGATGATGGACAGACTCTGGGGACTCAGAGGTGAATTAGTCACTGCGGGGATTCCTAGCCTCTGACCTGCTCTTGTAACCAGAGTATTTACATGGGGAGTCCAATTCAACTTATGGTAACTCCAGGATGTTCACACAGGGAGAGTCAGTGACAGTAATGTTATAAGGAGCTAGTTAGATTCTCATTTATTGAAGATGGTCATTGCCTGGCATTTGAGCAGCTTAAATACTTCATCACTGACCATTCCCCCCCCCTCCCATTATAAGGTCAGGAGTGGAGATTTTTGCTGATGATTGTACGATGTTGAGCACCATTCGTGGCTCCTCAGATATTGAAGCAGTCCATGTTCAAATGGACCAAGATGTGGAGAACGAAAACAAAAGAACTGCAGATGCTGTAAATCAGAAACAAAACTAGAAATTGCTGGAAAAGTTCAGCAGGTTTGACAGCATCTGTGGAAAGAAATCAGTTAACGTTTTAGGTCGAGTGACCCTTCCTTAGAACAGATGATAACTGGGAAAATATTGATTCATAAGCAGAAGTTAGGGTTGGGGGAGGGGGTAAGGTATAAATGATAAGTGGGAATGGAGCCCAAAGATAGAGAACAGGTGGACAGATTGGAAAATGATCTGGCTAGGAGGGTGAATAGCTGTTAATGTTAGTGGCTTTCAATAGGTTGTGTGTAATAGCAGACTATGTGATAACAAGGCCTGATGTGTGAGGGTTGGGGTAAGGACACGGAGAGCTCAATCTCTAAAGATATTGAACTTGATATTGAGTCCGGAAAGCTGCAGGGTCCCCAAGTGGAAAATGAGGTGCTGTTCTTTAAATTTGCATTGAGCTTCACTGGAGCACTCAGCGAACTTGAGACAGAGATGTTGGCCAGGGAACAGGGTGGTGTGCTGGATGTTCAGGGTCTTTTTTGTGGAGACAGCGCAAGTGTTTTGTGAAGCAGTCACCCAGTCTATGCTGCATTTCCACTTGCTGAAGTGTAGGTATTCTCGGTATCTAAGAGCCCAACGACACCTTCCTGGTAAAGCAGTGCTTTGCCTGCACTTCACACAATCTGGTCTACTGCATTCGCTGCTCACAGTTCCATCTCTCCTTCAGCACATGGACAGCAATGGCATAAGATGGCAGCTCGCCACCACCTTGTCCAAAGCAATTGGAGATGGGCAACAATGCTGGCCAAGTCAATGTCAGTTAGCTCAGCCGGCTAGCTTGCAATGTGGAGTGATGCTAACAGTGTGGGTTCAATTCCCATACTGCTGAGATTACCATGAAGGACTCTCCTTCTCAACCTCTTCTCCCGCCCACACAGATGTGCTGACCCTGAGAGTTATCGCTCTCTCATGAGAGAGTAGCCCAACGCTGATTTTACATTTATCCTGTGAATAAACCTAAAACATTCTTGTACTTCACTTTAATAATAAAATAAATAAATAATAATAGCTGTTAACCAGAATCTGTCATATAATCTGGTTTATTGAATCATAAATTTACAAAATTTTGTTTATCATGCAGTTACCATTTAATCCATAATTGCTCATTATGAGTAACTTACTGAAGCCCTTTATTACCTTATTTCTAGAATATAAAAGCATGCAAAAAATATCCTCTTTTATATTGATACATATTTACAATGTAACATTTGCATCTCTCCCCAAACTGAGAATCATGCGTAAAATATACTCACTATAGTTACTACAATGCACATTCATTATTAACATCCATTAGACACTGCAAACACTAACATTAATAATTCAGGCCCACGTAGTATAGATATAGCAGTGCAGTAGCACAATCAATGAATGACATATTGATGCTCTGAGTGCTTCACAAGGTGAAGGGCTATGGGAAATTCTTTGTAGCAATTCAATTCCACTGATCACAAGGAGAGCAAGGTTTTTTTATGCAGCCTCTTGCCTCAGCAGACATGCAAACCAACCCAATCACAGAACACTCTTCAGTGGTAGCATCAGCAGCTAGTGTTGTATTTCAAAGGGATACATGTCAACTATTCAACCCTGGTTCACCAGTTCCTGTTTATAGCTTATACAACACAGCGATGGGTTACACACAGATTCACATTATTGGTAGATGCTGCTATATAGATAAATGGAACTTCACACCATATCTGGTGGTTTTCTTATGTTTAACCAGGATGAAATTCTCACTGGATAGTTACTCATATTCAATGTTTGGACAACAAGCACAGTGCATTTCTCTAAAACAGTGCTTCCAAACCTAGTTCCCACTGAGACCCCATTTCAAAACTAGAGAATTACTGCAGCCGCTCAATGAGATAGAATCATACAGCATGGAAACAGACCCTTCGGTCCAACTAGTCCATGCCGACCGTGTTCCCAAACCAAACTAGTCCCATTTGCCTGGGTTTGGCCCATATTCCTCCAAACATTTCCTATTCGTGTACTTAACCAAATGACTTTTAAATGTTGTAACTGTACCTGCATCCACCATTTTCTCTAGCAGTTCATTCCACATACAAATCACTCTCTGTGCATCTCTCAGTGTGCATGATAAACCTTTTCAAAAAGTTACACATGTACACACTTACATAATCCAAACCGTTCTTCAATAATCTTTGCGTTTTTATTTGACTTTTTGGCAATAAATCTGTTATTTGTTTTTCACTATGAAACCTGGCTGACTTGTTCTTATCACCTGACCTTGACACAGTTGACACATACATAACTTGAATGTCACCAACCACGCTAAATTTAAAATTTGTTCTGATCAGCAGAGAAGTGTAACTAACTGTTATAGGAAGGATATTATTAAGCTGGAGAAAATTCAGAAGCGATTTACCAGGATGTTGCTGGGAATGGTGAGTTTGAGTGATAAGGAGAGGCTGAATAGGCTGGGACTTTTCTCACTGGAGCGTAGGGGGTTCAGAGGTGACTTTATAGAAGTTTACAAAATCATGAAGGATAGATAAGATGAATGGCAAATGTATTTTTCCAAGAGTGGGGGATTTCAAGACTATGAAACATATTTTTAAGTTGAGAGGAGAAAGGTTTAAAAAAGACATGAGGGGCAATTTGTTTACAGAGAGAATAGTTTGTGTGTGGACCTCCAGAGGATGTGGTGGATGTGGGTGCAGTTACAATGTTGAAAAGGCATTTAGATAACTACATGAATAAGAAATGTTTGAAGGATATGAGCCAAGCACAGGCAGGTGAGACAAGTTTAGTTTGGGATTATGGTCAGCATGAACTAGTTGGACTTAAGACTCTGTTTCCATGCTGTATGACTCCATAAAAAAATCTGAGAGAGAGCAGGGAGCGGGGGCTGAGAAAGAGAGCAGGGACTGGGGACTGATAGAGAGCAGGTAATGGGGACAGAGAGAGAGAGAGAGAGCAGGGAGTGGGGGCAGAGAGAGAGAGAGAGAGAGCGGGGAGTGGGGACAGAGAGAGAGAGAGAGAGAGCGGGGAGTGGGGACAGAGAGAGAGAGCAGGGACTGGGGACTGATAGAGAGCAGGTAATGGGGACAGAGAGAGAGAGAGAGAGAGCAGGGAGTGGGGGCAGAGAGAGAGAGAGAGAGAGCGGGGAGTGGGGACAGAGAGAGAGAGAGCAGGGAGTGGGGACAGAGAGAGAGAGAGAGAGAGCAGGGAGTGGGGACAGAGAGAGAGAGAGAGAGAGAGAGCAGGGACAGAGAGAGCAGGGAGTTGTTAAAGTATGAGTACAGTTGTCCCATAAGAAAAAGTCAGTCAAGCTTGTGAACTTGCAAATGGCATATACTGGTCTGACTATGTTGTATGTCTCAAAATGGAGCTCCAGTACAGTCAGTATGTTCATTTCTAAGTATTACTGTTTTATTTTATTGATGTTTCTCTCTGAGGTTATGATTAGGTCAGAGTGACCACTGCTTTATCTGAGTTTGTGAACTTCTAGCTCACAATCCCACTTGGAGAATGTGGCTATAAGCTCTGAGTTGATGACCAATGGTGAACAGGTAGCCTGCAGACTAGTAAGAGTGCGGGTACAGTGCTACCTCTCAATGTCCCTATGTGCAGAAATGTCATTACTGTGTGGTAATGCTCAGTTTCCACGTATGCTGCCCGCTGCTTTAACCCACTACTTCCACCTCTACCATCTATTCCTAACGATAGCATACACAGAATTGCAGCTTATGATTCTCAGTGGTGATTTTATAAGAGCTACTTGCAACTCTTGGTTAAAGTCTTGCAAGTCACAAAATAATTACATATCTACTCGACAAACATATCATGCGCAGGTAATGGTAATTATACTCGATGCAACTCTGTTCACAGACAGATATTCAGGTTGGGGAGCGATACCAGCCCTTACTTTAACCCAAGAGATAGTCTGATGGTAGATTTTCAATAGAAAGCTTAATCTGCAGAGTAAAAAAATCAATAAATAGCTTTAGAAGTGAGGAAAACATCAATGGTGTTTGCTGGAGCTATGACATTTTACCTGAATGCATCATGACATTACTTATATTGAAGTACCTTGAATGACAATCATCTTAGTGGGAGGTTGTACTTTCTTATTAACCTCATTGGCAAAACATTAATCATTACTGACTAGGGAAATACCACGTGAGTTTAAATACAGCTTCTCTTTCATGTCTGTAGCCTGAATGAAAATCTGACTCCATACAATTATAATGCAACCTCAGTAGCTACTTTGTTTAAGTTGGTCAGTCATGTTTATGAAAAGGTCAGTGGATTAATAGAAGTCAAACAGAGTTCTGACAATTAATTTTCGCCTACGCTATTTTCCCTTATCATGATCAGTGCAAACTATTACAATGATAAAGGAATAGAAAGCTTTATTTTAATCTTGAAAATGATTCTTGTACACTCATTTCTTACTACAATTGTGCATGGGCTTGATGAGATCACAATTGGAGTGTTGTGTGCAGTTTTGGTCTCCTCATCTGAGGAGAGATGTTCTGAGTGCAAGAAGACTGATTCCTGGGGTGACAAAACTGATGTAAGGAAAGAGACTAGATTGATTTAGACTATATTTAAAAGATTTTAGAGGAATGGTTGGGAGGGGGGGGTGGAATTTCAGAGAAACCTGAAATATTCTAAAAGGATAAATGCATGAAGGATGTGCTTGATCACTGGGGAGTGCATAACCAAGGGTCAAAGTTTTTTGATTTGGGGTGGGCCACTTGGGACTCTGATGAGGAGCTGTGGAATTCTCTGTCACAGAACATTGAATGTTTTTAAGGAGTTAAATAGAATTCTTCAGGCTAAAGACATCAAGGGTATGGGGAGAAAGCAGAAAAAGGGTACTGAGTTGGACGATCAGCCATGATTGTATTGATAGATTGGGACTTTAAAATGTGTTGCTGGAAAAGCTTATGCCCGAAACGTCGATTCTCCTGCTCCTTTGATGCTGCATGACCTGCTGCGCTTTTCCAGCAACACATTTTTAAGCTCTGATCTCCAGCATCTGCAGTCCTCACTTTCTCTGAGTTGATAGATTGGGAGTCAATGTGGGTCAGTGAATACAGAGGTGAGCAGGGAATGGGTGAAGAAGTAAAGATATGGAATTCACTGCCCCAGAGATTAACCTCAGGAACAGCTTTCACCTTGTTTTTCTTGTTTGGGGTTAGTGGGTAAAGGTATCAATATGGTGCAAAGGCCAGTAAAATGGAATTGAGGTGGACATCATTTATGGTCTTAATTGAATTGCCTAACTTTCTCAAAGGGATGAATGGTCTTCTGCTTTTCTTCTGTACTATCCTTTGCTCCCTACTCTGGGGTAAGCAGCAATCGAAAACCCCTTGAAGTGCAAGACAGACAGTTAAATGTGCTATTTGGTTTCCTCTGGTTGGTACTAAACCCTGTAACAATGAACATCTTCAGAAAATACATCAGTTGCTCTTTTAATTCAGAAACACACATCACTGACCAATCAAATACATCACTATACCTTATTACTCACCTTTAACAATAAAATTAATTGGTCAAATTTAACATTGATGAATCCAATATTTTAAAGACAATGTTTCACATTTCACATAGCCAACGGTGAATGTAGGATCATTTTGACAGATCATAGTAAATATTTTCTCAGGAGATATTTGTTTAAAAATTGGAAACTTAGATGGTCAATGCTAACAGTTGCTAACATTTAAATCATTTAACCATAGCTGCATGATTATAAACTGTGTTACAATAAGATGTACTAAGTGCAAAATGTCTAATTGTAAACTGTGTGGCAGAAAACTGTAAACTCTTTTATGTTGTGTGATTGTAAATTGTATAGCTGTATGGTGTGATACTGCGCTCTGCGACCATATGCTATTCCTGCAAACCTCATGAGCCCATGCTTTAGGACTGGTGACTGTATGCCACATTACTGCATGTTGTGTGATTGTAAACTTGTCATAGATGCATATTGTATGTTGTGTGCCTGTACACTACATGCTTGTTTCCCATGTGACTATTATGGCATGTGACTCCATACAGCTGAAAACTCTGTGGTTGACTCTGAATTGCCCTCTGAAATGGGCTTAGCATGCCACTCAATACAAGGGGAAACTAGGGATGGACCAACATTCCATGATAAAATGAAGAATTACAGGCTTCTCCACATGAGCCCTTGAACTCTGACGGGATAAGTGATTGCACAACCCTGGATTAACTAATAGGCCCCAAACCCTACTGATTATCATGACTGAAATGTCTACCTTTTGCAGATATGTAGCCCTAAGTGAGAGAGCAGGGAATGGTGTCAATCAATCACTGAACAAGCAAAATAATTAAAAAACTAACTTATTTATGACCATTTACATGTTACCATGATGCTTGCTTGGTTAATCACTAATGTTATACATTATTAATTAAAGAGTGACTTCAGAGACATTAATCTTTGGAATGTTAAATACCACAGCTCTGAAGTGCCCTGCCAGTAGTGCATTAGTCTGCAGGGAATAAAGGGAAATGTCTGCATTTCTGTTACATAAGACCACAAGGTTTACGACACACAGTTGATACATGTCGGTTGGTAAATGACAAATTGCACAGTCTATCCAAACCAAGTTTCCATGTTATTCTTCACTACAGTGAAAGTACCTGAAGACCCACTGAATGGTTCAATGCAGATGTATCAAACATGGTCATTTGTGGTTGGAATCCAGCAGCCAAACAAAGCCCAACAATAGCTCACATGACAAATGGGCAATGATGGATTGATTGGATAATAAACAGTTTCATCTTTGACATTACAAACTTCCTATCTACAAACCCTATCTGATGTTTTGCTTGGCAAGGCAATCTGTAAAGCAGGAATCCAAAGTATTTCTCTGTGGTCTTATTATGTCGACATGGGCTGGATGGCGTGAATCTCTCTTCTTCTCCTCAGATGCTTTCGTTGGTGACAGCCATGAGGAATGACACTTACAGGTGGAAGTGATTTTTCGTGAGCTGAGCAAAGATAGGTCAAATAGCAGGGTGCAACAGACCGAACACAGCATGCACATGCTCAGGGCACTCAGGAAATTGCTTCATCCTCGCAAACATCTGGCAGGTCCATCTCCTTCCCTGTGTCCCCATTGCTCTCCTTTCTGCAAGTGGAGAGAAAAGAAATGTACATTCCAGTTCAAATTTTCTCTTAATTTGCATGTGCCTAGTTTGAGGAGGACTCAGTCATGCATTCCAGCCACAGAGTGTGAAGGTGTGGAGTTCCAATCCCATTTCCAGACAGCCCAACAAAGGGAGACCAAAGCTCCCATCTCAGAATACTGGCTTGATTTCCAGTGGGATACATGCCTTAGGCAGGGGTGGAATAGTGAACTTCTCCCCACCAGCTACTCGGTCCATTCTTTGGTGGGGAATGGAGGAATCATTGTAATGATCTCGCCCTGTGCAAAGATGGATGGGTGACTCAAAGGCCCATTGGATGGATATCAGTGCACAAGGGCTGCCCCATGCTCCAGGGTAGGAAGGGGCATCGAAGTGAAACAAAGGATGATGAAAGGCTCTCAATTTCAGGTACCCATTGCAACATCAGACAATCTCTGTTGAGATGTCATGCAGCTAGATGCAAAAACATCACTGCTCCATCCCAATAACATGCCTCCATTCCAGATACAGGGGAATCATTGCCAATTCAGCAGGAAGATACATACAACCACCCTTAGTTTGAGTTACAATATCAGTAAGTGGCTGGGCCCAAGCCACCAGCAACTTGGCTAAATATGCCCAATACATTTTGTTTCAAGGTCTTCCAGCAGAATTCCCAATCCTACTGCATGGTTCCTCAGCACTCTATATAATGGATACTGGGTGAATGACTATGGAGGATATATGGGGGCATGGAGATTGCATGTGGGATCTGAGGGTTTGAGATGACATATAAGATGTGAGGGGTCCTGATGTGACTTGTTAGATACAGCATGAAGGATGCAGTTTAGGGGAAATTTAACGAGTGTTGAAAGTTGAGCTGATGCAATGGGGAGGGGAGGCAGGCCTGTTAACCAGCCTCCTATTATATACTCACAATCATCCTGCAACCCAGCACACATCACTGCACTGCAAACACAAACCTGAACAAAGAAACTCAAATCCAGGGTAAAGTAATGCATGGGTCAACTGTGCAGTTCAGAAAGTGCAAAGGTGTGCAAGCTGCATGTTTCTGAACTTCAACAACTTGTGATGTCTATGCTATGTGTCTCTCTCACACTGCATTGGGTTTTCTTCGCCCTTTGAGGATCAGCTGGGTGATAGATGGGTTTCCAAAATGGCCTTAGAGATAGTGTATGGTGCCTGTCTTCGACCCCACCACCATACCATGTTGCTAATGACAGGAATTGAAGAAGACTTCCCATCCATCTGGAGCCAATTGAGCTCATGGCACAGAGTGGCAGACCAATAAATAAACCCTGGTGGCTTCCAGGTTTATAGGCCTTCTTTCCAGGCACTTCTTAGCCAAGGAAGGGACTTCTAGGGGCAATGCCTGTGCATACTGCAATGTGGTTTCTATCTTCAGTGGATGATCAGCCCTGGTTTCACTGGAGTGTGTGTACTTCCATCTGTGTGCAACCTTGGGTGCAGTTCCAGCAATGGCCATTGATACTGGTGGTGCTGCTGAGCCTGCTAATGTGCCAGATGTCTCATTGACTAGAAGCTCATGGGGGTAAGGCATTCATCCTTAAGCTATAGGGATGATGGCTGCAATAACAGTCCAAGATGGAGACCCAGTTCCTGCTGCTCAGCAAAGTGAGGGGGACATTTTTCCAACAGTCACCATAACCAAATCCAGATCTTTAAGAATATGTAACAAAATATCTCATTTGTCTTCTGTGGAACTGTAACTGCAAGATGTAAATCTTGGGATTATGACACCACACTCCCCAACAGTCCGATCCACATTCTCCAAATCATCCCACCCAAATCATGTGCAAATATACATCCACACACTTTTCCTCATAACTCCACAACACTTTGCCCATATCCCCCTACACTCCTGCTACACTACACATTCCGCTGCCATAACTCCACACCTGTGGCCCACATGGGATTGAGAAATGAGGAAAATGTATGAAGATTTAGCTCTCCAGCCTTGAAATGTGGCTCCCATAAGAATTGACCTTCTACAGAGATACAGCTAAAATACTGAAACCATTAGAGGAAAACAAAATATGGCATGCTTAACTCGCAGATGATCAATATAACATGGCTATCATGAAGTTCTTCTACACACAAACAGTGGTCACCATATGTAATAATGGCTCATGTTGGTCTTCAAGTGTAAGGAAACTTGCTCAATATATGGGAAATACAGTTACAACTGGAAGAATTGGAGCCTATAATCATCCTCAAACCTAGTCAAATACCAGTTCAAAAAAGGTACATATCAGTGGATGGCTCAGATCAGTAATAGTGCTCCTCCCTTCCCCTTATGTCTGGATGTTGTAGTGCCAACTCCTGGAGTTGCAGGACTTCAGTTGAGTAACTTGCATGCTAGGTAATATGGTACAATCAGAACTTGAGAACAGGGTGAGTAGTGTTAGTGATGGGTGATTCATCATCCATCTGACTGGATATTTTAGCAGCTCCAACCATTTCATAACATGTTGTACACCTCAGCAATTAATAGCAGTGCCTGAGTTTGAATATTAACATTCATGCTTTCCCAACTAAAGTTTAATGATTCTTTTCATTTATTACTCGAACCTCTCTGCAATCTCCTATCATTGTTGCTTGCTGATTTTGCAAAGAGTTCCTTAAATCTGAGAGTATCTTTCTTAGCTTTCCTTTAAACTTCTCTTTGCACAGCTTTTTGCTTCTGTACATGATACACTCATTCCCAATTTAGCAAAAAGGAAAGAATTGCCTTTATAAAGCACCATTACGATCTCAGGCTATCTCAAAGTGCTGGGCAGCTACTGAAGTGCTTATTGAAGCACAGTCACTGGTCGAATACAGGAAATGTGACAGCTAATGTAGACACAGTAAGCTCCCACAAACAGCATAGAGATAATGGCCAATAATCTGCTTTAGGATTGATTGATGGATAAATACGGCCGGGGTAGCCGGAGAACTCCCCGGCTATTTTTCAAACTGTGTTGTGGGATCTTTTACATCCATTAGAGAGGGCAGATGGAATCTCGTTTCAAACAACTGTACCTCTGACAGTTCAGCACTGACACATGAAAGGCATTTTATTCTGGTTTGCAGCTTGACCCTATGATCTACTTCCTAATTTTTTTGTTCGCTGCAATTTAAGGCCAATAGTTCCAAAAACACATTTCCTGAAATCCAGTGTCTTAGCAACCCTGTGCTCATACTGTCTAATTGTATTATTATGATCATGGCTTGTTTATCTCTCCTTTTTCCAATATTTGCCTCTCTTTCAACAGATGGTATCAAGGGGCAGGCTTGTGTTAGCTCTACTTACTCACCCCTGTTTAATTATGTGAATCAGATTGCCCCATAATCATCATCCTTTCCCTCTCCAATGCTCAGTTTGTTACTCAGATCACTCCATGCTGATTTTCTTCTGTTGCTGAGCCATACAATACCAGACTGAGCTGCCAAGTGTCTCATACTGCAAGGTGTGCAATTACAAAGCCAGCTAGTTAAAGAGTGAGCAGAATACCAATAAGAGAAAGAAAACTAATCTCTACCCATCATCAAAGTGAGGTAATTCAGAATTCTTTGACTCATTCCCCACGCACCTCTGTGTTCACTGACTTACATTGACTCCCAATCATCATTAGTCGAGAGTGTGGTGCTGGAAAAGCACAGCAGGTCATGCAGCATCTGAGGAGCAGGAGAACCAACATTCCGGGCATAAGCCATTCATCAGGGTAGGGGTTTTGCCCAAAACATCAATTCTCCTGCTCCTCGGATGCTGCCTGACCTGCTGTGCTTTTCCAGCACCATACTCTCAATTCTGATCTTCAGTATCTGCAGTTCTCGCTTCCTATCACTCTGAGTCATCAATACCCTGATTTTAAAACTTTCATCTTTGTTTTCAATCCCTACCATGTTCTCACTCCTCCCTACCTCTGTAACATCAAGCATAGAAAGATAAAAAATAGGAACAGGAGTAAGCTTTTGACCTTTCATATCTGCTCCTCCATTCAATATGATCACAGCTGATCATCCAACTCAGTACTCGTCCCACTGTCTCCTATATCCTTTGATCCCTGTAGCCTTAAGGACAATATCTAACTCCTCCTTGAAACCATTCAATGCTTCGGTTTCAATTGCTTTCTGTGGCAGAGAATTCCATATATTCATCACTCTTGAAGAATTTATTTTCTCATTTTCTATCTAAGTGGTCTATCGTGTATCATTAAACTGTGATTCTTGGATTTAGACACCCTGTCATCAGGTACATCCTTCTTGCATTTACCTTGAAAGAATTTGACAGATTTCTATGAGATCAGTCCTGCTATTCCAGACTCCCTCCACAGCCAAGGTATCCTTTGTCAGATAAGACCAAAACTCCACACAATACACAATGCAGTCCCACAATCCTCCAAGACCATTTCATTCCTCAAACTAAGATCTCTGCCATGATTCTAACCTTTTTTGTTTCACTATGGATGACTGAGCCTTAATGTGTCTAGGCCATTATCTCGGAATTTCTTCCAAAAGCATCTCTCATTCTATCTGCGTCTCTCAAAAAGAACACCCTAAAATCAGCCTCTATGATACAGCTCTTGGCCAACTGTCCTAATAATTTCTGCCTTGTTTTTGTGTCTTTTTCTGTCAGATTATATGTGTCTGAAGCACCCTATGCTGTTTTAGTGACACTAAATACGTGTAAAATGTTAAGTTTGAAAGAGTAGTCACAGTTAAATTGTTTTACAAGTCAAATCAGACAGTTTGTAGCACACAGGGTTCTATCAAGAAATGTGTGCGAAATGCTTCATTAGTGATGTGCGATTTGAATTCAAGTGGAAGTCAGGAAACATAGCACATAAGAAAAACAGAAACTTCATTTGCAAATCTTCTGGTGAGTATAAAAAGTAGGAAATGAGAATAAATGTCAACAGGATAAAAATTTACAGGCCCCTGGTCACAGACTTGTTAAAATCTCAGCACAAATTTAAATTAGAAGTGATCATCAGCGCAGAATATACACAAGGTCCTGCAGCAAAAGGACATGGTATCAAATGAGCAGATTGTAAAAGTCATTTGGTAGAATGCCTCATCTCCATAAATTACAAACAAGACCAAGATGGAGCTTGGTTGGCAGTGAGAAAGCCCACCCACATACTGGCCTCGAGGTTACTTATCCTCCTTGTGGAATGTGTCTTTGCAGAGTTCACCCATGGGTCACCCCCTGCAGTGTCTGTGCCACAAGATTCTGTGCTCTACTGGCTGTTTCCCAGGGGAACACACTAAATCAAACTTCAACTTCCTGGAGGACCATTAGCTTCGTGAAAGATGTTTTTTGGTCTGTCCAGGATTTGATGGTCTTAGAGTCAGAGTAACAGAGTCATAGAGCGTAGAAACAGACTCTTCAGTCTAAACAGTCCATGCCAAACATAATCCCAAATTAAACTGGTCCCATCTGCCTGCTCCTGGCCCATATCCCTTCAAACTTTCCTATTCATGTACTTATCCAATTGTCTGGTGTAAAGTTTGTGCTTGACCCAGTGTTGCTGATGGGCACATTTCAAGGTCCAGGACCATGTGCTGAGGGCTAGACTGAAGCTTGGGACATCCCCTGCATAGAGGCAATGGGGAAAGGTAACTGTTTAAGGCCTTTCAGCCATAGTTCACAGAGGGGCTGGATGGGACTAAGAATCGTTCAACGAATGTACATTGTAAGTCAGGTACACTTTCTGTAATTTCCAATTTGAAAAGTTTTACCCTTGGGCTGTGAATCTGTGAAACTTTTTAAATTATAAGATTACTAAAATTGTACAGGGTGGAATGTGCTGTACGAGGACAATTCTTGTAAATTCTGTAATATTTAAGTCAAATGGTTTTGTGATTGTTTTTGTTGATAAATTTTAATGATAAAACCAATATTTTTGAAAACAGAAACGACCTTGAACTTGTCAGTGCAAGGTCAATGTGAAACTGGACCCCCAGTGTTTGAACTGTCGGTACCTGGTAGGTATTAGACAGAATTAAATTTGGCCCAAAGTCTGATCAGCAACTGGTGGAAGATAAATCCTACGGGAGGGTAGAGACAGAATGAGTTAATGAGAAAAACCATGAAAAATATCAGTATTATTTGCAAATGAGTTCCCTGTTCTTATAAAGTCATGGAGTCACATAGCTTGGTCCAACTCACCCATGCTGACCAGGTTTCTCAAACTAAACTAGCCCCACTTGCCTGCGTTTGACCCATATCTCTCTAAACCTTTCCTATTCATGTACCAATCCAAATGTCTTTTAAAAGTAACCATATCCACACGTACCACTTCCTCTGGCAGTTCACTCCATACATGCACCACCTTCTGTGTGAATGAGTTGCCCCTCATGTTACTTTTAAATATTTTCCTTCTTACTTTAAAAATAATTCTCCTATTTTTGAACTCCCCTACCTTGAGGGAAAATACCTTTGTTAGAAGATCATATGTGTGCCACACATATTTTATAAATCTATGTAAGGTCACCCCTCAACCTTGTACGCTCCAATGAAAAAAGTTTCAGCTTATCCAGCCTTTTCTTATAACTCAAACCCTCCAATCCTGGCAACAGCCTGGCAAATAGAGTTGTAAAGATATACAGTACGTAAACAGACTCTTCCATCCAACTCGTCCATGCTGACCAGATATCCTAAATAAATCTAGTCCTATTTGCCAGCACTTGGTCCATATCTCTCTAAACTGGCACTGCTGCCTTATAGCGCTAGGGTCCCAGGTACGATTCCAGTCTTGGGTGGAGTTTGCACATACACCCCGTGCCTGCATAGGTTTCTTCTGAATGCTCTGGTTTCCTCCCACAGCCCAAAGATTTGCAGGTTAGATGAATTGGCTATGCTAAATTGTCCATAGTGTTCAGGGATGTGTAGATTAGGCGCATTAGCCATTGGAAATGTAGGGTTATAGGTTAAGGGCATGCACCTGGCAGTGATACTCTTCGGAGGGTCGGTGTGGACTTGTTGGGCCAAATGGCCTGTTTCCACATGGTAAGTGTTAGGTATTCTATGTTAAACCCTTCCTATTCATATACCCATCCAGATGCCTTTTAAATGTTGTAATTGTACCAGCCTCCACCACTTCCTCTGGCAGCTCATTCCATACACGCATCACCTCTGTATGAAAAAGTTGCGCCTTAGTTCCCTTTTACATTTTTCCCCTAAACCTATGTTCTCTAGTTCTGGATTTCCCCCATCCCAGGGAAAGGACTTATCCATTCCCCTCATGATTTTATAAATCTCTATAAAGTCATCCCTCAGCCTCTGATGTTCCAGGGAAAACAGCCTCAGCCTATTCACCCTCTCCCAATAGCTCAAACTCTCCAACCCTAGCAACATCCTTGTAAATCTTTCCTGAACCCTCTCAAGTTTCACAATATCATTCTGATAGGAGGGAAACTAGAACTGTACACAGTATACAGGTTGTAATGAGCCTGTTTTGAAGTATATGAGATGAGTCAGACTGGTTTTATTGGTTTTTCCTTCTAGGGTGCAGGAATGCATTGCTGTTTCCCATCTTCTCAGGAACATTTATTCTTTGGTTGAAAGCTTGTATTTCAGTAGTGGCCCTCTAGGGCCTAATTCCCAGTACAGCAAGCATTGAATTTTGGTTCCCTCTCTCACCAAAAATACAGATAATTACCTCTTTAAGCCCCTTAAACAGACCTGCATAAAGGATTGTCTGGTAACATATTCCACAGATCGTAATTTAAATATGACCTATTGTTTTTAAGCAATGGACTCTACAATTGCTGAGTTCCTGGTGGGTTAAGTGTCTTGGTCACTGAATGGCTAGGTGACTGGCCATACTCTGGGACAGTGTTGCTTTAATAACGGAACTGAGAGACCCTCACCTCAAAGCCTTAGCAGAGAGACCTAAACTGAGGGTCCATTTCCACAGGGAAATCAGAGCAAAAGCCTTTGTTTCAATAGGGGGAAACAAAGGTCCTTCAAGGGATGAAGACAAAATATTTTTTTAAGTTATTCCCTCAGCAGAAGTACTGTCAGCATTCATAGAAAATCAGTGTCTTCTAGGATTGATTACTTTGGTCTTGTCAGATAATCCAGGCCTGTTGAAATCATGGAAGCCAAGCCTAATATAAACAAGTGGAGGACTGCTGGGTTTAAGAGTCATGTGCTAGCTGGAATTCCTCAGGTAGCCCCACAGAGTTTTCTCTTGTATCCCAAATAGAGCTGGGGAACTGGCAAGGTTGGAATGACAAAACTGTCCATCCTGAAGCCACGTTGAATCTTAGAAACATCAGTAATAGGTCATAGAGTTATACAGCACAGAAACACACCCCTCAGTCCAACTCATCCATGCTGACCAGACAGCCTATAAGTGTAGTCCCATTTGCCAGCAATTGGCCCATATCCCTCTAAACCGTTTATATTCACGTACTGATCCAAATGCCTTTAAAATGTTTAATTGTACCAGCTTCCACCACTTCCTCTGACAACTCATTCCATGCACGCACCACCTTGTGTGTAAAAATGTTGCCCCTGTGCCCTCTAGTTTTGGACTCACCTACCCTGGGAGAAAGACCCTGGCTTTTACCCTATCCACGCCCCTCATGATTTTATAAAGCTCTATAAGGTCACCCCTCAATCTCCAGTGCTCCCAGGAAAATAGCCCCAGCCTATTCGGTCTCTCCCTGTAGCTCAAACCCTCCAATCCCAGCAACATCCTTGTAAATCTTTTCAACACTCTTTTAAGTTTGACAACATATTTGTGAAACTTGAATGCAGTATTCCAATAGTGGCCTAACCAATGACCTCCAAACTCCTATACTCAAAGCCTTGACCAATAAAATGCAGAATTCTGGGAGATGCATACATCATCTAAGATTCCTGGAATTGCAACCTCAACAGTTGACCTTCCTGATCTAATAAACTGCACAGACCTGACTTCTTCTTTATCAGATGGAACCAGTTAACGGTATCAGATTTGGTAAGACCAATCATTATTTTACCAACATGAATGTATTCACCTCTCTCTCTCTCTCTCTTACACACACACACATTACCTTAATGAAGGATGCCTTTTTGAGGAATTCAGAAACATAGTCTTGTCCCTGTAAGGGTCAGAAAAATGAAGAAATAAAGGAAACTACAGTGAATACATAAAAAGAATCAGAATTAGAAATCAACAGTGGATATGTCCAATGGAAAACCAAAGAAATTAGGATACTGGAAATTAGAAACAAAATCAGAAATTGGTGGAAAAACCCAGCAAGTCTGGCAGCATCTTTGGAGAGAAAACAGAGTTAATATTTCAGGTTCAGTGACCCTTCCTCAAAACATGAACAGAAGACTGTTCTTAAGAAAGGTCTCTGGATCTGAAACAATAACTCTGCTTTCTCTCCAGGGATGCTGCCAGACCTACTGACGATTTTTCCAGCAATTTCTTGTTTTACTGTTGAACACGTCCATAAGGACGCCTGATTGAGAATGGGCATATTCCTATCCTGGAAGTGGAATACACTTTGAAAAAGTATCAGAATCCAGGCTGATAATGCTTTGGTCTCAGTTCCAGCCTCCTGAGATAATGTGCTCTCAGGAAAGTTGTGTTCATTTACCATACTGTGCCACTGCTATTGGTGCCCCAAAGAATGAGCTCTGAACTAACATGTCTGCCTTTGAGGAAAAAGGCAATGTGGGATAAGTGAAATTCTTCCATCACTTTGAACATTTCCCTATTTAATTAAAGGAAGGTTACAATCCCCTGATCCATCAGTCTTGGTGTCTAACCACATGGGAGGTGGTGCTCTGTCTAGATTAATCATTCTCAATCATGATACTACCATAATCGGAATCTCAATGCTTTTCCAAACATGACAACTTGACTTTATTTGTTTTTATTCTTCTTTCTAAAATGGACGATTCATATTTTCCCAGCTCCCATTTTCCAGTTGCCAGGTCTTTACCCCTTCACCTCACCCTAAAGTAATCTTATTGTGGCCTCTCTGTGAACTCTTCAAAACTTACTCTCCCATCTCTCTTGGCGTCATCAATAACTGTCATTTGTCCCTTCATTAAAATCATTTATATAAATTATAAATGATTGAGGTGCTAGCACCGATCCTTGTGTTACATCATTTATTTCACCTTACCAACGAGAAGGAAACTGAGTGATTTACAAGGATGGCTTTGTGTTTTGAAAGTAAGGAATTTGGTGTATTTTGTAAAACCTGTTTGTGTAGCTGTGGGTTCCAGCAACGTACAGACAAATTAGGGGCAAGGGGTTACATTTGAAACTGGTTTGTGGACTAGGGACCAAGTATTAATAATAAAGATCCTCTGCCTGCCAACAGCAAGATGATTGGTTGTCAGGTCGGTGAATAGCTTGGGTGTGAGCAAGACAGAGAGAAGCTAGTCAAACCAGAAGGGAAACCAGCACAAAAAAAATCTCTCTTGTCTCTGAAGTAAGCCACCTTAAACCTGATTTTAAAAAAAGCTTATCTTTCCTTCAGCAGATGCTGCAAGTTGTGACTCAGAATCAGATAGGTCAGAGACCTTTCATAGGTGAAACAGCCACCTTGCGCCTTTTGCAAACCAATGGAAGCATTCAGAAAATGGTTGAGGAGGACCTTTTGGCTTAGCAAGAACCAACTCAATAGATCTTATGAACAAAGATGATGGAACTGTTTTCCCTCTGTTTTTGTTTTTGTTTTTCCTTATGATGTTATCTATCCAAGTGTATAAAAGGCATTTTGAGTTTAAATTTATAGAGTTTATTTAACTTGGTTTAATTGTTTACTTATGAGTGGAATCTAATGACGTGTTATAAACAGTGAGTTTTTGTTAAACACAGAAACCTTGTTTATGTTTTTTATTAATTACCTGCATTTGAAAATCAGATAGTTTGGAATCCTGTTTCTGTAGTTGTGGGTTCCAGCAATGTGTCAACAAATTGGGATCAAGGTTTGGTTAGTTTGAAGCAGATTGGTTTGTAGTCTCGGGACCAAGTATTGATGTCAAAGGTCCTTTGCCTACCGACAACAACAAGATATGTATTTCTTTAAAAGATTTAATTTCTGTGTTTATTTCAGGAATGGTGGAGCTTGATTTCCAATGTGCCATCCAATTGAAACTTGACATAGCCATCTTCCTATATTTTCATGAAAATAGATGTTTTCGGCTTTCTGCTTTTGGTCACCCTCATTTTTGAATAAATGAGTTATATTAGCTACCTTCCAATCTAATGGAATCTTCCCCTTAGATAAGAGGGCCAACCCGTTCACAGGATTCAGATGTAGTTTTAGTAGTGCCTTGTATAGTTCTATCAAGAAATGCTATTTTTATATACCTTTCCTTTTGGATAAAGACTTTCCTATTAGGCATGGAACTTGAATGCTTGCTTTTTGTGATCCATGTACAAAGATCTCCAAATCACTCTATGCTGCACCTTTCTGCATTTAACTATTATTCAGCCCATCTATTCTTCCTGGCAAAGTGCAGAACCTCTGACTTTCCCATATTATATTCTGTCTGCCAGGTTTTTGCCCACTCGTTTAACCTATTTGTATCCCTCTGTAGATTGTTTGTGCCACTCTTACCACTTGCCTTTTCATCTATTTTTGTGTCATCTGCAAACCTGACAATAGTACACTTGCTAGGAGAAAGTGAGGACTGCAGTTGCTGGAGATCAGAGTTGAGAGTGTGATGCTGGAAAAGCGCAGCAGGTCAGGCTGTTACAATATGTGATCCTGAAAATACCCACCACCCCCGCCCCTGCCAAGGACATGCAAGCCCTGGGCCTCCTACACGGCCAAGCTCTTGCCACCTGACGCTTCATCTTCTGCTTTAGGACCCTCCAACCACACGGAACCAATGTGGATTTCACCAGTTTCCCCATTTCCCCTCTCCGACTTTATCCCAGATTCAACCTTCCAACTCGGTACTGCCCTCCTGAACTGTCGTACCTGTCCATCTTCAATCTCGCTGATCTGCTCCGACCTATCATCTTCACCCCCTCCTTCATCTACCTATCGCATTCCTAGCTACCTTCCGCCCCCAACCCCCCCACCCCAGCCCCACACCCTTCCTGTTTATCTTTTAGCCCCCTTGGTCCACCCCCTCATTCCTACTGAAGAGCTTATGCTTGAATTGTTAACTCTCCTGTTCCTCAGATGCTGCCTGACTGGCTGTGCCTTTCCAGCACCACACTCTTCGACTTGATAGCCATAAGACCATATGACATAGGAGTGGAAGTAAGGCCATTCGGCCCAGAGTCCACTCGCCATTCAATCATGGCTGATGGGCATTTCAACTCCACTTACCGGCATTCTCCCCGTAGCCCTTAATTCCTTGTGACATCAAGAATTTATCAATCTCTGCCCTGAAGACATTTAGTGTCCCGGCCTCCACTGCACCCTGCGGCAATGAATTCCACAGGCCCACCACTCTCTGGCTGAAGAAATGTCTCTGCATTTCTGTTCTGAATTGACCCCCTCTAATTCTAAGGCTGTGTCCATGGGTCCTAGTCTCCTCGCCTAATGGAAACAATTTCCTAGCGTCCACCCTTTCCAAGCCATGTATTATCTTGTAAGTTTCTATTAGATCTCCCCTTAATCTTCTAAACTCCAATGAATACAATCCCAGGATCCTCAGCCGTTCCTCGTATGTTAGACCAACCGTTCCAGGGATCATCCATGTGAATCTCCACTGGACACGTTCCAGTGCGAGTATGTCCTTCCTGAGGTGTGGGGACCAAAACTGGACACAGTACTCCAAATGGGGCCTAACCAGAGCTTTATAAAGTCTCAGTAGCACATCGCTGCTTTTATATTCCAACCCTCTTGAGATAAATGACAACATTACATTTGCTTTCTTAATCATGGACTCAACCTGCATGTTTACCTTTAGAGAATCCTCGACTAGCACTCCCAGATCCCTTTGTGCTTTGGCTTTATGAATTTTCTCACCATTTAGAAAATAGTCCATGCTTGTATTCTTTTTTCCAAAGTGCAAGACCTCGTATTTGCTCACACTGAATTCCATATCCCTGCTTAGTTCAACTCTGTCTTCTATTAGTTATCCCATTGAGTATCAATGCTAATCTACTAGCTCCAACACCATGGACTCTTATCTTATCAATTAGCTCAATGTGTGGTACCTTATCAAATGCCTTCTGAAAATCTAAATATTAAATCAACTGCTTCATCGATATCTATTCTTTGTTACCTCCTCAAAGAAATCGAGTAAATTTGTCAGACATGATTTCCCCTTCATGAAGCCATGCTGGTTCTGCTTGATTACATTAAGTATTTCTAAATGCTCTTCAGCCCACCATTCGAAACTCTTCTCTGCCTGTTCATGTGTCTGTCTAAATTCTTACACATGTTGCTATAATATCTGCTTCTATATCTCCCTGGCAGCATTTTCCTGGCACCACTACTCTTTGTGTAAAAAACTCGTCTCGCACATCTCCTTTAAACTTTTCCCCCCTCACCTTATGCCCTCTAGTATTTGACATTTCCACCCTAGGAAAAATACTCTGACTATCTGCCCTATCCATGCCTTTCAATTTATATACTTCTATCAAGTCACCCCTCAGCCTCTGAAGCTCCAGTGTGCCTAATCTCTCCTTGTAGCTAGTGCACTCCAATCCAGGCAACATCCTGGTAAATTTCTTTTACACTCTCTTCAACACGTACAAACCCTTCCTATAGTGTGACAACCAGAAAGTTCCAAGAATGACTTGCCAATGTTTATACTCTGTGCCCCAACTGATTAAAGGCAAGCAGACCATACACCTATTTTTAACTGACTTCTCCATTGGAGTTGTCATTTTCCAGTAGCTGTGGACTTGAAACCCAAGATCTCTTTGTATATCAAAGCTCCCAAGAATCCTGACATTTTCTGTCTACTTTCCTCTTACATTTGACCATCCAAAATCCATCGCCTCACACTTGTCCGGATTAAAAGCCATCTGTAATTTCTTCACCCAAATTTCCAACTGATCTATACTCTCTGTATACTTTGACAACCTTCCTCACTATCCACAATTTTTTGTGTCTACTACATACTTACAAATCAGACCATCTACCTTTTCATCCAAATCATTTATATGTATTAGAGGTCCCATCAGATCCATGCAGAACACCACTGGTCACAGACTTACATGCTAGTCCTGAACTCCCATCAACTGGCCTTTAAAAGGTGTGGATTTACCCTCAAACAGCCTCCCCAATCTAATTTCTCCAGTTCCTGTCTAATACTGTTATAATTAGCTGTGCCCCAATTTAGCACTTTCACCCAATAACTAGATTTATCCTCATCCAAAACTATCTTAAAATTTGTAGAATTATCATTACAGCTCCCAAAATACTCTCCTACTAAGATTTTGATCACCTGGCCAGGCTCCTTCAGTTTTCTAATCATAGGACATATGACATAAAACAGTAGCTGTGGACTTGAAAGCCAAGATCTCTTTGTATATCAAAGCTCCCAAGAATCCTGTCATTTTCAGGATCAAGCCCTTTGTTCCACCACATCTGAACACAATGTCCTTATCCCTCCACTCTCTACCTGTTCATGTGTCTAAATCTTTTACATGTTGCCATCATATCTGCTTCTACACCTTCCCTAGCAACATGTTCTGGGCACCTACTATCCTCTGTATAAGGAGAACTCGCTTTACACATCTCCTGTAAGCTTTCCTCCTTCACCTTAAAGTTATGTCCCCTAGTATTTGACATTTTCACCCTGGTCAAAATACACTGACGATGCATGCTATCCATGCCTCTCATTTTATATACTTCTATCAGGTCACCCCTCTGACACTCTAGCGACAACAATGTAAGTTTCGAGTGTGTGGTGCTGGAAAAGCACAGGTCACACAGCATCCGAGCAGCAGGAGAATCAACATTTTGGGCAAAAGCCCTTCATCAGGAATGCAATGTAAGTTTGTCCAATCTCTCCTTATAGCTAATCCACTCCAATCCAGCCATCTTCGTAGAAATTTTCTTTTAAATTCTCTCCAAAGCATTCGAACCCTTCCTATAGCATGGTGACCCAGGACTGCACAGAATATTCCCAATAAAGCCTAATTAAAGTTTTATACAGTTGTAACATGACTTGCCAACTTTTAAATTCAACAACCTGACTGATTAAGTCAAGCATGCCAAATGCCTTCTTTACCACCTTATCCACTTTCAGAGAGCTATGGACTTGCACCCCAAGATCTCTCTGTATATCAATGCTCCCAGGGGTCTACTGTCTACCTTCCTCTTGCATTTGACCTTCCCAAATCTTTTAACTCACTCTTGTGCGGATTAAAATCCACTGTTATTTCTCCACCCTAACTTTCCAATTCTATACCTTGCTGTATACTTTGACAACCTATCCACAACTCACCAAGTTTTGTATCATCTATAAGTATACTAATCAGACCAACAAAACAGCAGAGTTCACATATACGGTCCCTTCTTTGGTTATTGTTTCAGGAAATCATCCTGGATGCACCTAACAAAGTTTGCCCCATCCAAGCACCTGGCATTAAGGGAGTCCCAGTCAATATTAGGGAAATTAAAATCACCCACTACAACAACCCTGTTGTTTTTACACCTTTCCACAATCTGCTCACATATCTGTCCCTGTATGTCCTGCTGGCTATTACGAGGTCTGTAGTATAATCGTTTCATAATGATTACACCTTCTTATTCATGAGTTCTCTTGATATGTCCTCGCTGGATGAGTCCTCCAACATGTCCTCTCTTAGTGCAGCTGTGACATTCTCCATAAAGCAACTCCCGCAACCCTTCTATGACCCTCTTTCTCTCAATTGAAACATCTAATCAGCTGGGAATTTTCCTAAATCTAAGCGTTCTTGGAATATTATTATCAATGCATCCCCTATTTCTGAAACTACTTCCTTTAATATCCTAGGATGCAATCCATCAGGTCCAGAGGACTTAATAACCTTTAGCTTCCCTAGTACATTTTCTATAGAGATAATTATTCTGTTGATTTCCTCACTTTGTCGTGTCCCTTGATAATTTAGCATTCTTAGAATACTGTTAATGTCTTGTACCATGAAGACTGATTATTTATTCAACTCTACTGCTATTTCCCGACTTCCTATGGTTATTTCCAGTCTCATTCTCTCACAGGCCTATATTCAAAACTGGTTAGATTCTATCAGCACACTTCAAATGGAAAATCAAGGAATTCTTAAAACAACGGTGGAAAATAGGAAGAGAAACAACGCATTGATAAAATAATACTCACTTCATGACTGAGGATACTGTAATATTTTGAGGAAGTTTTCTATTCACATTTACCTATAGTAAGTTAACCTAATCATAAATCACCTGCTTGAATATTAGTTTGTCTATTTTATATAACTTTTTCTATAATATATTTTATTGAGAAAAAATATATTTTTAAAATATTACAAGTGCAAAACAATGCAATTCAAAGCAGTACAAAATAAACCCAAATTTTAAAAAATCCCCAACCTACTCTCCTGTACAAATATATAAACATATAGAGAAAAATATAAAATTTAAAAAAACTTAAACTAGCTATTTTGCTAAAAAAATAAATAGCCAACAACAAACAAATAAATAGTAATAACTCAACTCAGTCAAACAAAACAGTGATACATTCACAGTTCCTCCTACTTGGATATTGGACTCATGAAACATAATCGTTACGGCTATATAAAAGCTCTTGTTAGTGTGGCAGATAAATCTATGTCTAGGTATTCCTAAAAGGGCTGTCATGTCTTGTAACAGTTTTGTGGAGTAGCATATTTGTGAGAAAATCCAAGGGAATATGCTCCATTACAATCTTCCCCAACCCAACAGGCCTAGGGGTTTTTTGGATATCCAACCAAGGAAGATATTCTTTCTTGCACAGAATGTGAGAATATTGAGAAGTTATTTTCTTATGCACGTCTCCAGGGAATGCAGTGGGCAGGCCCAAAAGGAGAGATAGGGTCCTTCTCCACCCTTATACCCAAAATCCTCTCCATTGTGCCTGCCACAGCACTCCAATATGTTTGATGCCTATCGCAAGACCAAAGACAATGGGTAAGAGTGCCTGTGCAGACCTTGGACTTCGGACATGTTGAAGATACCATTGGTTTAAATTTTGACAAACGGTCTGGAGCCAGGTGGACCCTGTGGAGAAGCTATAAAGCATGGGTCCTATTGCAAATTGATATCTTCCTTGCATTCTCCCAAATATCCTCCCATGCCTCTGAGGAAACTTCAACACCCAGCTCTCTTTCCCACATCTTGCAGAGTTGATCAGACTCATCTGAGGTGGCACCCCCGCTCCCCCCCCCCCCACCCCCCCCCAATTGGTGATATAAAGTCCTGACAGAGAGTGTACTCTTAGCCCTTAGCATCCACCTCTCTATGTCAGATTTGCAGTGATCAGTCAAAAGTGTGGTCCTTTTTTGAATAAAATCCCTAACTTGAAAAAATCGAAAGAGGTCTCTATTAGGTAACTCGTACTTCCATACTAACTGATCGAAGGACATCATTACATCTCCCTCAAATAAATCACCCATGCAAGACATACCCCTAGCTGCCCAACGCTTAAATGCTGAGTCTATCATTCCCGGTTGAAAACCTGGCATATCCACTAAAAGTGTAAACAAAGATGTTTTGCCAATATTGCCTTACCTCTGCCAAATTGCCGTTTTAACAATATTGATGACTATTGGGTTACGGCAATAACTGTCCTCATCTTGTCCAAAAAACAGCAAACTGGTAAGAGGGCACCTTGCCTGGGAGACTTCGATATCTAGCCATATTGAAAGATGGTCCCCACAAACCCAATCATTCACATAGGTCAAAAGTGAGCTTAATGGCAATTTTTAATGTCTGGAAGGTCTACTCCCCCCAATCTGTGAGGCAACTGCAGTTTGGTTAATTTAATTAGGGGCCGCTTATGATGCCAAATAAAGGGGCTGAACCTGCCGTTCAGTCTCCTGAGTGTTTGTTTATTGAAAATCAGGGGAAGCATCCATATAGGGTATAGCAAACGAGGGAGAATATTCATCTTTATAAGCGCTACCTGACCCAATCATGAGACTGGAAGTGCCTCCCAACTTTGAAGATCTTGTTTAATTTTTCCAAATAATTGAATAAAATTGGCTTTAAACAGCCAATCCAGAACTGGAGTAATGAATATGCCCAAATACACAAAATCCCTCTGTGACCACTTAAATAGGAATCTATGTTCGCCCTCCTTCGTAAGACCACCCATAGGCATAGCCTCTGATTTAGCAAAACTAATCTTATGCCCTGAACAAGCGCCAAACGCATGAATGAATTGTATCAGGCGAGGCACTGAAACTGCTGGATTTGACAAATAAATTAGGACATCGTCTGCATACAACAAAATCTTATGTAATTTTGACCCCACTTCTGGAGCTGATATATTGGGATCCCCATGAATGGCCTCCGCCATTTGGTTCAATCACCAATGTAAAAAGCAATCCCTATATTGACTGCTGATGACATGCTTGAATTACGTTAAGCAGCCTCCTAACATTATTGGAGGATCTACGACCCTTTATAAAGCCCATCTGATCCTCTTTAATAATAGAAGGTAGCACAGTCTCCAGCCTTAACGCAAGAGCCTTAGAGAGGATCTTAAAGTCCACATTTAAGAGCGAGATGGGCCTGTATGAAGCACAGTCTTCCGGATCCTTCCCTTTTTTAAGGATAAGTGAAATATTGGCCTCTCTCAGAGATGGTGGGAGACAATAATGACTGTATGAATCATTAAACATATTCAGCATCGGGCCTGACAGTATACTTATAAATTCCTTATAGAATTCACTGGGAAGTCCATCAGGACCGGGTGCGTTTCCACTCTGAAGCTGCCTCACAGCTTCCTGCACTTCGTGCTCTGATAATGGGGCATTGAGAAAGGACTGTTGTTCGGGAGTCACACCCAGGAGCTTCCGATCTCTAAAAAAGGATTCCGTTTTGGCCTGCCCCTCCTCACAATCCTCAGATTTGTATAACTTAGAGTAGAATCTCTGGAACGCCACATTAATCTGTTTAGAATCACATGTTAGGTTCCCAGACCCTTCCCTAATCGCTGTAATGGTTTGTGGGGCACTTCTCCTTCTGGCAAGGTATGCTAAGTATTTGCCTGGCTTGTCACCATGCTCGTATAACCATTGCTTTGCAAAAGCCAGCTCCTTCTTTGCTGTCTGCATGAGCACGGAATTTAGTGCAGAGCGCAGTGCCATAATCCTCTGTAGTTTGACCGAGGGTCTGTCAAAGTTGGCCCTCTCAGCTGCCTTCAACCGTGCTTCAAGGAGACATTGCTGCTCCCCCTTCTGCCGCTTCCTACTGGTGGAATATGAAATAACTAACCTCCTAACATAGGCTTTGGCAGTTTCCCAGAGCACAGATGAGCTATCAACCGAGCCTATGTTGATGTCTAGGAACGTTCGAAATTCCCTAGAGAAATACTCCACAAACCTAATATCCACGAGGATAAAGTGATCCATTCGCCAGTACCTTGAACCCACTGTAACGTCCTCAGTCTTAACCATAAGGTACACTGGAGCATGATCAGAGATGGTAATATTACCAATCATACAAGATGCCACCAGATCCAGGATTACCGCAGGGGTCAGAAAAAAATCAATCCTTGTGTGACATCTGTGCGGATTGGAGAAAAACGAAAATTCCCTACCTGTAGGGTGGAGACACCTCCAGACGCCCACCAACCCTAATTCCCCACACAGACCCACTAACTGTTTAGTTTGTACAGAGGGTATCGAGGGACCTTTGGGCAATCTGTCTACCGTGGGATCCATGAGACAGTTAAAATCTCCCCCTATAATGATGTGCCGGGACTCGAGAATTATCAATTTAGAAAAAGGATCTACCAAAAATCTAAGTGGATGAGCTGGGGGACAATAAACATTTAAAACACTGTATTCTTCCCCATTTATCAAGGCTTTAAGAATTACAAACCTCCCGGATGTGTCTTTAACACGTTCCAACAATTTAAATGGGAGAATTTTCCTAACCAATATGGCCACTCCCCTACTTCTGGTATTAAATGATGAAAAATAAACTCGGTCAAAGCCATTCTGCTGTAATTCAGATGCTCCTTGTCATCCAAATGTGTCTCCTGCAACAAAGCAATATCCACTTTCTCCTTTCTAAGATTCAAGAGTACCTTCTTCCTTTTAATTGGTGAGTGCCTTCCCTTCATATTCCAGGCACACCATATAATCAAATCATTGGCCATAATTTTCTGCAATCACATTTAAATTCTAGAGAGGAGGAACCCGAACCACAAACTGCCGTCACATGATCCACCAAGTATAAAAACTACATAAACTAAAACCACTACATTTAACAAACCTACAAAATTATTAAAAATAAAAAACAACAAAAACCAAAAAACAGACTAACATATAAAACGCCAACAGCGCTGAGTAGGGGAACTCACCCACTACTCAGAGGTGGCAACTACCCATCCCGAACTGCCCATAAATAGGCATCTAACCATCCCAACCACCTACACTTCTCCCAGCTAGAGCTGCACCGCAAACACAAGCTGAAGAGAATAAACACCCCACAGAATATCAATATGAATTTTTAAAAAATATTTTATATATAAAAAGGGGCAAATAAATGCCTCACCCATCCTTTGGTATATCCTAACTTAGAAACTGAAAATGTACATCTTAACCACTGCCAGACATAGTTTAAACCAAATTATTAACAAGAGGAAAAAAAAGGAAAAATAAAGCTCCAACTGGATTTCCTCCGTTTCTTTTAGAAAGTGATAAACGCATACCCAAACAACACTATTTATACATCCTACAATTGTTCAAATTAGTTTAGTTTGTCCACAAAATCTCTTGCCTTCTCCGATGTGTCAAAGAGATGTATGGATCCATCTAAAGTGATCTGAAGGACCGCCGGATATCTCAGGGAGTACTGAATCCCAAGCTTCCTCAGTCTCCTCGTGACACCGTCGTAAGATTTTTGTTTCTGGGTCACTGCTGCTGAAAAGTCCTGAAAAAACATGATCATAGAGCCCTCGTAAATTAGGGTCTTCGGATCCTTCTCCTGGACTCTGGAAGCCTCCATGACTCTCTCTCCTTATCCCGGTAATGATGGAACCGCACCAGGAGAGGACAAGGACGTTGACCCAGACTGATCTCTGCACTACGACCCGTTGAGTCCTCTCTATCTTCAATCCTCCCATGCCAGCCTCCAAATCAAGGAATTTCAGAAGCCAATCCTCAACAAATTCCGCAGGCCGCTCACCTTCCTTACCCTCAGGCAGACTGATGATC
The DNA here is from genome assembly GCF_020745735.1 of Hemiscyllium ocellatum. NCBI lineage: Eukaryota > Metazoa > Chordata > Chondrichthyes > Orectolobiformes > Hemiscylliidae > Hemiscyllium > Hemiscyllium ocellatum. The sequence continues at coordinate 51,404,664 of NC_083431.1, forward strand.
CAAATGTTTTTTCTCCTGCTCCTGTTTTCAAGATCATCCGCTTGCTCACACAAATTACAGACCTGTGTCTTCAGGGCTTGGATCCTATCCTTGGATGAACTGGCATCAGCTTCCACCGCTGTGACCCTGTGCTCCACCTCATTCGTCCTTTTCTCCAGGTCTCCCAGCTGCTGCTCATGCTTCTGCAGCATGAGAGAGACTGGAGCCAGCTTCTCTTCAATCTGTTTCCCAGCATCTCACGAGTCTTCGAAAGCTGGTTCACCAGATCCTGGAGAGTAATCAGCTCCAAGGCTGCTGCAGGCTGAGCTGAAGACACGGCCTCAGAAGCTCCTCCTCCTTTTTTCGGCATCTCTGGACGGCTGGAAATAGAGATAAGTCAATTTTTAGACATTTCTTGGGACTCCACGATCTTCCCAGAGTCCCAAGAAATCCCGATGACCTGGGTTAGGTGGGTTAAAGGACCATTCTGCTCCTGCTGTGATGCGAAGCTCTGCCCATAAATAGATCCCCCCACCTTTATTATTTTAATGAAAAGTTACCAATAAATCGATGAGTTAGGTAAATCATTTTTCAAAGTCACTCTTGATAATTCAAACTCTCTTCAGACACTCATTCCAAAGTAGCATCTTGCTTCTAAACTCGACCTCTCGTCATCTGGGAACTGAACCAAGATTAGACTTGTGAAATAATCCAGGATAATCTAGGACAGGGCAAATCTGCAACACTCTTGAACACGAAGACAAGATACTGGCAATAATGCAACAGCTCACTCTCCCAGGCTGATGAGTGTACAACATTCTGACAACCATTGGAATTCTGGTCCTGTTATTGAGAATGAATGCATCAGTCAGTGTGGGACATCACATCCTCATGACCATGTTAGTTATTTATGATACCTCATGGGTGAATCCAAACCCTGTCAATGCAGGCAGTAATTTGCTTGACCAAGTTGATGACCTGGAGAACAGGGGCAGGAGAATAAATATTCAGATCATTGGTCTGCCGGAGGGTAAGGAAGGTGAGCGGCCGGCGGAATTTATTGAGGACTGGTTGCTGAAATTCCTTAACTTGGAGGCTGGAATGAGGGGCTTTAAGACTGAAAGGGGTCACCAGGCCATGGCATGGAGGTCAGGTCTGAATCAACGTCCTCGTCCTACCTTGGTGCAGTTTCATCTTTATAGAGATAAGGAGAGAATCGTGGAAGCTTCCAAACTCTAGGGGAAGGATCCAAAGGCCCTAGTACACGAGGGCCCTAAGATCATGTTCTTCCAGAACTTCTCAGTGGCAGTGATCCAGAAAAGAAAATCCTATGACAACATCAAAAGATTGATCCAGTACTCGGAGAAATCTGGCGGTGCTTCAGATCACCTTAGATGGATCCGTACATCTCTTTGACAAATCAGAGAAGGCAAGAGACTCTGGACAAAATAACTTAATCTGAACAATTTAGTATGTACAGAATGGCTTTGATTGAGTTATTTGGGTATGTCTTTATTTTCTCTTTTAAAACAATGAGGAAGTCTGGTTGGGGCTTTCTTTTCCTATCTTTTTTATTGGTAATAATCTGGTCTGAACTGTGTTTGGCAGCGGTTGAGATGTGTACATTCAATTTCTAAGTTAAGCTATACCAAAGGATGGGTGGGCTCTGAACTTGCTGTTAAAAATTGCTTTATTCACTTTGCTATTCCATGGTGTATTTTCTTTCTTTGCTGCTTGTGTTTGTGGTGCAGCTCTAGCCAGGAGGAGAGAAAATGGTTGCAATGCCTATTTACGGGCAGTTTATGCCCGTTCAGGTATTTAAATGCCCGGGCCGCGGTATTGGCAGCGAAATGGGAAGTTGAGTTTTCGGATGTGTAGCTGCCCCTTTTGGGCAGGGAATGAGTTCCCCTATTCAGCGCTATTGGCGCTTTATATGTTGGTTTGTTTTTTGTTGTACATAGTCTTTGATAGCTTTGTAGGTTTGTTGATTGTAGTGGTTTTAATTTATGTAGTCTTTATGTTCGATGGATCTTGAGACTCTAAGGCTCAGCAATTTATGTTCAAGTTCCTCCTCTCTGGAATATAAATGTTATTGCAGAAGGTTATGGGTAATGACTTGATTAAATAGTGTACCTGGAACATCAAAGGGAGTCACTCACCAATTAAGAAGAAGGAGGTACTTTCGAGTCTTCGAAAGGAAAAGGTGGATATTGCTTTGTTACAGGAGACACACTTGGATGATACAGAGCATTTGAAACACAGCAGAATGGCTTTGATCAGGTTTACTTTTCAACTTTTAATACCAGAAGTAGGGGAGTGGCTATATTGGTTAGGAGGAATCTCCCATTTAAGTTACTAGAGTGTGTTAAAGACACACATGGGAGGTTTGTTATTTTCAAAGACCTGATAAACGAGGAAGAATATGGTGTTTTAAATGTTTATTGCCCTCTGGCCCATCTCCTCAAATTTCTGGTAGATGCATTCTCTAAATTGATCAGTGTCAAGTCCCAGCATACCATTATAGGCGGAGACTTTAATCGTCTCAGAGATCCCACAGTAGACAGGTTGCCCAAAGGCCCCCTGATACCCTCTGTACACATTAAACAATTAGTGAATCGGGTTGGTGGATGTCTGGAGGTGTCTCCATCCTACAGACAGGGAATTTACATTTTTTTCCAATCCACACAGATGTCACACCAGGATTGATTTTTTTCTGACCCCTGTGGCAACCCTGGACTTAGTGGCTTCTTGTACGATTGGTCATATTACCATCTCCGATCACACTCCAGTGTGCATGTTGGTTATGATTAAGGACGTTACAGTGGGTTTGAAGTACTGGTGAATGGATCCCTTTATCCTCAAGGATAATAAGTTTGTGGAGTACTTCTCGAGGGAATTTCGGGCATTCCTAGATATTAACTTAGGCTTGGTTAGTAGGCCATCCGTTCTCTGGGAAACTGCCAAAGCCTATGCCCAGGCGGTTAGTTATTTCTTACTTTGCCAGTAGGAAGTGGCAGAAGGGTGAGCAGCAACATCTCCTCGAAGCAGAGTTGAAGGCAGCCAAGAAGGCTTAGTTTGACAGGCCCTCATTGGTCAAGCTAGAGGACTACGGCGCTGCGGTCTGCATTGAATTCCGTGCTCATGCAGACAGCAAAGAAGGAGCTTACTTTCGCAAAGCAAAAGTTATATGAGCATGGTGACAAGGTAGGCAAGTACCTAGCATATCTCGCTAGGAAAAGAAGCACCCCTCAAGCCATTACATTGATTAGGGAAGGGTCTGGGAACCTAACATGACTCCAAAAAGATTAATGTGGCATTCCAGAGATTTTACTCTACGTTATATCAATCTGAGGGTTGTGAAGAAGGGTGGGCCAAGGTGGAGTCCTTTTTCAAGGATCTGGAGCTCCCAGGTACGACCCCAAAACAAGAGTCTTTTCTCAATGTCCCTTTTTTAGAGCAAAAAGTACAGGAGGTTGTGAAGCAGCTTCAGAGTGGAAAGGTGCCCAGTCCTGACGGACTTCCCAGCAAATTCTTTAAGGAATTTATAAACATATTGTCAGGCCCGGTGCTCAATATGTTTAATGATTCATACAGTCATGATTGTCTCCTGCCATCTCTGAGAGAGGCCAATATTTCACTTATTCTTAAAAAAGGGAAGGTCACAGGACTGTGCTTTATACAGGCCCATTTCACTCTTAAATGTGGACTTCGAAATCCTCTCTAAGATCTTGCATCAAGGCTGGAGATTGTGTTCCCTTCTATTGTTAAAGAGGGCGAGACGGGCTTCATAAAGGGCCACAGATCCTCCAATAATGTTAGGAGATTGTTTCATGTAATTCAAGCACTCAACAACAGTCAGTACAGGGATTAGTGATTTCTCTAGAAGCAGAGAAGGCATTTTGCCGAGTTGTGTGGCCGTACCTTTTTTATGCTCTGGAGTGGTTTGGCTTGGGCGAAGCCTCTATAAGATGGGTAACAGTTCTCTACAGTGACCCTCTCACTGTGGTCATCACCAATCAGGTACAATCAAGTAATTGTAATAGTTTTAGGGGCAGCTTGCAGGGCTGTTCCCTTTCACCATTCTTTTTTATGTTGGTAATTGAACCATTGGGAATATATCAGCTCCAGAAGTGAGGTCAAAATTACATAAGATTTTGTTATATGCGGACAATATCCAAATTTTTTTTGTCAAATGAAGCAGTTTCGGTGCCTCGCCTGATACAATGCATCAGTGCGTTTGGCACCTTTTTGGGGTACACTTAATTTTGCAAAATCAGAGGCTATGTCTATGGGTGGTCCTGCAAAGGTGCTAGGTCTTGAGGGCGAAACGTGATTCCCATTTAAGTGGTCACAGGGGTGCTTTGTGTATTTGGGCATATTGATCACTCCAGTTTTTGATCGGTTGTTCAAAGCTAATTTTGTTCAATTATTCGATAAAATCAAACAAGACCTTCAAAGAAGGGAGGTGCTTTTAGTCTCATGGTTAGGTCGGATAGCACTCATTAAGATGAATATTCTCCTCTGTTTGTTGTACCCTATACAGATACTCCCCCTGATTTTCGATAAGCAAACATTCAGGAGACTGATCAGCTGGTTCAGCTATTTTATTTGGCATTGTAAGTGGCCCCTTATTAAATTAGCTAAACTGCAATCGCCTCACAGATCGGGGGGTGGAGTGGATCTCCTGGACATTAAAAACTATCAACTAAGTTTGCTTTTATCTTACACAAGTGATTGGGTTTGTGGGGATCCTCTTTCAATATGGTTCGATATCAAAACTTCTCAGGCAGGGTGCCCCCTTACTAACTTGCTGCTTTTGGACAAAATGAGGACAGTGTGGGAATATTGCCATAACCCAATAGTTATCAATACTGTTAAAGCATAGAGGGCAATTCAGCAGAGAGAAAGATTATTTTGACAAAATATCTTCTCTTACACCTTTGGTGAGTATGCCGGGTTTTCAACTGGTGATGATAGATTCAGGAATCAAACATTGGGCAGTTAGGGCTGTGTCTTGTATGGGCGATTTATTTGAGGGAGACACAATGATGTCCTTTGATCAGTTAGCATAGAAATACAAACTATCTAACAGAGACCTCTTTCGTTTTTTTTCCAAGTTAGGGATTTTATTCAAAAAGATGACACTTTTGATTGATCTCTACAAATCCGACATAGGGAGGAGGGTGCTCAGTCCTAGAGTATACTTTCTGTCAGCATTTTATATCATCAGCTGGGAGGGGTGGCCCCTCAGATGAGTTTGATCGGCTTTACAGGGTGTGGGAGAGAGAACTAGCCGTTGAGGTCTCCTCAGAGACATGGGAAGATATTTGGGAAAACGCAAGAAAGATATCAATTTGCACAGGGCCCATGCTTTACAGTTGAAGATTCTCCACAGGGTCCACTTGGCTCCAGATCATTTGTCAAAATTTAAACCGGGGTATCTTCAACATGTCGCAAGTGCAAGGGCACTCTTAGCCATTGTTTCTGGTCCTGTGGTAGGCGTCAAACATACTGGAGTGTTGTGCAGGTGCAGTGGAGGGGGATTTGGGTGTAAGGGTGGAGAAGGACATGGTCTCTCTTCTTCTTGGCCTGCCCAGTGTGTTCCCTGTAGATGCGCATAAGAAAAAAACTTTTCAACATCCTCACTTTCTGCGCAAGAAAGAATAATCTTGTTAGATTGGGTATCCGAAAATCGATCAGGCGTGTCGGGTTGGCAGAAGATTGTTATGGAGCATATCCCCTTGGATTTTCTCACAAGTATGTTAGAGCACAAAGCTGAGAATTTCTATAAGACATGGTGGCCCTTTTTGTACGACCTGAACACAGACTAGACTGCCATAATATAGCTGTAACGATTGTGCATTATCAGTCCAATATCCAGAGAGGGGGATCTGCGAGCGTATGAATATGTGAAAACTAATGCTCTCGATATTTGAGAGTTAGTGTTTTGTTTGGCTGAGCTGAGTTATTATTTATTTAGTTAAGTAGTTAGTTGGGTTTTTTAATATACGTATATTTTTCTATACATATTTATACATTTGTACATGAGGGCAGTTTGGTTTTTTACATTATTTTTGGTGTTCTTTCTTTGTACTGTTTTGAATTGTATTGTTTTGTATTTGTTGTAATACTAAAAAATCTATTTTTCAATAAGAATATATTTTTAAAAAAGACACTTATGTCAGAGTCCTGTTGATCTGATCTGAAGACAGCTTATAAAATGTTAACAAAATCTTTCTGAAAGATGCTCCTTCACTTGGTATTTGGGAGAGATGTTTTCTAATTGATAGAAAGGTCACAGAAGAGTTTGGCCACACTTTGTTTTGGTGCAGTGTTCCAGGATTTTCATTTCTCCTTGCCTCGTGTCACTCTTCCCTAATTTCTTCAAAATGAACTTAATCCTTTGTTTCAAAAAAAGAGCGTGGTATGGCAGTAGGGTTCTCAGTGTTTATGAATGTGGCTTATTCCCAACACAGCAAGATCAATCAACTTGTCATTTCAATTGCAAGGTTAGCAAAAGGCAGCAAATAGGTGAGATTTACACTTTGAAGGAAATGGGATTTTTGGACTACCATGATCCACTCAAATGGAAATACAACATAAATGTGAAACATGAGTAGATTGAGTGAGAGGTAGATTTAAAGCTGACAACAGAAAGGTAGACCAAGTTGGATTCCCTTGTGAAATGCTCAACCCTGCTTCTTACATGCTAAGCACTTGACAAATTTTAGTAGTTGTGAAGGGACATAGAAACTGGAATAGACATTTCAGCAACCTGGCCTTATTTCCTCATTTAATCAGACTGTAACAGTTCTGCACTTCATCACCATTCTCCACTTTGACTAATATTCCTTAGTACCCACTTTTAAATGGATAAGGCCTTTTCTCTCAGTTGTGGATTTCCCCATCAGATAGGTTGGCTGGGGTGGTGGGCTGGGGAAAGGAGGAAATGTTCCCCTGCACAATACAAGTGCAGCTATCTGAGGAATGAGGGAGCCCCTTTTCCTAGCTGAGCAATCTGTTTTCTCCCATTAGACTGATAATAAAAGACAATGTCTTCAATTCCAGTGTCCCTTCTGGACAGGAGTTCTGAAGAAGGGTCACTGGACCCAAAACATGCTGTTTCTCCAGCAATTTATTTTGTTGTAGCAATAAGATAGTGCCCAGTTAATTTGTTTTAGTGAGCTCTGTTGATGACTTAACACATTTGACAATAATCAGGAACAGCTCAGTCTGACACCTCAAAATAGTGACAAGCTCTTCCACATCCACCCAAGAGGGGTGATGAGCTTCAATTAAATTATCTAAATTATCTGAGAGATAGCACATCTGGCCGTGCAACAGTCCCAGAGTACTGCTCTGCAGGTTTTAAGACCATAAGACACAGGAGCAAAATTTAGGCCATTCAGCCGATCAAGTCTGCTCCACCATTCAATCATGGCTGATAAGTTTCTCAACCCTATTCTCCCACTTGCTCCCATATTCCTTAATCCCTTTGACAAACAAGAACCTATCTATCTCCGTCTTAAATATACTCAATGATGTGGCCTTCACAGCCTTCTGTGGCAATGAATTCCACAGATTCACCCTCTCTGGCTGAAGAAGTTTCTCCTTATCTCCAAAAGGTCTTCACATTACTCTAAGGGTGTGCCGTCAGGTCCTAGTCTCTCCTACTAATGGGAACATCTTCCCAATATCCACTCTGCTATGCTAGCACCTTGCCTCTTACATCATAGGCCCTTATCTTACTCAGCAGCCTCCTGTGCGGCACCTTGTCCAAGGCTGTCTTGAAGCCCAGGTAGATAACATCCATTAGCTCTCTTTAGTCTAATCTGCTCATTACTTCCTCAAAGAATTCTAGCAGATTTGTCAGGCGTGACCTCCCCTTGATGAAACCATGCTGACTTTGCCCTATTTTGCCATACACTTCCAAGTATTCAGAAATCGCATTCTTTACAATGGACTCCAAAATCTTACTCATGACTGAGGTTAGACTAATCAGCGTATACATTTTCATCTTTTGTTTACTCCCTTTTTAAACAGGGGTGTCATATTCACAATTTTCCAGTCCTCTGGGACCCTCCCTGACTCTAATCAATTCTGGAAGATCAGCACTAACCCTTCAGCTATCTCCTTTAGAGCTCTGGGAGGTAGTCCATCTGGTCCAGGTGATTTATCCACCTCCAGCACATTCAGTTTTCCTAGCATCTTGTGGTATTGTGGTAGTATAACCTACATCTGGGCCAGAAGCTCTCAAGACATGTTTGAACAGACTGATTAGTCTGTGATTTTTTTTACATCACCCCCACTAATTAATATCACATTGTATGCGATAAAGGATCTTCACCATAGGAAACGGGGCAGGTGGGAGGAATAAGTTAAAGCTGTTTCTCAACCAAAAACTGCCTCCAACTTGCTCATTCGAGCTTGAGTGAGTCTGTAAGGAGGGAGGGAAACATCAGATCAAAGGACATTAGATACAATTTGAAATTGATCATGAACATGCATGCTTGTCATGTAGCTCTGAAACTTTAACTGCTTTAAGCCAAATTTCTGAGGGCAGGATTTTTCATTTTGGTGCCTAAGAGTAGGCATGGTCTGTTGTGATGGAGAAGGTTGATTGGATTGAGTTCCAATCAACTCATTAAGTGGTAACCAATGAACTTCTCGTGAAACATGGTCTCCAAGGCCAACGGTTTCTGGATTTTAGAGACCATCAGTTGGGACCTGGTCTTCATGGAAACTAATGCTGAGCAGGTAGATCTTTTAAAATATAGTAACATTGGTACAGGAGTAGGTCGTTTGGCCCTTATGAGTCTACGCCACTATTCAATTGGTCATGGCCGATCCTCCATCTCATTGCCATATTCCTGCTTTCTCCCCACACTTCTTGATTCCTTGAAACAAAATCTAAAACTTTATCTCCCGCTTGGATACATTCATTGACCTGGCCTCCACAGTCTTCTGTTTTCAAGATTTCAACAGGTTTGCTACCCTTTCAGTGAAGAAACTTTGCCTCATCGTAGTCCTACCCCATATGTTCCCCGACCTAGTCTATCCGACCGGACAAAACAACTGTCCTGCATCTAATCTGTCCAGTCTTGTTAGAATTTTATATGTTTCAATCAGATCCCTTTTCATCTATTTAAAGTCTAATGAATACAGGTCTAGTGGAACCAATCTATTTTCATGGGACATTCCCAGTAAACCTCCTCTGCACTCCCTTATAGCAACTATATGCTTTCTCCATTGGAATACCGGAAGTGTATGCAGTACTCCAGTTGTGGTCTCAGCAAGGTCCTGTATAACTGCAACAAATACAAAAAAGAAATTTCTGGAGAAACTCAGTGGGCCTGGCAGCATTTGTGAAGAGAGTAACAGAGCTAACATTCTGAATCAAGATTTGGAAATGCCGGTGTTAGACTGGGGTGTGCCAAGTTAAAAATCACACAACACCAGGTTATAGTCCAACAGGTTTAATTGGAAGCACACTAGCTTTCGGAGCGATGCTCCTTCATCAGGTGATTGTGACAATCACCTGATTAAGGAGCGCCGCTCCGAAAGCTAGTGTGCTTCCAATTAAACCTGTTGGACTATAACCTGGTGTTGTGTGATTTTTAATTCTGAATCAAGTGATACTTCTACAGAAATTCTTCTCCAGTTCTCCACATCACATTATCTCAGAATTGCCCTGTTCCAATCTTCTTGCAATAAAGGCGAGCACACCACTTGCTTTCCTAATTACCTGCTCCACTTGCTTGTCTACTTTCTGACAGATGTACAGGAACACATAGATCCTTTTGTATATCCACACTTCCCAATATACCGCCATTTAACTCATACTCTTCCTTTCTGTTTTTCATTCTGAAGTGTACAGTTCACATTTAGCCATGTTGTACTGCATTTGCTCACACACTCAGCTAGTCTCAATCACCCTGAAGTCTTCTTGCACCCTCCTCATAATCATGCTTAGTTGTGTGTCATCAGCTTCTTTCAGACTGGAAGTCACAGGGAAAAGGTGTCAGAGATTCTGTTTACAATTGGATGCAGATTAGGACAAATGGAAATCCCTGGCAAGCAGGTCACTCTTCCCTGTCAGGAAGGCAGGTAATTAGACAGATGATGAGATGACACCCATAAGTGACCAAGACTGGCCATTAATTGACCATTTAATAGCCTTAATAGTTGCCAAATGAAAACGGTCCCCAGTGGACCTTCTTGCCCACTGTTTAATTACTGAGATGGTAAGAAGATGGGCGAGTATCACCTCAGGGCCAATTCACCCAATTATTTGCTCTTCTCACCACCCTCACAGCAGAGATAATTGTGCCCCAAGTCTCAGTAACTCAACAGATACATCAAGGAGAGAACGAGGTGGACTCATGAGCTAAGTGCCTACATCCTTACCTCTAAGTATCTGTGAATGGGCACTCTCCTTATATCCTCTCCCCACTAACCATCCTAAGTCACATGTGTGATATCACACACAGTGTCGCACATGATCCTAACTTGTGGCTTCTGTCATACAAGCCTAAATGCTTCCAAACTCCACTCTCCTACCACCAAGATGTCCAATCTTCACCCTCCCTCACAACATTCTGATCCAAAACCTACCCATACAATCTTCCCACGTGGACTTATCAGTTGCTGCAGCCATCACTGATTTTCGTTGCTGAGTATATGAAGGGATATGGAAAAAATGTGGGTAAGCTGAAGTTGGTACAGTTCATCCTTTAACCAAATGAACACTGGAACAGTTTCAAGAAGCCAAATGGCCTTCTCCAGTTCTTAACTTTCATAAAAACATGATAAATACTGTCTTTACCTTATGTGATCTAATCCTTCATTAGATTTAGGATCTACTCCTAGAAATCCAAAGCAGCAAAAGACATCAAAACAGCATTTTTACCAGCAGTGTGCTACTTTTCATCCAGAAGCTTTTGTTTCTGAGGTAACAGGAACCTTTACATGCATATCTGGAGGATAGTGATGATGGAGGCTCCCATCTCTTTCCGTCACACCGCTGACTAGGTATCTCTCCTGCTCTTACTGCTTACAATTGGTGTGTATTAGAAGGATTTACAAGTTGATATTCAACTTGTTTGGCTTCATTATGATGTCTTCCTTTGCTGCCAAGTCCTGGAGTGGGCCTTGCAACCAGAGCTTTTGGCTCAGAGGCAGGGACACTACCCAATGCCCCACAAGACCTTCTCTCGTTTATATTAGTGCTAAGGTTGATATCTAGAAAACTCACATGAGAAGGTTTCCTGGTGCCGACATGGACCTCCCCTCCTTCCTGCTCTGAAACTCAAACGGGTTTCCAAAAGAGCGTTTCCTTAACATGGCCTTCACCAAAATCTAAAAAAGAATGGTAATGCTTCAGTTGCTGTTCTAACAAAGTTAAGTGTGAAACAGTGAAACAGACATTTCTATTTGATAACGGGCTGCCAGTGGCAGGTTACCAACAACCTTGCTCTGGAGTTTAGTAAAGTTACATAAAGTGGAAGAGGCCAGCTTTGTCTCATGACTTTAGATTTCAACCCTTTCAGTAAAAATCTCAAAGTTTGATAGTTCTCCTAGATCTCCCAGCATTAAAGCAAGCAGGGGATTTGATGAAGCCATCAAAAGCTCTCTGGACCACAGTATTCATCTGTGCCACCAAGAACACACCTCAAACATCCATCTTGCTGTAGATGGCTAGAAATCTAGCATGATGTTCATATTTCATGAAATTCCAGGGGGGACAGACATTCCTAGACCTGAGGAGAAACATCACAAATATCACCCAGCTGTTTTCAGGGCTCCTGTTACTGACAGAGGTCTGGACCCTGCGCAAGAAGCCAGGGAATATTCTACAGAACCCAGTGGCCTTGAACCTAACACTGAGGCCCAGGAGTCTGGCTCTGTGTGCACAAAGCACCTCTCCAATGGCTACAGTGCCTTCTGATATTGATTGGTAATGGATAGAGGTGGGAGTGAGGCTCAGGCACCTTTTAGGCCTCACTAGTGCCACAGTGAAAACTGGACTTAGCAAATGTGAGTTTCTGGGGAGTCTAAGGCTGTTCTTGCTAGGTGTTTATTAGACAAACTGAAAAATGTTGACACCTGGAGATGTTAACCCTAAGTCCATCAAGGGCAGCTACTGGGGATGGTGAGGAGAGAACATTTGCAGCTTTATACTCGAAAATGTGGAGTGAGGGAGTGTGCACCCTTAACTACAGTAACTACACGATGGATGACTAGCTCATCTCACCAGGCCTCTGCAGAGCAGAAAGAGAAAGACATCCTCAGATATCTCCTTTTGGACAATGACCCCACCAGAGGTCTAAAAATGTGCATTTGACCTGCCTCCTTGTCTGAGGCAGAATTATAGGTTGCTCATTGAAATGAGGAGTAGGTAAAGTCTTACAAATCCAAACTAGAAGGAGCAAGTTCAGAGAAGGCCCAAAATATAACCTAATTCTATCTTTTAATGTAAAATTTGTTCTCACTCTCCAATAGTTGACTTTGCTAATCATGTTTGGAAATAGTTTTACTGATACTTGAGCCCAAGATAGAAGCGACTTGGATGGGCAGGAACTGGAAGGGTTCAGGTCAGACTCCTGTTCCATAACCTGCTCGAGCTTCACTTCATCAAAATGGATGGAGTGTAACACCTTGAGAAATGTATTACCAGCATTGCACCCGATCATCTCCTACTCCTGTTGGGCTGCGGAGGTGGTGGGGTTAAAATCAGGATTCTAACTCTGGAATCTATCACTCCAGGGTATGTTTTATAATGTAGGGGCAGTGCGTGGTTAGGATTCCCTCTCCAGCAAGGCATCACTCCTACCCAATGCTTTGAATTCTGCCCATTGCTCTGGAGCAAGTGATGGCCAGCCTGTTCCATTCAGGATTACTCACATACAAGAGGAACCTTACTGGTGCCTGGTTGTATGATCCTGACCATGGTGGCACAGTTGGATATCTAAAGGGGCTGAAGAGTGGTGAGGATCAGGAAGACCAGCAGAGGCCAAAGCTGAGTTTAGAGTTGCTCACTGGAAATAAGGGAGTGGTATACAGATAGTGATTTAAAGTCTGGTTGAAGATTTGTAGCTCGGGTATCCGTTGTTGTGGTTCTGCTCGCCGAGCTGGAAGTTTTTGCTGCAAACGTTTCGTTCCCTGGCTAGGGAACATCATCAGTGCTGTTGGAGCCTCGTGTGAAGCGCTGCTTTGATGTTTCTTCCAGTATTTATATTGGTTTGTTCTTGCCGCTTCCGGGTGTCAGTTTCAGCTGCAGTGATTTGTATGTGGGGTCCAGGTCGATGTGTCTGTTGATGGATGTTCTTGCCGTTTCCGGGTGTCAGTTTCAGCTGTAGTGGTTTGCATATGGTGTCCAGGTCAATGTGTCTGTTAATGGAGTTTGTGGATGAATGCCATGCTTCTAGGAATTCTCTGGCTGTTCTCTGTCTGGCTTGTCCTATGATAGTGGTGTTTTCCCAGTCAAATTCATGTTGCTGGTTATCTGAGTGTATGGCTACTAGAGATAGCTGGTCGTGTCGTTTTGTGGCTAGCTGATGTTCATGGATGCGGATTGTTAGCTGTCTTCCTGTTTGTCCTATATAGTGTTTTGTGCAGTCCTTGCATGGTATTTTGTAAACTATGTTAGTTTGGCTCATGCTGGGTATTGGGTCCTTTGTTCTAGTGAGTTGTTGTCTGAGCGTGGATGTTGGCTTGTGTGCTGTTATGAGTCCTAAGGGTCGCAGTAGTCTGGCTGTCAGTTCTGAGACGCTCCTGACGTATGGTAGAGTGGCTAGTCCTTTTGGTTGTGGCATGTCCTCGTTCCATGGTCTATCTCTTAGGCATCTGGTGATAAAGTTGCGTGGGTATCCGTTTTTGGCGAATACCTTGTATAGATGTTCCTCTTCCTCTTTTCGCAGTTCTGGTGTACTGCAGTGTGTTGTGGCCCTTTTGAATAGTGTCCTGATGCAGCTTCGTTTGTGTGTGTTGGGGTGGTTACTTTCATAGTTTAAGACTTGGTCTGTGTGTGTTGGTTTCCTGTGTACCCTTGTGGTGAATTCTCCGTTGGGTGTTCTCTCTACTAACACGTCTAGGAATGGGAGTTGGCTATCCTTTTCCTCTTCTCGTGTGAATCGGATTCCTGTGAGTGTGGCGTTGATGATTCGGTGTGTTTTTTCTATATCTGTGTTTTTGATGATTACAAAGGTGTCATCCACATATCTGATCCAGAGTTTGGGTTGGATTTGTGGTATGGCTGTATGTTCTAACCTTTGCATAACTGCCTCTGCTATGAGTCCCGAGATTGGTGATCCCATGGGTGTTCCGTTGATTTGTTCGTATATCTGATTGTTGAATGTAAAGTGTGTGGTGTGTATAGTGAGATTTTGCTAAGCAAACCAAGGGCCATTACCACAATTTCCAGGGAAACATGGCCACTTTCTACATGATGATACTGAGTTAAGTGCAATCACTAAGTTAGCTGCTGGGGACCTAATCCCCACCATCCCACACAACACAGGACATGCAGGGATAGAGGGTGGGCTGGAACTACTGGTGGCTGCTGATGGTGAAGGGAGAGATACTTGGGCCAGGGTGAAGAGATAACAGTTAGGGTCTAACTGGTGTGATGGGCCTCATTCTTTGCTGTAGATGGCAACCAGGGGAAGTGTTATCAGACACTGGTGACAGTAACACAGTACTACAACAATCCAGTCCCAATTGCTTTCCCACAATGCATTTCAGTACATCTCCTCAAGTAAGCAAGCAAAGCCTTGTTCCACTGAAATGTGAAACCCTCTGTTAATGAGTATAACTGCAAGAATGAAGCGAATGAACACTGACAACCTGCACCAATAAGGCACATTAATCTTTCTATGTTCTTGTATTAAAAGTGGAAGGCTTTCTTACCACAGTTGAGAGGCTGGAAATTAACTTGACAGAATTCATCACCTCCTCTTCAGTCACTTCAACCATACTGCAATGTTCCTCCTCCAGTGGAAGAGGATCGGTCCCATTCTTTGTTACCCATTGATGCAGCTGCATAATAAACCACAGAATAACAGATAACCTTCTTACATTTAGTCTTTCAAAGAGCCACAATTATCGAGGTTAGATTTTCATTTGAGATTTATTTAATTAACTGCATTTAAATTTGTCCAACTGCTGTATGGAATTTTGGACTCATCTGTCTGGATGGGTGGCTCAAAGGTTAGCACTGCTGCCTCACTGTACCAGGGGCCTGGGTTTGATTCCAGCCTTGGGTGACTGCCTGCATGGAGTTTGGATGTTCTCCCTGTATCTGAGTGGGTTCCCACCAGGTGCTCCAGCTTCCTCCCACAGGACAAAAATGGGCAATTTAGCAGCAATGTGGCGGCTGGGTGAATTACCACGATAAACACATTGTTATGGGGTAAGTCTGGGTGGGATGTCCTTTAGAGAGTTGATGCAGATTTGATAGGCCAAATGGCCTCTATCTGCATTGTATTAGTCCAGGCTATAGATTACAGTCTCACAACAGTGCCACTATGCTTGTGTTATGACACGGGGTAAACTCTCCTCCTTAATTTAAAACCAACAACACAGAAAAGATTTATCCCGTGTAGTAATCTGTGAACGTTCCAGAGACCAAGAACTATTTAAAGTAAAAATTAACTTTATTTCTTAAAGTATAACAGAGAATAATTAACTAACAACCATTTACATCTCCTATCTAACCTATCTTTTACCTTCCCTTCTATAAAACTAGTCCAATAAAACTCCCGATTACGATTTACAAAACAACACTTCTTATTTCAAAACCAGGCAGCTTTCAATTTTCTCTACATTCCTGTTGTCTTTTCTTCTTCTTGGGGATTCTGCTTCACAGGTTACTAAATGATAAAGGTACCATTTAAGGGAGCTATTTTTTCAGACAGTCTTCAAGTGCTGGTAGCTTGGCTGTTCTCCTCTCTACTGTTCAATTTTCCCCTGGTTTTATACCGCCCCAAAGCATCGGATTGTGTCATTGGCTTTTAAGATTGTCAATATACTCAATTCAAACTGGGTTTTGGCATTTTTCAGGGTATAATTTAAACTGATTGGCCTAATTCAAATCTGTTTTGTCATTTCCAGGCAATCAGCTACCCTAGCTACCCCAGCAGCTGGAGCACATGTTACATTGTAACTCTTTTCAGAACACTTGGTGCTATCAGGTAGTTTTTGCTAGCTTTTAACTCTCTTAAAGGTACAGTACAACCACATCTTCATAAACTGGCGTACCACTGCTCATGGTGAGGGGGATTATAACTACAGTAGGTTCTGACTGCACCGAACTTGGACACGTGAAATATCATCAAGCATTGTGAAATAAGGCCAGAGCAGTTTTAACTCCAGAGTCCCACCTGGTCCTGGTATGTTGATATTAGCTCCTCACAGGAGCTGCCTACTGTTTTTATACTCATTCAGGGATATAGGAATTATTTATTTCCAATTTCTATCTGCCCTGGAGGTGGTGGTGTTGAGCTGCCTTCTTGAACTTCAGTCCCTGAAGTGAAAGGGTACTGAGAAGAATTTGACCCGTGACAGTGGAGGAATGGCAAAATCATTTTAAAGGGCAATTTTAATCCAGTTGCCTAAGGTATGGGGATCTGCTTTCATTGCAACCTGGTCTTCTGAATGAGTGTGAAAGCAAACAATCTACGGCCATGGGGTCCTTCTTAATCCATGCAGACAGAAGTCTGATGATATCATCAGACTGTAATTTTGACTCTGGTCTGAGTAGGGAAATCACAGCAGCTTTAAGAGCCAGTGGAGATAGATTAGATTACTTACAGTGCGGAACAAGTCAACACGGACCCGCCGAAGCGCAACCCACCCATACCCCTACATTTATCTCTTTACCTAACACTATGGGCAATTTAGCATGGCCAATTCACCTGACCTGCACATCTTTGGACTGTGGGAGGAAACCGGAGCACCCGGAGGAAACCCACGCAGACACGGGGAGAATGTGCAAACTCCACACAGTCAGTCGCCTGAGTCGGGAATTGAACTCAGGTCTCTGGTGCTTGTGAGGCAGCAGTGCTAACCACTGTGCCACCGTGCCGCCCACGATGGTAGGAAGAGAATTCAGGGCCAATTAAGGTCCTCGATTGCTTCTTTTTGGGAGCAAGAGAGACCCTCCTGACCTCTCATGGAAGGTCTTTGTTGCCCTGTCCTGAAGTCCTGCACTCTTCATTGTTGCAATACCCGCCCTGTTCCTGTGACTTAACTTGTTGGCAAAAGGCTTTCATTAATTCCAGTTGGGAACACTACCATCTACAAGTTCTTCTCCAAGCTACTTACCAGTTTGACTTGGAAATATATCACCATTCCCTCACTGTCACTGTCCCAAAAATGCAACATTAAAATAAAACGCAGAACTGCTGATGCTAGAGATCTAAAACAAAAACAGGAATTGCTGGTGAAACTCAGCAGGTCTGGCAGCATCTGCGGGAAAAAACCAGGGTCAATGTTTTGAGTTCATTTCAGTTTCAATTCAGATTTGAACTGTTAACTCCACTTAACTTCCCACAGATGCTACCAGACCTGCTCAGTTTCACCAGTAATTACTATTTTTCTTCCAAAATGCATCTGGTTCACTTTAGGGAAGGAATCTGCTGTCCTTACCTGGTGTCTCCAAACCCACAGCAATATATTTAACTATTAACTTCCCTCTGCAGTGGCTCTCAGCTGTATTTGAGAAGGTAGCTCACCAGCATTTCTCAAAGGTAGTTAGGAGGGGAAAATAAGTGTTTCTTGTGCTAACCGAAGGCTTAGTAAGTGGATAATAAAGCTATGGGGAGACAAGCTATCTGATTGTGTACTCAAGGTAAATAGCAAACAACTTTTATTTGTGTCCCCAAAGGGAATAAAAGACTCAAAGTGCTTCACAGACAACAGCACATACACTGACCTGGAATGTAAGAATTCAAAAAGAAGGGCAAAGGCATGACCAGATAGATGAGCTTTTGGGGAGGATTTTAATGGTGGTGAGAGGTATGTCCAAGCTCAAAGGAGAGTTTCAGAAATAAACACCAAGCTGAGTGAAGGGTTTTCTACTAATATAGAGCTGCAGGAGCAAGGGGATGGCAAAGGATGCCAGAATAAAAGCAGTACAAAGCACAAGCTGGAACATCAGATGAGAGAAAGTCAAAGGATAGGAATTTTCGATGAAGCACACAGAGTGGGTCAGGGATACAACAAACAACAATAAGGAGAAAGGTGCTGGGTGAATGTGATTTCATTTTAATTAGGGTGTCCATGGAATTCAGAGTAAGTTCAAGATTGCATGGGATGATACTCACTCAAGTGATTTCTGTTCTGGTTGAAACATTGGGAGAATAATTAATTATGTTCTGTGAGAGCTCTGAAAGGTTGGTTTGTAGTTAATTATGATATGACCATGTTCAATTGAAGTAATCAAAATATAGGTAGGCTTTGGTGAATTTAAATGACCTGATAATTTTCAACCTTGTGTTTCAACTGGAAGGAACTAATAGGCGTATTAAATACTAATATTACAGAAAGAAAATATTGTCAATGAATAACTCTTTTACGAAGGGACATTCATCAGTGATTCTAATTGAAATAGTACAGGTCTTTTTTATCTGTGGTTATTTTATACCTTTATCTGTGGAACTGTAATCCTGGTGTCAGGATTCTTATCCAACATCCGAAGAAGCAAATCCTTCAGCTCTTCACTGATTTCTGGTCTGAGAAATATGAATTTATGAGACATGTTAACAACAGACAGAGAAAGCAGTATTTCTGGGAACCTGAACAAACCGGTTCCACTATTTTATTAAATGATATGCATTTTAATCCCATTTATCAAGTGAGTGTCATATTAATTTGGACACTTATCCATGAGAAATGATTTATCTCCTTCAGTCTTTACATTTTTGATTGCCTCATTCATCACCACCAAAACCTCACCAGCTGGTAGAACATTTTGGGAAGGAGTTTTGCAGATTTCCATTTATCTTTGTTTGAAGAGGCTCAGAGCTGAGTGCAACAGACCCCATTTTTGTTGTAGTAAAGGCCTTAACCCGCAGTGTGGGAATCACAAATTTTCAGAGTAGATGTTAATGTTCTGAAAGGGGAGATAATATGTGTGGAACTCTCCAGCTGTGAACAGCTGTGAAGCTATGCAAATTCCCAGTCCTTTTAAAAACATTTTAAAATAACCAGCCCATGGCAGTGAGGGGTGAAAATAAATCCAAGTGAATTCATTCAAATCTCCAGCCTTATAAAAATTTAAAATACAAGCTGCCTATAACAGTGAAAAATAATTTGTTCTACCAGTTATAATAGCTGTTTATTGACTTAATCCCAAGGGCTATTATTATTTCAATATGCCTGCCCTCTTCCCACATTATCTCAGTAGGGAATCTTAAATTCGCAGTTCGACTGATACCCATAATGATTATTAGAGGATTAGCTATCTTTGATAGGGCATTAAGAAAATAAGTGTATTTGTTTTGTAAAGAATTAAGCTCTTGAGGGAATTTATATTTTGCGTTGGGTTTATGAACATAAGGTTTATGTTAACAGTAATAAAAGGATGAATAGATATTGTGGACATTTACTGTAAATCAATATGGCTCGTGAGATCTGCTCTTGGTGGGTAGTGGCATGGAAGGAATAAGCACAAGGCCTGGTGCAACAGTTGACAGGTTACACGGGTCATGAGAGACAGCATGAGATTGGCATTATGTTGGTATGTGGACTATAAGGGGCCACTGGAGTTTACAGGTGGCATGGGTTGATGTGAGTTGGTGCAGGTGGAGCATAAGGAGTGGGCGGAGGGATGAGGGATGGATGGCCTAACAAACCCTAGAGAAGTGAGGCAGATATTTTAATTACTCCATTTTTGTACCAGGCAGCCCTGTGGCTGAATCCAGCGGTAGTAGGCCCAACCCCATCCAGAACCCACATCCTTGAAGAATCCACCAATCAAGTGAGTTTCTCCTGAGGTGGGGGTGGTGAGCTGGGAGAGAACCTAACCCAATGAACTCCAAGTCCCTTAATCAACTTTTTGAAACTTTTAATTATTTTAAATCATTGATGAAATCATCCTAAAGTTTCTAAACTCTTGAGAACACAAGTCCCATTTCCTTAATCTCTCTCCAATATATCCTTCTTTTCTTTATTGAAACTGAATGCAGTACACTTGATAGGGTCTGAGTAATTCTCTCCAGAACTTAAACATTAATTCCTCACTTCTGAAGTCATCTTCTTGAGACAAAGTCCAACATTGCAGGAGTTTGATTTGTTCATTTGTGCCCTAACTCTTTGCAAGTTTTTATGTGGACACCTAAATCCACAAGCTTCTTCACAGCTTCTAGTATTTTCCCATTTAGAAAATTCCCTGATTTGTTTTCTTCAGATCTAAAGTAATAACCTCACCCTCTCTCACATTGGATTACATATTTTTTTCAATTAAAAATTGTTTCTGGAATCTTTTTGGGATGGTGTAGTTTATGGCTTTCCAAACTCAGTCAGGTCATTCCATCTAACACCACGTGGTAGGTTCAAACTAGTCATCAAGGAACATGAAACGTGGATGGTAATGGGTTTCAGACGGAGAATTCGAGACAGCACATCTTTGTGTTTCAAAATCACTTCCACAAACTCCAAGAACAAGTTAACAGACACGACTGGGAGGTGTCATTTGAATGTGAATTTTTATAGCACTTCTTGCATCTGCATGACAACCCCACTTTTGATGTGGAATCAAATTAGGTGAACATGCCAACCAATCTCACAAACAAATCCTTTGATAAATGTCATTTGGTGATATAGGTTCAAGGGTACATGTTGGCCGAGAAATCCCTTGCTCTTCTTTGAATTGCACCAGGGAATTTCCTTCTATTCACCTAAATGGGAAGACCGGATCTCCAAAAGACAGTTCCTCTAACAGTGCAGCACTCCTGCACTAATCTCTCGAGTACGATACAGACCCACAAACCTCTAAACACAGTGTTACCAGTTGAAATGTTTGCAAGAAAGGAAATGAATGCTTCAGCTTCTTGCCCGGGCACTGTGGCTCACTGAACTGGGGGTAATATTCATTGAGTGCTATTTGAAATTCCCAAAATTGTCCCATCTCATTAGGAAGAATTGGTAAACTGATTGTCTAATTATCTCCTTTTGAGTAACTGGCAACAACACTTGTGCGATCAAATAATTTGAACAGTTTGCCATTTTTACTTACTTTTCTGGAAATTCCACAGGCCAGTTCTTAATTTTGGCATGAAGTGCCAGGATATATTCATCTATAAAGGGACACTGCAGAGAAAGAGAGAAAGTGAATCTTCTTCTGCTTATTGCATCTTCCAACTAAACCAACCTTGAGCATTGTAGACCAAGCAAAGAATTACACTGACAACTGATTTAGGATTGTCAATCAGGCTCACAGTGTGGTGCATTTGTGGGCAGGACCCTGTTCTTTGCCAACAGAAAGAACATGTATGTGCACTATGCATGTTTCAATTCAACAAAATAAGTCCCTCAATCTGCACTAATTTGTGCAAAATCAGAAGGGCTCTGTCTTGGTGGTAGGGCAGTGATCACTGAGATCCACCTCTGTGTCCCTACTTTTGACCTATCTGCCACCCTGGTCTCTACATCCCTCAAACCCAGATACAACCCATTTCACAGCACCACCAAAGCAACAACCCCAACCTTTCTCACCTCTGATTTTCCAGTCCAGGGGTTAATATCCTGGTAGCAGCCATAGCCTCCACTGCACCATTGCCATTGGAGATTAAGGTCTCTGATTGGCTGTTAGCTCCAGGTGGGTGGGGCATCCAGATCGAGTTTCATAACTCTGGCAGAAAGCCTGCCTGGCTGACATCTGATCAACTGGGCTCCCTGACCAAGGCTGCGGATTCGTCTCCGCTACACATTCCCAATTTTGGACTGTCCCAGTCAGCATTCCAAATAACCTGAGTCCTGTCACAATGTAAGATCCATATACATACCTTGCCAAAGACCAGGCAATACAAGGTGACACCAATGGCCCAGACATCCAAAGCCTGAAAAATAAATTAGCAACATTACTATAACCATCTACACTGATTTCAGAATAGCTGTGCTCCTATACTAATGCCTTGCTCAACATATTCTCCATGATTCAATATCAGATTTATAAAGAATACTCATTTACTCATACATTCAAATAAAAACAGGATTAATGCTGGAAAAATGAACAATCAAAAACACACAGGAGCACAGAGTATACAGTAATGGAGGAGTCATTCAGATCAGCATTCCTGTGCTGACTTTATGCGCAGAATAAAGTGCATTTATTTTAGTTACACTCATAGAATTAGCTAGCTACAGTCATAAAGTCTCTACAGTACATAAAGAGGTAATTCAGCTCATCGACTCTGAAGAGCATCCCACGCAGACCAAGCCCCCCATCCTATTCCCATAGCCCTACATTTACACTGGTTAATCCACCAAGCCTACTCATCCCTGGACACTATGGGCAATTTGGACAATCCACCTAACCTGCACATCTTTGGGAGGAAAATGGAGCACCTGAAGGAAACCCATGCAGACAGGGGGAGAACATGCAAATTCCACACAGTCATACAAAGCTGGAATTGAACGTGGGTCCCAGGAGCTGTGAGGCATCAGTGATAACAATTCCTGTGCTTTCCCTGAAAGCTGACAAATCTCTTTTGTTCAGGTGCTTATTCCTTTTAAAAGCCCCGACTGCTTAAAAGCTCTTCAGCACACCCTCAGGCAGTGCACTGCAGATTCTGACCACTCATCCATGCATGAGATTTCTCCTTATGCCTATATCTCCTATTGGTTCTCTTGCCAAGCAGCTTAAATTTGTCTCCTCTGGTCCACAAAAAGACTAGTTTCTCCACATCAACTCTGCCCGGTTTCCTCATGAATTTGAGCACCTTAATTACATTTTCTCCATCTCCTCCAAGGAGAACAAACGCAGCTTCTTCAAATTCATCTCTCAAATATTCTCATAAACTTTTGGTTCACCTTCTCTAAAGCCTGCACATCCTACTTAAAGCATGGCACTGAAGCAGTCAGGAACTCAGTGTTTTCTAAAAGTCCATTAAAACTTTCTTGCTTTTGTTCTTTGTAGCGCTGTTTATAAATCTCAGAATACTGTATGCTCTGTTAACGTCTTTCTCAATGTGTCCTGCCACATTCAATGATTTAAGAAAGATGGTAAGGAAAAGCCAGGGAACTATAAACCGGTGAGTCTAACATCAGTGGTGGGCAAGTTGTTGCAAGGAATGCTGAGAGACAGGATTTACATTTATTTGGATAGACAAGGACTGATTAGGGATAGACAACATGGCTTTGTGCATGGGAAATCTTATTGCATTAACTTGATTGAGTTTTTTGGAGAAATAACAAAGGGAACAGGGTGATGGATGAGATCTATATGGACTTCAGCAAGTCATCCGGCAAGGTCCCTCATGGTAGACTGGTTATCAAGGTTAGATCACATCAACTACACGGAGAACTAGCCATTTGGATACAGAACTAGAGGGCCGCCTTTCAGACTGGAGGCCTGTGACCAGTGGTGTGACACAAGGATTGGCGCTGGATCCACTGCTTTTTGATATTTATATAAATGATTTGGATGGGTCCATAGGAGATATAGTTAGGAAGTTTGCAGATAACACCAAAATTGGAGGTATAGTGGACATGGAAAGTTATCTCAGAGTACAACAGGCTCTGATCGTGAATGGGCCAAGGAGTGGCAGATGGAGTTTAATTTAGATAGATGTGAGGTGCTGCATTTTTGGAAAGACAAATCAGGGCAGGATTTATACACTTAATGGTAAGATCCTGGGGAGTTTTGTTGAACAAAGAGACCTTGGAGTGCAGGTTTGTAGTTCCTTGAAAGTGGAGTTGCTGTTAAATATAACAGTGAAGAAGGCGATTGGTGTGCTTTTCTTTACTAGTCAGAGCATCGAGTATAGGAGTTGGAAGGTCATGTTGCAGCTGTACAGGACGTTGGTTAGGCCACTTTTGCAATCTTGCATGCAATTCCGTTCTCCCTCCTATCGGAAGGATGTTATGAAACTTGAAAGGGTTCAGAAAAGATGTTGCCAGGGTCAGAGGGTTTGAGCTATAGTGGGGGCTGAATAGGCTGGGTCTATTCTCCCTGGAGCGTCAGAGGCCTTATAGAGGTTTATAAAAGCATGAAGATGGTAAATAGACAAGGTCTTTTCCCTTGGGTGGGTGAGTCCAGAACTAGAGGGCATAGGTATAGGGTGAAAGGGAAAAAAATTAAAATGGACCTAAGGGGTAACCTTTTCACACATAGGGTGGTGCGTGTATGGAATGAGCTGCCAGACGAAATGGTGGAGGCTGGTACGATGACAAAATTTAAAAGGCATCTGGATTCTATGAATAGGAGGAGTTTAGAAGGATATGGGCCAAGTGCTGGCAAGTAGGACTAGATTAACTTAGAATATCTGGTTGGCATGGATGAGTTGGACCAAAACATCTGTTTCCATGCTGTACACCTCTATGATTCTATGACTCTATTAATGCACAAAATCTCCAGCTCCCTCTGCTTTAAAATTGTACCTTTTATTTTGTACAGGTATCCTCCACTTTTTGAAAGTTCACTTTACGCCAATTCACTTTTGACAAAAGACCTACATTAGTACCTGATTTTGCTAATCCAAAGAGAATTTTCACTTGTACGAAAAACAGCAAAATACATCCCATATAAATTAATGTTTCTTCATTTTATGCCATTTCAACTTACAAAAGGTTTCACTGAAACTCTCTGATTTCAGATAGCAGGGGATACCTGTATTGTCTTTTCATAGGATCCTTACAGTGTGGAAACAGGCCCTTCGGCCCAACAAATCCACATCAACCCTCCAAAGAGTAACCCAACCAGACTCATTCCCCTACCCTATATTTACCCCTGATGAATGCACCTTTCCTACGCATCACTGACCACTATGGGCAATTTAACATTGCCAAGTCACCTAACCTGCACATCTTTGGACTGTGGGAGGAAAACAGAGCACCCAGAGGAAACCCACACAGACACAGGGAGAATATACAAATTCCACACAGATAGTCGCCCGACGCTGGAATCGAACCGGGGTCCCTGGCGCTGTGAGGCACCAGTGCTAACCACTGAACCACCGTGCCACATCTTGCTATCAAAATGTACCTTTGCACTTCATGTAAATTACATTCAAAACATGTCTGCCTTCTACACGATCCCTGTTCTCTGAAAGCCTATCGTTATTTACCTCACTATTCAAAATATTCCTAAATTTTGAGTGGATGGAAAGTTGAAAAAATATGTCCTGTGAACTCAAGTCTCAGTCATTCATGCCGATCAAGAAAAGTAGCGCTTCGAACACCATCCCCTGAGCAACCTTACTGAATATCTTCATACAGCTCAAATATCAACCAGTCACTGTCACTCTCGAAGCTTCTTGCCTCTCACCTAATTCAGTCTCCAGTGGCCACTGTCTGTCTTATACCAGGGACATGCCCAAGCTCACTCTGCACTGTCCCTCCCCCACACTGCCACATTCCTTCCCCCACACTGCCCCAAGCTCTCCCCTACCCAGTCACATCCCATTCCCTAAACTGCTACACCCCCTCCCCCACACTGCCCCTAACCCTCCCATACCCAGCCACATCCCCTCCCCCAAACTGCTCCACCCCCACCCTACAACACTTCTTCCCCAATCTCACTGCCCCCTCCCCCACACTGCTCCACTCCCTCCCCACGCTGCCTTACTCCCAACCTGCACCATGCCCCATCTCACCCTACAACATCCCGTCCCCCACTCACACTACCCCCTCCCTCACATTACCCCACCCCCATCCCCACCAGCTGATGAGCTAAGATAGGGGTGAAGCTGAGACATGTTACTGAGATGCAAAGGATGGTCTCAGAGATGGTATGAATATATGGTCACACCTTATCTCAAGATCAAATATGACACCATAATTACATTTAGACTGGATTACTCACAGATCATGAGCAGAGAGAGGGATGGATGGTTAGGGAACAATATAGAACAGAGATGGATGTGGAGAGGTAAAGCTAAGTGTCATTGGTATTCTAGAGAAGGTTAAAGGTGTGCTTTCAGATGACACTGCCAGACGAGGGGAACATGTAGATGACAAATCAGGGGTACCAGAGGTAATGGTGTGAGAGCAGAAAGAGAAGCCATTTCAAGTAATAATAAGTCCTGAAGTTTCACAGAGGTGGAAGGGTGTCTTGGGCCAAATGGCACTGCAGACCTGAAACCAGAGGTCCCACTCTCAAACCAAGCGCCCACCAAATATCTTCATCTAGCTACTATTGCTTCTTAGAAGCAATTATCATCATCAAAGATGTAATGAGAGCGAGAAGAACGAGGAGGGAACATGTGCCACTGTCACTATCACCTAGGATGTCATTTGGGACTTCTGATTGAAGCTGTTTTGTTACTATGGCAGAGCACATACATGACTCAGGGAGTCAACATAAAGTTCTGGAAAAGATAGGAATCAATTTGGGAAGCGACATGTTCAAGGGGAAATTGGAGATATGGTCGAAGTATTCAAGAACAGAGCAACCAAGGGTTGCTTTCTGAATGGAGGGATGGTGATAGCAACTTTAACGGATAGTGGGAGAAGAGCTGAAGAGAGAAAGCAGCTAATAATATCTGTTAAGATGGGGGCTAGATGGTGAAGTTGGGTTATCAGTTTGGTGAAGACTGCAGACGCTGAAGGTCAGAATGGAAAAATGTGGTGCTGGAAAAGCACAGCCGGTCAGGCAGCATCTCAGGAGCAAGAGAGTCGATATTTTGAGCATAAGCTTTTCATCAGGAATTCCTCCGATGCTTCCTGACCGGCTGTGCTTCTCCATTACCACACTTTTCCACTCTGATCTCCAGTTTCTGCAGTCTTCAATTTCTCCATGGGATTCATAGACAACATAAGCATGGAGAGGGTCTGAGGGAGAGAAGCTGGATGTAAGTTCAGGCTTGCAACATGGAAGGGTTAGAGTAGGTTTGGTGGACCGGTAAAAGCAAAGGACCTGGCAGAAGCAGCTAATTGAATGGTTTTATTTGGATGGCCTGGTGGCTCACAGCACCAGCGCCCGGGTTCAATGGCAGCCTTGGGTTACTGTCTGTGCAGAGTCTGACATTTTGCTGGGTGCTCCATTTTCCTCCCACAGTCCAAATATGTGCAGGTTAGGTGGATTAGCCATGGTAAATGCGGGGTTATAGGGATTGGGTAGCGAGCTGGATTTGGATAGGATGCTCTTCAGAGAGTCGGTGCAGACATGATGGGCCGACTGGCTTCTTTCCCCACTGTAGGGATTCTATGATTCTATCATTTGACAGAATGTTAAAGCCAAAGGTGACAATGCAGTTGAGTAAATCAGTGATTGTGGAAACACTGTGTCAATAGATTCCAAAAGGATTGATAGTTAAGATTTTGAATGCGCAGTTGTAAATGAATTAAAGGATAGCATTTTCCTGGGTGTGAACCAAATACATATTAGAACAGATGACAAAAAGTTAAAATACTAAGATGTTTTATGAAGAGGAAGAGGCAAGAGAGGGGGGAGAAGCTGTGAGGAAAAGTCCAGGGTTAGGGTCCAGGTGGATGCAGACATGATTGCCACTGGGTGAAATTTGGAAGGAAAGGGGTTGTCAAAGTTGAAAAGACAGAAGGGGCCTTAGCTGAATGAAGACAGTGCTCCTGGAAGGGTCTTGGTTGAAGAGAATTACACAGAAAAATATGATTGAGGCTATTTTGAGATTTTGAACATATGAGTCTGAATATTAAATCCAAACATTACAAGTCATGGTGACAATGCTGGTCATTGATTAGATTAGATTACTTACCAGTGTGGAAACAGGCCCTTCAGCCCAACCAGTCCACACTGACCCGCCGAAGCACAATCCACCCAGACCCATTCCCCTACATTTACCCCATGACTTTAGGTCAGTGGTGAGATTATGATATACAGGCCATTGTTTCCCTACCTTCCCATGAAAGCTCTTCCTGGTCTCTGAGAGTGTCTCTGGTGCCATGAATGCTGGAGTCCCAGCTGAACTGGACAGCAAAGCATCGTTCCCCTCAAACTGGTTACTTACTCCAAAGTCAGCAATTTTAATATGGCCATCATCTCCCAGGAGCAGATTTGAAGGTTTGATGTCTCGATGAATGATCTTCTGGTAGTGTACTATGGGAAGTAGGAATATAAAATAACATTATTTGGATAGTCCATTTATTTCAAAACATAGGACTGATGGGGCTTGTGCAGTTACAGCTTCCAACAGCTGGGGGCAGAGGCAGCAAATATATCAGTCAGGACCTGAACCGACAAGCTACGTCTGAATTTTGCAAACATATTACAATCAGCTAATACAGTAGTGAAAGGTAGAATATTCTTCACCTCTTTGGTACCACAAGAAAAAGGACCCACTGGCACTTTTGTCTTGCAGGACCACTAGTTTGGCATCACTTTGAATGATCTAGCTACTGTAGGCTGGGCATCCAAAAGGTGCTGTGGACATTGGCAAACGCAGTATGGTACTGAAATGCAACTTGTAACCTCACAGGTTGGCATATCCCCCACTCTACCATTAGTACTAAACTAGGGCATCAACCCTGATTCCAAGGAGAATGCAGGAAGGCATGCCAGGAGGACCACCAGGCATACCAAAATATAAGGTGTCAACCTGGTGAGGTTACAACGTAAGACTACTTGTATTAAATAATTGGTAGTGGATAAACAGTGGACAATTAATAAACAAAGAAGAGTAGAAGGCTGCACAAACGTTCCTATAGGTATCAAAAAAACTGCAAGTAAAGTGAGCGTTAGTCCTCCAGAGGGTGAAAATAGGGAATCAACTGTAGATAAGAAAGAAATGGCATACATAATTAATAAATATTTGGCTTCTGTCTTCACTATCAGCGATATAAAAACATCCCAGTAATACCTATAAATCAAGAGGTTGAAAGAAAAAGAGGAACTTGGTGAAATTATAATCAACAGGGAAGTAGTACAGCCAGAGAGTCATAGGATGTACAGCACGGAAATAGACCCTTCAGTCCAACTCGTCCACGCCGACCAGATATCCTAACCTAATCTAGTCCCATTTGCCAGCACTTGGCCCATATCCCTCTAAACCCTTCCTATTCATAATCCCATCCAGATGCCTTTTAAATGTTGTAATTGTACCAGCCTCCACCACTTCTCTGGTAGCTCATTCCTTACACGCACCACTCACTGCATGAAAATGTTGACCCTTAGGTCCCTTTTAAATTTTTCCCCTCTCATCCTAAACCTATGCCCTTTAGTTCTGGACTCCCCCCACCCCAGGGAAAATGCCTTGTCTATTTACTCAATCCATGACTTTATAAACCTCTATAAGGTCATCCCACAGGCTCCAACGCTCCAGGGAAAACAGCCCCAGCATATTCAACCTCTCCCTAATAGCTCAAACCCTCCACCACTGGCAAAATCCTTGTAAATCTTTTCTGAACCCTTTCAAGTTTTACAACATCCTTCCGATAGGAGAAAGACCAGAATTGCATACAATATTCCAGAAGTGGCCGAACCAACGTCCTGTACAGCCAAAACATGACCTTCCAACTCCTATACTCAATGCTCTGACCAATAAACGCAAGCATACCAAATGCCTTCTTCATTATCCTATCCGCGACTCCACTTTCAAGGAACTATGAATCTGTACTCCAAGGTCTCTTCGTTCAGCAACACTCCTACCATTATGTGTATAAATCTTGCCATGATTAGTCTTTACAAAATGCAGCACCTCACATTTATTTAAATTAAACTCCACCTGCCACTCCTCAGCCCATCAACTTCCTGTTGCAGTCTAAGGAAACCTTCTTTGCTGTCCACTACACCTCCAATTTTGGTGTCATCTGCAAGCTTACTGCCTATACCTCCTATGTTCACATCCAATTATTTATGTAAATGACAAAAAGCAGTGGACCCAGCACCGATCCTTGTGACACTCCACTGGTCACAGGCCTCCAGTCTGAAAGGCAACCCTCCACCATCACCCTCTGTTTTCTGTCTTCCAGTCAGTTCTGTATCCAAATGGATAGTTCTCTCTGCATTTCACGTAATGTAACCTTTCTAACCGGTCTACCATGGGGAACCTTGTCGAACGCCTTACTGAAGTCCAGACAGATCACGTTTACTGCTCTAACCTCATCAAAGCTTTTCATTACTTCTTCAAAAAACTCAATCAAGTTAGTGAGATATGATTTCCCACGCACAAAGCCATGTTGACTATCCCTAATCTGTCCTTGCCTTTCCAAATACATGTAAATCCTGTCCCTCAGGATTCCCTCTAACAATTTGCTCACCGCCAATAATAGGCTTACCAGTCTATAGTTCCCTGGCCTTTCCTTACTACCTTTATTAAACAGTGGCATCACATTAGCCAACCTCCAGATTTCCAGCACCTTACCTGTGACTATCGATGATACAAATATCTCAGCAAGGCGCCCAGCAATCGCCTTCCTAGCTTCCCACAGAGTTCTAAGGTACACCTGATCAGGTCCTGGGGATTTATCCATCTTTATATGTTTTAAGACATACATCATTCCCTCCTCCGTAATATGAACATTTTTTTCAAAATGTCACCATCTATTTCCCCACATTCTATATTTCCACGTCCTTCTCTACCTGACTATATCTATGGTTTTTCTCCCTTCCTATAACTGCCACCCATCACACGCTCTAGCTCTTGTAAATTCCTCATTGCCTCTAACTGTCTTTCTAACTGATCCATGCAATCTGATTGAATTTGCAACAAAGATACTTCCTGCAGACATAATCATCAGTAGCATGGAAATTCTCCCTAATCTCCCACATCCAACAGGAAGAGCACATCACTCTGGTAAAGGCCATCTTTGCAACTTAACAATGATCATACCCAAAAAATAGCATCGTCTTACTGCTCTAAAAATACTGTTCCAGGCTAACTTAGTACCGATGTTTTATATTTTTAAAATTTAATCAAGAGACAGATCTCAATAAAACATATAATCAAAAAAGAACCAACTGTACTCACTATTGTAGATTTATAGCAAGGTAACATTTAAAAACTGTGCACTTATCTATTCCTGTGCTGACAGCTCTCCCATACTGGTTCCTCCAAGGGCAGCTGTGAATTTTGCTGTTTGTTAATTTTTCTTAGACGCACTCTGATGTCCACAGATACTTGAACTCAAACAGCAAAGGCAATAGTTGTGCAGATTCACTGCTATGTCAGATAGCACTGTAGTTTTCTTTCTCTGACCATGTGGTCTCTGCCTTTTATCTCTCTTCCTCCTTTTTAAAGTGCCATTGTTTTGATCTTTTCTCTCCAAAACTTCCAAAACAATGCAACGGCTTATAAAACAGTGACTACTACTCCTGGAAGTCGAGGAACTCACCACCAATACCTGAAATACCTCAAAAAGGAACAGCCTGATTTTATGTGCGAGCAGCATCGGAGGTAGGATGAACTCGGAAGACTGCAGATAAGGTAAGGCAGTTTTTATTAAAATTACTTATGG
Source organism: Hemiscyllium ocellatum (assembly GCF_020745735.1). Lineage (NCBI taxonomy): Eukaryota > Metazoa > Chordata > Chondrichthyes > Orectolobiformes > Hemiscylliidae > Hemiscyllium > Hemiscyllium ocellatum. The sequence goes on from NC_083431.1 coordinate 51,436,233, forward strand.
TAGCGGGCAGCTGTGTTTTTCTCTTTCACAGAAGGAGCAGGAGCAGCGGAGGAAGTGACGGGGACCAGTGGGGTAGCCGGGAAGGTAAGCAGTGAGTATAAATACTCACCCTTCGACGCCAACGGCCATTTTAAGTGCGAGCAGCAGTGGAGAAGGAGCGGGAGCAGCGGAGGAAGTGACGTGGACCGGAGGGGCAGCCGGGAAGGAAAGCAGTGACCATACATATTAGCAAGGCAGCTAAACCCGAGACTCTACTACTGTAGTGTCTCCCACCCGCCCTCCTCCTCTAACCTAGTTAATAAGTAGGAAGAGCGGGAGTGATGACCAGGGGACTGCCGGTAATATATCTGGGAAATGGTTGAACCCGAGACACTACACGTGTTGTGTCTCACCCCCCCCACCTCCTCTAACCAAAAATAGGAGTCTGGTTTGTTAAGGTAAGGATTTTCTATTTCTTTATCGGTGAATGGTTAAAAATTTACTTTTTGTGGTTTATCTATTAATTGTTTTTTAGAAAAAGACTATAGCAGAGAGGTATCAGAAAGTATTTTAACTCAAACCTATACAAAGTAATAAAGTAATTAACTAAGCAGAGATGGTTGGGCAGGTGATGTGCTGTAGCTGTATGATGTGGGAGCTGGCTGATCCCATTGTGAATGGCAGTGACCACATCTGCAGCAAGCATTGGTTGCTGGAACAACTCCAGATCAGAGTTGATGATCTGGAATCTGAGCTTCAAACACTGCGGCACATCCGGGAGGGGAAAGAGTTACCTGGACGCTTTGTTTCAGGAGGCAGTCACACCTGGGAGATTAAGTAATTCACATTCAGTTTGTGATCAGGGACATCAGAATGTGACTGTAAGTGAGGCAGGTAGGGGGAACCTGAGTTCAGGAGCCTCAGCCCTTGACCTTGTCCAACAAGTATGAGATTCTTGCTCCCTATACGGATGAGGAAAAAGGCTCTGGACAGGATGAGCCAGCTGACCACGGCACCTTGGTGCAGAAGGCCATTCAAGAGGGGGGAGCAAAAAGACGAGTAGTTGTTATAGGGGATTCTATAACTAGGGGGACAGATAGTATCCTATGCAAGCCGGATCGGGAGTCTCACATGGTGTGTTGCCTGCCCGATGCCAGGGTGCGGGACATCTCCGACCAGCTTGAAAGGATATTGGAGCGGGAGGAGGAGGATCCAGTTGTTGTTGTCCACATTGGTACTAACAACATAGGCAAAGCTAGGGTGGAGGACCTGTCTGGGGATTATCAAGCACTCGGAAGGAAATTGAAGTACAGGTCCTCAAGGGTCATAATCTCCGGATTACTGCCTGAGCCATGTGCCAATTGGCATAGGGATAGGAAAATTAGGGAAGTAAGCACGTGGCTAAGGAATTGGTGTGGGAAAGAGGGATTCCATTTCATGGGGCATTGGCATCAGTTTTGGAACCGGGGGGATTTGTACCGATGGGACGGTCTCCACCCGAACTGATCTGGTACCAATGTTCTAGCGAAGAGGATAAATAGGGTGGTCAGTAGGACTTTAAACTTCTGAGTTGGGGGGAAGGGAAAATGAAAGCGACAGGGAGTATGGAGTTAAATAGAAAGATAAGCAGGAGGATAGCATGTATACAGGTGGGTTTAACCTTGAGGCAGACTAGGAATGCAACAAAAAGGAAGGATAACTTAGGACATCTTATGACTTCCAATATCTCTAATGATAAGGAAGTTAGCATTAAGGCACTTTACCTGAATGCTCATAGCATTCGTAACAAAGTAGATGAACTAACGGCACAGATCATCGTGAATGATTATGATGTGGTAGGCATCACAGAGACATAGTTGCAGGGGGTTCAGGACTGGCAGTTAAACATTCAAAGATTTACAACTTATCAAAAAGACAGGGAGGTGGGCAGGGGGTGGCCTTGTTTGTTAAGAACAAAATTAAATCTATGGCACTGAATGACATAGGTTCGGATGATGTGGAGTCTGTGTGGGTGGAATTGAGGAACCACAAAGGCAAAAAAACCATAATGGGAGTTATGTACAGACCTCCTAACAGTGGTCAGGACCAGGGACGCAACATGTACTGGAAAATAGAAAAGGCACGTCAGAAAGGCAAAGTCACAGTGATTATGGGAGACTTCAATATGCAGGTGGACTGGGTAAGTAATGTTGCCAATGGATCCAAAGAAAGGGAATTCTTGGAATGCTAACAGGATGGCTTTTTGGAACAGCTTGTCATGGAGCCCATAAGGGAGCAGGCTATTTTGGACCTAGTGCTATGTAATGAACCAGACTTTATAAAAGATCTTAAAGTAAGGGAACACTTAGGAAGTAGCGATCATAATATGGTAGAGTTCAGTCTGCAGTTTGAAAGAGAGAAGGCAAAATCAGATGTAATGGTGTTACAGTTAAACAAAGATAATTATGAGGGCATGAGAGAGGAACTGTCGACTGGAAGCAGAGCCTAGCAGGGAAGACAGTAGAGCAAAAACGGCAGGAGTTTGTGGGTATAATTGTGGACACTGTACAGAGATTCATCCCCAAGAAAAGAAAGATTATCCGGGGAGGGATTAGACAGCTATGGCTGACAAAGGAAGTCAGGAAATGGATCAAAGAAAAAGAGAGATCCTATAAAGTGGCCAAGAGCACTGGGAAATCAGAAGATTGGGAAGGCTACAAAAACAAACAGAGGATAACAAAGAGAGAAATAAGGAGGGAGAGGATCAAATATGAAGGTAGGCTAGCCAGTAATATTAGAAATGATAGTAAAAGTTTCTTTCAATACATAAGAAACAAATGACAGACAAAAGTAGACATTGGGCCACTTCAAACTGATGCTGGAAGGCTAGTGATGGGAGATAAGGAAATAGCTGGAGAACTATTTATGTAGGCCAACAAGAGGTGAGGCTATACTGGATTTGGTTCTAGGTAATGAACCAGGCCAGGTGTTAGACTTGGACGTAGGTGTGCACTTCGGGGACAGTGACCACAACTCGGTGACTTTTACTTTAGTGATGGAGAGGGATAAGTGTGCACTGCAGGGCAAGAGTTATAGCTGGGGGCAGGGAAATTATGATGCGGTGAGGCATGACTTAGGATGCGTGGATTGGAAAAATAGGCTTCAAGGGAAGAACACAAATGATATGTGGAGATTGTTCAAGGAACAGCTATTGGGTGTCCTTGATAAGTATGTACCAGTCAGGCAGGGAGTAAAGGGTCTTGTGAGGGAGCCGTGGTTTAATAAGGAATTGGAATCCCTTGTGAAAGGGAAGAGGGCGGCCTATGTAAAGATGAGGCGTGAAGGTTCAGTTGAGGCGATTGAGAGTTATAAGGTAGCCAGGAAGGATCTAAAGAGAGAGCTAAGAGCAGCGAGAAGGGGACATGAAAAGTCTTTAGTTGGTAGGATTAGGGAAAACCCAAAGGCTTTCTATAGGTATGTCAGGAATAAAAGGATGACTAGGGTAGGTATCGGTCCAGTCAAGGATAGTAGTGGGAAGTTGTGCGTGGAGGCGGAGGAGATTGGAGAGACACTAAATCAATACTTTTCGTCAGTATTCACTCAGGAACAGGACACTATTGCTGATGTGAATATTGAGTCACGAGTGATTAGAATGGATGGCCTTGAGGTATGTAGGGAAGAGGTCTGGGGAAAGGATGAAAATAGATAAGTCCCCTGGGCCTGATGGCATTTATCCTAGGATCCTCTGGGAAGCTAGGGAGGAGATTGCAAAGCCATTGGCCTTGATTTTTATGTCGTCATTGTCTACGGGAATAGTGCCAGAAGACTGGAGGATAGCGAATGTGGTCCCCTTGTTCAAGAAGGGGAGTAGGGATAGCCCGAGTAACTATAGGCCAGTGAGTCTCACTTCTGTTGTGGGCAAAGTCTTAGAGAGAATTGTAAGGGATAGGATTTATGAACATCTGGATAGGAATAATGTGATCAAGGATAGTCAGCATGGTTTTGTGAAGGGCAGGTCGTGCCTCACAAACCTGATTGAATTCTTTGAGAAGGTGACTAAGGAGGTGGACGAGGGTAAAGCAGTAGATGTGGTGTATATGGATTTTAGCAAGGCGTTCGATGAGATACCCCATGGTAGGCTAATGCAAAAACTACGGAGGTATGGCATTGAGGGTGCATTAGAGGTTTGGATTAGGAATTGGCTGGCTGGAAGGAGACAGAGGGTAGTAGTTGATGGAATAGGTTCATCTTGGAGTGCAGTTACTAGCGGTGTTCCACAAGGATCTGTTTTGGGACCATTGCTGTTTGTCATCTTTATAAATGATCTAGAGGAGGGGCTTGAAAGCTGGGTGAGCAAGTTTGCGGATGACACAAAAGTCGGTGGAGTTGTGGACAGCGAAAAAGGGTGTGGCAGGTTACAGCGGGATATAGGTAAGTTGCAGAGCTGGGCAGACAGGTGGCAAATGGAGTTCAATGTAGCTAAGTGTGAAGTCATTCACTTTGGTAGGAGTAACAAGATGATGGATTATTGGGCTAATTGTAGGCTACTTGCTAGTGTGGATGAGCAGAGGGATCTTGGTGTCCATGTACACAGATCTCTGAAAGTTGCCACCCAGGTAAATAGTGCTGTGAAGAAGGCATATGGTGTACTGGGCTTTATTGGTAGAGGAATTGAGTTCCAGAGTCCTGAGGTCATGTTGCAGTTGTATAAGACTCTGGTGCAGCCTCATCTGGAGTATTGTGTGCAGTTTTGGTCGCCATACTATAGGAAGGATGTGGAGGCATTGGAACGAGTGCAGAGGAGGTTTACCAGGATGTTGCCTGGCATGGTAGGAAGATCGTATGAGGAAAGGCGGAGGCACTTGGGGCTGTTCTCATTGGAGAAAAGGAGGTTTAGGGGAGATTTGATAGAGGTGTGCCAGATGATTAGAGGTTTAGATAGGGTTGACAGTGAGAACCTTTTTCCGCTAATGGAGTCAGCTGTTACTAGGGGACACAGCTTTAAATTAAGGGGTGGTAGGTATAGGACAGATGTTAGGGGTAGATTCTTTACTCAGCGGGTTGTGAGTTCATGGAATGCCCTGCCAGTAGCAGTGGTGAACTCTCCCTCTTTATGGTCATTTAAGCGGGCATTGGATAAGCATATGGAGGTTATTGGGCTAGTGTAGGTTAGGTAGGCTTTGGTCGGCGCAACATTGAGGGCCGAAGGGCCTGTACTGCGCTGTATTTTTCTATGTTCTATGTTCTATATTCTAACTTAACAAGTACTTTGCGTCAGTCTTCACAGTGGAAGACATGAGTAATATCCCAACAATTAAAGGGAGTCAGGGGGCTGAGTTGAGTATGGTTGCCATTACAAAAGAGATAGTGCTAGAAAAGCTAAAAGATCTTAAAATTGACAAATCTCCTGGCCTCGATGGGCTACATCCTAGAGTTCTGAGGGAGGTGGCTGTGGAAATAGCAGAGGCGTTGGTTGAGATCTTTCAAAAGTCACTGGAGTCAGGGAAAGTCCCAGATGATTGGAAGACCGCTGTTGTAACCCCATTGTTCAAGAAAGGATCACGACAAAAGATGGAAAATTATAGGCCAATTAGCCTAACCTCTGTTGTAGGTAAAATTCTAGAATCCATCGTTAAGGATGAGGTTTCTAAATTCTTGGAAGAGCAAGGTCGGATTAGGACAAGTCAACATGGATTTAGTAAGGGGAGGTCATGTCTGACAAACCTGTTAGAATTCTTTGAAGAGGTGCCAAGTAGGTTAAACCAGGAAAATCTCCAGGTCTTTGATAAGGTGCCACACGGGAGGCGGCTGAGTAAGGTGAGGGCCCATGGTGTTCGAGGTGAGCTACTGGTATGGATTGAGGATTGGCTGTCTGACAGAAGGCAGAAAGTTGGGATAAGAGGTTCTTTTTCGGAATGGCAGCCGGTGACAAGCGGTGTCCCGCAGGGTTCAGTGTTGGGGCCGCAGCTATTCATGTTATATATTAACGATCTGGATGAAGGGACTGGGGGCATTCTAGTGAAGTTTGCCGATAATACGAAGTTAGGTGGACAGGCAGGTAGTACTGAGGAAGTGGGGAGGCTGCAGAAGGATCTAGACAGTTTGGGAGAATGGTCCAGGAAATGGATGATGAAGTTCAATGTGAGCAAATGCAAGGTCTTGCACTTTGGAAAAAAGAATACAGGCATGGACTACTTTCTAAACGGTGAGAAAATTCATAAAGCCAAAGTACAAAGGGATCTGGGAGTGCTAGTCGAGGATTCTCTAAAGGTAAACATGCAGGTTGAATCCATGATTAAGAAAGTGAATGCAATGTTGTCATTTATCTCAAGAGGGTTGGAATATAAAAGCAGCGATGTGCTACTGAGACTTTATAAAGTTCTGGTTAGGCCCCGTTTGGAGTACTGTGTCCAGTTTTGGGCCCCACACCTCAGGAAGGACATACTGGCACTGGAGCGTGTCCAGCGGAGATTCACACGGATGATCCCTGAAATGGTAGGCCTAACATACGAGGAACGGCTGAGGATCTTGGGATTGTACTCATCGGAGTTTAGAAGGTTAAGGGAAGATTTAATAGAAACATACAAGATAATACATGGCTTGGAAAGGGTGGACGCTAAGAAATTGTTTCAATTAGGCGAGGAGACCACGACCCGTGGACACAGCCTTAAAATTAGAGGGGGTAAATTCAGAATAAAAATGCCGAGACATTTCTTCAGCCAGAGTGTGGTGGGCCTGTGGAATTCATTGCCACAGAGTGCAGTGGAGGCTGGGACGCTAAACGTCTTCAAGGCAGAAATTGATAAATTCTTGATGTCACAAGGGATTAAGGGCTATGGGGAGAATGCGTGTAAGTGGAGTTGAAATGCCCAACAGCCATGATTAAATGACAGAGTGGACTCGATGGCCTTACTTCCACTCCTATGTCTTATGGTCTTATAGCTCTTACAGCCACAACTCTTTCCTGTCCTCCATCTTGGATTACCCAGAATGCTTTTATTTAACTGAGCAAATTGATTGAGTTGTCGTTGGTAAGTGTCTGGCTGCAGATGGACTTCATCCTAAGGCAATAAAAGATGTGGTGGGTGCACTGATGTTAACTTTTCATTAGATTCTGGCTAGATACAACTAGAATGAATAGAAGCAAATATAACCCCTATATCAAGAAGGGATGAAAGGAGACCACAGGCAACTATAGTCAGTTTGTTTAAAGTCTGCTGTGGAGAAGGTGTTCGAATCAGTCATTGCTCATCATATAAGTGGGCACTTGGCAAAATTCATGGGTGTCAGGAAGACTCAGATTTTTTTGGATAGGGGAATCCTATTTAAGCAATTTATTGGAATTCTCTGAAGGAGTAACTGTGGATAAATGGAGCCTATTGACATAAAAATTATTGTGCAAAGTGAGAGCTTTGGGGGTAACATACCAGAATGGATAGAAGACTGGCTGGTTGGCTGGCAGAAAACAGACGGTATGCTGTTCAAATTAGAAGTATGCAACAACTGGGATCCTGCAGGCATGCTGTGCTGGGTCATTAACATTTTACATTTAATATCAATGACTTGAATAATGGGATTGAAGGCATAATGGTTAAATTTGCAAGTGAAATGAAGTTAGGAAGGAAGGTATGTTGTAAAGGTAACATAAACGATATGCTGATACAGACAGGTTAAATGAATGGGTAAAAATCTGGCAGATAGAACATTATATGGGAAATTGTGAAAATGGTCCCACCAGGAACAGTTTGTGGGACCATGGACTACGATTTGTAAAATAGGCTCCATGGCGTGCCATATACATTGGAAATTTCCTTGAGGTACAGATGAGGTGGTTCTCCCTATCATCTACATTTGGAAAATTGTCAGAATCTTGGTTTCAGACAAATGTGTGGTGTAACTCCAGAGGAGATAAGTGACAATAATATCAGTCGAATGTATTTGCCAGTCAGACTGGTCAGTCATGCCTGATGAAACTAGACTCACACGAAAACAGGATTTAGGAACACTTTTTTAAGTGGGAAATTCATGAATCTCAGCATTTCTGATTTACCAACTGAAATAACTTCACAGAGGCCAATATCCTGTCATTAAGTCATGTGGAAAGTCCTTGACACTGATCCTGTTCCCTCAAAGCCTGCTCTCAGAGTGAACATGACGGCTGACACTCCTGTTCTTATCTGTAAGCCAGGGCTCCCTGTTTGGACCAGATTAACAGTCCCAACCAGGGAATTGATATTCAAGAGGCCCATCTTGCTGAGCTTGTTAGAATCACTACATCCACAAGGCCTCATGCATGGAGTGAAATTACATGAATGCTACTGCTGTCCACGGTGCTCTGTTATTGTCCAAGTGAGTGCACTGCATCAATCTCTCACTCCTGCTTCTTGAGCCTGCCTGTCTCATTAAGACATCGCCTGCATTCTCTGCGTGATCCTGCACTGCACTCTGTAATCAGTTATTAATTTGCTTTTAATAATGTTTCCATTTGTGGAAGCTTTGGCTCAGAAACCTTCAGCATGGGGTCCAAACTTATAAAGTTAGCCTAAGAAAATCAGCAATGATGGAGAATGCAGACAGAGCCATTCACAGCTGCTAATGTCTCATTTTCCGATGACTCATTATTGTGTAAAATATAGCGAAGTATTTCCTTTTAACTGATGGGAAAACTGCTATTGTCTGACCATGTGCATCATACTCATCAATCATTTAGAGAGCTCAGCAATGAAAGCAATTCCTTTTTTTCATGGAATGTGGGCGTCACTGGCAAGACCAGTTTTGTTGCCCTTGAACTGAATGGCTGATAAGAGTTTACCACATGGAGTCACATGTAGGTCAGACAAGGATTGCCTTCTCTTTCATACATCAGGAAATCAGATAAATTTGATTTTGGGAGTATATCTTGAATTCACAATTCTGAATACTCTCCTGGCCACCCAAAGCCAAGTCATCTCAGTGCTCTTTGACCTATATACCATCCAGTTCAGCAACACTTCACATGCAAAATTCTCTTTCCAGTGTTCATTTCCCACCTTGGTCTCCACAGTGTTGTCACTTCATCCAGCCCAACAACCTTCCAAATGTTTTTCCACCAAAACTAATCTATTACATGTTACTAATTTGAATTGCTCCACATTTGTTTGCCAGGCTATCTATGCCTTAAGCTTTTAAATTTCCTTCTAATATTATTCCTGTGAAGTGCAAAGACATTTTGCCATGTTAAATATGCCACTTAAATGCAAATTAATATTAAGAAAGAATAATCTGATTGAATAATCCTTGTGTAATACAAATGGAGATCATTATGTTCCCATTTCAAAAAACAAAAGCATCTGATGTACCTTTAGTGCCTTTAATGTAATTACATGACCCAAGGTGCTTCACAGAACCATTATATAAACAAAATATGTCACTGAGGGACATAATGGGATATTACGTCGGATGACAAAGTGTTTGGTCAATGAGGTATGTTTTAAATATTGTCTTAAGATAAAAAGAGAAATTGAGAGGTAGAGAGGTGTAGGATGGGTATTTCAGAGTGTGAGGACGAGGTTGTTGAAGGCATGGCCTCCAATATTGGAGTGATTATAATCAGAAATGATCAAGAGAACCAGAATTTCAGAAGCTCAGATATTCTGGCAAGTTATAGAATTGGATGATTTTGCAGAGACAGGGAGGAGTGGAGGTGTTGGAAGAATTTCGGGAAATAGGGAACAGTGGAGGGACTGGAAGAGGTTACAGAGATAGTGAGGGGAGAGAACACAAACAACCTGCGAACTTCATACAAAAATTCAAAGTTCACTTATTACACACTTGCAATGTTTTCTTTTCTAAATGGCAAGTGATGTCACTGGGCCAAGTTAATGCTCTGAGGTCATGGGATCAAATCCCACCATGAAAGCGATAGAGTCATAGAGATGTATAGCACTGAAACAGACCCTTCGGTCCAACTCGTCCATGCCGACCAGATATCCCAACCCAATCTAGTGCCACTTGCCAGCACCCGACCCATATCCCTCCAAGCCCTTCCTATATACCCATCCAAATGCCTTTTAAATGTTGCAATTGTACCAGCCCCCACCACTTCCTCTAGCAGTTCATTCCATACATGTATCACCCTCTGAGAGAAAAAGTTGCCTCTTAGGTCTCTTTTATATCTTTCCCCTCTCACCCTAAACCTATGCCCTCTAGTTCTAGACTCCCTCACCCCAGGGAAAAGACCTTGTCTATTTATCCTATCCATGCCCCTCATGATTTTATAAACCCCTATAAGTTCACTCCTCAGCCTCTGATTCTCCAGAGAAAACAGCCCTAGCCTATTCAACCTCTCCCTATAGCTCAAATCCAACAACATCCTTGTAAATCTTTTCTGAACCCTTTCAAGTTTCACAACATCTTTCCGATAGGAAGGAGACCAGAATTGCATACAATATTCCAACAGTAGCCTAACCAATGACCTGTACAGCCACAACATGACCTCCCAACTCCTATACTCAATACACTGACCAACAAAGGAAAGCATACCAAACGCCTTCTTCACTATCCTATCTACCTACGACTCCACTTTCAAGGAGCTACGAACTTGCACTCCAAAGTCTCTTTGTTCAGCAATACTCCCAAGGACCTTACCATTAAGTGTATAAGTCCTGCTAAGATTTGCCTTTCCAAAATGCAGCAGCTCACATTTATCTAAATTAAACTTCATCTGCCATTCCTCAGCCCATTAGCCCATCTGATCTGCTAAGATTTGCTTTCCCAAAATGGATACAGAACTGGTTCAAAAGTAGAAGACAGAGGGTGGTGATGGAGGGTTATTTTTCAGACTGAAGGCCTGTGACCAGTGGAGTGCCATAAGGATTGGTGCTGGGTGCACTACTTTTCATCATATATATGAATGATTTGGATGTGAGCATAAGAAGTATAGTTAGTAAGTTTACTGATGACACCAAAATTGGAGATGCAGTGGACAGCGAAGAAGGTTACTTCAGATTTCAACGGGATCTTGATCAGATGGGCCAATGGGCTGAGAAGTGGCAGATGAAGTTTAATTAAGACAAATATGAGGTGCTGCATTTTGGAAAGTTGGTGCAACTTAAATTCAATTAATAAATCTGGAATTTTGGAGAGGCAGTGGCCTAGTGATTTACCACTGGACTACTGATTCAGAAACACAGCTAATTTTGCAGTGACATCAGTTCAAATCCAGCCACAGCAGACAGTACAGTTTGAATTGCATTAAAAAAATGTACTACTGATGATCATGAAACCATTGTCAATTGTCGGAAAAACCCACCTGGTTCATTAATGCCCTTCAGGGAAGGTAATCTGCCATCCTCATCTGGCTGACATGTAACGCCAGACTCACAACAATTTGGTTGACTCTTAACTAGCCACTTAGTTGTTCCAATTGCTATGAAGTCTCAATAAAGAAATGAAAATGGACAGGCCACCTGGCATCGATCTAGGCACCAGAAAAAACAATGGCAGAAACAGCCCTGTCAACTCTGTAAAATCCTCCTGACTAACATCTAGAAGCTAATGCCGAAAGTGGGAGAACTGTCTCACAGACTAGACAAGCAACAACCTGATGCTGTCACACTCACGGAATCACACCTTATAGGCAATGTCCCAGATACAGCCATCACCATCCCTGCATATATCCTGTCCCACCAGCAGGACAGACCCAGTACAGGTGCTGGCACAGTGACATACAATCAGGAGAGAATTTCCCTGGGAGTCCTCAACATTAACTCCGCACCTCATGACGTTCATGGCTTCAGATTAAACATGAGCAAGGAAACCTTCTGCTGATTCCGTCTTCCCTCAACTGATCAATCAGTATTTGATGAACAACACTTGGAGGAAGCATTGAGGGTAGCAAGGCACAGAATGTACTCTGGGTGGGGGCTTCCAATGTCCACTACCAAGAGTGGTTCAAATGCAGTATGACTGATCGAGTTGGTCAGATCCAAAAGGACATAGCTGCTAGGCTGCATCTTCAGCAGGTGGTGAAGGAACCAACAAAAGGGAAAATTTACTTGACCACATCCTCACCAGTCACCCTGCCACAGATGCCTCTAACATTGTAATATAGGTAAGAGTGAAAAACCACAGTCCTCATGGAGACGACGTCCTACCTTCACAGTGAGAATACCCTCCATTGTGTTGTGTGGCACTCTCACCTTGCTAAATGGGACAGACTTTGAACAGATCTAGCAACTCAAGTCTGTGGATCCATGAGGCACTATGGGCCATCAACAGTAGCTAAACTGTGTTCCAACACAACCTGTAACTTTATGGCCTGGCATATCCCCCACTATGCCATCGCCATCAAGCCAGGAGACCAATGATGGTTCAATGGAGAGTGCAGGTGGGCACAGCCGGAGGAGGGCCAGGCATAACTAAAAACAAGGAGTCAACCTGGTGAAAGGATGAAGCAAAACTACTTGCATGCCCAACAGCGTAAATAACAAGTGATAGAGCTAAGCAAACCCACAAGCAGTGGATCAGATCTAAGTTCTGCAGCGTTGCCACATCCAGTCATGAATGGTGGTGGATAATTAAACACTTCACAGGAGGAAGAGCCCACAAATAGTCCTGAGCATCAGAGCAAAAGATAATATTCATCACAGTCTTCAGCCAGATGTGGCAAGTGAATAATCCATCTCGGCCTTCTCCAAAGGTCCCCTATCTGAGATGCTAGTTTTCAGCTAATTTGATTGAGGATATTTCCCTAATAATGATGAAGGGTGGGAAAGTGCCAGGTTATGACTGCAGGACAGAAGGCCACAAGAGTGTTGCACAAGGGTAAAAGGCACGTTCAGCACGGATGTCATTAAAAATATCAAAATAGAGTTTCTGACAGCGCAGAGAAATTGAGGGATTCATCAACATTGCTGTCAAGCTGGGCTTTCCTGTTACTGAGGATAAGGATATTTGTGGAGCCTCCTTTATCTGTTAGTAGTTTAATTGCCCTCCATCATTAATTGCTAGATTCTTTATTCTTTCATGGGATTTGGATTTCACTGGATATGCCAGCATTTATTGCCCATCCCTAACTGCCCAGAGGGCAGTTAAGAGTCAACCATATTGCTTTCACTGACAGTGAATTCCCCCCCCCCAGCGTACATTCTGCACCTAGCATTTCCTCCAAGTGTTGTTCAACATGGAAGAACAGTGATCCATCGGCTGAGAGAGGATGGTGTGTGCTAAGTAGCAGGAGATTTCCCTGCCCATATGTGATATCATGCTTTGAGACATCATGAAGTCTGGAGTCAATGTTGAGGATTCCTGGAGCAACTCCCTCCCGAATTGTATGCCACTGTGGTGCCATCTCTGCTGGGTCTGTCCTGTCAGTGGGACAGGGCATATCTAGGAATGGTGATGGTGGTGACTGGGACATTGTCTTTAAGGGATGATTCCATGAGTATGATTGTGTCAGGCTGTTGCTTGACACGTCTGTGAGACCACGCTCTCTGTTTGGCACTAGCTCCCAGATGTTAAGCTGGAGGACTTTGCAGGGTCAACATAGTTGTTTATACTGTTGTTTCTGAATTATTTACGACTCATTACTATTTCCCTCCCCACCCCCTTTCCGCCTTCCGCAAAGACTGTTCCCTCTGTGACTACCAGGTCAGGTCCACGTTCCCCAACAACCCACCCTCCCGTCCTGGCACCTTCCCCTGCCACTGCAGGAATTGCAAAACCTGTGCCCACACCTCCTCCCTCACCTTCATCCAAGGCCCTAAAGGAGCCTTCCACATCCATCAAAGTTTTAGCTGCGCATCCATCAGTATCATTTATTGTATCCGTTGCTCCCGATGCAGTCCGTTCCACATTAGGGACACTGGACGCATCCTAGCAGAGCGCTTTAGGGAACACCTCAGGGACTCCCACACCAATCAACCACACCGCCCCATGGCCTAACATTTCAACACCCCCCCCCACCCCCCACTCAGCCGAGGACATGGAGGTCCTGGGCCTCCTTCACCACCTGATGTCTGGAGGAAGAACGCCTCATCTTCTGCCTCGGAACACTTCAACCCCAGGGCAGCAATGTGGACTTCACCAGTTTCCTCATTTCCCCTTCCCCCACCTCACCCCAGTTCCAAACTTCCAGCTCAACACCGTCCCCATGAGCTGTCCTACCTGCCTATCTTCTTTTCCACCTATCCCCTCCACCCTCCTCTCTGACCTATCACCTTTATCCCACCCCCATCCACCCACTGTACTCTTTGCTACCTTCCCCCATTCTCCTCCCTGACCTATCACCTTCATCCCCATCCCCACTCACCTATTGTACTCTATGCTACTTTCTCCCCACCCCCACCCTCCTCTCATTTATCTCTCCTCCCTACAGGCACTCTGCCTGTATTCCTGATGAAGGGCTTTTGCCCAAAACGTTGATTTTCCTGCTCCTCAAATGCTGCCTGAACTGCTGTGCTTTTCCAGCACCACTCTAATCCAGAATCTGCAGTCATTGGTTTTACCTATGCTATCATGCCCATGCTGTATACTGTGGATGGGGCCCTGTCTGATAGCTCCTTCCTACTGAAGTATTGATAATCTCATAGGCAGAAAATTTACAAAAACTTTAAAATCATAGTGCTTTAGAGAAAGAATCGGTGAGTAGGACCAATTGGATTGCTCTTTGAAAGAACAGATGTCAGCTAAATGCACTGAATGGCCTCCTCTGTATTGTGCTAGATTCTACGTATTTACAAATAGAATGTTTACGCCATAGTTTTGTGAATTTAAACTAATATCAGTTCAGTTCAACTGTAAAGGTCCCAAAATGCTAAATGAGTTATAGGGTAGATAGAAAATGTCCTAAAAAAACTTTTCAAAACAATATTTCAATGGCCAAATACTGTTACCATGGTATCAAATTGTTTATACATTGTTAACTGTAGTGGCTAAAACCAACATGAAACGATTCGGCACAAAATAGTCTGATCATTGCGATAACGCAGCAACCACATCAGAAGGTACAGCTGCGGAGATTAATGCTAAATATGTAATCAGGCTGTTGGAATTGAAGTGAAGCATTTAACACTCACGGTATTCAATGCCCAAGATGATATCTCTAAAGTAAAAATGTGCCTGTTCCTCTGAGAATGGGTTATCTGTCGGTACCTCCATCACAGGCCTAAACATCAAGAGACATCAGATAGAATAGAAAAGTTAGGGCAACAGTAACAGTGAGTGCTAGAAGACAGCTGGGTTAATAATGATTCCAAACTTACCCTTTACTCATGAGTTCAAATACTGAAACAGAAGAAGAAAATATACAAATCAATACAAAGATTCAACAAAGTATATAGCAGTAGAATTTGGATTAGCAAAAGAACAAACTTTAGATTTTAATAATTTTAACTTTAAATTCTTTTTGTTCTGTATTGTTCAAAATATTCCACTTCTTCAGATATATAAATCTTTCTTTCAGGAGTCTAAACACTTTCCTCAGCTTTTCCTTGTTTCCTCCTGCTTCCCACTAAATTTGAATAAGCAGGCAAATGATAAAGCCTTTAGGTTTTGGCTGGCTAAACATCGGCTTCACGGCCTGCTGAGCTGTGACATTTCAAACAAAGAAGTTATAAATTAAACATATCCACAAGTCACGAACATGTAGAGAAGATTTGAACAACATAAAAACAAATATCAAATGGGCTAACAAGTTACGAACACAAACAGGTATAGCACTTTTGGAACACAGGCAGGACTTGAGGGTTTGGCCTTTCAAGCATGCTTTAACATTCAATGAGATCAAGGCTGATCTTTTACCTCAATGCCATTTTCCTATGAAATTTTCAATATTCCTTGATGGCTTTAACATCTAGAAATCTATTGAACTCTCAATGACTGCACCTTCCCGGCACTCTGGGATAGGTAATTCCAGAGTCGCTACTCTGTGTGAAGACATTCCTCTTCATCTTAGTCCTAAACAGCCCACCTCTCATCCTGCGATCATGTTGCCTTGTTCTAGACCCTAGAGCAATGGAAAACATCCTTCCTGCACCTGCCCTGTCAAACTAAGAATTTTGAATGCCTCAATGAGATCATCTTTCATTCTTCTAAACGCTAAAGAATATTGGTCCAGTCACCTCAATCGTTCCTCTCAGAAAATTCCTGCAATCCTTGAGATGAGTCTGGAGATCTTTTGTTACATTCTCTTAATGGTAAGTCAATGTTTCCTTAGGTATGGTAGCCGAAACTGTTCCTGATATTCTCAGTGTGCTCTTATTAAGGCTCAATGCAACTGAAACAAGGTAGTTTTCTTTCTGTTCTCAAATCCTCTTGCAATAAAAACCATTTGTCTTCTAAATTCCTGCTCTAAAGCACATCATGGTCACCCTTCCCCATCTCATTGCACAATATTATAGTCTATTCTCTAGTTGATTCCTTAACATACTATTCTAGAAAACCATCTCATTTACATTGAAGGAATTGATCCTTCATTACATTGGTAAATCTAATTTGCATCAATCTGTAAGAAGTTTGAATTCTCTCATGATTATTTCATACAATAAAAGCATAGTAAATAGCAAAAGTAGGCTTTTTGGTCTTATGAGCCTGCTTCACCATTCATTATGATAATTTCTGATCATCCAACTTATATGCTTGTTCCTACCTTTTCCCCATATCTTTGGATCCCTTTAGCATCAAGTGCTTTGTCCAACTCCTTGAAATCACACAATGTTTTGACCTCGGCTGCTTTCGGTGATAGCAAATTCCACAGGTTCACAAATTTCTGGGTGTAGCAATTTCTCCTTATCTCAGTTCTAAATGATTTAGAGTCATAGAGATGCACAATTTGGAAACAAACCCTTCAGTCCAACTCGTCCATGCCAATCAGATATCCTAAGCTAATCTAGTCCCATTTGCCACCACTTAGCCCATATCCCTCTAAACCCTTCCTATTCATGATGCCTTTTAAATGTTGTAATTGTACCAGCCCCCACCACTTCCTCTGGCAGCTCATTCCATTTACGCACCACCCGCTTTGTGAAAAGGTTCCTTGGACTGTGACTTCCCCCGGTTCAAACTGCCATGCCATTAGAAATTCCTTCTTGCATCTATCCTGTCTCATCCTATTTGAATTTTATAGACTTCTCCTTCATTCTTCTGAACTCCAGTAAATATAATTCTAACTACAGTGAAATTATAGGCCATTCTGCTATAATGCACATTTCATCAGCACGAGTTTGCTATAAAGCGATTTACGAACTGTGGACGTTGTTTGTATAATACAAACTTTCCACTGAATGGGTATAGTGATTTTCTATTAGCGACCTTCTATAGCACAATTTTCTATAGTGCAAAGTCGCAGAAGAACACAACTGTCGCATTATAGCAGAACGACCTGTAATTCAAACTCTCCTCATACATCAGTCCCAACATCCTAGAAACCAGTATGATAAATTTTTATTGTACTCCCTCTATAGCAAGAACATCTTTCCTCAGATAAGGAGACCAAAACAATATTCCAGGTGTGATCTATAAAGGCCAACATGCCATTGCCTTCTTTAGTATCTGCTTCACCTGGACACTTATGTTTAGCAACTGGTGTATGAGGAGATTGCCTTCTCTCAATTTATAGCAGTCAAATGATAACCTGCCTTCTTGTTTTTACTATCAAAGTGGACAACCTCACATTCATCCATATTATACTGCATTTGCTATGCATTTGCCCTAGCACTCAACATGTCCAAATCATACTGAAGCATCTCTGCATCCTCCTCATAGCTCACCCTGTGTCATCTCAAGTTTGGAGATATTGCATTTAGTTCCTTCATGTAAATTATTAATTTATATCTGATCATCAAACTTAACAGCTTGTTCCTACCTTTCCCCCATATCCATGGATCCCTTTAGCATCAAGTGCTTTGTCCAACTCCTTGAAATCACACAATGTTTTGACCTGGGATCCGAGCTAGTCCCTAACTGCCATTCAAACAAAGACCCATTTATCCCTATGTGGGGGTTTTTCTGTAGCTCCCTCCATGAATATGGACACAAAATAGTTGTTTAGTTTCCCTGTTAGTTCCTTATCCTCCATTATAAACTGACCAGTTTCTGCCTGCAATGGTTCACATTTGTCTTTGCATATTTATAAAAGCTTTTATGGTCCATTTTATGCTTCTTGCTCGGTGACTTTTAGATCTATTTTCTCTTTTTGGTCTATTTGATCATTTACTGAGTTCCAAATACTTTCAAATCTTCAGGTTCATTTTTGACATCTTTTTGATCTAATACAGTCTTTTGCTTCTCTTGTTAGCTACTCCTGTTTGGTTTTGTGCCTCTAAAATAATCTAAAGTTTTAGTAAACATGCATTAATTCTGTAAGTGCTAGCCATTGCCAGTCATACCTTTTAATAGTTTCCTAATCGACCACAATAAATTTGCCCCTCATAACTTCACAGTATCCTTTGCTTTGATTTTAGCTCCTAGTTTTAGATTGAACTTTCATGACTTTCAAACTTTAATATAAAATTCTATGTTATATTATGGTCCTACTTCCCAAGAGGCTCTTTTTACAATTGTTATTAATTAGGCTTTCATATTGCACAATATAAAATTCAAATTTTCTGTTCACTAGTTGGTTCCTCAACATACTGTTCTTTAAAAACCATTTAAAAACCAATTCCAGGGTTTTGTCACTCCACAGCATTATTGCTAATTAGGTTTATCCCTGGCTGTGTACATTCAAGTCTCTTATGATTTCTAATTTACTGTTTGTACCATGCTCTATTTTACCACTACGGTTTGATGGCCTATAAACAACACTGACCATGTTTGCTAATTCTTGCCATTTTTACTCCTTGATTAATTGTCGATTGAAGATCCTCTCATTATTATACAGATCTCATTGTTTATTAACAGTGCTACTCTATCTCCTTTCGTATTTTTCCCCTATCCTTCCTAAATGTTGAATACTCTTGAAAGTTCAATTCTCAGCCTTTTTTGTCCATGACAGCGATTAGATAATATCTGTTTACTTCTATTTATGCCACCAAAACATCTACTTTGGCATAAATACTGCACATTCAGATAAAGTTCCTTTACTTTTATCTTTTTTATTATTTTCATAACCTCTAGCCTTACTTACTGACGCACTTTTAAGTTTGGACACTGTCACTTCCTACCGCAGTCAAATGATCAATTCCCTTAATGGTACCTTTCTTTCAGAGGTGTTGTTACACACCCCTGGAGCAGGTGGGATTTGAACCCAAATCTCTTGGTCCAGAGGTAGTGATATTGTTGCTGTACACAAGAAGCTTTCGCTCTCCAATTTTTAAAAATTTAACCTATTTTTCTAATCAATTTATTCAGGCAAATTATTACACACCTCTGGAGTAGGCAGGACCTGAACCCAAATCTTCTGATCCAGGGGTAGGAACATCACCTCTGCGCCACAAGAACCCTTTCCTCTTCAATTCATCATATTACCCCTTACTTGATCCCTTGTCTTCACTATTTAGTTTAAAGTAATAAACATTTAAACAAATATTGAACGCATTTAAGAGTGTGTTATTAAGCTCAGAACATGTTAAATATTGAGCATGTTAACAAGCATTGAACAAATAACCATAATCAGCCCAGAAGCAATTAACAAACTGTTAATGAACTCATGTGACAATTTTAAAAAAGGTTAATGTGTTGTTAAATTACCAGACAGGAGCACCTGGTTCATTTTCCCACTTAGTAAGAAGTTCAATATTTGTTGAAGAGCCTATTACATGTTTGCCTGTTTATTACTTCATTATGTCACGAAGTGTAGCTTGGATCCTAGCATAAATAATTTTATAGAATGCTCTCAGATTTAACCAACCAGAATTTCCTCACTGAGCCTTTAACTGAATACCATAACTTTGTGAAAGGATTGCTAGGGCGATGAAGATTTACAACATCAGTACTGTTTAGGAAATTGGGTTATAAAGTAGACCCCTAAGTAGGTTTTTACGACGGTAAGCTGATACCTACTGATTGTAAAAAATCTTATGGACATCTGGAGAGAAAAAGATTAATGAAGATAAATGTAGATCCCTTAGAATCAGAAACAGAGAAGATATAATGGGGAGCAAAGTCATGGAAGATTAGTTCAATACAAAATTTTGGTTCTGTCATCACAAAAGGTGGATTTAAATAACGTCCCCAAAATGTTGGGGAATACAGGATATAGTGAGAGGAGAAAAGTGAAGGAATTCAGTATTAATAAGGAAATGGTGTTATGAAATTGACCCGACTTAAGGCTGATAAATGTGCAGGGTTCGATGATCTACATCCTAGAGTACTTAAGGAAGTGGTCCTAGAAGTAGGAGATGCGTTGGTGGTCATCTTTCAAGATTCTCTAGACTCTGGCACAGTTCCTACGGATTGGAAGGTAGTTTATGTGACTCCACTATTTTAAAAAGGAGGTAAAGAGAAAATGGAATTATCAATGAGCTAGTTTGACATCAGGAGTAGGGAAAATGCTAGAGTTCATTTTAATAGCAGAGCACTTGAAAAACAGTGACAGGATTGGACAGTGTCAGCATGAATTTTTATGGAAGGAAAATCCTACTTGACAAATCTACTGGAATCATTTGAGGATATAACAGCAGAAATAAAACTTACAGCCTAAGAAGCAAGGTTTCACTTTGTAATCTGACTTTTCTAGTATTACCATTAACTCTGATCATAACACTAGGAACCTCAGGTAAATTTAGTTCATGAGTCTTCACCTGAACTATTGGCAAAATATCAGCATTGACTATTGAGGTATAGTAGCTATACTGTAACTGGGGAGACAGTGCCGTAGTGGTAATATCAGTGGACTACTAATCCACAGGCTCAATCTAGTGCTCTGGAGTGTTAAAATCCCACCACTGCAGAATTTAAATGCAATTAATAAATCTGAAAATAAATGAATTTCAATGGTGACCACAACAGAGAGAATCATCAGCAGAATCCAAGAGGGAATCACAAGCAGAAACTGAGAGGGAACCATTGGTAAAAATTGTGATAAAGTGGGGTACAGGTAAGTCATGATGTTATAAACTGATAACATGACCCTGACATCAGTAAGAGAGAAGATGCCTGTCTGGAATGAGCATGTGAATAGAGAGGTCTTAAACACTACATTAAAGAGCTGCATTTAATAAGCTACTAATGACAGTATAAATAAAGGACTGTCACAGTAGATAAGAAGTCAAAGAACCTTAAGGACAGTGCATATGTAAACATCCACAGTGCTCCAGACTGATATCTCAATATGCAGGTAGCAATATTAGCTTAAAACACAATATAAAGCAGAGACCAATCAGGAATATCAGGGGATGAGCCCCACAGAATTTTATCTGTTATTTATTTAATTTGTTTATCTTAGATATTTAATATTCTTCAGGATGTTCACAACTATCTGGTACAATACTGATACAACACACAGCGTGAGGAAGTATCAAGTCTAATCAACATAATTTGATCACATACCCATGTGTAGATGGTCTTCAGTGGGGTCATCCAGAACCTAAAATATAAAGAGTTGTAAAATTCACATGAAAAAACAAGAAGACCTGGATTTATATAGCACCTTCAACAACCTCAGGATTACAGTTTGTACAGATTAAAACTACAATCAATGATGTTGTTGTGAAGGACAGACACTTTTGTAATAACAGAAATCCAGCAAAGTATACACAGCAAGATCCCATGAACAGCAAAGCGATATTCCATTCAGTGATTTTAATATATTGTTGGCATGCACTAACAGAACATTACCTTCCTTGAAATGATGCCATGGGATCTTTTACACCCACGTGAAAGGGCAAATTTGGCTCTGAATTGAGGTATCATCTCAAAGAAAGCACCTTTGTGTCTATTCATTGCTAGCTAATGTGTCTAAGATTTCCCACACAAGCAAGTGTACCAGGAGCCACAGCATGATGCAAAAACAAGCAGAAAATCACTAGAAATTGTCAGGCTGCTCTCTGTGTGGGCGGCTCTATCATCTTTGTGCAGAAAGGAATGATTATGATGTTAGAAAACCTTCTCAGAGAGGTTAGAAAGATGAATTTGCAGATGTGTAACTGAAAGCTACATTAGTGGTAATCTTTGAAGCTAGCACTCACCATCCAAACACTAATATTAAAAAACTTCAATTGAAATTAAAACAGCTACCACTATAAATGTGCACAAAAGCTTTAAGTTTTTTTCAACATTTCCTCTCATGAATGCAAAGATTTGCAAATCTGCTCACCCTAGCTAATACAAAACTCCAAATTGGGATCCATTGAAAAGTCCTGGGAAGGCAGGGTTCTGTGACGATTAATATATCCAGTGTTCAATTTTGCATGAATCTGTTAGATGGGCCATTCAAGAAAAGAGGTCACTTGATATCTCCTGGAATATATCCAGCCAGATTTAGCAACTCTAATCCATAGATTTAAAGGTGTCATCAGAAATTAAGCCATTAGCCTGAAGAAGGTAGTGACAACTCCCTTGAACACATCAAGAAGGAATAGGGAAAGGGATACAGGTCCATTGTGTGGGAAGTCATGGATGCTTACATAAAAAAGGATGAAATTTCATATTAATTTTTCGCCCCCGGTCCAGATGGGAAAAGGAGAATAATGTTTTTGGGAAATCATTGGGACATTTAATGGAAGACTGGGATTATGCTGGCAAGAGCAGGATGTCTGGATAACCAAATGTTAGCTCAATGATTGCTTGCTACAGAACATTCTCTATCAGGCTGAGGTAGCCCAATGTTCTTTATAAGAGCTGAGCTAAAGCAGAGCTATTTCCTGATGGGTAGCATCCGAGGAGCAGGACAGTCGACGTTTCGGGCAAAAAAACCATCATTCCCAATGAAGGACTTTTACCCGCAACGTCGATCCTCCAGCTCCTCGGATGCTGCCTGAACTGCTATGCTCTTCCAGCACCACTGATCCAGAATTTTATAAAATTATACCAATTTATGTATTTGAAAAACTATTGAAATTGTCACATAAACCAGACTGGCCAACTCCTGGGCTCAGTAAAAAATAATACACCACTATGATTTGTTCCTCACAGGCTGATGACTGAATAACTTACCTCTACCAGCTTGACAATGTTGGGGTGGTCCAGTTTCTTCAGTATGGCTATTTCCTGATAGACCCTCTCCAGAGGCGCGGGGGCCTTTGACTGTTCAGCAGATGGGGGCTTTGATCCCCGGGGAGGAGGACGACCTGGAACCCAGGTAAAGAGGTGAGGCATAATCTTAAAATGAAAGCATAAGTCTTAATGATCATCCTTCAATCCAGGGCTCCTTTAATGTCATCTAGGATTGGGTCTGGGAGGGTTACTCTTCAGAGGGTCGGTGTAGACTCGTTGGGTCAAAGGGCCTGTTTCCACATTGTAGGGATTCTAAAAAATAAATTAGTGTAGCTGTGGTCCTAGGCTGGTTTTAATCCTCTCAGCTACCCCCTACAACTCCAACACCTCTCCCTGTCCCACACACACATACCCTCACAATAACTAATAAATGTGTTGTGTGCAAGATAAAATGCAGATAGCATCTCACCCTTCATTGTGGTATCCCATTCATGTTGATTTTTTCCTTAAATTCCTTTGTTCCGTGGCATAATTACTCCAGGTAGGTGATATCATTGATGAGCATAAATTGGGTTCCAGGGATCTAATTCTGAGTCTGTCACGCACTTTCTTCTATTATACATTCACCATCTGGTCTGGCCTGTAATGCTGGAAAATGAGGAAGAGGGAACCTGAGAGGGCCCAGCAACTTCTAAAAGTTTCCTAACAGAGTGACCTCAAGTCCTACATGAAAACCTTAGGTCTCTCTTGTCCAGATTCCTCTCCCCCATATTTTACAATATATATTAATGATATAGAAGATGGTAGAACATAGAACATAGAAGGATACAGCGCAGTACAGGCCCTTCGGCCCTCGATGTTGCGCCGACCGAATCCTACCTAACCTATACTAGCCCAATAACTTCCAAATGCCTATCCAATGCCCGCTTAAATGACCATAAAGAAGGAGAGTTCACCACTGAAACGGGCAGGGCATTCCATGAACTCACAACCCGCTGTGTGAAGAATCTCCCCCTAACATCTGTCCTATACCTACCACCCCTTAATTTAAAGCTATGTCCCCTAGTAACACCTGACTCCATTAGCGGTAAAAGGTTCTTAGTATCTACCCTATCTAAACCCCTAATCATCTTATACACTTCTATCAGATCTCCCCTAAACCTTCTCTTCTCCAATGAGAACAGCCCCAAGTGCCTCAGCCTTTCCTCATAAGATTTTCCTACCATTCCAGGCAACATCCTGGTAAACCTCCTCTGCACTCGTTCTAAAGCTTCCACATCCTTCCTATAGTATGGCGACCAAAACTGCACACAATACTCCGGATGAGGCCTCACCAGAGTCTTATACAACTGCAACATGACCTCAGGACTCCGGAACTCAATTCCTCTGCCAATAAAGCCCAGTACACCATATGCCTTCCTCACAGCACTATTTACCTGGGTGGCAACTTTCAGAGATCTGTGTACATGGACACCAAGATCCCTCTGCTCATCCACACTACCAAGTAGCCTACCATTAGCCCAGTAATCCATCATCTTGTTATTCCTACCAAAGTGAACGACTTCGCACTTAGCTACATTGAATTCCATTTGCCACATTTCCGCCCAGCTCTGCAACTTATCTATATCCCGCTGTAACCTACCACTTCCTTCCTCACTATCCACAACTCCACCGACTTTTGTGTCATCCGCAAACTTGCTTACCCAGCTTTCAAGTCCTTCCTCTAGATCATTTATAAAGATAACAAAAAGCAATGGTCCCAAAACAGATCCTTGTGGTACACCGCTAGTAACTGCGCTCCAAGATGAACATAATCCATCAACTACTACCCTCTGTCTCCTTCCAGCCAGCCAATTCCTAATCCAAACCTCTAATGTATCCTCAATGCCATACCTCCGTAGTTTTAGCATTAGCCTACCATGGGGAACCTTATCGAACGCCTTACTAAAATCCATATACACAACATCTACTGCTTTACCCTCGTCCACTTCCTTAGTCACCTTCTCAAAGGTATTAGTAATAACATTAGTAAATTTGCTGATGATACTAAGCTGGGTGGCAGGGTGAAATGTGAGGACATTAGGAGATTACAGGGTGACCTGGACAGGTTAGGTGAGTGGTCAGATGCATGGCAGATGCAGTTTAATGTGGATAAATGTATGGTTATCCACTTTGGTGGCAAGAACAGGAAGGCAGATTACTACCTAAATGGAATCAATTTAGGTAAAGGGGCGGTACAAAGAGATCTGGGTGTTCTTGTACACCAGTCAATGAAGGTAAGCATGCAGGTACAGCAGGTAGTGAAGAAGGCTAATAGCATGCTTGCCTTCATAACAAGAGAGATTGAGTATAGAAACGAAGAGGTTCTTCTGCAGCTGTACAGGGCCCTGGTGAGACCACACCTGGAGTACTGTGTGCAGTTCTGGTCTCCAGATTTAAGGAAAGACATTCTGGCTATTGAGGGAGTGCAGCGGAGGTTCACGAGGTCAATTCCTGGAATGGCGGGATTACCTTACACTGAAAGACTGGAGCGACTGGGCTTGTATACCCTTGAGTTTAGAAGACTGAGAGGGGATCTGATTGAGAAATATAAGATTATTAAAGGATTGGACACTCTGGAGGCAGGAAATGTTTCTGCTGATGGGTGAGTGCCGAACTAGAGGACACAGCTTAAAAATACGGGGTAGACCATGTAGGACAGAGATGAGGAGAGACTTCTTCACCCAGAGAGTGGTGGCTGTGTGGAATGCTCTGCCCCAGAGGGCAGTGGAGGCCCAGTCTCTGGATTCATTTAAGAACGAGTTGGATAGAGCTCTCAAGGATAGTGGAATCAAGGGTTATGGAGATAAGGCAGGAACAGGATACTGATTGAGGATGATCAGCCATGATCATATTGAATGATGGTGCAAGCTCAAAAGGGCAGAATGGCCTACTTCTGCACCTATTGTCTATTGTCACCCCAGCCCCTATCGAAACCAAGGTTTCCTTCTGTATTTTCTCCGCTCACAAACTCCACGTCATTCCTGTTAGATTCAGACAGGATTAATCCTGTTGAATGGGACTGAGGCCTGGGAGTAAAATGGTCCAGGATTCTCACTGGTAAATCAAGGTTTACTGCTAACCTCACCTGTGTCTGGAAACTCCACACTGCTGCCAACAAGGTAGGATGAGGACGTACATATGCCTGTCAGTTACACATTTGGAATGATGATGTCCCTTTTGCAAATACAAACCCACATCAATCTGCGGATAGCATTCCAGAAGCCCCAGAAATCCTGGGGCAATAAAAACAGAATGAACACTTTTCTCCACCTTTATATTCACATATTCCAAGAGTAAAAGTCAGCAAAGTCAGACTTAATGGAATTGTACAGTGGGAAAGAGACCTTTCATTATGTCCACTGAAAGGTTAACAGTGTTGCAGGGTAAATTTGGCACTGTGTGAGAAAACACAAGTCACTGCTGTAATCCTCCCCCACCCCGCCTCCATATAATAGCTTATGCGTAGATATTCATAATGACAAACTCACTGGGGGGTAGTACAGGGCGATGAAATTGTCTCTGATATTTCTGAAATCCATCAGTGTGTAATCTGGGAACTTCACTGCAGCTTGCGTTGCATTATATTATTGCTAAATGAATCATTTTGGTTTTTGTGCCCAGTTGATAGGGTCAGTTGGATTATTTCCATTAATGCTGTGTGTTAAAGTCCCACCACTAAAATGAAGTTCTGGTCAGGATTTATAATTATATATTAACACTCCGTCTTATACTCTGCACAATTTTGTTTTCGGAATGGTTTCACTACCACCTGCTCTGCATTGCTGCCCAAGAGCATTGCCAGAGCTCTCACTCTCCCTTTTGACATCCTTTTGTTAGCTAAAGCCAGTTAGTTGTCAGCTATCCAGAGGTAATGGGGGCACCTGATTGGAAGCTCTCTATGTGGGGATCCCCCCTTTACCATTGGTAAGTTGGCATGGACGGTGGGGTACGTAGCAACTGTCATTCCCCACCAAGCAGCGTGGCCCAGTCCAAGAGTCTGCACACACTGATTGACATGCAGATGCATTGACTTCCTTTCCGATGTTGCTACAGTGAAACAGATTTCAGTGTTTATGCAGAAGAACAAGAAATTAGAGAGTATGTAGGAAGTGACTCAGTCCAAGAAAAGATTAAGATAGCTAACAAATTCCCAGGCCATTTGTCTTTTTCTGCAGCCTTTCAGAGTCTGTGTTCCACATACATACAACTGTGTGAGGTTGCAATCCGGTCTCAGTTGCACTTCAGCATAAACTCCTGATTTTTATGATGTGGAGGCGCTGGTGTTATACTGGGGTTGACAAAGTCAGAAGTCACACGACACCAGGTTATAGTCCAACACAATTTGAAATCACAAGCTTTCGGAGCGCTGCCCCTTTTTCAGGTGAATTGAAGAAAAAGCATACAGGCACAGAGTTTTTAGGCAGAGAGATCAGTGGGTAGAGAGATCAAAAGATCATACAAATGGTAAGAGTGGAATGTCGTCAGGTTGAATAACATGTCTCTGATTTCAAATAAACCTGTTGGACTATAACCTGGTGTCATGCCATCTCAATCCTGATTTTTAGATGCCAGTGCAGGGGTGTGAGAATGCAGGAAGGCTTCCGATTGAGTCTATTCTTGGGTTGGCCAAGGAAACCACAAACAGGTTCAAGGCAGTAGAGGGTCCATTAGTTCAGACTGCTGGCCACTCTTCTATGGTTAAACCATTTAAGACTAGCCTTGGAAAGGGAGCCCATGGTGTCCACCCGTACACTTCAGGGTTTCTGTTGACTTGTGGGAATTGAAGTGCATCATAAGTTGCAGTAGGCTCAACTGGCCAAATGGCCTATTCCTGCTTCTATTACTATAAATTCCCAGAACAAATTTTAGCTAAATGTGATGTTTCCTTTGACAATCTGATTTTTGTTACAGTGCCCCTTTCAGGGTTAGTCATCTGATTTTTTTTTACTAATTAAATTTAGTAAGGCTGCGTCCTGTGAAGAAATTCACCAATAAGGATTAGTATCTTGTTTCAGACTTCTCTATCTGGCTGACATCCACTTTATAGGGAAAGTGTGAGCTTTAGCTGCAATTTCCTAAATTCATTTCACTAATATCTCTTAACATCAATCATGTCATCAATCTTCCATGTCAGATGGTGAAAAGTACATTTTTTTCTGAATCTAAAGAGTATTGTTTGGAGTTGGCAGCATGATTAAGAATTTTTAAGGTGCATTTTATGTGATTCCATTGGTGCGATGTTACTGCTGATTAATGGAACACTTGCATCAGAAGCTGGTTTCAATTTCCAGCTCTGCTCTGCATGTTAATGTTAGAGATTGCAATCTGATCACAAAATGTTTATCATTCCGGCTTCAAGGCTGACAGCTGTGTGAAGATTAAACTTTGAACAATGCATGTTGAGCTGTGGATTGAGCAAGGGCATCAAAACAAAACATGCAG
The DNA here is from genome assembly GCF_020745735.1 of Hemiscyllium ocellatum. NCBI lineage: Eukaryota > Metazoa > Chordata > Chondrichthyes > Orectolobiformes > Hemiscylliidae > Hemiscyllium > Hemiscyllium ocellatum. The sequence goes on from NC_083431.1 coordinate 51,464,748, forward strand.
CACAATGCCAAGGTAGCAGTAATAGTTTGTGAGCTTTCATTTTAACATTTTCACCATTACTGATTTTTAAAGTGGATATGACAGAAAACCTAAGGCATAAGGTAAGATGGGCTTACAAATGCTCAGGGTTCTTCTTTAAGTCATCTAAAAAAAATGTATATTTATAGACCACTTCACAGCACCACCAGATGGCAAAGCTGGCACCTCTGACAGAGTTGCACTTCATCAGGACTGCACTGGAGTGTCAGCTTTGATTTTTACACTCAGTGACTTAGACTTAAAATCTGATCCTTTGAGGAGGAGATTTTTTATGGAGCTAGAGAAACTGAGTGGCATAGAAAGAGAGAAAGAGCACGAGAGAGCGAGAGCACAAGAGAGAGAGAAAGAGAATTTGACTTTATCCTGCACTGTTTAGGGCATTTCAACAAGCCTTGTAGCCACAAACAACAATAAGAGAAAGAGATAGATAACCTGCTCGTTGTGTTGTTGGGTAGTCATTGGACTGACATTCGACAAACATCCTGCTCTGCCTTAAATGCTGGCATCGGATCTTTTCCATCTCCACAAGATGGTAAACAGGATGTCAATTTACTGTTATAGCCCCCCTAGTGTAGGACTCCTCTCCACTGAAACAGTAGCTGAGGATATATCACAAATGTGAGTCTGCATATATTATCTTGGATTTTGGGGGAAGCTGGTGCTCCTGTTGATAAACTTGAGCATCTTCCTCATAAGAAAGAGTTGAGGCAGCTCAATATCTAAGATTTTTAAAATTAATTCACAGGATCCAAGCATCGCTAGTAAGGTCAGGATTTATTTGAATCCCCAAATGGAGAAGGTGGTGGTGTGATGCCTTCTTGAATCACTGTAGTCACTGAACCACCCATAGTGCTGTTAGGAAGGAAGTCCCAGGATTTTGATCCAATGACACTGAAGGAGCAGTGATGTATTTCCAAGTCAGGATAATAAGTGGCTTGGAGGGATACTTGCCAGTGGTGGTGTTCCCATGCATCCACTGCCCCTGTCCTTCTAAATGATTAGGATTTTGGTTTTGAAGGCTCTTTCAGGACAGCTTTGGTGAAAGTCAGCATTGGATCCTGTAGATGGTAAACCTGCTGCTTCTGTGTGTCAGTGGTAGAAAGAATGAATATTGAATTTGGTGGATGGGTGCCAATCAAATAGGCTGCTTTGTCCTGGCTGGTGTTAAGCTTCTTGAGTGTTGTGAGAGCAGGCAATTGGAGAGTTATTCCATCGCACTCCTGACCTGTGCCTTGTGGATGATGGGGAATTAGGAAGTGGGTTACCTGTCGCAGGATTCCCAGCCTCTTACCTATTCTTGTCGCCAGTGTTTATACAGCTGGTCCAGTTTAGATTCTGCTCAATGGTAACCCTCAGTATGTTAATACTGTTAAATGTTAACAAGAGACCTAAAGGAGATGGCACTTATGTAGTGCAAATGTCCCTTTTATTTCATCAGGATAGCTGTCCAGATCTCACTGCATACGGACACAAACTGCTTCAGTATCTGGACAGTTGTGAAAACTGTTCAATTATCAGGGAATATCCCCAGTCAAACTTGATCATGGACAGACAGTTTAATCATCAGCGTGACTTTTAAGCATATAAACATACCAAATAAAATCTATACAATATTATCTTCATTCCGGGGATTGTTCTACTGAATGGTTACAGACGGTGAGACTGACTACTTCCAGTCTGACTTATTATTCAGGCTGTGAATACCAAGGCTAAGTGACTGGTTACTGACGGTGAGACTGGTTACTTGTGCATTCAAGTTACCCACAATGTGACTGTGACTACTGATTATTTTAACAGTGACACTCACAAGTTACTCATGATGAGACTTTTATTAACTGATTATTAACTGACTGGTTTCTTGAGTTTGACCAGTTACTCAAGGTGTGACTGTTACTAACTGGCTATTTGAGGTGTGATTGGTTACTAACCGATGTTACTCAGGTTATGGCAATGTTGTGTACATCTCTATTTTTTTGGTGTACCATCATCAGTTTGACAAAGGCAGGATTTTACATTCCTGAAGCTGTCAGCTGATCAGCTCACCAGCAGCTACCAAATTCAGCAATTTGTTTGAGCAAAAACCTATCGCCTACTTGGAATAAACAACATAAAAGGCCCCTTGATCTTATTATGTGACTCTGGCATCTTTGTGTGCTAAGTGCTGTAATTTAAAAACCAAATGCTTAGAATCAGGCCTGATTTGAAGCTAATTGAGGTATCCAAGGTGATTGGTATCTGGGAAGATTTCCAGGGCACACTTACGTGGAAATCCATACTGCTTCATCAGCTTCTTTTTAGAAAGTACCTTCATGGCCTGAGGGAGAGAGAGAGAGCGAGAATTCCTGTCAGCAACATAAACCACGATTCTTGTTTCTAAATGTACCCACTCAAAGAATATTAGAATAAAGTTAATGACTACCAATCAGACTAATGCAACATGTCAATTAAGTGCACACAAGAATTATTGATACAGAATTGCAAGGACTAGACTTAAATAGTGAAACATGCCAGGGGTGGGGTTGGAGTGGCTCAAGTGCTGTTGGCAATAACCACACTTGAGATTGAGGGGTTAAGGATGAGAATCATTTAGGCATTTGGTGATGGGGTACAGGGGAGGAAATCTGACAGCTTCTCTCCCCTTCAGGAGAAACAGCTGGTCATGGTGGAAAGGAAATCAAACTTTGACACTTGTCAGATTGCACCGTTTGAAGGTTCTGGTTAGCCCCCATCTTCCAAAAGCATCAGCCCATCCAAACCTCACCAACCTCATCTCTTTGCTCCCCTTTTAGACCCTGCTTTAAAAGATCTCTCTTTGACTAAGCAATAGGTCACTTGACTTCATATTTCCTGTTGTAACTAATTTTTTATTTGATCATGCAACTGGGAAATGTGCCAGCACATTTTGCTTGTTTTTTTTAACTTGTTCATGGGAAATGGGCATTGCTGGCTAGGCCAGAATGTACCGCCTATCCCAAATTGTCCTGGAGAGTGTGATGATACACTGCCTTCTTGAACCTTTGCAGTGGTTGGAATGTAGGGACACCCACTGTGCTGTTAGAGAGGGAGTTCCAGAGCAATGATCAACAACAGTTACGTAATGGCAACACAGCTCCAAGTCACGATGGTGTGTGAATGGAGAGAAAATTTTAGGTTACAAAGAAACATAATAAGTAGGAGCAGAATCATTTGACCCCTCAAGACTGCTCTGCCATTCAATAAGATTATGTTTGATCTGATTGGAGTCTCAGCTCCAATTTCCTAACCACCCTCGATAGACTCCAATTTCCTCCTTAGCCAAGAATCTGCTTAAAAATGTTCAGTGACCCTGCATCCACCACACTCTAGGGAACAGACTAAAATACATTATGAAAATGCAAGTTGTTGATATCCCATGCAGCCATTGAAATGTTGCATTCCGTGACTTGAGATCAAAAGCACAAGCCCTAGGTTGCAGACTCATAATTATATGCTAAGCTGGGCTGATGAAAAATTCAAGCATTTCAGTTTTCATTAAGCCATTTCCTGATTCAGTTTTTCTTTCCCTCTGACTCAAACAGCAGAAGAACTCCAGGTCATTGGTTGCATTTATCATAAACATCGTAAGAATCCACTCAGTGAGAATGGGTTATTATCTGCCTCCTGCAGTACTCAGCAGCTGAAATTTCATGAGGAGTTCCCTTATCTATGAATCATAACATTCCTGAGACATTCAAACCTGTGGAGGATGGGAATGATTTTTTTTCCCAGCCCATGCAGAGTCTCTCAGCTGTAACTGGAGGGCAGCTGCCTGGTTTAACAAGGTGGCAAGTTTTTCTCAACATAATCTGCACACACTACTCTTGAGAGCTGGGATTTGTAGACCACCCACACACAGGAAAGCAGGCAAGTGAGCCTGTAAATTAGCCATGATGTGGAGGCGCCAGTATTGGACTGGGGTGAACAAAGTTAAAAATCACACAACACCAGGTTATCGTCCAACAGGTTTATTTGGAAGCACTGTTGTCCATCATTTATTTAAATGATTTGGATGAGACTATAAGAGGCATGGTTAGTAACTCTGCGAATGACACCAAAATGGGTGGCATAGTGGACAGTGGATTATCTAAGAGTACAATGGGATCTTGATCAACTGGGCCAGTGGGCTGAGGAATGGCAGATGGAGTTTAATTCAGAAAAATAGTACATTTTCGTAAGACAAATCAGGGGCAAAACGCACACAATTAATGGTAGGGCTTTGGGAATGTTGTCGAACAGAGATCTAGAGTATATAGTTCCTTGAGAGTGGCGTCACAGGTAGACAGGATGGCTAAGGCGGCATTTGGTACACTTGTCTTCATCAGTCAAAGCACTCAGTACAGGCATTGGATCGTCATGTTACTGCTGTACAAGACATTAATAAGGCCATACTTGGAATAATGCTTACAATTCAGGTCACCCTGCTATAGGAAGAATGTTGTTAAATTGTAAAAGGGTGTAAAAAATATTTACAAGGATGTTACCAAGATTGGAAGGTTTGTATTAAAAGGCGAAGCTGGATAGGCTGGGACTTTTCTGCCTGGAGCGCAGGAGACCAAGAGGTGATCTTAATGAGGTTTATAACATCATAAAAGGACAAAGATAAGGTAAATAGCCAAGGTCATTTCCTCGGGTTGGGGAATCCAAAACTAGAGGGCATAGGTTTAAGGTGAGAGGAGAAAGATTTAAAAGGGACCAGAAGGGCAACTTTTTCAGGTGGAGGATGGTGCATATATGGAACAATCTACCAGAGGAAGTGGTAGAAGTGGGTACAATTACAACATTAAAAAGAGATTTGGACAGGTACATGGATAGGGATTTGGACCAAAGAAGACTAATGGGACTAGTTCAGTTTAGGAAACCTGGTCAGCATGGACGAGTTGGGCTGAAGGGTCTGTCTCCCTGCTGAATGACTCTATGTTTCTATGGCTGATTGGGGAGAAATTTGAGGTGAAATGTCATTTGATGGTACCTGCTGGAATTTGTCCAATCAGAGTAATGATTTTCTTTATTGTTCCTTCATGAGATATGAGTGTCACTAGCTGAGCCAGCATTTACTGAATACTGACAGTTCTGACAGAGTGGACGTGTATTGAGATGCCTGGATGTAGTGGACGTGGAGAAATTTTCATTAGTAGAAGAATCCAGGACCGAAGGACACAGCCTCAGCGTGAAGGTACGGAGGTGTGAGGAGGAATTTCTTCAGCCAGAGGGTGGTGAATCTGTGAAACTCATTGCTGCAGAAGGTTGTGGAGATCAAGTCATTGAGTGTATGTAAGGCAGTCATAGGTAGATTCTTGATTAATAAGTGGTCAAGGGTTAGAGGGAAAAAGCAGGAGAATGGGCTTGAGAAACATTGAATGGTGTAGCAGACATGGAATGAATGGCCTAATTCTGCTCTTATATCTTATTGTTATGGTCTTACTGCATGTCCCTAACTGCTTTGGAGAGGATAGCAGTGGTGGAGAATTGTAGATTTGATGTAAGTTCTCATCATAAAAACTACTTTGGCCCTCTAATGAGGCCATTCCGATGTAAATGAACCACAATGTTTAAATTTAGGATGGGCCAGGCAGGATAGGCTTTGTTGTTTATGCAAATCCTATTCATTCTTCTAACACCATGTCTGGTTAGTTACCCGCAGTTTGATGAAGGATTACAAGACAATTAAAACAAATCTGACATGGTATTACAAGAGCAGTCAGAAAACAATCAGCTCATGCTCCATCAGAGTTTTAAAGTGAAAAACATCTTTCACTCATTCACTTTCTCTTTAGACATGAAACAAAAACAAATGGACTTTGTACAGCATATTTAACATATAAATCAGCACAAAGGATTAATCAGAAAAAATGGACTTTGAACCCAAAGGAGAAAATGCAGACCAAAGCTTACAGACATAGGGAAATGAATTAAATGCAAAGATGAGAATTTTTAATGTGCGTCAACTGCAGTATGGCAGTAAGTAGTGAGTAGGACAGTACAGGTTGTTCTGCGATAGCACGCATTTTGTTAATGCAATTTCGCTATAACCTGATTAACGAATTGGGGACACAGTTTCTAAAACACAAACTTTTAAAGTGTGAATTGGTTATAATGCGATTCTGGCCCCATTAGTTTAAATGGTGCTGCTATTAAGTGATTTTCTTATAATATGGGATTGCACGAAAATAGAACGAATGCATTACAGCAGAACTGACTGTATGGGACAGCAAACAAGCAGCAGAAATCTGGATAAGTTGAAGTTTATAGAAGGGGATGATGAAAGGCCAGACGTGAGGCCATTTGAACAGTAATTTCTGGAAGTATTAAAAGACATGAACAAAGCAGCACGAACAGTGCCGTAAAATGAAAAACACTAATACCGCAAGCATTCCTTTCATAAATAGTGTGACTCCACACTTATCCTGTTGCAATCTTGGCCCCCAATCAGCTTGCCTGTCTCTATCTTAACAAATTGATAGATTAAATTGATGCAATCTGTTGTGAGAATTTGATCTTCTGCCTCTTGCTTTCATTCACCTTTTCTAATACCAATACACCATTCCTGAGGATCGGTGCACATGAGACAATTGAGGAGAAAGGAAAAAAATTCATTGGAATTTAACATTATGCCATTAACACTGAAGGATGAGAAAGGTATCATGTACAGCATTAATCAGAGATGGAGATGGAAGAAATATCAATTAGTGAGTAACAAACATATGGAAGAATATTATTCACCGCACAGCTTGCGCTGATAAGTGGGAAGTAATGTTCGTGCTCCACAAGTGCCAGGCAATGACCATCTCCAACAAGAGAATATCTAACCATCTCCCCTTCACAATTAATGGCTTTACCTTTGCCGAATCCCTTAATAACAACATCCTGAGAATACCACTGACAAGAAATTTTACACTGTGGCTGCAAGAGCACATCAGAGACTGCGTATTCGGGGTGAATGACTTACCTCCCGATTCCCCAAAGTCTGTCCACCAATTATTAGGAAAAGAGAGGAGTGTGATGGGATACTCTACACTTGCCTGGATGAAAACAGCTTCAACAACACTAAAGAAACTCAACAGCATCTTGGAGGAAGCAGCCTTTTCGATTGGCACTTCATCTACAATTTCAATATTCACACTGACAGTGTGCCCCATCTTCAGGGTGCATTAGAGCAACCCATCAGGCTCTTTCAATAGCAGCGTCCATATCCATGACCTGCCCACTTACAGGGACTATTGCAGTAGATGCATGGGGACACCACCACCCATAAGTTCCTTTCCACATTACACACCAACTGGATTTAAAATTATATCACTGTTCCTTCACTGTGACTGGGTCAAGGTTCTGGATTTCCCTTCCCAACAGCACTGAGTGCAGCTCCATCCCAAGGACTATGGCAGTTTAAGACATCAACTCACTACCACCTTCACAGGCCAATGAGGAATGAGCAATAACTGCTGACCCAGCCAGCTATGCCACAACCCGTTAAAGACATAAATTCATTTTATCCTTTTTGTTTCATTGTAGAGAAACCAAATAGTGTATTTTTAAAAACCTCTGAAACTGGCAGGCAGAGAGATATAGTATGTAATTACAGTCACCGCCAGATTTAGCTCCTGTCCTTCTCAGTTTGGGAACAGTCTGTCAGACTGTGTCAGCTTCTGTTAAAGGTACCCTTCAGTGGCATCAGGGTGAATGCTGTCTCTGCTCTGACATGGAGGGTAGATGTCATTTGCAAAGATACAGAAGGCCCCAGTTCACACTTCCCTCAGTCAGCATGGATTGGACTTTGGCGAAAGTGAGGACTACAGATGCTGGAGATCAGAGTCAAGATTAGAGTGGTGCTGGAAAAGCACAGTAGGTCAGGCAGCATCTGAGGAGCAGAAAAATCGACGTTTTGGGCAGGAGCCTTTCATCAGGAACAGCCCTGATGAAGAGCCCCTGCCCAAAATGTCAATTTTCCTGCTCCTCGGTTGCTGCCTGACCTGCTGTGCTTTTCCAGCACCTATCTAATCATGGATTGGACTTTACCAGCCTTCTGGCAAAGGGCTGGAAGGCTGAGCAGCCAATAAAATAGTTCAGGCCAGTGATGTCCTTCTGTGTCCCTGCCGCAATGCCATCATGGCAGTGGTAGTGAAGGTCATGAATGAACTCTCCAAAACGAGAGCCCAACTGAGCCACTTAAGTGGTCAATTAAGGGTTTCTTACTACCTCTGGTGGCATTTACACTCCTGGCAGCAATGGCCAGCCCTGCAAGAATGGCATTGCCTACCCTCGCCAATACCATTTCATCACCAGAGCTAGTCTGGCCAACTGGTGTGAGTGCTCACATCCACCAATGCAGCCTCTTAGTCTCAGGACAGTCTCAGCAATGTGCATCACACCCAATAGCATGGCCAAGGTGACTAAGCTGCCAAAGTCTGAAATGGCAGGTCCTGGGGGTGGCTTACCATCTTCAATAGCCTGCTGCTGCTGCTAAGATCCTGCCACAAGTGCCGTCACTCACCATTTGCTTCCTGCTTTCAGCGGTGGATCTGAATGTCTGATGGAACCGATTCCCCCAACACTTAATCCATCCCCTCCTAATGAGCTGCTCTGCCTTCAAACCCTTTAAAAAAATCTTCTTCCAAAAATGAGGCAGAAAAGGATTGAGTGCTTGTGCACAAACACGATTATTTTGCTTTGAATTGTATGATATATTGTTAAGTTATGTCCAGGTGCAGTTGCGGCACATTTCTGTGACATTGTATTTATTAACCCGTACCCAAAGAATACACATTGTGCATTCACTCAAACACTTTGGGGTTTGAAAGGGTCCTTAAAACATCAATGCTCACACCCTGTCAGACCACTCCTTCAGCCGGTTCAGTCACTGTTCTTGTGCATCAAATGGACAGGAGATGGGGTGGAATGATGTGTTTCTCAGTTATTATCTTACTCTCCCTGTCAGGGTGTGCTGTGGAGTTGGTGGGATAGGACTCGTGAGGCTCTTTAGAAATGAGTCATATTTGCTTGGTGCCTTTTTATTTCTGCACTAAAACATAGAGATAAGGCACAGTGGCTGCATGACAAAAGCCCCACTTCTGACTGATCTATATTTGTGTGTATGAGCGCCAGGCACATAATTGTGTATGTGTGTGTTTGTTTTTTTTGTGTGCATAAATGTGTATAACTGTGTTGTGTGTGCATAACTGTGTATCTGAATGCGTGTACATAAGTGCACGTGTGCACATGTACATGTAGGTGTCTGTGTTTGCATCCAATATATGCTCATGATTATGTGTATTAATGTACACATGCTCAAGTGTCTGTGTGTGGATGCTCTTGAGCATGTGTGTTTGTCTGTGAAAGTGCATGTTTCTGTGCGAGTATGGATGTATCAGTGTGTGAACTTACATTAAACTCTATGTGAGCGGGTGTGTATCTGTGTGAATTGAGAGATGTTTGTGTGCATTCGGTCATCAGTTTTGACAGTATTAAGAAGATTCATGTTCCAACAGAGCAAGAGTGGGTGCAGGAATGGCTGATCCAAGTTTTAGCAGAGACAAATGCTAGGTCCATTCTCTTTCAGCTGTACAATATTCAAGAGATCTCTGTGAAGGTTCATGGCACCTCCTCTCTTCCCTTCCCTAAATATAAACTATTATGCTCCAATACAAAATCAAAAGTACCGTAAATGCTTTAAACCTGAAATTCTGAAGAAGCATCACAGACCTGATGCATTAAACTGCTTTTGCTTTCCACAGACACTCAGTATTTCCAGCATTTTCTATTTAAACTCATAGGCCCATGCTTCAGGAAAGCCCCGCGATTGTTGGAAGGGATCCCAGAGAGAGGGGCTACTTTTTAAAGTCACATCCTAGACTTTTTGAGTGACATTTTAAAAACACATCCTAATGATTCTTTATGTGAAACAAAATCATCTGACCTTTTCCTTCATTCTTTGGCTGATGGTCAGCTCCCAATACTAATTGCCTCGCTCACTAATAGAAATAGTTTGTTTTTTATTTATCTCCTCCAATTGAGACAACAATCATTTTTGACACTCATAACGGTTGGGTGGTCAGTGGTGAGAACATGGGGGTGGTGATGAATGGAATAAAGGTAACTGGGGCAGGGAGGAGTGGTGATGCGCTGGGGGAGGTGACTGAACCATGAGGAGAGGAACGGGACTGGAGGGAGGCATGTGAGGGACCGGGTGAAGACAGGTGGGGTTGTGAATGGAATGGGGCAGAGGTATGAACGGGCATTAGATAGGGAGGATGAGGATGGGGCTCCCTTTCTCTCCCTCCCCTTCAGTCATCGGCACTCAGTCTCCTATGCTGATCCCCATTTCAAAATTACACTCTTCTCATGTGCATGATGTAATGACTTCAATGGAAATTTTATGCGATAATGTAGTGAGTCTGGATTTTCTCTGCATCTTTCTGAACACATGCAGTTGCCCACAACTCTGGGTGTCAGCAGACACTGCCTTTAAAAGGAGCCTATGTTCTGAAAGAGTCAGACTATTTGGATACCTAATGGAATGACCCTATCAAAATGGCCAGAATAACAGCACTGGTTGTTAACAGACAGCTAGGCTGTGACTGTCCTATTAAAGACTTGGAGGTGCTGGTGTTGGACTGGGGGTGAACAAAGTTAAAAATCACAACACCAGGTTATAGTCCAGCAGGTTTATTTGAAAGCCAAATAAACCTGTTGGACTATAACCTGGTGTCGTGTGATTTTTAACTTTGTCCTATTAATATCAGACAGATTCAGTGAGTATCAACCCCATTCCTGTCCAAATGTTCAAATAATTCACAAAAAGTTCTGAATGGTCAATTGTTGAGATCCACCGAAGGACAAACATCAGGAGAAGAAATGTTTACTCACATAATGCTTGTCATCGTTTTCATTGTAGGCCAGCTTCACAACACCATAGGAGCCCTGTCAACAATTCACAGCTGAGATTAGTCATTGATAAAAACAATAGTAAACAAAATATCTTAAGAGCAGAGGGGAAACATACTTACAAACATGGAAACAACAATATTTCTGAGAGACTGAGATTCCTTGGCCCTTCTCCAAGTCTAAAACAACAGCAAGACTAGGAATTAAGGCAGGACTCAAATACCACAGATGGCAGGTATCCCTGCAAGCCAGCTGCTGTGACCTTGCTTTATGTTCTACCTGAGTGTTAATAAGGTCAGGGAACTGGTAAATTTCCTGTCTCTGGTCTCAGAATCATTGATTGAATTAATGAACAGTTAGAGCATAGAAGATCATTTAGCCTGTCGTGTTCTTGCTGACTCTCTGCAGGAATAAATCAGCTTCTCCATGCCCTTTCTTTGTGGCCATGTTTTTTTCTCTCTTTTCAGGTGCTAATCCAAATCCCTTTGGGAGCAATTTTGAGTTTGGACTTTCAGCAGTGCATTCCAGATCCCAACCACTCAACACACTAAAAAGATTTTCCTCAGATTACTGTTGGTCCTTCAGCCATTTATCTTTTACAGCTGTCATCTGAATTCTTGGCCCTCCCATCAATGGGGAAAGTAGTCTAGTCTGGCCAGATTCTTCATGATTCTGAATGTTTCTATCAAACCTGCTGTCAACCTTCTCTTCCCCAAGGAGATTAACTCCAGCTTCTCCAGACTATCACATAACAAAAGTCCCTCAGCCTTGGAATCTCCCTTGCTAGTCTGCTTTAAAGCCTTCACATCTTCCTAATGTCTGGTGACTAATGTCTACTGGATGCAATTCTCCAGTAGACAATGACCCTCTACTCTCTAACAATTCATCCTAACTTCCTTGCTTTTGTACTCTATGCCCCTATTTACAAAATGCAGAGTTCTATATACTTTATGAACCAGTTTCTCAAACTGATGAATTTGCTCATCAATTTGATCTTCAAATTTGTTCATTATTCCTGAAGAAGGGCTTATGCCCAAAACGTCAATTCTCCTGCTCCTCGGATGCTGACTGATCTGCTGTGCTTTTCCAGTGCCACTCTGACCTCCAGCATCTGCAGTCATCACTTTCTCCCAGTTTCTCAAACTGCACTGTCACTTTCAATGTCTGTGTTCTTTGTACCAACATAAATCAATTGACCCTTCTGCGCATTAAACTCTGTATCTGTCACTGTCTGCCCATTCCAATAGACTGTCTATAACCTTTTGAAAATCTACACTCTCCTCCTCAGTTCACAATACTTTCAAGCTCTGTATCATCTGCAAATTTTGTCCTGCGCATCCAAGGCTGAGTCATGAATATAGATCAGGAAACACAGTGGGTCAAGTAGCAACCTCTGGAGAACCCAACAGTATACTTGCCTCCAGTCCCAAAAACAACTGTACATCACTACTAAGGCAGCACAATGGCTCAGTAGTTAGCACTGCTGCCTAACAGCGCTAGGGACCTGGGTTTGATTCATCCTTGGGTGAATGTCTGCATGGAGTTTGCTCCGGGTGCTCTAGTTTCCTCCCACAGTGCAAAGATATGCAGTTCAGGTGGATTACAATGCTAGATTATTCTAGAGTGTCCAGGGGTGTGAAGGCTAGGTGGGCTAACTATGGGAAATGCAGGGTCACAGGGATAGGGTAGGGGGTGGATCTGGGTGGGATGCTCTTCTGAGGGTCCCTGTGGACTCAAAGGGCCAAATGGCTTGCTTCCACACCATAAGGATTCAATGACTCCACTCCATTCTTGTCATACAACCAATTTCATATCCATGTAACCACCGTCCTTATTACTAATGAGCTCTAACTGTGGTCCCAAGTCTGTTGAGTAGTGCTTAATCAAATGTGTTTTGAAATGCCATCTACACAACATCAATCATGATTAGATTAGATTAGATTACTTACAGTGTGGAAACAGGCCCAACAAGTCCACACCGACCCGCCGAAGCGCAACTCACCCATACCTCTACATTTACCCCTTACCTAACACAACGGGCAATTTAGCATGGCCAATTCACCTGACCCGCACATCTTTGGACTGTGGGAGGAAACCGGAGCACCCGGAGGAAACCCACGCAGACATGGGGAGAACATACAAACTCCACACAGTCAGTCGCCTGAGTCGGGAATTGAACCCGGGTGAGGCAACAGTGCTAACCACTGTGCCACCGTGCTGCCCATAAGAAACCTCATTTAGAAATTCAATCACAGGGAAGATAAATATACAGTGGTAATGTCACTGGATTAGTAACCCCATTTTTTATATATATATATATATAATATATATACATTTAGATTTATAAAAAGGTAAGAGAGAGGCAAGAGTGACACTGAACCACTGGAAAATGGGGCGAGCAAATAGTAATGTGGAACAAAGAAATGGAGGAGGAACTAAATCAGTGCTTTACATCATTTTTCACGGTGGAAGACACCAGTAGCCTTTTTGAACTTCAAGAGAGACAAGGCAAAGGTGAGTGTATTGGCCACCAATAGAAGAAGGTGCTGGGGAAGATGACAGATCAGAGGTGGATAAATTACCTGGTCATGATGGGTTCTGAAGGAGATAAGGCAATCGTTGAGGCATTAGTGGCAATCTTGCAGGTATCACTGGAGTCAGGGAAGATCCCAAAGGACTGGAAAATAACTCATGTAACACACCTGTTCAAAAAGGGAGGCGGGAAATACAAGAAACTATAGGTCGGTTAAATTTTAGAGCCCATTATTAAAGATGGGAGTGTGGAATACTTGGAAATGCATTGTAAAATAGGACTGAATCAGGTAGGTAAAAAGAATGACTGCAGATGCTGGAAACCAAATTCTGGATCAGTGGTGCTGGAAGAGCACAGCAGTTCAGGCAGCATCCAACGAGTAGTGAAATCGACGTTTCGGGCAAAAGCCCTTCATCAGCACAGTGTTGTCAAGGGATGGACATTCCTGACAAATTTGTTAGAAGTCTTTGAGGAGGTAATGAGAAAGGTAGATGAGGGACAGCCAGTGGGTATGATCTATTTGGATTTCCAGAAGACCTTTGATAAGGTGGGGCCGCACAGAAGGTTGATAAATAAAACAAGAATCCATGGTGTTGGGGGCAAGGTACTGGCATGGATAGAAGATTGGTTGACTGGCAGAAGGCAGAAAATAGGAATAAGGGGATCTTTTACAGAATGGCAGCCAGTGATCATAGAATCCCTACAGTGTGGAAACAGACCATTTGGCCCAAGAGGTCCATACTAACCCTTTGAAGAGTAACCCATTCCCCTATCCTATTGGTCTACATATACTCCTGACTAATACACGTACCCTACACATCCCTGAATACTAAGGGCAATTTAGCATGGCCAAATCACCTAACCTGCACATCTTTGGACTGTGGGAGGAAACCTGGAAGAAACCCACACAAACACAGGGAGAATGTGCAAACACCACAAATTGCCCGAGGCTGGAATCGAATCCGTGTACCTGGCGCTGTGAGGCAACAGTGTTAACCCCTCAGCCACCGTGCCACCGTAATTAGTGAAGTACTGTAGGGGTCTCTGTTGGGACCACAGCTATGTACATAAATGACCCAGACGAAGGAACTGAGGGCATTGTTGCTAAGTTTGCAGATGGCACAAAGACGGTTGGAGTGACAGGCAATGTTGAGGTAGCCGGGAAGCTATAGGAGGACTAGGACAGGCTAGGAGAGTGGGCAAAGAGTTGTCAAATGGAATACAATGTGGGAAAGTGTGAGGTTATGAACTTTAGGAAGAAGAGTAGAGGCATCAAGTATTTTCTAAATGGGGAAAGACTGCAGAAGTCTGGACAGACTTAGGAGACCTAGGTCAGGATTCTCTTAAGGTCAACATGCAGATTCAGTTGGCAGTTAAGAAATCAAATGCAATGTTAGTATTCATTTCAAGAGACTAGAAGACAAGAGTAGAGATGTTCCACTAAAGCTACATAAAGCTCTGATCAGACTGAAACTGCATTTGGAATATTGTGAGCAGTTTTGGGCCCCATATCTAAGGAAGTTTACAGGAATGATCCCAAGGATGAAGGACTTGTCATATGAGGGGTTAAGGACTCTGGATCTATACTCAAAGTTTAGAATGATGCTGGAGGTTCTCATCGAAACCTATAGAATATGGAGAAGCCTGAGTAGAGTTGACATGAAGCAGATATTTCCACTAGTAGGAGTGAGGAGGATCCAAGAGCACAGCCTCAGAAGGAAGAGATGACTCTTTAAAGAATACAACACAGAAACAGGCCCTTCGGCCCTCCAAGCCTGCGCTGACACATTTTGTTCCCTTCTATACTTAAACTGTCTTAACTTACAGGATCCCTCTATTCCCTTCCCATTCATGTATTTAGGTAAAAACAATGACTGCAGATGCTGGAAACCAGAGTCTAGATTAGAGTGGTACTGGAAAAGCACAGCAGTTCAGGCTCCTCAGATGCTGCCTGAACTGCTGTGCTTTTCCTGCACCACTCTAATCTAGACTCCATTCATGTACTTGTCCAAGTGCTTCTTGAATGCTGCTATTGGGTCTACTTCCACCACCTCCACTGGTAGCATGTTCAAGGCACTCACCACCCTGCGTGTGAAAAACTTGCCTTGTGTATCTCTTTTAAACTTCCCTTCTGCACCTTGAACCTGTGTCCCCTAACAATTAACCCCTCCAATTATTAGAGGAAAAAGTCTCATACTTTCTACTCTATCCATGCTATTCACAATCCTATAAACCTTTATCAGGTTGTCCTCAACCTCCTACATTCCAGTGAAAATAAACCCAGTCTATCCAACCTCTCTTCATAACTAACATCCCCCATACAAGGCAACATCCTGGCAAACCCTTTCTGTATACACTCTAAAGCATCCACATCCTTCTGGTAGTGTGGTGACCAGAACTGTACACAATTTTCCAAGTGTGGCATAACTAAAATTCTATAAAGTTGCAGCATAACTTGCCTATCCTCATAATCAATGCTCTTTCCAATGAAGGCAAGCATGCCACAGACCTTTTCTTTATAATCTTATCTACCTGCAATACCACCTTCAGTGATCTGTGGGCCTGCACACCCAGATCCCTCTGCACATCAATACTAAAGGTTCTGCCATTCATTGTATAATTTCCACCTGTACTTGACTTTCCAAAATAAATCACCTCACATTTTTCTGGATTAAACTCCATCTGCCATTTTTCTGCCCTTGTCTCCAACTGATTTATATCCTGCTATATCATCTGACAATCCTCTCATCACTATCTGCAACTCCACGAATCTTTGTATCAATTGCAAACTCATTAATCAGAGCAGCCATGTTTTCCTCCAAATCATTTATGAGGACCATGAACAGCAAATGTCCTAGCACCGGTCCCCATGGAACACCACTACTAGTCACAACCATCTATTCCAAAAAGCATCCCTCCACCACTACCCTCGGTCTCCAATGACTAAGGCCAATTCTGTATCCATCTTGCCAGCTCACCTCTGATATCATGTGACCTCACCTTTTGTACCAGTATGCCAAGAGGAACCTTGTCAAAGACTTTGCCCCATGTAGACAACATGAACTGTTTTTCCCATATCAATCATATTTATCACCTCCTCAAAAAATTTGATCAAGTTAGTGAGGCACAATCTCCCCTGCACAAACTATGCTGTCCATTACTAATAAATCCATTTGCTTCTAAATGCGTATCAATCTTGACCCTGGGAATCTTTTCCAATAATTTCCCTACCACTCACAGACCTATAATTTCCTTGATTATCCCTGCTATCCTTCTTAAATGATGGGATAATATTGACTACGCTTCAGTCCTCTAGGACCTCACCTGTGGCCAAAGAGGATACAAAGATATCTGTCAATGCTCCAGCAATTTGTTTTTAATATTCTGGGATAGATCCTATCAGGACCCAGTGACATACCTACCTTAATACTTTTAAGACGTGCAACACGTCTTCCTTTTTAATAGCAACTTGGCTTAGAAATTCGACACTCCTTTCCCTGGGATCATTCTCCACCGTTTCCTTCTCTTTGGTGAATACCGGCAAAGCATATTCGTCCCACCTCCCCCAGTACCAGTCCCAATGCCCCATAAATCTGAAACTCTCCCCATCAAACCATCTTTTCAGCCACGTATTCATCCTGTATATCCTGCTATTTCTGCTCTGACTAACTCATGGCACTAGTAGTAATCCTGAGATAACTATCTTTGAGGTCCTACATTTCAACATCCTTCCTAGTTCTCTATACTCTGCTTTAGAACTGAGATGAGGAGGAATTTCTTCAGCCAGAGGATGGTTAATCTATGTAACTCATTGCCACAGAAGACTATGGACACTAAGTCATTGAGTATACTTAAGATAAAGTTAGATAGGTTCTTTATGAGTAAGGAGATCAAGACTTACTGGGAGAAGGCAGGAAAATGGGATTGAGAAAAATATCAGCCATGATCAAATGGTGGAGTAGACTTGATGTGCTTAATGGCCTAATTCTCCTCAGATATCTAATGGCCTTATAAAACAATATGGAGGAACTAGAGTGATTTTTTTTTAAAAAATGATCAAAATTAGTTGACTAGCATTTGCCCTTCCTTAATTAATTCACTTTCGTCCAAGGGAATGTTTTATTCTAAAAAGCTTCTTCTCCTAGTGGACGGGAGAAGAGAAGGGTTCAGGAAGGTGTGGTGGCACAGTATGCTAAGTGAAGGAAGATTCAAAGGTCCACCATTCACTGAAATTTTGGCATTCTCCTTCTGCCTAGAAAAGAAATGGCTTTACATATTTTTGTCAATTTTCATCTATCCTTATGTAAGAAGCTGAGGGGAGTACCATTCTGAGAGGTGAGGAGAGGCTCTGCCCTCCTCCAGGCAAGGCAACGAACACCAGGACTCTGAAGAAGTCATTGTGGACTTGGAACATTAACTCTTTTCCTCGATACTTTGAGCACTTTCAGTTTTTACACCAGGATTCTCAGTCCCTCTTTCTGCCTGGGAAGCAGTCTTATCAGTGCAGTCCATTCATGGCGCTGGATAAATTTGGCATCCCACAACTCAAATGTTGCCCATACAACTTGATTTTTCCAGAACTAAGTTTATGGCAAGTCTTTACACACAATTTTCAAACATCTTCCTTGATCTTCACAAGAACACAAGAAATATGAACTAGAGTACCATTCGGCCTGTCAACCCTGTTCTGCCATTCAATATCATTATGACTGTCCTTAGACTCCAACTTCATTTCTTGCCTCTGCCCCACATCCCTCAATTCCCTGACACCAAGCATCTGGCCACCCCAGCCTTAAGTATATTCAATTATGGAATACTTTCAACTGGTGTGCATCATTGCAGGAATTCACAATTTTCTTTACTGAATTATTTGTTCTCATTTCAGTCCTAAATGATCATCCCTTACAGTGAGTTTTGAGAAGATTTCTACCTCAGGTTGAGATTCTGGGTGTAGATTTGCTCGCTAAGCTGGAAGGTTCATTTTCAGACATTTCGACATCCTACTAGGTAACATCTTCGTCCAGAGGCTCACTGAAGATGTTACCTAGTATGGTGACGAAATGTTTGAAAATGAACCTTCCAGCTTAGCAAGCAAACCTATATCCAGATCATCCCTTATTCCGAGACTGTACAACTGGGTTTCAGTTAAAAATCACAGGTTACAGGTTTATTTGGAGCTTCCAAGAACTACTCCTTCGTCAGGTAGTAGTAGGGCAGGATCATAGGACACAGAATTTATAGTAAAAGATCAAAGCAACACACAATTGATGCAATGTATTGAACAAACCTAGATTGCTGTTTAATCACAGAATGGGGATGCAGGTTTCGATTGATCAGTGACTTGAAAGAAGCTCTGGGATTTACATTGGAATCACCCAGACCCATTCCCTTACCCTTTACAAGCACCTAACCTACACATCCCTGAACACTATGGCCAATTTAGCATGGCCAATTCACCTAACCTGCATATTTTTGGACTGTGGGAGGAAACTGGCACACCTGGAGGAATCCTACGCAGACAAGGAAAGAATGTGCAAACATCATGCAGACTATCACCAGAGGGTGGAATCAAACCCGAGTCCCTGGTGCAATAAGACAGCAGTGCTAACCACTGAGCCACCAAGCCACTTTGCATAATTCTATGATCCATTAATTTATAATTGGACTTGTACCTAGCAGTAACTTCAAGTTCCATTCCAGTAGATTTTCAAATAATTCAATAACTCTGATCATTTGTAGGCTGGTATCAGAGAAAATGGCCACGAAAATTGTCAGACAGTCACAAAAAACATAAATGCCTTCTTATTATCATTTAGGGAAAGGAATGTGCTTCCTTAGATACTTGTAGTCTTCATCTGAATCCAGTTACAGTGTGCATGGTTAACTCTTAAAAACAGTTTGTATTGTCCCCATCTTCATAACTCATACCCAGAATGCAAAAAAGGGTAATCTCATTTATTCAGTGAATATCAGTCATATTTGAGATTGTATGTGGATGTTGCGGGCAAGGCTAGACTTTGATGCCAACCCTTAACTAAAACAGCTATGTCTAAGGACAGTTAAGAGGCAACCAGATTGTTGTGAATGTGACCAGAATGGGTGAGGAATGCCGATTCCTTACCCTAAAGAACATCAGTTAACCCCATGGGTTTTTAACAAAAATCAACAATAATTGTCACGGCCACCATTTCAATTCTAGACTTATTAATTTACTCTGAATTCCACCAGGTGCAGAGATGAGATTTAAATCAGTATCCCCAGAGCATTAATCTGGACCTCTAGATAACTCGTCCAATGGCATTATCACTACACCAACATCACCCCCATCCATATGGAAAGTTATGGATCAAGGAGAGCTATATATCCAACTCATGCTGTTGGATTGTAATTAATTTTGAACAGTTGACTGCCAGATAGAGTTACCTTTCCAATCTCAGTCTTCAGCTTGTATTGGTTCAGCTGTGTGGAATCCTGCAAGGTAAACACAGCAAAGAAAGATGAGGTTAATCCCAGCAGTTCATGTTTTAACAGAAGAAGACAAGATGAGGTTAATCATCCCTGCTAAATTCAGTCCTCTAGCGCTTGAACACACTGACTTGTATTTTGGACAAGTAGAAATTGACATGAATTGTAGATGAAAGACCAGCCCCAGAATTTTGACCCCTAAGGCTAGGGTTTTTGGATCTTCTCTGCTCTGATCAGTTTTTTGAACAGGAGTTAGTATCCTGCTGAGAATGGCTGACAGAAATGGAGCACATTGTTACGACGACAGGTTGGAACCTTAGCCTCTAATTTCAAAATATGCTTTTTCAAACAGGACTGCTTACAGAGACAAAATTAACTGCAAGTGTAAATTCAAGAGTTAGCTGGCAAAGGTTTGTAACATCAAAACATAACAAACAAACTTCAAACAGACTTGACTGTGATCTCTTGTGACTGCAAATATAACAAGGGGGTTGCAACTCCCTGCTCAACAATAAGCCACTCACTGAGGATTATGTCCCAAAACTACAGACATAGTTTTTCCTCCAGGGATACACAAGGGCAGAGGTTAAAAGCCGGTTTCAACTCTAATGGAGTGAATAGGCAGGAGTGAACATTCTCAAGTGTCCCAGCCTTGGTTAGAATGCTATGAAGGTTATAGTCAAAGAATTAGCCACCAGATACCCCCATGTTGCAGGCAAGGACACATTCTGACTCTGAGTACTAGAAGGCAGCTAGCTAGCAGCCAGACAAATGGCAAACAGAGTAACAAAACACTCCACAAAAAATCAAAGTAACAGCCAATGCTAGAAATCAGAAGCAAAAATAGAAATTGCTGGAATAGCTACAGGAAAGATTATTAAACTCGAAAAAGGTGCAAAAAGGACATCACTGAGGCTGGAAGGAGAGGCTGGATAGGGCTGGGACCTTTTTCCCCAGAGTGTAGGAAGCTGAGAAGTGACTTTATAGAGGTTTATAAAATCAGAAGGGACATAGATAGGGTAAATGGCCAACGTCTTTTCCTCAGTGGAGTAGAGTCCAAAATTTGAAGGCATAGGTTTAAGGTCAGAGGCAAAGATTTAAAGGGAACTGTCAGGCAACTTTTTCACATGGAGGGTTGTGCGTATATGGAACGAGCTGCCAAAGGAAGTGGTAGAGGTGGGTGCAATTACAACATTTAAAAGATATTTGGACAGGTACATGGATAGAAAAGGTTTAGATGGATAAGGGTGCTGAGGGTGGGTCAGTGGTTAGCGCTGCTATCTCACAGCGCCAGAGACCCATGTTTGATTCCAACCTCAGGTGCCTGTCCGTGTGGAGTCTGCACATTCTCTCTGTGTCTGCGGGGGCTCCCACTGGGTGCTCCAGTTTCCTCCCACAATCCAAAGATGTGCAGGTTAGGTGAATTGACCATGCTAAATTGTCCATAGTGACCAGGGATGTGTAGATTGGGTGCATTAGTTGGAATAAATGTTGAGTAAAAGGGTAGTGGAACGGGTCTGGGCGGGTTACTCTTCAGAGGGTCGGTGTGGACTTGCCAAACCAAGTGGCCTGTTTCCACACTGTAGGGGTTTTATGGAGCGCAGTAAAATTGGTTCAATACAGTTCAGGAAACCTAGTCAGCATGGAGAAGTTAGGCCTGTTTTGTCCATCTCTATGACTCCAAGACGCAGCAGGTCGTACAGAGAAAGCAGAAGTAATATTTTGGGAGGAGCAATCCTTCTTCAGAACTAATGGTAACTAGGAAAAGGTTAGTATTTTTGCAGAAGAAGTGGTGGGGAGGGGGAAGGAGTAAACAATAGGTAGAGATAGATCCCAAAGAGAGAAAAACAGTAGGATGGGTAAAGGACTGGATAAAGGTCAGTCTGGGAGAATGAACAGCTGCTAATAGGGACTATTAGTAGCTGACAATGTGTTCATTGTAGCAGCCCATGTGATGACAAGGCCTGGTATGTAAGGATTTGATTTGGAAGTGCCACTGTTAGATGGGGTGTACAAAGTTAAAAATCACAACACCAGGTTATAGTCTAACAGGTTTATTTGAGGGCACTAGCTTTCAGAGCGTCACTCCTTCATCAGGTGGTTGTGGAGTAAGACCATAAGACACAGAATTTATAGCAAAAGGTTACAGTGTCATGTGGCTGAAATACATTAAACAAACTTAGATTAAGTCTTTCATCTTTTAAAATGGTTTTGCTAATTTTGGTTCGTTAATATGCAAAGTATGTAACCTTGGTATGTAAGGGTTGGGGTAAGGATATGGGAAAAAGTACTAATGCCTTAAAATTATTGAACTTGATAGTGAGTCCAGGAGGCTGCTGAATTCCAAAGGGGATAATGAGGCACTGCCCTTCCAGCACAAAAGACTCCACCTCACCATGAATACTGAAATTCAATCAGATTAAAAGGAATCAGAAATACAGAAGCTCAACAATCTGAAAAAGCAAGGATCATGAAAGTTATTGTTCAACTAACAACATCAACACTATTGGTAATCTCCACCGCAACAGCCACAAGCTTCACTATCCACTCATCTTGCACAATTCAGAGACTGATGTGTTTTTTTTAAACTTTTATCTATTTGGATTAACCTTTTATTGCCAATTCAGGTATACGTGTGTCATATTAGTATTTCTTCTTATGTACAGTAATTAATAAACTCGCTTCTTATGCTAATTCAAAGAAAGCCTTTTTTTTTAAAACACTGGCACTTTTTCAAACAGAAGTACATGTGGTCTGGGAGCAGGTTATCCACAAGAGTAGGGACTATTTTAAAACTAACCTTGTTGTAACCAACAAAGGGGTGAGGTAATAAAGCAGGGGAGTCAATTTTTTTCCTCCTCACCCGGGAACTTAATAGTTTTTGGAAATCCCATCTTGAAATGCAATGAATTGGGGAACTTCATTTGGGGTCTGGTCAGAATGACGTGTACAAAATAGCACTGCCTTATTGTTTTCGAGGTGATTAACCAGCCAGCGTGGTCCCTTGCTTGACAGCCCCCACCTTCAGTGGCTTGACTTAGGGAGACCCTTACTATGACTCACTCAACTCACTAAATCTATTCCTCATTAAAAACCTTTAGCTGAAACCATTTCCCAGTCATCAAAGCTATCAACTGGAGAATACTGACAAAAGGTTGGTTTTTCTATTGATTCACCCACCAGCTCCATTCAGATTTTGATCTTGGCAATGACTTTACATGTTGCCCGAGGAAAAAGGTGAAGGACAATGTACCTATCTGCTCCACCATCCTCTCCGACCTATTACCTTTACCCCCACCTCCATCCACCTATTTCACTCTCTGCTACCTTTCC
The DNA here is from genome assembly GCF_020745735.1 of Hemiscyllium ocellatum. Lineage (NCBI taxonomy): Eukaryota > Metazoa > Chordata > Chondrichthyes > Orectolobiformes > Hemiscylliidae > Hemiscyllium > Hemiscyllium ocellatum. The sequence continues at coordinate 51,488,014 of NC_083431.1, forward strand.
CCAAAGCCCCACGTCCCCCTTCCCATTTATCTCTCCACCCCTGAGGCTCCCAGCCTCATTCCTGATGAAGGGCTTTTGCCCAAATGTCGATTTTACTGCTCCTCGAAAGCTGCCTGACCTGTGCTTTTCCAGCACTACTCTAATCTTGACTCTAATCTCTTACATCTCCAGTACCCACTTTCGCCAATGTACTGATTGTTTACTCAAAGAATATTGCAAGTGAGAATGAATCAATAAACCCTATGGCTATGATTTGAAATGCTAACAACTGGACATAAATGCAATGGTGTGCAGCTGTCTAAAGGGATTTTACACAATGGAATCTGGCTATCTGCTGCGTTTTTACACCATAAGGTTTAGACATCTGCTGGGTTTTACATGATGGCAAATTGACACAAATTCAGGGTGCAAACAAAGTTTGAATCACAGCTTGCTTCTAATTGAAAACCACATGTCAGGGTCTATAGAGATGAAAGGCTCTCTACTTTCAATTATAGCACTGAATCCATTTGAACTCTTGCTTGAATACTGAACTCTCAAGTCTAGGAATGGAGCTGGCCACTGGTTAGATTAGAACAGACTACCAGAGTGCTTTCTTCGATATACTATCATATCACTTAGCGATTTGAACTCCCAGTCACAGATCCCAGCAGAAAGCTGAAATAAATTCTGATTTTTTAATCAAAAATCATAAATACATAGTGAGTTTTGAGAAGATTTGTAGCTAAGGTTGAGGTTTGGGATGCAAGTTTGCTCGCTGAGCTGTAAGGTTCATTTTCAGATGTTTTGTCACCATACTAGGTAACATCATCAGTGAGCCCCCAGTGAAGCACTGGTGGTATGGCCCAGTTTTTATTTATGTGTTTAGATTTCCTTGGGTTGGTGATGCCATTTCGTGTGGTGATATCATTCCCGGTTCTTTTTCTCAGGGCATGGCAAATGGGATCCAAGTCAATGTGTTTGCTGATAGAATTTCGGTTGGAGTGCCATGCTTCTAGGAATTTTCATGCATGTCTCTACTTGGCTTGTCTGAAGATGAATGTGAAGGACACCACTTCAGCTGGGATAACACATCCATCCTAGGACAAGCAAAACAGAAATACGTACTCCACAACCACCTGGAGGAGCAGCGCTCCAAAAGCCAGTGCTTCCAAATAAACCTGCTGGACTATAACCTGGTGTTGCGTGATTTTTAACGATGAAGAGAAAGCAAGCTAACGTTTCCAACTCTTCATGACAGCTAAAGTGAATTGTGGAGGGGGCAGCTTTTATGCAATGTGGGGGTGGTGGGGGAGGGGGGGTGGCGGTTGGAGTGCTGGGGATAATTAAGTGATTAAAAATTGAGAAGGGCAGAACAATGCCAGACTTGAAAGAACAGTCATACTGAGGCGGGGGAAGGGGAGACAGGGTGACAGAGAATGTAACAAGCAAGGCAAAATAAAGGGTAGGAATTGGTTCACAATTTAAATGTGTTGAACTCCAGTCTAACACTGGTCTCCTCCCACAACTCTTTTTCTCAATACATCAATGACTGTTTCATGCTCCTGCCTAGACCTTGAAAAGTGTGTTCACTTTGCCTCCAATTTCCACCCCTCTATAACTTTCACACTGTCCATTTCGACATTTCCCTTCCTACCTCTGACCACTCTGTCTCCATATCAGGGAATAAACTTTCCACTGCCATCCACTACAAAGCCACTGACTCCCATAGCCACCTTCACTATAGTTCTTCCTATCCCACGTCCTGGAAGGACTCCATTTCATTCTCCCAATTCCTGCGCCTACATCACATCTGTTCAGTTGATACCACCTTCCTGCTGACATGGCTTCCTTCTTCCAAAACTGTGATTTCCCACCCACTGTGGTTGACAAGGCACTCAACCACATTCGGCTTATCACCTATGCTTTCACCATTAACCAGGAGTTTTCTTAATCAGGTGGTTTCCACACTCTCATATCTTCCCTTGTTTTCCTTAGCTTTCCCTCTATTTCAGCATCTGTTTCTATTTATCACTGTTTCTTTCTTTTATTTGGCTGAAATGGATCAGTTTTATCATTGGAATGATGCTTTGTCATTCCTCTTTACATGTTATATTTCTCTCTTTTCCTTTTTTACACCCTTCAGTTTAAGGACTCACTCTGAACCATCAATTGCCTGTTCCCTCTAAGGATGCCTCTGACCTGCTGCACTTTTACAGCATTTTAGTTTCTCATTTCACAGGAACACAGCACAGCAGCAACAACTTGTTTCTCCTTTGATGAGATCATAGCTGATCGGCCGCCTACCCACTTTCTGAGCTTAGCTCCATGTAGAGAATAGATTGCATGAGGAATCTTTTTTTGCAAAGATTGCTTTATCAAACTCAGTAGAAATAGTCAATGAACAAGTCAGGGTCAACAATAAATCAAGAGTGCCATTCTGGAAAAGCTCAGGCAGCATCCGAGGAGCAGAAGAATCGACATTTCGGGCAAGAGCCCTTCAACAGGAATGAGAGTTGGGGGGGAATAAGAGATAAATGAAAGAGGGTAGGGCTGGGGGGGGGGGAGGTAGCTGGGAATGTGACAGGTAGATGTAGGTGGGGGGTAATGGTGATAGATTGGAGAGGAGTGTGAAGCAGATAGGTGGGAAGGAAGATGGACAGGTAGGACAGGTCATGAGTAGGTGCCAAGTTGGGAACTTGGATCTGGGACATGGAGGGGGGAGAAAAAATGAGGAAACTGGTGAAATTCACATTGATGCCACGTGGTTGGAGGGTCACAAGACAGAAGATGATGCATTTTTCATCCAAGCGTCAGGTGGTTAGGGTGTGGCAATGGGGGAAGCACAGGACTTGTGTGTCCTTGGCAGAGTGAGAGAGGAGTTGAAGTGTTCGGGCACAGAGCGATGGGGTTAGTTGGTGTGGGTGTTTCTGAGATGTTCTCCAGGTGAAAGGGGTAGCCATGGACATCCACATGGGCCCAGCTATGCCTGTCTCTTTTTCAGGTACATGGAACAATCCATCTTCCGGTACCACTCCCCAACTCTTCTCCACTCCATTAATGACTGCATTGGCGCTACCTCGTGCTCCCACAAGGAGTTTGAACAGTTCATCAACTTCACCAATGCATTCCACTCCTACCTTAATATCACCTGGACCATCTTGGACACCTCCATCTTCTTCCTGAACCTCTCCATCTCCATCAACAGTGACTGACTCAACAGACATCTTCTACAAATGCATTGACTCCCACAGCTATCTGGATTACACCTCCTCCCACCTTGCTACCTGTAAAAATGCTATCCCTTATTACCAATTCGTCTGCCACAACTGCATCTGCTTCTCAGAGGACCTGTTTCATCACAGAACACACCAGATGGCCTCCTTCTTCAAAGACCGCAATTTCCCCTTGCACATGGTCGATGATGCCCTCTGGTGCATCTCATCTGCTTCCCATACCTCCGCCCTCGCACCCACCCCTCCAACCGCAACAAGGACAGCACCCCCATGGTCCTCATCTTCCACCCCACCAACCTCCGTATACATCGCATCATCCTCTGCCATTTCTGCCACTTACAAATGGACCCCACCACCCCAACGATATATTTCCCTCCCTAACCCTATCCATATTCCCTCCGCAACTCTCGTCAGGTCCACGCCCCCAACAAACCCACCCTCCCCTCCCGGCACCTTCCCCTGGCAGCACAGAAATTGCAAAACCTGTACCCACACCTACCCCCTCACCTTCGTCCAAGGTCCCAAAGGGGTTTTCCACATCCATCAGAGTTTTACCAGCACTTCCACACATCATTTACTGCATCCATTGCTCCCGATGCGGTCTCATCTACATTGGGCAGACAGGATGTCCAATTGCAGAATACTTCAGAGAACATCTCCAGGACACCGACACCAACCAACCCCATTGCCCCATGGCCAAACACTTCAACTCCCCCAACCATTCCGCCAAGGGCATGCACGTCCTGGGCCTCCTCCATTGCCAAACCTTTACCACCTGAAGTCTTGAGGAAGAACACATTACCTTCTGCCTTGGGACTCTCCAATCACATGGTACCAATTTGGATTTCACCTGTTTTGTCATATCCCCTCCCCCCACCTTATCCCAGATCCAAACTCCCAACTCAGCACTGCCCTCATGACCTGTCCTACCCATCCATCTTCCTTCCCACCTATTACCATTACCCCCACCTCCATCTACCTATCACACTCTCAGCGTACTTGCCCCCATTTATCTCTCAGCTCCCCCCGGCTCACAAGCCTCATTTCTGATGAAGGGCTCTTGCCCGAAACATCAATTCTCCTGCTCCTTGGATGCTGCCTGACCTGCTGCGCTTTTCCAGCACCACACTCCAACATCTACAGGACTCCAACACTTTCTCCCAGGGTCAAAAATAAGTCAGCAGTCACCATAGATACTGTTGCTCATGTAAGAACACACATGAATTCCTCTAAACAATGCATCTTTTGTAGAGTGTGATTGAAACCACATTTGTTCTTCATTCTTTGACTGCCTTCCCCAACATTAATCTATCAATTTAACTTTGAACACTTTACCTGGCATTCAGCCTCTGTCTTTTTGTGTGTTGTTACACAGCGCATCCACACACACTCTATTGTTCCAATGTTAGGACTTGAAGGCTATCTAATACTTTCTATTCCATCTAATGGGGTGAGTTTTCAACTTGAAATCAACCTGACAGAGAGTGGTGGAGGCAGGTACTCTTGCAATATGTAAGAAGCATCTGAGTGAGTATTTAATATACCCGGGCATAGTAGGCTGGGAACAGAGTGCAGGTAAGTGGGATTAGTATAATATAGTGTTCGTTGGTCACAAAGACATGGTGGGCCGAATGGCCTGTTTCAATGCTATAGAACTCTGTGACACCAAGTCTCGACACCGTGTAGATTGTAGTGATTGTAACAAGGTCAGTCAGGTGGACCTCATAGAATATAAGTTCACTGAGTAACTGCCCCAATCAAGGATTCATGGCTAGCAGACAAAAACAGAAATGTCAGACATTGTTTTTTGAAGCACCATCCCCCGTATTACACTCTCTATACTTTTGAAGGGCCTCCTCTGCATTTAATCTATGTATCTAACATTTGCTTCTGTTTTTCTCTTTCTCAAACTCTTGACATCCAGGATTCCCTGGACTTGCTGCTTTGCCCTTCACTCTTAGTAGAACACTCTGGTCCTGGACTCTCATAATACTAGTATTGAAAGACTCCCACTTTCCAAACATAGACTTACCCACAAGTAGCTGTTCCCAGTTTATGTTTGGCAGATCCTGCCTAATGACATTGAAATTAGCCTTCCCCCAATTTAGAGAAAACTTCTGCACTGTTCTTATCCCTTTCCATAATGACTTTGACACTTTCAGAGTTATGGTCACTATCTCAAAATGTTTATTCACTGACATTTCAACCACTTAACTGATTTCATTCCCTAGGATTAGGTCAAGCACTACCCCATCTCTAGCAGGACTATCTGTGTACTGGCACAAAACATTCTTCTGCAGTTACTTTAAAAGAATCCTTTCACATGAAGGAGATCCCAGTTAATGTTAGCAAAGTTGAAATCCCCTATTACAATAGCCCTTACCCTCTCACACCTTTCTGTTATTTGCCTCCTCATCTAATTCTCTCTATTGGGATGTTTGCAGCAAAGTAATCTCTCTTTTTACAAATTTCTAAGTTCTACTCAGATGGCCTCACATGAACAGTCTTCTAAGACATCCTTCCTCATTACTGCAGTGATGGCCTTCTTTACCAACAATGCAATCCCCCCATCTCTCTTATATCACCCCCAATCACACCTTAAACCTCTATAGATTTAGATTTGTTGCCACCTGAACATAAAAAAGTAAAAAATGTTTTCTTGTGTGTTATATGCAAAATATCACTACGCTCTTATGCCATCTTGAAACACTGAATATAATGCAGGATCTTACTGCAACAGACTTCATCTTTCTTTCTTCTTCTCCTTCCTTCCCTGCTGCTCCTCCAGTCACTGCTTGACATTGACTGGGGTCTCTGTAATGGGCTCTGGGGTCTCAGTCACAGGCTTCTGCTGCTGCCACTGCTGCCACTGCTGTGACCAAGCTGGAGCTACGGTCTGGGGATGTATGAATTCCATAACTCCTGCTCCCCATCTGACGCTGCCACTGGTCTGCAGTCCGTCCTTTTCACCGATGCTGCTGCTCCATCCAGCGCCTGGGCTTAACTGCGGAATTGGAGCTTCAGCTCAGTCTATGCGTTCAGGTTGGGCGAGCCAGCCCTGGACCTGCTCGTTACTCTCCAGGACACCCCCGGCTGGGATGGAGCTGTGTCCAACTCATCCTGGTGTTGCTGCCGCTGTCAGTGCCACTGTAGACCTCTTCCGTGACCTGCCACTCTTCAGGTTAATACAGTTTGTGTTTAAATTGAGGTTTCTTTAAGAAGGAAGCTCTTGTGATGAAGAAATACTCTTCAGGGTCTTCCTCCAAACTGTTGTACCTGCTGTTCATAGTGCTGGTCCATCTGCAAAAGGCTCCTTCCGCCAACACTCTCTGTCTCTCTCTCTCTCACACATACACAAAGCAGCAACAGAAATTACAATATTCGGAGCTAACTCCAAGGTTAATGACTGAGACAACTCCTCACAGGGTTTCCCTCTTTGTTTTAAGAAAAAATTGGGACTCTGGAATCGTCTAGAATGTCCTACCATTCCTTCAACCATTTCTCAGTGACTGCCACAATATCATATTCCCACATGCTATTCTATGGTCTAAGCTCATCTACCTTATCAGTCAGGCTCCTTGCATTAAAATTTAGTTTTTCAGTTTTCCCATGTGTCTTAGCATGCCCATGTCTTTTTTGTTTACTGGACTGTCCCAGTATTCATTCTATACCTGATTAAACTTTGTTTCCAACTTGGGGGCAGCACAGTGGCTCAGTGGGTAGCACTGCTGCCAGGGACCCAGGTTCAATTCCCACCTCAGGCGACTGTCTGTATGGAGTTTGCACATTCTCCCCGCGTCTGCATGGTTTCCTCTGGGTACTCTGGTTTCCTCCCACAATCAAAGATGAATTGTCCATAATGTTAAGTGCATTAGTCAGGGGTAAGTGTAGGGGAATGGGTCTGGGTGGGTTACTCTTCACAGCGTCAGTGTGTACTTGTTGGGCCAAACAGCCCGTTTCCAAACTGTACCTAAACTAATTTAATCTAATCATTTATATTCACTCTGTGCCCCATCACCCACTAAAGTAGTTTTAAATGTCCCCAACCTCACAAGCAAACCTCCTTCACAGGAGGCTCCAATAGCACTGATGATGTTCCCTAGCCAGGGAACGAAACGTTTGCAGCAAAAACTTCCAGCTCGGCGAACAGAACCACAACAAGGGTTAAGAAAGGGTGGAGAGCAGAGCATGGAGCTCCAAAATACCAGTCCTTGCCTCAAATCAGCATTTCAGCATTTCATACTGCTGGGCACCATCAACTGTTCTGCAACAAACATTAGGTGAACATGTGATAACTCCTCATCAATATAACATCCAGAGTACTTTATGTGGGAATTATGCATGTATAGCATGGATGTCATTTTGGAATCTTAATGGTCTTGACAGGTCCAAAAAAAATGGCTGCCATGCCACTATTTTTTCTCCTGGCCCCACAAACTGTTACTTCTGGAATAATAGTTTTTGTTATGCAAGAATGTAAATGCATTGTAGGCAGTTCAGAGAAGGCTTACTAGATTCATCCCCTGAATGAATAAGTTGTCTTATCAAGATAGTTTGGATAGGCTGGCCTTGCTTCTCCACTGGAGTTGAGAAGTGTGAAGAACAACTTAGTAGAAGTTTAGAAGATCCTAAATGATCTTGACAAGGTGGACATGGAAAGGATGCTTCCTTTTGTGAATAAATCCAGATCTAGGCAGCACTGTTTGAAAATTGGAGGTAACCCTTTTAGGACAAAGATGAGGAGAATTCTTTTAAGAGTTTTGTAACGCTGGAATACTCTGCAGCGGAAGCTATGTTATTAAATATTTTTAAAGTTAATACTAATTGAGTGTTAATAGGCAGGGGAATCAAGGGATGACAAAGGCAGATGGGAATGTGAAACCCAATACACAAATAGATCAGCTATAAATCTTCATGAACGGCAGAGCAGGCTCAAGTGGCTGAATTTTCTTCTTCTGCTCCTATTTTGTATGTTCATTTACATCGACTCTAAGACTATCAAAGATGTTTTGTTGCAGAAGATACAAACCCTTTAATGCTTCCGTTTTCATTTCCCAAACTCTGATTTTACCCAATTTACACTGTATCTAGCTTCACCACTCCATTGGTATCTGCTGGCTCTGGCCCTCTCCCATTCTCAGGCCCAGTCCCTATCACAATAGGGACTGCATCTGCAGTCCTCACTTTCTCCTATCACAATACTCCAAGACTGTTTCTTGTTTAGATCAAGAATGCTTGAAAAGAGAACACAAAAGCCCAGGGTTGTGACAAAGCAAATCTTGTCTCATTGGAGGATGAGGGATGACCTTATAGAGGTTTATATAACCATGTGGGGCATGGATAAGGTAAATAAATAAGGTATTTTTGCTGGGATGGGGGAGTCCAGAACTAAAGGTCGTATGTTTAGGACGAGAGGGGAAAGATCTAAAATGGACCTGAGGGGCATCGTTTTCACACAGAGGGTGGTGTGTGTATGGAATGAGCTGCCAGAGGGAGTGGTGGAGGTTGGTACAATTACAATATTTAAAAGGCATCTGAATAGGAAGGGTTTAGAAGGATACGGACCAAGTGCTGGCAAATGGGACTAGATTGGGTAGGGATATCTGGTTGGCATGGACGAATTGGAGCGAAGGGTCTGTTTCCGTGGTGTACATCTCTGTGACTCTATGGCCTGAGAGAATTCCATAGCACAATTATTTTACACAAATATATTATCAACCCTTCAGTATTTTTCACTGAGCTATTTTTCTAACAATGGAATACAAATAATTACTTTGAATAAAAGGATTTGCTTCGCCATTTCTAAACCTTGATTTCTAATACCTTTTTCTAATTTTCGCAGGTAGCATTACCATCTCTGACATGCTGTCAGAAAGCTGTGATTTGGAGTACTATCTTAGAGATATAACTACATTATCCAGCCTGAGATTTCATTGTAACAGTGAGTGAGTGCAGGACTGCCTTAGGTTGGACTGAGGAGTGATAAACCAAGATCTTATCAGCCATCTCTAATTAGTGCAAAAAAACTTCAGGTCGTTCAAAAGCACTTTGGAGTCAATTAAGTTCTTTTGAAGTTTAGCCATTTTTGGAATGTAGGGAAATCCAGCAGTCATTTTGCATCCAGTATAGTTCCACAGAGGTAACACGATGAATAATTGTATCATTTATTACAGTGATTTTGGTTAAGAGATAGGTTTGAGCCAGGTAGAACGCCTCTTGTGTGATCATTTATGCCTACTAAAGGTGCAATGGTGCCTTGGTTAACTTGTCATCTAAAACTGCACCTCCAACAGTGCAGTCCTTTTTCAGTGCAGCAGCAAAAGATGTGGTCAAGTTTCTACAATGGAACTTGAATCCCCAACCTTCTAATTCATAAAATTGGGACCATTGACCACGGCTGACACCAGACAAATTAACACCCAGTAAGGCACTTGGTTACAACATCAGCTTGTTTCAGCACATTCATTATGGGAAGGGAAACAGCAGCTAAATGTGGAACAGAAAATGAAAGCTACAATGAAATGGAAATAAATGCAATTCCCACACTTTACAAAAGACAATGACAAATAAACATATCACTATCTGACAACACCAATATCATAATAAAGCAATAAAATTTATTACCTCACTTAGATCCATGCTTCAAGCAGCATTCATTAAAAAGACTTCAGCCAACCAACCCAAGAGAACATCACACTTGTTTAGCACTGTTCAGGAGTGAGCAGGACCCAAAATCACTTGTCTCTGTGCCTCAGGCAAGAATTTCTGCAAAGGCGGAGCTCCTGGCACAGTCAAGGCCAATCTGCACTAAAACTCTGCCATAATAACAGCTGAGGAACAGTTCAATCATCAGCATGCTCTCCATCTGCTGCACTCCTGGTCACCGTGTGACCTGATGCACTGATATTACTGCTGCAAAGGCTATCAGCATCATTGATCATTATCAGATTCTTGTGCAAGAATGGATTGGTACATTTAATGCATTTTCACTGACTCCTGCAGGACAGGAAGTACTGAAATTAGAGAATCTTTAAATGAATATGGGTTAAATTACCTTTAATTAAAAGGATATTTAATCCTTATTGATGGTGTTAAAAAACAGACTGCATTTCTATAGCATCTTCTACAACCTTAGGACATCCCAAAGTGCTTTATAATTAATGAAATACTCTTGAATCTGTTCACAATTGTTAGAAACGTAGCAACAAATTTGCGCCCAGTGAGCTCCCACAAACCATAAGATAAACGATTAGAGATAATATGTCCATTAGCAATGCTGCTTGAGGGAAAAGTATTAGTAGGACTTGGGAAGAATTCGATTGTTCTTCTTTGAATAGTGCCACAGGATCTTCTACATCCTTTGGAATCAATTATTCCCACAAAACACATGGAAACAGAGTCAGAGAGGTATAAAGTTTTTATAGCACAGAAAGAGACCCTCTGGCCCACTGTATCCATCCAACATCCGACTATTCAAATTCTATGTTCCAGCATTTGGTCAGTAGCCCTGTATGCAATGGTGATGAAAGTATCCATCTCAATATTTATTAATTTGTTAATGGTTCCTGCTGTGATGAGATACGCCTTTAAGAGGGATTTGTTCTGTACTGTTTCTCTTGAGGAACCTGATGACTTGATGTTTGCTCCACTGAAAGCAGAGTAAATAGCTTTGGGTTTTTTATAACTTAGACAAAAGAAGCATGAGTGGGTGGAGTCAGCCTCACACACACCTGGGTTTTAGTTTTTGCTTTCAAGTTGGTATGTTTGGAGTTGGAGCTGCTACATACAGCTCTCTCTCCACCACTGCAAATGCTTGAGTTCTCTCTCTATCTCTTTCTCTGTCTCTCTCTGCTGCTAGATTCATTCTGTTGGTATTCTTTCTCAATGGGGGAGATAGCAAGAGAGGGAAATCCAAGTTGCTGAATTTGCCTTTGTCAAGAGTTTATGAGTTGCTGCTATATGGGAATAGTTAATGAGTAGGAGTTAAATTATATACTATCATATTAAGTATTTTGATATTGTTAAAGTTATATCAATTCTTTTTGTTTAAATTTTAACTGTAAGAATAAAATGAGTTTTGCTTAAAGTCTAGTAGTCTGACCAATTGAATCACATCAGAAACACAGCACCTCACACTTGCCTGTTAGGGTCTCGGCTTCTCCTTTATATGTTTTGAGGAGGTTTGGTCTGATCCATAACACTGCTCTTCCAGCCCTTTAGGCAGTGGGTTCCAGGTACTCACAATCTTCTGTGAGACAATTTTTTTTTCTCAAATTCTCTCTAAACCTTCTGCTTATTACCTTGAAACTCTCTGCTTACTGACCCCTCCCCTAAGGGGAAAGCTTTTCTCTGATCCTCTATATTTCCCAGGATTCCATCATTCAACGTATGTTCCCCCTTGCCTTAATTGTCCTCTCAAGATACATCACCTCATAGTCTTCAGGATTAAATTCCATTTGCCATCTTTAGCCCATCTGACCAGCCCATCTATATCCTGCTGTAGTCTAAGGATTTCCTCCTCATGTTTTATCACATTACTAATTTTCTGGTCATCCACGAACTTACTGATCATTCCTCCTACATTCCTGTTAGATCATTAACGCACATAACAAATAACAGAGGACCCAGCACTGAACCTTGTGGTACGTCACTGGACTTTGGCTTCCAGTCGCAAAGTCACCCTTCGACCATCATTGTGCCTCCTGCCACTAAAGCAATTTTGAGTTCAATTTGCCAAACTGTTTTGGATACCATAGGGTCTTAAATTCTGAACTAGTCTGCCATGTGAGACCTTGTCAAAAGTCTTACTGAAGTCAAGTAGAGTACATCAACTGCATTACCATCATCTAAACACCTTGCCATCTCCTTGAAAAAGTCAATCAAATTTGTTAGATACAATTTCCTCCTGATAAAACCATGCTGACTATCCTTGATCAATCCTTGCCTCTCTAAATGAAAATTAATTCCACCCCTCAAGAACTTTTCCCAATAATTTCCCTACAACAGACGACAGGCACCCTAATCCTTACCATGTTTCTTCATTAACAGTATTATACCAATCGGGTTGGAAGACATAACTGATGTTTTCCATGTGTGGTCACCATAGTATGATGTAGGTATAGAAATCAGGGAGTGGGCATGCGAGCAGTTCTCGATGTTAAAATGACTGGCTACAGGAAGATCAGGGTCATGCTTGTGCACAGATTGGACATCTAGTCTGCAATGCAGAGTAGGCCACATTGTGTGCAGCAGAAAAAATACACAAGTTTGGAGGAGGAGCAGGTGAAATGCTGCTCAGGTTTAGGCCATTGGATGGTGAGGAGGTAAAGGGGCAAGTGTTTCACCTTCTGTGGTAACATTGGAAGGGGGCATGGCATTGGTGGTTGAGATATGGACATGGATGTCCTGGAGAGAATGATTCCTGCAAAATGCAGAAAGGGGGAGTGAGGAGAAAGCTGCACAGTTGGAAGGTCAGTACTAAGGGATTACCATACTGCCGGATGGCCAGTGCTGGGGGAGGGCTGCACTGTCAGAGGATCAGTACCAGGGGAGGGCCGCAATGTCGAAGAGTCAGTACTGAGAGGAGAAGATGTGTTGAGTGGTGGCATGCTGCTGGAGTTGTCTGAAACGGCAGAGAATGATCCTTTGAATGCGGAGGCTGGTGGGATGAAAAGTGAGAATAAGGGGTCCCGATCACGCTGTTGTGAGTGATGGGAAGGGGTAAGGGTGGGCTATATTGTATCTGTTCAGATGATTTCCAAAACAGCACTGCTGACATGTCTTTCTTCTTCCATAACCATGGTTTCCCATCCACTGTGTTTGACAGGGCCCTCAACCACATCTGACCTATTGTTCTGCCCTTGCCCATTTCCATCACTCACTCAGGCACATTTATATAATTGATTGCATTTGGGAGCAGCTAGTCAGTTCTAATTTTGTTGTTGCTTTTTAGTCAGTTCTACAGCCTATGGTAATATAGCACAGAGCTAGTCATTATCTCAGAGAAGATAATAATGTATCTTATACTGCGATAATGTAATTAACAGGCTTTACACTAAAGTAACAAAACAGAAAGTGGCGGAGAAATGCAGCAGGTCTGGCAGCATCTGTGGACGTAAAACAGAGTTAATGCTTTATCAGTGGACTTGACACATTAACTCTAATTTTCTTTCCACATATTCTGCCAGACGTGTTGAGTTTCTCAGTTTTTGTTTCAGATCTCAGTACAGCAATTCTGTGTGTTCTTTATTTACTTAAGTTAACTTAATTTAACCTGTTAGAACGTAATAAACTACTTCTTGCCACTCAAGTTCACAAAGGATTATTTGTGGTTAATCCTTCACCACTTAATATGAGTAAGCCCTATAGTTGTATTACAAAAAGGCTGGTGGCAACAACTCTACCCAGAAAGATTCTATCACAACCACGTGCCCACCGTAGTCACAGCTTACAACACTGGGGGAGTAAACTGAAAATTTCAGACCTGAAATTTATCAGACTTTATTAAGTAAAGGACTAAAAGGGTTAAAAAGCCCAAAATGTGTGAACAGAATACAGGATCTAACTGACTGGTGGAAAAAGTGAGGGGCCAACTGGCTCACTCCTGCTCCTATGTTGAGCCAAAGATAAACAGAAAAACCACAATCCAAAGGAAAATAAGTTGCTATACAAAACATAATTCTTCTTGATTAAAGTTTAATTAACTGTCCAAAAGACTGCAACTCTTACTTAGACAGATAATCAACTTGTTCTTGCTCCAACACGCACAAACAATCTGCCAGAAAATGATCCTTCCATGCACAAAGTGAACTCAAGTTCAGTGTTAAAAGAATCATCAATGCTTTAGTGTAGGTGGAGACCATTTGGCCCATCATGCCTGTGTCAGCTTTTGAAAGAACTTCCAATGTACCTTATCCTCCTTCACCTCATTTCTTTTCAATTCCAGTATTTATCAAATTCTGAATTTAATCTCCTTCCAATATCCCTTTGAGCAAATTGCTATACATTTTTTTGCTCCACACAGATTCAGAGCCTCTGATTCTTTTACTAATTATTGTACATCCATAATAATAGGAACAGGTGGATAAAAGGAGGAGTTGGTCCAATTAAGGACCGAGGAAAGGAGTTATACATGAATTTGGGGGCATAGCTGAGGTATGAAACATATCATTTGCAACTGTCTTTACCAAAGAAGATGATGTTGCCCAGATCATAGTTGAAAAGGAGGAAATCATGGTACTAATTTTCATAAGGATGTGGTGTTGGATTGACTGTCTATGCCTCAAGATGAGAAAGCATCAGGACCGCATTGGATGCACCCTAGGAACAGCGAAAAAATTAATATTTGGAAACTCTCTTGTGAATGCATTCATACAATGTGTGTGTTGCTGACACTTTCTGTCCATCCCTGCGTGCCCGGGAGAAGGTGATGGTGAGCTGCCTTTTTGAACTACTGCAGTCTTTGAGGTTCAGTGGCATCTACTAAATGTTACAGAGGGTGTTGCAAGATTTTGACACAGCCAGAGTGAAGTAGCATTGATATATTTCCAAGTCAGGATGGTGAGTATCTTGAAGGGGAACTTACAGGTGATGATGTTCTGTTGGCTTTCTCCTTCCAGATGGAAATGGTTGGGGATTTGGAAAGTGCTATCAAAGGAGCCTTATGAATTTCTGCAGTGTATCTTGTAAATGGTAAAGTGCATTAGCAATGAAGGGAGTGAATGGTATGGACGTGGTCCAATGAAACAGGCTATTTGTCCTAGATGAAACTTAGAAATATAAAAAAAAGGACCCCTTCAAGCCTGTTCAAACCATTTAATATGACCATGATTGATCACCCAAATCAGTACCGTTTCTGTTTTTTCCCTAAATGGTGAGATGATTTCAAACATCCTGAGTGTTGTCAAAGCTGCAGTCATCTAGTCAACTTATCAGTTGTCCATCACACTCCTGAAGTGTGCCTTGTAGATGGTGGACAGGCTTTGGGGAGTCAGGAGATAAGTTGCTCACTGCAGGATTCTGAGACTCTGGGCTGCTCTTACAGCCACATATTTGTGTCCAGCTAACCTCTAGTATGCTTACAATAAAAGATCAAGTGATGGTAATGTCACTGAGTGTCAATATACAAAAAGCATTACAAATCCAACTCAAGTCAGTTACTGCCCTATCTACGTACTCTCAATTATCAGTAAAGTGATGTAAAGTGTCATCAACAGTGATATCAAACTACACTTGCTCGCTGATGCATGTGTTCTACCAAGGTCATTCAGTTCCTGACCTCATTACAGCCTTCAAACATGGAGAAAAGAGTTGAACTCCAAAGGTGAGGTAGAAGTGACCTTAGGTTAGTAAAGGTCAGCATTAAGTGCAGATTTGGCTGAGTATAGAATCATAGAATCCCTACAGTGTGGAAAGAAGCTATTCTGCCCATCAAGTCTGCTCTAGCTCTCCAAAAAGCATTCCACCCAAACCCACCCTCACGCCCCCCTCACCCGATACCCATAACCCCTTTATTATGGGCCAATCTACCTAACCGTTGGACTGTGAGAGGAAACTGGAGCACCTGGAGGAAACCCTTGGGGAGACCGTGCAAATTTTGCACATGCAGTCACCTAAGGGAGGCCCTGGTGCTGTGAGGCGGCAGTGCTAGCCACAATGCCGCCATGCCACCGATGTGTAAATCTGTGACTTTGTAGCCTGGTAAATAGTTAGCCATGTAAATAAAGTTTGGGAGGAAGCAGGAAACAGTTATCTGTGCTCCACAAAAAAAACTTGAGTAACTGAACCACCTGATTCCACCACCCCCCCGCCTCTAAAATGGGAACCACTTCTCCTCCAGCCATCCCACACTCTAAGAAGACTACCTGATATTGTGGAGCATGTGACATTGTTTAGTGTGCAGTCATTAGACTCTATATTATATATAGCCCTTGAGGCTGCATTGCATTGCCATGAGGCTACGTATTGCCTACTTATACATCATGCTTAGGGCAGGCAATCGCCTAGTGGTATTATCACTGGGCTTTTAATCCAGCGATCCAGATACTAATCTGGGGACCTGAGTTTGAATCCTACCATGGCTGATGGTGGAACTTGAATTCTTTAAAAATGAAGTCTACTAATGACTGTGAATCCATTGTCGGGAAAACCCATCCAGTTCACTAACGTCCTTTTAGGAATGAAACTGCCATGCTTACCCGGTCTGGCCTACATGTGACTCCAGTCACACAGCAATGTGGTTGACTCTTAATAAATGCTGACCCAGCCAGCTACGTTCTCAGCTTTTGAATGAATGAAAAGATTGTGCAGCTGCAAGCTGCACACAACTGTGAGACTGCGTTATGGGTGCGGCTGTGAACTGTCCAGGCGTGTTCACAATGTATGGTTACAATAAGCGATTTAACAATGATTGGAAACTGCTCCAAGAATCTAAATAAATGTGATTCAGAGGATGTATTCCTGAAAAAAAAATTGTGGGGAGTCAGCGGTGAATTCGGAAAAGAATTCCTATTTTGACCCACTGGTTGCCAAATGTGCTAAGGGCTCCCACTGATACCAGCTGATGGCCTGATAATCTTCCCAAACACCCTCAGAGAAAATCTACCCTGGTGCATCCAGTTCAGGGCTGATTGGTTATAAATATAACTGGCCAACACCTAGAAGACTCAGTTGGCCATTGACTATGATGGGGCACAAGTCAACTTGTGGGTAAACAAAGCAGGGACCTGGTGATAGGAGGCTTCTGCTCCAAATGACAGTCACAAGGTGTCGGACTCCTTCATGATGAAATATTAAGCACCAGGAAGGTTAGAACTTCCGTTCCACTACCACCAAACCCAGCCCCCAGGGCTGGCACCAGAAGACAGTTATCACCACTAGTGCTAAGAAGGGAAATAAGAGGAGGAACCAGGCTAGGAACAAGAGGCCAAGCATCCACAAGAAGACCATCAAGGATACTGGGATTAGGGGGTTGGGGGGGCCAAGTGGCCCAGAGAGCTGGTAGGTTAGAGCGGCACTGAGAGCCCTAGGCAAGAGGCTAGAAAATGGACGAGGTGCCAAATCCAGCAGCAGAAATGAATTAACTTGAAAAGTAAAGAAATAACCTCACTGCTCTCAGGCTGGTAATTAAAAAAAAAGCCCATGAGCACTGTTAGTGAAATTCATTTTTGAATAATTTAGAAACAGTGCTATTCTTTATGTTCGGTGAATGAGCACCTGTGTTAAACAGTGGACAGGACATTGACAATGATATTAGGCACTGAACTGCCAAAAGCACTTAACCATTATTCAAACGTGACCTTATAGTAACTAATCTGCAAAAACTTCAGCGAAGCTCAAAGCACAATTATTGTGTTGAATCCATCCCCAGAATGCTGTGTAGCCTCAGCCAGAGCTTATTCAAGACCGAGATGGATAGATTTCTAAATATTCAAGATCAAAGGATGTAGGATAGCGAGGGAAAAAGGCAGAAATAGAGGTAGTTAATCAGCTATATCTAGTTGAATGCCAAAGCATGTTTGAGGGCCCGAACAGCCGACTAATCTATTTTCTCCACTGCAAAAATATTCCTCACAGCTTCAACGTTATTTTCTCACTCCCTATCCACACTGACCAATTACACCTAAGGTGAAGACCATCTTTGTTTCTTCAACCCAAAAAACAAGAATTTACCTACCAATATAAACTGTGGCCATAGTTTTTCCTTTTCATAGTTAAAGTGAAGGCTTAAGTCATTGAGTCATTCAGCACGGAAACAGACCCTTCAGTCCAACCAGTCCATCCCGGCCATAATTCCAAATTAAACTAGTCCCACCTGCCTGCACTTGGCCTAGATCCCTCCAAACATTTCTTATTCATGTACTTATTCAAATGTCTTTTAAATGCTGTAACTGTACTCACATTCAACACTTCCTAAGTTCATTCCACACATGAAATCTCTGTGTAATAAACATACCTCTCATGTCTTTTTTAAAATCTTTTCTCACATCTTAAAAATATACCCCCTTGTCTTGAAATCGCCCAAACCAGGGAAAAGACACCTACCATCCACCTTATCTATATCCCTCCCGATTTTATAAACCTCAATAAGCTTCACAAATAACAGGTGGTATCCCCCAGCTCTCCTCTGATGTCCATCCATGCCCCAGATTAGGATAGATCAAGGCACCTCCCACTCTATATTACTGCTTGGTCAGGCAGTTACATTTCTCACCTGCAAAGGAACACAGTTAATCGGGCTCATGTCAGGGTGGGTCCATTGTTTCATCATCAATTGACCAGTTCAGAGCATCAAATGGCTTTGGTTCAGGGAGGTTGGCCCTTCGCCTTCCTGCCCTGAATTCAATTCCTTAGGTGGTAGGAAGTGGATAGGTATCTCCCAGTGCCAACTCACTTGACTCTCTGCCCTTCAAACCACCTTCCCCACCAATTCTGAGAGGTACAAATGCCAGCAAGTATTCTATTTCATAACATTTTGAAGATTTTTAAAACAGCGTTTGATATTGTTTTGATTTTATAGAACCATTGGCACAAATTAATAAACAAGTCACCTGGCAGTTGACCATATTGATCCGGCTGGACTCAACAGTTGGCCGTCTTGCAGATGGCAATGGCCCAGTTGAATAGGCACCATAGCTCGGTAGGACACCACTGGCTGAGAGAGCATTTCCCGACGAACGTTCTTGAAGAGAAAGCTTCCTGCTAGAGAGTTTAGGCCGCGAGGCTATCTTCTTTGTCACGCTGCTTACACTCTTATAAGTTCTGGTGTTGTCCTCATTTACTCCATTGGTATGTGCGCCTCCTTTAGCATTTGACTGGTCTGAGTCCTTGACCCCAGTGCTCTGGCATGCCGTCCCAACATGCCTCAAAGAGGGATCCTCAGACACCTGCACAGCAGCTACCTGTTGTGCCAGGTGCTCCTGCTGAAGCTCTGCCACTTTATCCATCTCTGGGTCTTCTGCATAGCCCCTTTCTGGACCTGAGCTTGACATCATCAAATATGTGGAACGGACTAGATGGAGAAAGCTTTGGAAGCCAACAATTAGCTATCATGAAGTTTTCTTTGGTTAATGGATTTCCAATATTCCTATTGATCTGAAATCAAGAGTCCATCATTAGCAATAGAAAGACAACATGGATAAAGATTCAGTTTATAATAACTAATTTACTAACATATAATCCACGACATCACATCATAAAGGATTATAATATTGTTTATGAATTTGGATTTAAAGTAGAGGCAAATGAATTTTATGGTGCCAGTTCTGTGAAGGTGATGGCTTTTTTTTAAAAGAGGTCAGAATGTCATTTGGAATAGTGAACTAAAAATATTTCCAAGAAAGCACATGACTTAAGTTGGCAAAATAAGCATAGAATTAATTGATCGAATGTTTACAATCCTAGGTTTTATGACACACAGATAAACAAATGGTATGGAGCCACTAATAATTCAGAAGAATCAGATTTCAGTTCAGAAGAACACCATCTTCGCAGTTTGTTAGTTTGTAGAGTCATCACATTTTGAGAGTTTGTAGAAATCTCCCAGCTGTCAGAATAGAAATAAAACTTCTCAGTCTTTAGGCCATTTAAACAGCAAGGGACAGTTAAGTAAGAAATTAGAGTTACGATAGTAGCAATGCTTCATTGGGACTGATTATCCACAAATGATAATGCTGTGGGAAAAGGTTGATTATCTGTTTTTACTAATTATGTTAAAATCTTTCTAAACTGCCATTGAACATGCATTTTTTTCCTCTTCTGAGTAATAAACATCAGTTTACTCTGTTAAAGAGTATTGGTGGCCTCGTGTGAATATGGTTAATGACTAACCAAAATGGTAGGAGACAGTGAGGTCTGCAGATGCTGGAGATCAGAGTTGAGAGTGTTTTGCTAGAAAAGCACAGCAGGTCAGGCAGCATCGGAGGAGCAGGAAAATCGACGTTTTGGGCCAGAGCCCTTCGTCAGATAACCAAAATGGTAACCAAACTGGAAAAGTAAAACTTATGACCTATCAAGCTAGGTTTCATTCTGGGGTCAGACATATCCAATATTACCATTAGTCAGGATCATAGAATACTAAAGGATTAGGAAAATCAGCTCTCTGAAAATGTGTCCAATCAATTAGTTACACTCCCCCACTCTTTCTCAACATACTTGCCAAATATTTATCCAATTCCACTTTGGAAATTATGATAGAATCTGCTGCTGACAATCTTGAGGCAACGCACTTCTGATCACAATTTACTGTATTTTTTTTAAAAATCTTAACCGTCCCTTTGGTTCTTTTGCTAGTTAAGTTGGATTATTTTTGTCTACTTATGGTTCAATGAACCATTTTGGGATTTAATTCAATATTAAATGCATGAGATAAATGCACATCTTTGCAGATATAATTATTATTGTACCTCATTTACTCCACAATAATTTTGAAACCATTCTATCCTTAATCGTTAACCAGTGGGATATATGAACGAGGAAACTTCATTTTACTGTTTAACAGTCTCCCTATACAGCCAGTGATTTGTCTGATTTTACCAGTATGTAAATAGATAATTAAACCAATTGATTTGTAAAATAAGTGGATCTAATCCCATCGGTTTAATCCACTGCATTAGTTTAAAAGTCATACTGTTTCTTCTTGTAAAACTGAACATTATTTGAGTACAATCCATGGTATTAATCAGGCATCAACACAGAAACATTTGTCCATCTCTGGAGGCACCTCTTTTGAACAAGTGCGGTTTATACACAGGAAACTCCTGGATAAAGTGAATCACAGGGAAGACCAAATAACCACAGTCTGAATAACAGTCTGAATAATACCTTCAAATAGACTAATGGAACAATACATTACCCCAGAGAAAAAAAAACTAGACTAAAAGGGATCTTGTGACAGAAATGTATGCACAGTAATGAAAGAAATCAGAATACCCAACAACAGTATAACTCCGTATAATTAAAAGTAACTACATATTATTCTGACTGCTCCTTATTGCAATTCCAATCTATGCATGTGCAACATATTCTCCAAAGCTTTGTACGATATCTTGGGAAGACGTGGAACCAGACACGGCAAATTATTCTAATTACCTTGGGGTTAGGATTTTACTGAATGAGGCTCCAGCCAGCAGAATAATTAAACACACCACTGTTGGCCCGTGAAGATACTAGTCAGCTTCTAGTTCCCGACATTCACATGAATTTCAGAGATAGCACGATGTGATTAAAAAAAACATACTTCAAAATCCTCTGCTGCCTGTGGTTTTGAAAGTGGAATACTCCTCTCTTCCTTTGGGGATCCTCAATACCTGAGAATTTCAAATCCCCAAGATGAAGCGAGGTAATTAACAAGTCAGCTTGAATATGTCCCTATAACTAGCAATGCAGCAGTGAATCAGCTCAATAGCAGCTCTGCCGCTCCTGGGTCCTGCTGCTGCTGCTGCTGTTCCCTCAGTTTCAATAGCTAAAAGAACAGTAAACAATGCAGCATTTCATATCATCGAATCATACAGGAAAGAGAGGGGAAATTCTACTCGCCCACTATGCCACTGAAAGACACGCTGTAGCACAACTCATTGCTATCATCCTATGCTCCATCGCCTTCTTTTTTTAAGATTCCCTACAGTGTGGAAACAGGCCCTTCGGCCCAACAAGTCCACATCGACCCTCTGAAGAGCAACCCACCCAGACCCATTCCCCGACACCTACCGCTATGGACAATTTAGCGTGGCCAATTCACCTGACCTGCACATCTTTGGACTGTGGGAGGAAACTGAAGCACCCGGAGGAAACCCACACAGACACGGGGAGAATGTGCAAACTCCACACAAACACCAGGCGACATTTTCCATCATTTCCACATTTTCAGCAATGACACATCTTCTCCTGCCTCCTTCTGCAACACTCTAGTCCACTCCTTAAACACCACAAATATCCAACCCCCTTCCCATCTAAATTATAAATGTATCTCAGCACCCAGGGACCCAATTATTCCTGCCAGGGCGAAATAGTGATTTGCTTGCACTTCTCTTGATTTAGTCAACGGCATTCACTGTTCACAGTGTGGTTTGCTCTACATCAAGGAGACTAAATACAGATTGAGTAACATTTTTATGGAACATCTAAGTTCTGTCCACAATCATGACCCAAGCTTCTAGGTATCTCTCATTTTCAATGTCTGCTCCCCTCTTCCTCAGGCTCCAACCTCTTGGGCTTTTTTTGCATTGCTCCAATGAAGCTCAGTATACATTTGATGCACACTACCCATCCCTTCATTGAGAGTTGTTAAGTTCTTTGCACTAACAAGTGTTTTGAACAATTTTGTCTTGTGTCCTGTGGGATAGAGACTGTTGGTAATGATAAGGCCCTTGTTATTCTGACTGCTCCCAGTCCATTTTTATTCCTTTCCTTCATCCATTACCATCTCCATGTCTTGCACCTTCATTCTTTTTGTCATTTAATCTTTCCTGCCTACAGCCTTTCTAACTCCTCTTTAGTTTTTCCTCACTTTCCCCATCGTATACTTGCTTAAAAGCCAGAGGGAGAAGCCATGAAAAAACAAGCTGTAGTGCTTGGAAATGAAATCACTGGTTGAACTAAATCTCCATTTTTAAGTATACAAGATGACTCAGATCAATATATCTCATTCGTCAGCTTTACTGTTTTTTTCCCATCTGCGGTTACATCACAAATTTTTTCCAGTTCTGAAGTCATCAAACTGATTCATTAACTCTCCCTTTCTCCAATGATGCTGCCAGACCCCTGTGTACTTTCAGCTTTTTCTGTTCTATTCCATTTATCTACCATGTCTATATATACCCTGATACCCTTGAGGAAACAATTTCAGCAATCCCTATTTTAAACATTAGCCCTCAACATCCACACCATTTGAAAGACAGAATTTCCAATTTCCAGGACTCCTTATTTGAAAATGTCCTCTGATTTCACCCCAAAATTGCTTGGTTTTAATATTAAATTGTTATCCCCTTGTTCTGAATTCCATACCAGAGGATTTTAAAAATTATTTGAAGCAGAGGTACAGGTGATAGAATATATACAACACCTGTCACATTCGGGTTTGTACAGATAGAACTATGAATTCATCACTTTGATATAAGTTGCTGAATATGGAAACTGTGCCATAATGTACATGATTAGAAGTTTTCCAAGATAAAAGGCACTGTAGATTAGATATTTGATACTTCAATAGTTCACACAGATACATAAGGTGACATGAAATGGTATACAGTAATCTCAGAGTATTGAGTATAGGAGTTGGGAGGTCATGTTGCAGTTGGACAGGACATTGGTTAGGCCACATTTGGAATATTGCAATTTGCAATTCTGGTCCCTCTCCTATACAAACAATGTTGTCAAACTTAAAAGGGTTCAGAAAAGATTTACAAGGATGTTACAAGGGTTGGAGGATTTGAGATATAGGGAGAGGCTGTTTCCCCTGGAGCATTCGAGGCTGAGGGGTGACCTTATCGAGTTTTTAAAATCATTAGGGATATGGATAGAATAAATAGACAAAGTCTTTTCCCTGGGGTAGGGGAGTCCAGAACTGGAAGGCATAGGTTTAAGGTGAGAGGGGAAAAACATAAGAGACCTAAGGGGCAACCTTTTCCGACAGAGGTGGTGCATGTATGGAATGAGCTGCCAGAGGAAGTGGTGGAGGCTTCTACAATTGCAGCGTTTAAAAAACATCTGTGTGGGTTTACGGATAGGAAGGGTTTGGAGAGATATGGGCCAAGTGCTGGCAAATGGGACTACATTAGGTTAGGAAATCTGATCGGCATGGATGAGTTGAACAGAAGGATCTGTTTCCGTGCCGTACATCTCTGTGACTCTATGACCCTATTCTGCGCAATCACAAACCACACTATAGCCGTATATTGATAGGTGGCAGAATGGAGCTATTACATTGAGGCAGTACATCTGGTACAAATATGCAGTGAGTAAATCACCAACCTAGTAATCTGGATGAGCTCATATTCAAGTCCTACTACAGCAGTTTGAGATTTTGAATTTGGTTAAAGAATAGATCTGATGTCAGTGCATAATCGCAATGTTAGTGAATTGGTATAAAATCCCACAGATTCATTAACGGAAATTCTGTCCCCCATTCCCAATTTGGTCTTTGTATGACCATCTATGTAAACAGGATTGTTTGTCCTCTGAAACAGTTGAACAGCATTCATATATCAGATCATTACCCAAAGGTCCAAGGAGAAGACCAATGACTACCTTTTCAAGACAACTAGAAATGGGCAATTAATGCCATGGTCACCAGTAATGCCTATGTCATGAGAATGACTGCTTTAGATTCAACATTTTGAATCCTGAATTCAGTTCACAGCTCTGTAATGATGTTTCAGCAACCTGGGAATCAGGAAGGAAAGATGATAAAACAGCTTATACACTGCAGGAAAGGCCAGAATTTCAATGCATGCTACCTTTACTGAGATGCTAGGGTCAAGGGAATGTCCTCCACCTACAAGAACAGGTTGGAACAATTACAAAATAATCTGGATGTACATATTGCAGGCACACTCCCAGCCTGCTCCTGTAGCATACCTGCCCACTTTTGGCCAACTTTTAGTCAGGTTGCATTCCTCCTAGCATCATTTGACACTAATTAGAGAGACAGGGGTGGATACACTGAGGAAACAGGTCTGAAGTTCCTAACACTGAGCAAGGTGCCTCTCTTTCCCACATTATAATTTCCTCTCTCACACCTTAAACCCTCTCTTCCACAAAATTTAAATAATATCTCTCCCAAACCTTGAGCCCCCATCTCTCCCCCAGAAGCTGGTCCCTTCTCTCTCCCACACCCTACACTCCACTCAGCCGAAAACCCGCTCCCACACTGACCCCCTTTCCCACATCCTGATCTCATCTCCCACACCCCTCTCCCCCACACCTTTTCCTTTCTCCCACACTCCAAAACCTCTCCCAAATTACATTTCTCCTACACCTTGACCCCTCCTTCACACCCTGATTCCTTTCTCTATCCCACACCGTGATTCCCCTCCCTTTCTCACACCATTTTCCTCCCTCTCGTCCACATCCTGACCTTACTCCCACACACACACCAATCACATACTCCGATTCATCTTTCATACTCCAATCCCTGACTCTCTCATTCCAGTTCTTCTCTGTCTCCCTCAGCCCGCATACCCATTGATCCCTCTCTCTCCACACCTTCCAATCTCTTTCTCTCCCCCTCCATACTCTGATCTGTTTCCCATCACCCTCAGCCCGATCCCTCCCTCTCTATCCTCCTACACTCCAATCTTGTCTCAGCAGTGTGGATCGAGAAAGCGTCCCATTTCTCACCATCTCCAGTTGCTCTAGCAGCGTGCCTGATAATCAAGTGATTTGGAGGTGCCGATATTGGACTGGGGTGGGCAAAGTAAAAAATCAAACAACACCAGATTATAGTCCAACAGGTTTAATTGGAAGCAATCGCTTTCGGGGGCTGCTCCTTCACCAGGTGTTTCATCACAACCACCTGATGAAAGGGCGGCGCTCTGAAAGCTAGTGCTTTCAATTAACCCTGTTGGACTATAACCTGGTGTTGTCTGATTTTTAACTTGATAATCAAATGTAAATGTTGGCTGAAACCCTACATTGCATCTGTTCTGAGGCCTCTCCTAGACAGCCATCAAGTTTAGGCAATGATTTAGCTTTGATATGGTATCTTTTGCATCGACATCTGTGATTTCATCAATTTACAAATCTGCTAACCACTAGGAATCCCCACTGTCTTCCTAATGGAGTAATTAACAAACAGGTTTATCAGCACATGGTGCAAAATAAATCACTCCAATTGCAGCAATGTGTCACTATCGTGAAATGTCAAGATGTGGAGGTGCCGGTGTTGGACTGGGGTGGACAAAGTTGAAAATCACACAACATCAGGTTTTAATTCAACAAGTTTATTTGAAAATACAAGCTTTCAGAGCGCTGCTCCTTCGTCAGGTAGCTGGTGGGGCAGGATACATTGGACACAATATATAAGTAAAAGATCGAAGTGTTATACAATTGATGTGATGTATTAGACAAACCTAGATGACTGTTAAATCTTTAATCACTTAGAATGGGGATGTAGGTTTCCATTTATTAATATGTAAATCCCAGAATTTCTTTCAAATCACTGCCCCGAGATAACTTTAGGGTTTAACAATATATTTTTAAAAAGTGACATTTCAGTTCAGACAATTCATTAAAGGTGAGAAGTTAGAGTTTATCTGTGTCCCAGCCTGGTGTCAAACTGGTTTTATTTCCAAATACCAATGCAGATCTGCTTCAGGGTTTGTTCCCCTCATTACGCTACTCTAGATCGTGAAACTGCAAGTTGTTAAAAATGGAACTGGTATTGCAATAGATGCTTTAAAATACATGTACTGATGGACTGAATATCCTTGACTGCATTCACTGAACTCAACGCCTTTTTGAAATGCATTTAAAATTCAGCTGAGCAGTAATTCCACCTGGTATTTGGAGTACTTAATGACTGTATAGAAGTGACTCTTTGATCCCAGTACTGTAAATTAGGCTCCCCTTTTAGACCAATAAAATAAGCCAGTGGGGCGTATTTGTCACTTTTGTATTTGACAATCAAAGTGTTAGGTTACAGTGAATCACAAGTATTTGCTCTAATTATTGAGAAAGCTCAGCAAAGCACATCCAGTGGTGGGTGCAAAGGGCTTGATGTCAGGACGAGTTTCTGAAAACATTTCACCATCTGGCAGTTTCTAGACTCCCAGCCTAATGCTTGTGCTAAAGCAGAGGCTGTGTACAGGGAAATAGTGGATAGAATTTGTCAGATGATCCTGTTCACAGCCTGTGAGGACAAGGAGTGCAGCAAAGGGAAATGGTCCAATCCATCAGGAGCTGTCATTTTATTCTGAAGCTGCAGCTCCCCCTGATAATGCAATCTACCAAATGTGAATAGAAAAGTGCTTGCATTTGTATTTCCAACAACATCCCTCTGCCTGACCCCTCTCCATTTCAGGATGATCCCAATATGCTTCACAGCACAATGAAGCACTTTTAAAATGTAGTTACTGTAGTAACGCAAGAATTGCAGTATCCACTCCATGCACTCACAAACAGCAATGTGAAGATGACTAGCTTATCTGTTGTGATCTTGGTTTCATGAATAAACATTTGGCCAGGGTACCTTGGAGAACCTCCCTGTTCTTCTTCAAAATAGTGGCCATGTATCTTTGCTTAATGTCTCATCTGAGAGGTGGGCTTCTCAGACAATGTAGACTTGCTGCTGCACTGTGGGTGTCAAACTCAACTGTATACTCCAGGTCCTTACTATCTTTGACAGCCCCATCGAGAAGCTCAACATCACAGCGAGTTTCCCTGCACATCTGCCTGCGATTGGAAGGGGTTTCACAAAATAAAATGTATTCTACTTGAACTCATTCATTAGCCCTTCCCCCTCTTGTGAGCACAAAACTTGAGCTGCAGTTAATTGTGCCTGAATTTCTCCAGACAACAAGAACGGTCTTAATTCTTAATTATCTCAGCATGAATTCCACTATTGTCAAGAATTGCAGCTGATGACTTCCTTTTCAAACAGAATCTTAACTGTAAAGCCTCCAAGTAAAACCCTGATGATAGTTCAATCTGTGACTGGAAGCAGCTCTCAATATACTGGAAATTTTTAATTGAAAATTTGAAGAAATCTGATGAAAAGTAAATGAGAGATTGTATTAGAAAATTGGTATAATGGGAAAAGGGTGATTCCAAATAACTATGTTTCACAACTCAATTTTTCAGAAAAATGACACTGCTTATTTTTTTATTTGTAATTATTCTAAAGGACAATGCATCATTATTTATGACATTTTGAGAATAATACATCATGCTGGAGGATCATGCTGAATACTATACTTCAGATTTCAACTAAGTCAAAAGCACTCCATTTGTAAAACCTCATCAGGACCTCAGGATATCCCTAAGTGTTACACAACAAATGAAGCACATTCAGTGTGTTACTGTTCACTGTTGCTACTGTTGAAAATTGTTAATACACTGAGATCCCAAAAAACAGCAATGAGAGGACTAACCACTTCATCAGGAGCTCCTTAGGGGAGATGTTTCTAATCAATCTATTTGTACATGTTAATACACACCTCTGCAGAAGGTGGGGCTTGAATCCAGGCCTCCTGCCTCAGAGGGAGGGATACTACCACTGTGCCACAGGAGCCCTACAGTCCCTCAGGGTAGTGTTTTAGGCCCAACTATCTTCAGCTGCTTAATCAGTGGCATCCCCTCCATCATAAGATCAAATGTGGGGATGTTCGCCATTAATTGCACAATATTCAGCAAAATTCTCGACTCATCGGATACCAAAACAGTCCATATCCAAATGTAACAACATCTGAAGAATATCCAAACTTGGGATTAAAAATAGCAAGTAACATTCACACCACACAAATGTCAAGCCCATTATTCACAAGAGAAAACCAAACAGTGGCCTTTTTTACATTCAATCGTGTCACCATCACTGAATCCCTATCAACATCCAGTGGGCTATAATTGACATAAAAAATGAATTGGACCAGCAATGTAAGTGTAGTGGTGAGAAGAGTAGGTCAGAGACTAGGAATACAGTAGCAGGTAACTCACCCCGTGACTCCCCAAAATCTGTTCATCTATATTGCACAAGTCAGAATGTGGTAGAATTTTCCCTACTTACCTAGATGGGTGCAGTTCCAAAAACATTCAAGATGCTTGACACCATCCAAGACCACGCAAACTGCTTGACTGACCCACATCTACAAACATTCAATCTCTCCACTTAGTAGCAACAGTGTACCTTCTACAAGATACAATGCAGAAATTCATCACAGTTTCTTAGACAGCACCTTCCAACCCCACAACCACTTCCATTTAGAAGGATGAGGACAGCAGATATGTGGGAATACCACTCCCTACAAGTTCCCCTCCAAGCCACTCATCATCCTGACTTAGAAGAAATATATTACCATTCCTTCAGTGATGCTGGGTCAAAATGTTGGAATTCTCTTCCTAATGGCATTGTTACCTGCACCAAATGAATTGAAAAGAGTCAAGAAGGCAGCTCACCACCTCCTTATGAGGGTCAACAAGAGATGAGCAAAAAACCTTGGCCCAGTGAGCAATGTCCACATCCCATAAGTGAAGAAAATAAGCCACACATCAATGATTCTAAAGGGCATTGCTTCAAAAACACAACACAGGCATTCCACACAATCATGATATTTCAGAGGTACCAGCTACTATTCTGGGATGTTATAAATTAAGGGTTCTGTAAAGAAACCATTCAGGAAAGAGCAGAGTTGTTTTCCCTAGTATCCTGACCGATATCGATCTCTCACCCAACATCACAGAGGCAAAAATATCTGTTCATTATTATTGCTGTTTGTGGAAGCTTGCTCTACTCAATTTGTCTGCTGTTTTACCTGTATTACAATACTAGGAGAAAGTGAGGACTGCAGATGCTGGAGATCAGAGTCAAAAGATGTGGTGCTGGAACAGCTCAGCAGGTCAGGCAGCATCTGAGGAGCAGGAGAATGCTGATGAGGAGCTTTACTCAAAACGTTGACTCTCCTGCTCCTCAGATACTGCCTGACCGTCTGTGCTTTTCCAACACCACACTTTGTGAATCTGTTACAATACTGACAATATTTCAAACCTACTACATCAGCTGCTCATTGCTTTGGGACATCCTGAAACTGATACCTTATCGTTGACTATGGGCCATCCTGCCCAAATCTTGATTCCAGGAGAGGTTGGATGGTCATGACAATCGGATATACTTCCACCCTGCCAAATTACATGTCCTTCCTGCCTCTGGCCCCACACAGCAAACCATTATTTGTTAAATCTAAAAGCCAATTAGCATGCACTACTCAAAAGAAATGGGGTGGAAGTTGGTTTGTGTTGTGGTGAACTGGATATAAGACGTCCAAGCCAGACCAATTTAACAATGGGACATTCTGACTTCAATCCCTGCTGACCATGTTCACATGGCTAAATTGGTCTGGTTTGGACCTCATTTACATCCAGTTCATGACGCAAATCAACTTTCACCCCATTCCCTGCTAAATTTTGATGATGATCCATTCCTGATGATAGGACTGTGTCCTTATGTCCGTTAAAGATGGTTCACACAGAACATGCAGTTGACACCAAAGGATTTCCTTGAAATTGGATTGTGGAAGCACATTCAGACATATGAGTGGGCAGACAGGAACTGGATGCAGTGCAGCCAGTTTCTGAGTGGGAGTATTCGGAACTTTTTTTTTGCATCCTTGCACTCTGACTTCAGTGGGCCAGAAGTTAACCCTTTACGGGAAATCAGGCTCTTCAAGAGCTCTTCCTGATGAAGAGCTTATGATAGAAACGTTGACTGTCCTGCTCCTCGGATGCTGCATGACCTGCTGTGCTTTTCCAGTGCCACACTTTTCGATCTATACCCTGAGTCAGCAAAATGTGGAAGCAGACTAGGATACACAACACTACATGGCCATAGTTCATCATATCTGCAGAACAGAAACAAAGCTGCAGCAGGATGCTGGGTATAATGAGGCATGCAGGATTACTGCATTCTACAGAAGTACATATAACCAATGAAGCAGACACAGAGGAAACACTCACTCCTCACACCTCACAGGAGAAGTTGTAGAATTACAGTTGTCCTGACAGTTTAAACTGCTTCAAAAGCACATCACCCTCAAAGTGCTATGACTGAGACAGCTCTGGGTGTCACAGATGGTGTTGAGGGAATACAGCAATTAAATCCTAAATACTGTCATTCCAGCCTCCAATGGAAAGCTGCAATAGGTACATTCTCCCACTCTAGCCATAAGAGTTTAAAATACCAGACAATACTGAAGCTAGCCCAGCTCAATTGTAACAATTCTCTGAGGTCTGTTTAATTGGGCTGAATCACTGCTTTGGGAATGAAATTTTGCAGGCCATCATGAACATTACCATTTAATACCACATTACCCCTATGGTTCAGAGAGTGAATGGATACAGGAACAACAGATTAATAGGAACAGCTTAAAATATAGATGGAGCAGTCCTCTGAAAGGTCACCCTTGTCTGAAGCTCCCATCACCAAGATGGGATGCTGGTAGCGAGGCCTGAGTCAAAGCCCCATAGATACTGTAAAGTCTGCAGAGAGTATATTTAGAAATATAAATTGAAAATGGGAGTTACACTTGAAGTAAAAGTGGAACTGTGTGGTTGATCAAGAGATATAACATTTTGGAGAAATTTTCTTTGATATTTTTATGAGACTAGTTTGCACCAGGAGCCTTTGACTTTAAAAACAAACTGCCCAACTTTTAAATACCTTTCAGTATCTTTGTCACAGATCTAAAAGAGTGTATTACTTGAAAGCCAAGCTAGATCTCTCTCTCTCATTCTCTTGGAGAATGGAAGAGAGCCAGCAATTAAAAAACTCTGAAAGGAGGCATTTCTAATTCAAGCAAAAACATAGGGTCCAAATGACTGGCTCCAAAATGACAATCACTGTATTCAACAACAATGTCATATTATTACCAAAAATAAGAAGAACTGTGAAATAGACACCTCATGCCACCTCTTGTGATTTGGACTTTGAATCTACAGATTTTTTTTCCTTTTTGCCTGTATGTTTCCACCCATGATACTTCCGTAGATTGTCAATTGTGTCTGTCTTCTTTGTGAATGAACGTGTGCAATTTGGATTTAAAAGGGAGTTCTACCATACATTTTTTTAAAACATTGTTCACAGGATGTGGGCATTGCTAGCTAGGCCAGCATTTATTGCTCATCCCTAATTGCCGAGAAGGCAGATGAGAATCAACCATATTTCTGTGGGTCTGGAATCACACATGGGCCAGGCAGGTAATGATGGCAGATTACTTCCCTAAAGAATATTAGTCAATCAAATGGGTTTTTCTGACAATCGATAATGGATTCATGGTCATCTTTAGACTCTTAATTTCAGATTTTTATTGAATTCAAATCAATAAAATGCTGCAGCAGGATTTGAACTTGAGACTCCAGAACATTACCTGGGTTTCTGGATTAACAGGCCAGCAATAACATCACGAGACCATTACTTTCCCCTAAATTATTAATAATTAATAATTTGCTTCACCATTTGTTAAAGTATAAGTTTGTTTATCATAAATATGTTTCCTTATTTATTGCTGAAACCTGGTGTGAGCTTCTTTTATCTTAGATAGTGGTCACAGTCAGCAAAGAGTGACTGACGACTTGCCAGTTGCTCGCAGTGGGTATCTGCCGATTCTCATCAGAGATGGCAACATGTCAGTCAAGCAGTACCACATCCTCTTAAAAGAAAGTGCCAGCGCTCCCACCTCAGAACCCACCTGTCTCCACAACAAAATATATCCCAAGATTTTCACAAATGGCTGGGTCCAAAACTAAAAGATAGTCACTACTGATTCAGAAGAAACCTCCTTACCCCAGAGAACAGTCAGAATTAGTTCAGATGAATAACGTAGAGGCATTTAAGAGGAATTGTTGATAATTACATGAGAGAATGGAAGGAGAAATATGATGAAGTTGGCCAAATGGCCTGTCTCTGCTGCAAAGTTTTAAGCAGCTGCATGTGATTCTACACATACAAGTTCATGCACATACACTCAGCACACCATCACGTGCATCATCCCACTTACACACATACTTATACATATTCATATGACCGATCAGGTCATTGAACTTTTTCCAAACAACCTAATTTTGCATGTAGCCAGCCATCACTGACTCCATCAATTATGTTAAAGAAATTGTGGTGTATTGTACAGGTTTACTATTGTAAGTTGAGTTGAAGGAATAAAAGGCAAAAGTGAGGACAGCAGATGCTGGAAACCAGAGTTTAGATCAGAGTGGTGCTGAAAAGCACAGCAGGCCAGGCAGCATCTGAGGAGCAGGAAAATCGACATTTCAGACAAAACCCTTTATCAGGAATAAAGGCAGGAAGCCTCCAGGGTGGTGAGATAAATAGGGATGGGAGGTGGCTGGGGAGAAGGTAGCAAAGAGTACAATAGGTGAATGGGGGTGGGGATGGAGGTGATTGGTCAGAGAGGAGGGTGGGGGAAGGTAACAAAGACTTCACCAGTTTCCTCATCTCCCCTCCCCCCACCTTACCTCAGTTCCAACCTTCCACTCAGCACTGTCCCCATGACCTGTCCTACCTGCCAATCTCCCTTCCCACCTATCTGCTGCCCACACTCCCCTCTGATCTTTCACCTCCATCCCCACCCCCATTCACCTTCTCCCCAGTCACCCACCCCCCCCACCCACCCCTATTTATCTCACCACCCTGGAGTCTTCCTGCCTCTATTCCTGATGAAGGGCTTTTGCCCGAAACATCGATTTTCCTGCTCCTCAGATGCTGCCTGACCTGCTGTGCTTTTCCAGCACCACTCTGATCTAAACTCTTGAAGGAATAAAACACAGGTGTTCATTACAGAAGAAATCAAATGCTTAACAGAATCAAGAAGGGTTACTACTTGTATTTCTGTGGCACTAAACATCCTAAGGTGTTTCATGGGAGCAATTATAAAAACAAAATTTGGCACTGGAATACATACAGCTAAAAGACTTGAAGATCAAAAGCATGATCAAAGAGTAAAGTTTTACGAAGAGATAAAGTGGTAAGGTAGGTAGACCAAGTTTAAGAAAGCGAATTCCAAGCTCAACTAGAGCCCAGGCAACTAATAGTGTGCTCACCAATGGTAGAATGATTAAAATCAAGGGTGCTTCAAGACACCAGAATTGGATAGGATTAGATATTTTGGAGGTTCATGGGGCTGGTAGAAGTTACATCGATCCAGAGGGACAAGGACATGGAGGGATTTAAAATGAGTATGAGAATTTTAAAATTGGGCTATTGTCTAACCAGCAGCTAATATAGTTCAGCAATGATAGAAAAACAGGTCACTAGAAATGGGGCTGTAATTGCTTTCACAATGCTGAAAATGCTGCTTATGTGCTTTATGTAAAAAAAAATGACAAGTTGGAATCCATGAACATCATTTCCACCTCAGTCATCATTACCACCTTCAACATCATTATCCTGTTCTTCATTCACCAACAACAAATAGGCTAAATAGGGCATGAAGGACATGAATACAGTAGTGTTGTTCAACCTCAGATAATGGCTAGGGAAAGACTGCAGGAGAAAATTATAGCTCATTCTTGATTAACAGACAGGCAGTGTTATACTATAAGTGAGTGGAGGAGCTGAAAGAGTTGGCAGAGTAAGTGTGCAAGGTTGAAGCCAGTGCTACAAATTCAGATGAAGTGTCTCTGGGCAATACAAGGAAAGAGAACAGGATCAAACTCTGGGAACACTCACCCATGGGAAACCAAATTGTGGAAGAGGTAGTTGAGAGGTAACAGCATTGGCAAAACATGCACTCAAAAACATGCACTTTAGGGAGCAAAGAAAAATTGCAAATCAAAATGTACCATAATAATTATCACAAAATAGATCTGGGAAAAGTGGCAGTGAGCAGGTATAAATTTAGACAAAGCTGACTGGAAATATAAGCCATGATGAGGAGGTGCCAGTGTTGGACTGGGTGGACAAAGTTAGAAATCACACAACACCAGGTTAAGGTCCAATAGGTTTACTTGGAGTTACTAAGCTTTAGAGTGCTGCTCCTTCGTCAGGTAACTAGTCACTAGCTACCTGATGAAGGAGCAGCGCTCCGAAAGCTAGTGCTTCCAAATAAACCTGTTGGACTATAATGTGGTGTTGTGTGATTTTTAACATGAAAATATAGGGTACATCATATAGTTCAACCTAGCAGCATCAAAATAAATGCATTTTTCATTGGAAGTGCTTTAACTGTGTTCATATTAAAAAATAAAATATTGACAAAGTGCAGAATTCCTGATTCATGACCCAGTTGTTACAAATGCAAATTCTTTCTGGTTTGAGTCTCGTTTTTGCTCATTCGCTTTACATTGTTAAGACCAAAATCATCCAATTAAACTGCTGACAGATCACAGATGCTGCTATGGCAACATCTTTTTGATCACATGCACTAAGGTTTAGCAGAGAACATCTTATTCACAATTCAGATGAAAGGACTTCATATTTGGACATTTACTGAATTAACAAACATTTGACACCATTCAGTAACTAAAGAAGCAATGATCAAAATACTTGTACTGTGCCGATCTGTCAGCATATCACCACTAATTGGTCAAAAACATTACGGTTCACATATTTGCACACACACACACACAAACACACTTGATATCTCCTGTCATTGAGGTGAATTGAAATGAATATTGGGAGAAACTGCCTGTCGCATACCACCATTGCAAGCTAAAGTTACCGGTTCCACGGCTCTGACATTAGAGTCTTAAAATGCAGCTTTTACATGAAGTACCCATAGCTGTGGCAATAATTATTTCAATACGCCCATACTGTAACACATACAGATCACTCCAGGGGTGAAATATAACACATTCACTGCACACCTTCTCCATTCACCAATACGTTTGCTCTCCAACATACCAACAACAAAGGATTCCAATAACTCCAGAAATCTCCAGGCTTCAATTATAAAAGAATGAGGTTGTCTCTGTATTAAATGAACATAGTGAGCCAAGTAACGATACCAGAGCACTATAATTAAGGAAACAATAATTAGCCCAACCCAAGATACTTTATAGAAGAGTAATCAAACAAACACTGGCACTGGGTCAGAGGGGGGTTATTAGATTTGGTGGCAAAAAGGTTGATCAAGGAGTTATATTTTGACTAAAATCATGAACAAACGGGTAATGAAATCTCATTCTTGATCAAGACAAGCAACTCTCTCCCCAACCCTTGCTCTCTCTCCCTTTCTCCCCAACATCTTTTGTCCTCCTGGTCTGACACTGCCTCGAGCAGGGTGGTTTACCTGATGCGACAAAGCTTAGGCTATCGCTTATAAGAAACTGGAAGTAGATAGCATGGCATTAAAGAATCAAACAAATATTTACAACAACTATTACATACAAATATTATAGTCTTCAGACACCCACATTTCTAGGCTTATAATCTGTGAAGTTTCAACAGAGCAGCATTTGCAGCTTCCAATAGAGTTTTATGATTCAAATGATTTCAGGTAAGATGAGATTTTATATCTTTACAGCATCAGATCATATAATATCATGAGTTCATCTCTTAAAGGCATATTACTATAAATGATTGTACAGAACTTGAATACTGTTGAAAAATGCATAGCATGCACTCATCAGGACAACTCGCAAGAAAGTTAGTTTAAAAATCAATGTTTATAAGTCATGAGAAGACAGTTTGCATTGTTGTTAAATGGATTCTGATTGGTAGAGGTGTAACCATGGAACATTCACCAATGATAATGATTGACAGCTAAGTGACAATATTTAAAATCAGGTATGATGACTCAGATGATTAGGGCATTCACAGAGAAGTGAACCAACAAATGGATGTCACCTATTTTGTTGAGTTGAAACAATTGCAGTGCATACAGATTGTTCCTATTTGCAAAGAACACCTGTACATTAATATATGCAATTTCCACGACATGCAAATGTGCTAAATTGCTGGCCCGATTGACCATCCTAAATCACTTGACACTATAATTCTTTGCATATTCAGGATTGTACAGCAAATGTTCAGTTGCACAATTATAATGAATGTTGTATGTTTTGTTGCAAGTTTTACAAGCGTGGGGCGAGTTTGGTTCTTCAACACTGTTTACCACAAATTTATCTTCAATGGTCAGCATACACTTTGGGAGTCCTACAGTTTTGCACTGTAAGATTGGCCTTATCAGCAAGCAAACCTATAATTAGGGCCTGAGCTATTTGTTCATCGTGCAATCTTGATGCTGAGATAGGCCTCATCAAAGCCATTCTGTGAGATAATGGCCTCCCTGACTAGACCATTTCTTGCTGTATACACAAACTCATAAAAGGTATAAAGTCAGTCACTCTTGGTCCTGCAAAGATCCCAGCCTATCTCAGAAGGATAAGGTCTCTCAAACATCTAGCAACAGGTGAAACTAGCTGTTTCATGTTACTACTATGCTGTAGTAACACAAGTGGTCTTTGCCACTAACAGGATGCTGCCATCAAGCCAAAACGTTGTTTCACCTATCACACAAATGAGTAATGTGGTATATGAATTTCAATGCCAATGTTATGCGAGGGATAAAAGTTGTACCTTTTAATGACTGGCAGCTGACATCAAATAGCCTATCCCATCGGCTGTGTTCAACAAACAAGGTACTACTTATATTCAACAAGCCCATGTTTGCAAAACTTGCAACACAGTGACCAACATTAGATATGATTCTGCAATTGGACATTATTTACTGAATAATTCCGAATTTGTGCCGAACTTTAATGGCAACCAATTTAGGATTGTCAGTCAGGATTGTGATGTGGCACATTTGTACTGGAAGTTACATGTATTAATACACAGGGCCCAGTCTCTTCAGGAAGAAAGAACATGTATATGCACTTCACCTGTTCCAACTCAACAAAATAGGTAATAAATGCTTGCTGGCTCATTTCTCAGTACAGTGCCCTGACTAAACAGAGTCAATCCCTGGTTTAAAATCCAAACAAAACCTGGCAGTTAGCTGTCAATCATCATTATTTGGTGAATTATCCATTGCAATCCTTCTACTAATCAGACTCTACTTGCCAACCAATGAGCACTCTCCTATCTTGAACTATAAATGTTGGTTTTCTCCTTTAAATGATATTTTGTGAATTGTCATAACAAATGTCGGATGAAAAGCTTTGACATAGAGACATAACAATACACCTCACTCCAGTCTCCTCTCTACCCACCTATCTATTATTTCCCTTCCATCTTTTGCTTTCCCTTGTCATTCTCTATTCCCACCATCTTGTACCCCTCCCCTCGCTTCCCTCTTGTTTCTCTGTATCTCACTCCCTCAAGACCCTCTCTGAACAGTTACATTTTTGTCACTGTAAAGTCTCCCTTCATCCTGACAGTATTCAATGCAAGCTGCTCTCCCTGGATCGATAATGGAGTCACAAGTACAGGAAATGAGGCAAGAATGGAAGCTATCTGGAATTCAGCAAGGTTTTTGATAAGGCCTGCATGGGAGGCTGATAGCAAAGGTAGGAGACCCTGGGATCCAGCGAAATGTGGCAAATTGGACTGACAGCTGGCTGAGTGGTGGGAAGCAGAGGGTGATGATTAAGGGGTGTTTTTCTGACTGAAGGTCTGTGTCCAGCAAGGTCAATGTTGTGGCCCTTGCAGTTTGTGGTTTATATAAATGATTTAGATTTGAATGTAGCAGGGTTGATCAGTAAGCTTGCAGACATTGCAAAAGTTAGTATGGTGGTAAAAAGTGAAGAGGATAGTTTTAGACTTAAGGAGAACAGAGGTGGGCTGGTCAGACAGGCTGATCAGTGGCAAATAGAATTCAATTCAGATAAATGTGATATGATGTACTTCCACATGATAAACAAGACAAGGAAATAAACGATGAACAGTAGGAACCTTGGAAGCATTGAGGATAAGAGGGATCTTGGTGTACAATTACAACGGTCCCTTGAGGTATTAGAGTCATAGAGATGACAGCACAGAAATAGGTCCTTCGGTCCAACTTGTCCATGCCAACCCCAATCTAGTCCCACGTGCCAGCACCCAGCCCCTATCCCTCCAAATTCTTCCTATTGTCATGGAATGCAGGGAGAACTAGCCATTTGGATACAGAACTGGCTCAAAGGTAGAAGACAGAGGCTGGTGGTGGAGGGTTGTTTTTCAGACTGGAGGCCTGTGACCAGTGGAGTGCCACATGGATCGGTGCTGGGCCCTCTACTTTTTGTCTTTACATAAATGATTTGGATTTGAGCATAAGAGGTATGGTTAGTAAGTTTGCCGATAACACCAAAATTGGAGGTGTAGGGGACAGCGAAGAGGGTTACCTCAGATTACAACAGGATCTGGACCAGATGGGCCAATGGGGTGAGAAGTGGCAAATAGAGTTTAATTCAGATAAATGCAAAGTGCTGCATTTTGGGAAAGCAAATCCTAGCAGGACTTATACACTTAATGGTAAGGTCCTAGGGAGTGTTGCTGAACAAAGAGACCTTGGAGTGCAGGTTCATAGCCCCATGAAAGTGAAATCGCAGGTAGACAGGATAACGAAGAAGGCGCATGGTGTGCTTTCTTTTATTGGTCAGAGTACTGAGTACAGGAGTTGGGAGGTCATGTTGCGGCTGTACAGGACATTGGTTAAGCCACTGTTGGAATA
Source organism: Hemiscyllium ocellatum (assembly GCF_020745735.1). Taxonomy (NCBI): domain Eukaryota; kingdom Metazoa; phylum Chordata; class Chondrichthyes; order Orectolobiformes; family Hemiscylliidae; genus Hemiscyllium; species Hemiscyllium ocellatum. The sequence goes on from NC_083431.1 coordinate 51,527,537, forward strand.
TTGCGTGCAATTCTGGTCTCCTTCCTATCAGAAAGATGTTGTGAAACTTGAAAGGGTTCAGAAAAGATTTACAAGGATGTTGCCAGGATTGGAGGATTTGAGCTACAAGGAGAGGCTGAACAGGCTGGGGCTGTTTTCCCTGGAGTGTCGGAGGCTGAGGGGAGACCTTATAGAAGTTTACAAAATAATGGGGGGCATGGATAGGGTAAATAGACAAAGTCTTTTCCCTGGGGTTGGGGAGTCCAGAACTAGAGGACATAGGTTTATGGTGAGAGGGGAAAGATATGAAAGAGATCTGAGGGTCAACTTTTTCACACAGAGATGGTATGTGTATGGAATGAGCTGCCAGAGAAGTGATGGAGGCTGGTACAATTGCAACATTTAAGAGGCATTTGGATGGGTATATGAATAGGAAGGAGGTAAAAACAATGACTGCAGATGCTGGAAACCAGATTCTGGATTAGTGGTGCTGGAAGAGCACAGCAGTTCAGGCAGCATCCAAAGTGCAGCGAAATCGACGTTTCGGGCAAAAGCCCTTCATCAGGAATGGCTCCTGATGAAGGGCTTTTGCCCTGGCTACAGGCCTCCAGTCTGAAAAACAGTGGCAAATAGAATTCAATTCAGATAAATGTGATATGATGTACTTGCACAGGATAAACAAGGCAAGGTAACAGTATTTTGCCTGATTTCGCTGCACTTTGGATGCTGCCTGAACTGCTGTGCTCTTCCAGCACCACTAATCCAGAATATGAATAGGAAGGGTTTGGAGGGATATGGGCTAGGTGCTGGCAGGTGGGACTAGATTGGGTTGGGATATTTGGTCGGCATGGACGGGTTGGACCAAAGGGTCTGTTTCCATGCTGTACATCTCTATGACTCTATTCATATATCCATCCAGGTGCCTTTTAAATGTTGCAATTGTACTAGCCTCCACCACTTTCACTGGCAACTCATTCCATACACCCAACATCTTCTGCATGAAAATATTGTCCCTTAGGTCTCTTTTATATATTTGTGCAGTGCAAATGTTACTTGACACTTGTCAGTCAAAACCTGGATATTGACCTGGTCTTGTTAGATTCTTGTTAGATAAGGGAATCAAATTTTATTGAGGGTAGTTTGAAATGTGGAATTTGGAACACAACAGATTCAGCCATGATGTTATTGAATGCAAGAGAAGGTTTGAAAGGCTGAATGGCATACTTCTGCTCCCATTTAGCATATGCACATTTTGGTATGAGCAAAGAGACCTTGGTATATATATGCATAAATTATTGAAGTTGACAGGACAGAGTGAGAGACTGGTAGGTTAACAGAACCTACAAGCATCCTAAGCTATAATAACAGAGGCATAGTAAACAAAAATAAAGAAGAACCTTAGAAAAGTTGGCTTGTCCTCAGCTGGAGCTTTTGTCTGGGCACTTCTGGGCACCACACTTTAGGAAAGATGTGAAGGTAATACGGTGCAGAAAAGACTTACAAGAATGGTTCCAAGGTTGAGGGACTTCAGTTAATGGGATAGATTGAAGGCACTTGGGCTCTTCTCAATACAGTAGACACAATTGACAGGTTTTGTAATTATGGTCAGTGTACATTAAGAGAAATTTTCCCACAGGTGAGAAGACCAGATAGAAATTCCTCCAAACCCTGCTTATTCATATACCCATCAAGATGCCTTTTAAATGTTGCAATTGTACCAGCCTCCACCACCTCCTCTGGCAGCTCATTCCACACACGTGCTGCTCTCTGTGTGAAAAGGTTGCCCCTTAGGTCTCTTTTATACCTTTCCCCTCTCACCCTAAACCTATGCCCTCTAGTTCAGGACTCCCCCACCCCAGGGAAAAGACCTTGTCTATTTATCCTATCCATGACTCTCCTGATTTTGTAAATCTCGATAAGGTCACCCCTCAACCTCCTACACTCCAGGGAAAACAGCCCTAGCCTGTTCAGCCCCTCCCCCTCCCGCCCCCCCCCGCCCCATGACTCTATGACTATGACCTCATATTTACCTGAATTAAACTCCAACTGCCACTTCTCAGCCCATTGGCCCATCTGATGAAGATCCTGTTGTAATCGGAAGTAACCTTCTTCACTGTCCACTACCACTCCAATTTTGGTGTCATCTGCAAACTTACTAACCATACCTCTCATGCTCACATCCAAATAATTTATGTACAAGAGGACAAAAAACAGAGGACCCAGCAGCGATCCTTGTGCACTCCACTGGTCACAGGCCTCCAGTCTGAAAAACAACCCTTCACCACTCCCATCTGTCTTCTACCTTTGAGCCAGTTCTGTATCCAAATGCTGAAAATGTGTTGCTCGTTTAAGCACAGCAGGTCAGGCAGCATCCAAGGAACAAGAAATTCGACGTTTCGGGCCAGAGCCCTTCATTAGAGCTCTGGCCCGAAACGTCGAATTTCCTGTTCCTTGGATGCTGCCTGACCTGCTATGCTTTAACCAGCAACACATTTTCAGCTCTGATCTCCAGCATCTGCAGACCTCACTTTTTACCCTGTATCCAAAAGGCAAGTTCTCCCTGTATTCCATGTGATCTAACCTTGCTAACCAGTCTACCATGGGGAACCTTTTGAACGCATTACTGAAGTCCATACAGATCACATTCTTAAGATTTTGTCAAGGGAATTTTTATTTGTGGTTTTCAGGGGCTCCTTTTTCAATCTCACTAATTCCTGAATTACATTTTAGCAGTCATTAAGTAACACTATCTTCTGTGCTTGTGTTGATGTATAGGGAATTTGGTCTTAGAGTTAGCAAAGGAGAATCCTAAAATCCAAGGGTATGGACGTACTTTCTGTTTAAATAGTTTAAGGCAAACAGACACAAACAGACACAAACAAACATGCATGTGCAAAGGCACACTGCACATTCTCAAGCAGCATATGTATATATATGCATATTTACAGAAATACAAATGCAGTCAGTGTTGTTCGAGTGGGTGTTCCAGGATTTTGATCCAGGGCAGTAAAGGAATAGTGATACATTTCTAAGCCAGGATAGGCGTGGCTAGGAGGGCATCTTGCAAGTGGAGGTATTCCCATGTATCTGGTGTCCCTTCCTTCTAGGTGGTAAAAGTTGCAGATTTAGAAGGTGGTATTGAAACAGCTGTTGTTGCCATGCACAGTATGGCAATGGTCCACAAAGCTGCCACTGCTGGTTTTTGGGTAGCTTTCCCATTTCTCAAGGGCTTCTTTTTCAGTTTAACTAACTCCACACTGTATTTTAGCATTCACTATAGTAACAATACTTTCTGTGCTTTTGTTGGTGTAATGGGAATTCAGCCTTGCACAGAAGCAAAATTCATTAATATCCTCAATAATCAGCAATCTATTAAACACAAGCCACAACATAGAAGGAAAGTTTAATTTCCTAGACACCACTGTATTTAATTCAGCACAAGTTTGCAACAAATTTTTTTTTGAAAAAAAGCTGACACACAATAAAATCCACACTTCCAGCAAACTGGTGAGGGCACAGTTAAATGTTAATCTGTAATACAGTGACTGTATTACAAAAAATTCATAATATATGAGACACCTTGGAATGTGATAACATATAAATGTAAATCTTAATGAAATAAAACTGTTTAGCATTGTATAATTAGCACATTGCTCATTACAACAGCATCAATTAAATTTCTCCCCATTCAGTAGCTCCTGCACTTTAATTTAGAGACTCCATATTAATTTGCAAGGAATTCATTACTACAGTTTTTCTGGGTCAAAAATCAAACAACACCAGGATATAGTCAAACAGATTTATTTGAAATTGCAAGTTTTCAGAGCTCAATTCCTCCCTCAGGCATGGTATGGTAGGGAGGTATAAGACACAGTATTTATAAGCAAAAAATTGACAATTTTAAAACTAGCTGCCCTTATTGGATCCTTTAATCAGTTAGGAGGTAGACTGCTGATTAAAATGCAAAATCCAGATTCTTTTCAAGACTCTGTCTCTACATAATTTAAGGTTTTATCAATGTGCAAGGGATGATATCTCAGATTAGACAATGCACTTCAGGTGTGAGGTCCCACTTCATATCTATGTTTGAAGCTGAGGTCCAGTTTTATTTTTGACAGAAAAGAATCTTGAATGAAATAATGCATCCCAGCATGTGTGTCTATGCAGGTGAGAAAGAGAGAGAGAGAGAGAGAGAGAGTGTCTATGTCCATACCTCTGCGTATGTGAATGTGAGTGACAGAGTGTGTGTGTGTGTGTGTGTGTGTGTGTGTGTGGTGCGAGTGAGAGTGTCTATGTTTGTGCAAGTGAGAGAGAGAGAGAGAGGTGTGTTTTTGTGTTGGAGAGGGTTTGTGTAAGTGCGCGAGTGTGTATGCATGAATCTATATGTGGAAATATATAGTATGGTGGGGTTACCTGTAGTGCGACATGAACCTAATATCATGGTTGAGACTGTCCTCATGGGTATGGAACTTAGCTATCAGCGATTTTGCTTTGCTGCATATCTCAAAGTTCACGCTGGAGGATGCTCACCTGAGGATCAGAGGCTGAATGTCCTGGACTGCCAAAGTGTTCCCCTACTGGGAGAGAACGCCCCCTGAGTGTTGATCATTGTGCGGTGTCCATTCATCCATTGTCTGCATGGACTCGCCAATGTACCATACCTCAGGACATCCTTGCCTGCATCGCATAAGATAGACGGCATTGGCCATGTATGTGGTAAGTGGCGTTCCCTCATGTGATGGTAGTTTTCATTTTGATGATCTGACATGTGCTGCAGAGATTGCCATGGCAGGGTAGTGTTGTGGTCGATGTTGTGCTGAAGACTGGGTAGTTTGCTGCGAACAATGGTCTGTCTAAGGTTTGGTGGTTGTTTGAAGGCAAGAAGTGGAGGGGTAGGAAAGGTTGTGGCAAGGTAATCATCATTGATGATATGTTGAAGGCTGCGAAGAGTATGGCATAGTTTCTCCGCTCCAGGGAAGTACTGGATGACGAAGGGTAGCCTATCATTCATATCCCATGTGAGAAGGTCATTACAGTTTTTTGCAGTGGCATGATGGAATTGGCGATAGGTGAGCTAAGCATTGTATCCTGTTCTTATGAGTGCATCCTTCAACATCTTCAGGTGTCCATCACATTCCTCATCATCCGAGCAGATCCTCTGAATACATATTGGGGTGCAAATTTGGTCCCCTTGACCATTCCATGAGTCTGAATGAAGACCCAGTCGTCAAAGCTGAAGAAGTTGTGATTACAAATAAAGCGGATGAGTTGTAGGATGGCATCGCTGCAACAGCATCAGTACTCAATGCCAACAACCAACAAACCTTAGGCAGACTATCGTTCGCAGCCCAGCCTTCAGGACATCATCGATCACAGCGCTACACAACCCTGCCATGGCAATCTGCAGCACATGTCAGATCATCAACATGGATACTACCATCACACATGGGAACACCACCCACCATGTACAAGGCAGTTACTCATGTGAATTGGCCAATGTCTTCTATCTTATACGATGCCAGGCAAGGATACCCTGAGGTATGGTACATTGGCGAGACTATGCTGACACTATGACACCAGATGTATGGACACCGCACAATGATCAACACTCAGCGGGGGATGGGGGGGTTGTGGTGGTGGTTCCCTCCCAGTGGGGAAACACTTCAGCGGTACAGGACATTGAGCCTCCGATCTTCAGGTGAGCAACTCCAGTGCAGACTTCAGGTTATTCAACAACGCAAAATCACTGAGCAGAGTTGATAGCTAAGTTCCGTACCCATGACGACGGTCTCAACCATGATCTTGGGTTAATGTCACACTACATGTAACTCCACCACAGTATATACTCCCACACACAGGCACACGCAGATCCTATCTCACACACAAACACTCACTCATGCACAGTCTCATATATACACATGCACACACATCCACACTTACAAATGTAAACACACTCACTACTCAAATACACTCAGACACCCTTCCTCTCTCACATGCACGCACACATCCTCCCTTCTTTCACATGCACACGCATGCAAACACACACTGTTTTTCTCTCTCTAACTCACCCACATAGGCATGCACGCACTATGGGGAACATTATCTCATTCAAGATTCTTCTCCCGCAAAAACTGGACCTCAGCTTAAAACAGATTCAAAGTGGGACATCACCTAAAGTGCATTGTCTAACCTGAGATTTGGACATTGATAAAACCTTTAATTATCTAGGGATAAAGACTTGAAAGGAATCTGGATTTTGCATTTTGATCAACAGACTACCTTCTAACTGATTAAACGATTCAACAAGGGCAGCTAATTTTAAAGTTGTTAACATTTTGTTTCTAAAAACTGTGAGTACAAGGTCACACGGGCTTTTCACGCTTGTTAGCCCCTCACTCCCTACTGCAGACCCAGTCCAGCAGCTACAACTTTAGGACTCAGCCTGCTTGGTAAGCAGTGGTACTAATGAGTCACTATTTGTAATGGACACTGAACTCCATAACATGTTCATAACAGTTGATTATAACATACTGGTTTCTTGAAGGAGTTCTGGGGCATTGCCTCTGACACTTAGCCTCCACATGTCAGTCATGCTTTAGGCCTTGATGGTCAAGCAAGTATGTCCACAACCTGGCCAAACAGGTTGAGTATCAATTTGAAAATCTTTCCAATACATATCAATGGCAGACAGTAAAAATGGGCAAGATTCCTGGTCAGCAAGAAGATGAAAGAAAATTGAATGTTCTACCATTCTAGTCCATAGCTTCAGACTATAACATAAATGTAAACATGGTGTTGTCAATAGCAACTCAGCCTTGTTCATCACCACTGGCTCAGGAGACCATTTCCGAGATCATGTAACAATCAACCACAATGTACAGGTCTTGACCTAAATGTGGGCCAAACTGAGTAAGATAGAATTATGTGATACACAGGGAGGCCATTTGATTTATCATTCTGTCCTCCGATTTCTTTCCATGAAAGATATCAGTGAATTAGTTGGGAGTTTAAAACAATATAGTGGTTTGAACCATTACTAGCTTTTTATTCCATTTATTTAATTATGTAAATTTAAATTCCGGCAGCTGCAGTAGGAACATTTGAACTCGTACCTCTCAAGAATATTAGTCTGGCTTTCCAGAGTAACAGAATATGCTGCCACAACAGATACAAGCAGTTATGCTGAAATAAATATGTGTATGCAGGTAAGTATATGTACAAGCACACATGCAGCACACACATTATATAGTGTGCATACAGCATTTTAATCGTAGAGCCACACTGTCCTCAGCACGAAGGCAGGTCCTTTGACCCAAACTGTTCCATGCCGACCAAAATGTCTACCCACACTAACCCCATTTTCCTGCACTTGGCCTATATCCTTCTAATCCTTTCCTTTTCATGTGTTTGTCCAAGTGCCTTTTAAATGTAGTTAGTGTACAACCACTTCCACTAGCAGCTCATTCCAAATGTGTACCACCCTCTGTGTAAAAAGGTTGCCCCTCAGGTTCCCCTTTATTCTTTCCCCTCTAACCTTAAACTGATGCCCTCTAGTCTTCGTTTCCCCAACCCTGGGAAAAAGATTGAGTGCATTCACCCTATCCATGCCTCTCATGATCTTATACACCTCAGTCTCCTGCACTTTAAAGAAAAATATCCTAGCTTCCCCAAGCTCTCCCTATAACTCAGACCCTAGAGTCCTGCCAACATCCTTGTAAATTTCTTCTGCACTCTTACCAGTTTAAAAACACCTTCCTATAACAAGGTGACCAAAACTGAACACAATACTCCAACCGTGGCCTCATCAACATCCTGTATAACTGCAACATAACTTCCCAACTTCTATACTCAATGCCCTGCCTGAGGAAGGCCAGTGTACCAAAAACTTTCTTCATTGTCCTGTCTACCTGTGACTCCATTTTCAAAGAACCAGCCACCTGAATTCCAAAGTCCCTCTGTACCACTACACTCCTTAATTCCCCACCATTCATCATGAAACTCCTACCTTGATTTGACTTTCAAATTTACTAATCCTGCTTTGTACATTCTCATCCATACAACAATGGGCCCAACACTGACCTCTAAGGCACTCCACTTGACACAGGCCTCCAGTCCAACAAGCATCCTTCCACTATTACCCTCTGCTTCCTACTATCAAGCCAATTTTGTATCCAATTTGCCAGCTTCCCTGGATTCCATGCAATCTAACCTTCCAGAGCAGCCTACCATGTGGAATTTTATCAAAAGCCTTATTGAAATCCATATAGATTATGTCTGCCAACTTGCCCTTGTCAACCTTCCTGGTCACTTCATCAAAGAACGCTAACAAATTTGTGAGGCATGATCTCCCACTCACAAAGCCATTCAGATAATCCTAATCAAACCCTGCCTTTCCAAATGTATGTACATCTTATCCCTCAGAATCTTCTCAAGTAACCTATCCACCACAGATGTTCAGCTTACCTAGTTGATAGTTCCAGGGTAGGAAGGTTTTTGCAGCCATTTTTGAATAAGGGCACAACACTCACTATCCTCCAGTCTTCCAGGACCTCACCTGTGATTAACAACAATGTAAATATATCAGCTAGGGCCTCCGCAGTTTTGTCTCTAGCCTCTTGCAGTGTCCTTGGACATATCTGGTCAAGACCAGGAATTATGTCCGACTTCACATATTCTAAAACATCCAACACCTCCTTCATTGTGATATTGACTGTCCCCAAGATATCACCACTAACTTTCCCAAGTTCCCAAGTCTTCAGGTCTTTCTCCACAGTACTCCATACAGTAGAAATATTCATTTAGAACCTTGTCCATTTCCTGCGGTTCCACACATACATTTCCACTTTGGTCCTTGAGGGGTCCTATTCTCTCTCTCGAGTTATTCTTTTTCCTTTAATATACTTAAAGTACCTCTTTGGATCCACTCTAATCTTCTCCTCCAAGGGTATCTCCTTTTAGCCCTCCTGATTTCCTTCTTCAGTAAATTCCTGTATTCCCTGTATATCTCCAGGGATTCCTTTGATCCCAGCTGTCTGTACCTGAGCCATGCCTCCTTTTTTCTGGTCAAAGTCTCAATATTTCTCATCATCCACAGTTCCCTATTCCTGCAAATCTTGCCCTTCACCCTCAAAGGAACATACAAACTTTGAACTCTAGCTATCACACTTTTAAAGGCCCCTACTTGCCAGAGGTCCCTTTGCCTGCAAACAAATTATTCCAACCAACCCCTGCAAGCTCCTGTCTAATTCCATCAAAGCTTGCCTTGCCCCAATTTAGAACTTGAACCATTACTTGAATCATTTGAAACATCTCAACATGCTTCAAAGGAGGGTTATAAACAAAATATTACACTTAGTAACATAAGAATTAGGTGAACCCTTAAAAGGTAGACAGAAAGACTAATTTCCCCTGGAAAGGTCAATTACCAGGGGCACATATTTATGGTGATTGATCGAAGGATTGGGGGAATATAAGAAACAAACTTTTTTCGCTCGAAGTGTGTTAAGTGTTTGGATAGTGGTGGCCAGTTTGGTGGTGTAAGCAGAAACTCTCAACAAAAGAAAAGGAATCTGGATCTGTACTTGAAGCATTCTATCCCGCAAGACCAGGGAAGGAGGGACTGTAATGGGCAGATGGTTACTCCTCCACACCCAGAGTAACACGATGGGCTAAATAGTTGTTTTCTCTGCTATAACTTTTTTAAAAAAATTTAACCTGTTATTCTAAGCAGTGTGTTTGAAGATGTTATCACATGCTCTGGAACAGGTGGAACTTGAACCCAGGCCTCATTGTCCAGGGGTAGGGACAGTTAAGAGTCATAGAGATGTACTGTATGGGAACAGACCAATGTTGACCAGATAGCCTAAATTAATCTAGTCCCATCTGACAGCACTTGACCCATATCCCTCCAAACCCTTCCTATTCATATATCCTTCCAGATGTCTTTTAAATGTTGTAATTGTACCAGCCTCCACCACTTCCTCTGGCAGCTCATTCCATACACGTATCACCCTCTGTGTGAAAAAGTTGCTCCCTAGACCCCTTTTAAATCTTTCCCCTCTCACTGTAAACATATTCCCTCTAATTCTGGACTCCGCCACCTGAAGAAAAGACCTGTCTATCTACCTTATCCATGCCCCTCATGATTTTATAAAGCTCTATAAGTTCACCCTTAAGCCTCCAACACTCGGGGGTAACAAACCCAGCCTATTCAGTCTCTCCCTATAGCTTAAACCCTCCAACCCTGGCAACATCCTTGTAAATCTTTCCTGAACTCTTTCAAGTTTCACAACATCCTTCCTATGGCAGGAGACCAGAATTGGACACAATATTCCAAAAGTGGCCTAACCAATGACATCTACAGCTGCAACATGACCTCCCAACTCCTAAACTCAATACTCTGACCAATAAAGGAAAGCATACTAAATGCCTTCTTCACTATCCTATCTACCTGCGACTCTACTTTCAAGGAACTATGAACCTGCATTTCAAGGTCTCTTTGTTCAGCAACACTTCCCTGGACCTTACAATTAAGTGTATAAGCCTTGCCCTGATTTGCCTTTCCAAAATGCAGCACCTAACATTTATCTAAATTAAACTCCATCTGCAACTCCTTGGCCCATTGGCCCATCTGATCAAGATGCCGTTACACTCTGAGGTAACCTTCTTTGCTGGCCACTACACCTCCAATTTTTATGTCATCTGCAAACCTACAAACCATACCTCCCATGTTCGCATCCAAATCATTCATATCAATTAAGAAAAACAGAGGGCCCAGCACTGATGCTTGTGAAACATCACTGGTCACAAGCCTCCAGTCTGAAAAACAACCCTCCACCACCACCCTCTGAATTCTATGTTTGAGCTAGTTCTATATCCAAATGGCTAGTCCTTGTATTCCATGAGGTCTAGCCTTGCTAACCAGACTACAATGAGGAATCTTGTCAAAAGCCATACTGAAGTCCATATAGATCATGTCTATGACTCTTCCTTCATCAATCCTCTTTGTTACTTCTTCAAAAAACTCAATCAAGTTAGTGAGACATGATTTCCCACGTACAAAGCCATGTTGACCATCCCTAATCAGTGCTTACCTTTCCAAGGACATGTAAATCCTATTCCTCAGGATTCCCTCCAACATCAATGTGAGGCTCACTGGTCTTTTCCTTACCACGTTTCTTAAATAGTGGCACCATGTTAGCCAACCTCCAGTCTTGTAGCACCTCACCAGTGACTATCAATGATACAAATATGTCAGCAAGGAGCCCAGCAATCACTTCCCTAACTTCCAACTGAGTTCTAGGCTACATCTGATTAGGTCCTGGGAATTTGCCCATCTTCATGTGTTTTAAGACATCCAGCACTTCCTCCTCTGTAATATGGACATTTTTCAAGATGTCACCATCTACATTCTATATCTTCAATGTCCTTCTACACAGTAATCACGGATGCAAAATACTCATTTAGTATCTCCCCCACACCTTGGATAACACGTAGGTTGCCTTGCTGATCTTTGAGGGGCCTATTCTCTCCCTAGGTCCCCTTTTTTCATTAATGGATTTATAAAATCTGTTTGGATTCTCCTTATCCCTATTTGTCAAAGCTATCTCATATCTCCTTTTGCCCTCCTGATTTCTCTCTTAAGTATATTCCTACTACCTGTAAACTCTTCAAAGGCACTTACAAGCCTTGTCCTTCACCCTAACAGGAACATACTGTCACTGGACCCTCATTATCACATCTTTGAAGGTTCCCATTTTCCAGCTGTCCCTTTATTCCGGCCTCCATTTTCAACAGCAGCAGAAGCAGTGAGAGTGAGGATCAGGGGGCTGCCTGAAATGTAAATTTCCTCTTAAAAGGACTTACCTCAAGTATCAGTGACTCTTGTTTTCAGCAGCAGTGGGAGCGAGGAGAGTGAGGAGCTGAGTGGGAGCGGGGAGAGTGAGGAGCTGAGTGAGAGCGGGGAGAGCAAGGAGCTGAGTGGGAGTGGGGAGAGCGAGGAGCTGAGTGGGAGTGGGGAGAGTGAGGAGCTGTGTGGGAGCGGGGAGTGCGAGGAGCTGAGTGGGAGTGGGGAGAGTGAGGAGCTGAGTGGGAGCAGGGAGTGTGAGGAGCTGAGTGGGTGCGGGGAGAGTGAGGAGCTGAGTGGGAGTGGGGAGAGTGAGGAGCTGAGTTGGAGTGGGGAGAGTGAGAAGCTGAGTGGGAGAGGGAGAGTGAGGAGCTGAGTGGTAGCGGGAAGAGTGAGGAGCTGAGTGGGAGTGGGGAGAGTGAGGAGCTGAGTGGGAGCGGGGGGAGAGAGGGGCTGAGTGGGAGCGGGGAGAGCGAGGAGCTGAGTGGGAGCGGGGAGAGTGAGGAGCTGAGTGGGAGTGGGGAGAGTGAGGAGCTGAGTGGGAGGGGGAGAGTGAGGAGCTGAGTGGGAGCGGGGAGACTGAGGAGAGCGAGGAGCTGAGTGGGAGTGGGGAGAGTGAGAAGCTGAGTAGGAGTGGGGAGTGGGAGCAACTGAGTGGGAGCGGGGAGAGTGAGAAGCTGCGTGGGAGCGGGGAGAGTGAGGAGCTGAGTGGGAGCGGGGAGAGTGAGGAGCTGAGTGGGAGCGGGGAGAGTGAGGAGCTGAGTGGGAGCAGGGAGAGTGAGGAACTGAGTGGGAGCGGAGGGAGGGAGGAGCTGCGTGGGAGCGGGGAGAGTGAGGAGAGTGAGGAGCTGAGTGGGAGCGGGGGGAAGAGAGGGGCTGAGTGGGAGCGGGGAGAGCGAGGAGCTGAGTGGGAGTGGGGAGGGCGAGGAGCTGAGTGAAAGCGGGGAGAGTGAGGAGCTGAATGGGAGCGGGGAGAGTGAGGAGCTGAGTGGGAGAGGGAGAGTGAGGAGCTGAGTGGGAGTGGAGGAAGGGAGGAGCTGCGTGGGAGCGGGGAGAGTGAGGAGAGTGAGGAGCTGAGTGGGAGCGGGGGGAGAGAGGGGCTGAGTGGGAGCGGGGAGAGTGAGGAGAGCGAGGAGCTGAGTGGGAGTGGGGAGAGTGAGAAGCTGAATAGGAGTGGGGAGAGTGAGGAGAGCGAGGAACTGAGTGGGAGCGGGAAGAGTGAGAAGCTGAGTGGAAGCGGGGAGAGTGAGGAGCTGAGTGGGAGCAGGGAGAGTGAGGAGCTGAGTGAGAGCGGGGAGGGCGAGGAGCTGAGCGGGAGCGGGGAGAGTGAGGAGCTGAGTGGAAGCGGGGAGAGTGAGGGGCTGAGTGGGAGCGGGGAGGGCGAGGAGCTGAGTGGGAGCGGGGAGAGTGAGGAGCTGAGTGGGAGAGGGAGAGTGAGGGGCTGAGTGGAAGCGGGGAGAGTGAGGAGCTGAGTGGAAGCGGGGAGAGTGAGGAACTGAGTGGGAGCGGGGAGAGTAAGGAGCTGAGTGGGAGCGGGGAGAGTGAGGAGCTGAGTGAGAGCGGGGAGGGCGAGGAGCTGAGTGGGAGCGGGGAGAGTGAGGAGCTGAGTGGGAGAGGGAGAGTGAGGGGCTGAGTGGGAGCAGGGAGAGTGAGGAGCTGAGTGAGAGCGGGGAGGGCGAGGAGCTGAGCGGGAGCGGGGAGAGTGAGGAGCTGAGTGGGAGCTGTCGAATTGCACTCTGGGGAGGTGAGTGAACCGACATATTTGGGCAGCTGCTGAACCTGAAATACTACACGTGTAGTGTCTTCCACCCACCTTTCTCCGCTAACCAAAAAAAAACAAACACTCTGTAGTGTATTGATAAGGTAAGGATTTTCTATTTCTTTTTTATCGTGTGATAGGACTGTAGTTGTGGGGGGGTTGGATGCACTGCCTGCAACAGTAGTGGACTTGCCAACTTTAAAGACATTTAAGTGGTCATTGAATTGTCATCTGGACGAGAATGGAACAGTGTAAATTGGATGGGCTTCAGATTGGTTTCACAGGTTGGCGCAACATCGAGGGCTGAAGGGCCTGTACTGCGCTGTAATATTTTATGTTCTTATGACTTAGTTAAGCTTAAGGTTAAAAATTGCAGGAAATCTCAGACCTGTGTAATGCTCCTCTTGCTTAATGTGGGAGTTCAGGGACGCAGCTGATGTCCCTGACTCCTTCATGTGCAGAAATGTGTCCAGCTGCAGCTCTTGTTAGACCATGTGACGGCTCTGGAGCTGTGGATGCACACATTTTGAAGCATCTGCGATGCTGGTGAGGTCGTGGATAGTACGTTTAGTGAATTGGTCACACTGCAGATTAGGATTGCTGAGGGACAAAGGGAATTGGTGACCAAATGGCAGAGAAAAAGCAGGAAGGCAGTGCAGGTGTCCCCTGCAGTCATCTCCCTCTAAAACAGGTATACCGTTTTGGATACTTTTGGGGGAGATGGCTCACCAAGGGAGGGCAGCAGTAGCCAGGATCATGGCACCGTGATTGGCTCTACTGTACAGAAGGGCAGGAAAGAGTGAAGGGCTACAGTCATAGGAGATTCAATTATAAGCGGAGTAGGTAAGCAGTTCTGTGCTCGAAAATGAAACTCCCAAATGGTATGTTACCTCCCATATACACAGTCACGGCTGTTTTAGATCGGATACAGAACATTCAGAAGGGGGAGTGTGAACAGCCCGTTGTCATGGTGCGTATAGGCACCAATGATATAGGGAAAAAAACGGGATGAGGTCCTACAGTAGAATTTAGTGAATTAGGCGCCAAGATAAAAATAGGAGCTCAGAGGTAGTAATCTCAAGATTGCTACCAGTGCCACATGCTAGTCAGGGTAGGAATAAAACGATAGGCAGGATGAATGCGTTATTTAATAGATAATGCGGATGGCAGGGGTTCAGATTTTTGGGTCTTTGGGACCAGTTCTGGGAGAGGTGGCATTATTACAAATTGGTCTACACCTGGGCAGGACTAGAACCAATGTCCTTGGGCATGCTTTTGCTAATGCTGTTGGGGAGGGCTAAAACTAATGTGGCAGGGGGATAGGAACCACATGAGGAGGGTGGTGGACAGTAAAGAGGTAGTAACTAAAGCCTGTAAGGAACTAGATAATGAAGTCAGTGTGACTAAGGGGAAGAGTAGGGAGGGAACAGATGATGAACGCAAAGGGACTGGTGATCTGTGGTGCATTTGTTTTAATGCGAGAAATATAGTAGGTAAGGCAGATGAACATAGGGCTTGCATTAATACTTGGGAGTATGATGTTATTTCTATTATGCAACTTGGTTGAGGGAAGGGTATGATTGGCAACTAAATATCCCAGGATATAGATGCTTCAGGTGGGATAGAGAGGGAGGTAAAAGGGGTGGAGGAGTTGCATTACTGGTCACAAAGGATATCACAGCTGTGCTGAGGGAGGACACTGTAGAGGACTTGAGCACTGAGGCAATGTGGACAGAGCTCAGAAATAGGAAGGGGGCAGTAACAATGTTGGGACTGTAATGCAGGCCTCCCAACAGCAAGCGGGAGATAGAGGTACAAACATGTAAACAGATTATGGAAAGATGTAGGAGCAACAGAGTGATAGTGATAGGAGATTTTAATTTTCCAACATTGACTGGGATTCTCTTAGTGTTAGAGGTCTAAATGGAGCAGAATTTATAAAGGGCATCCAAGAGGGTTTTCTAGAGCAGTATGTAAATAGTCAAACTTGGGAAGGGGCCATACTGGACCTGGTATTTGGGAATGAGCCCAGCCAGGTGGTTGAAGTTTCAATAGGGGATTACTTTGGGAATACCGATCACAATTCTATAAGTTTTAGCATACTCATGGACAAAGACAAGAGTGGTCCAAAAGGAAGAATGCTAAATTGGGGGAAGGCCAACTATAGCAAAGAAGCTGGCGGATGTGGATTTGGTTTGAAGGTAAATCCACATTTGATATGTGGGAGCCTTTTAAAGAGAGGTTTATTAGAGTGCAGGACAGGCATTTTCCTGTGAAAATGAGGGATATAAATGGCAAAATTAGGGAACCATGGATGTCAAGTGAAATTGTGAGACTAGCTAAGATGAAAGGTCTGGGCGACTGAAGACAGACGAAGCTTTGGAAGAATGTCAGGAATGTAGGACCAATCTGAAATGAGGAATTAAGAGGACTAAAAGGGGTCATGAAAAATCTTTAGCCAACAGGGCTAAGGAAAATCCCGAAGTCTTTTATTCATATATAAAGAGCGAGGGGTTAACTAGAGAAAGGCTTGGCCCACTTAAGGATAAAGGGGGAAAGTAGAGAAAATGGTTGAGATTCTAAATGAGTACTTTGCATCGATATTCACCAAGGAGAGGGACATGATGAATGTTGAGGTTAGAGATAGATGTTTGATTAGTCTAGGTCAAATCTGTATAAGAAGGAAGGTAGTGTTGAGTATTCTAAAAGGCATTAAGGTGGACAAGTCCCCAGGTCCAGATGGGATCTATCCCAGGTTACTGAGGGAAGCAAGAGAGGAAATAGCTGGGGCCTTAACAGATATCTTTGCAGCATTCTTGAACATGGGTGAGGTCCCAGAGGACTGGAGAATTGTAATGTTGCCCCCTTGTTTAAGAAGGGTAGCAGGGACAATCTGGTTAATTATAGACAGGTGAGCCTGATGTCAGTGGTAGAGAAACTGCTGGAGAAGATACTGAGGGATAGGATCTATTCCCATTTGGAAAAAAGTGGCCATATCAGTGATGGACAACATGGTTTTGTGCAGGGAAGGTCATGTCTTACCAATTTAATAGAATTCTTTGAGGAAGAGACAAAGTTGATTCATGAGGGAAGGGCTGTAGATGTCATATACATACATGGACTTCAGTAATGCATTTGGTAAGGTTCCCCATGATAGACTGATAGAGTAAGTGAAGTTGCATGGTGTCCAGGGTGTACTAGGCAGATGGACAAATAACTAGCTGGGCCACAGGAAATAGACAGTAGTAGAAGGGAGTTTCTCAAAATGGAGAACTGTGACCAGTAGTGTTGAATCACAGTAATTCATGCTGGAACCACTATTGTTTGTGATATCCATAAATGATCTGGAGGAAGGTATGGGTGATCTGATCAGCAAGTTTGCAGATGTCACTAAGATTGGTGGAGGAGCAGACAGTGAACGGAGACTGCCAGAACACACAGCAGAATATAGATAGATTGGACAGTTGGGCAGAGAAATGGCAGATGGAGTTCAATCCGGGCAAATGTAAGGTGATGCATTTTGGGAGATCCAATTCAAGAACAAACTATACAGTAAATGGAAAAGCCCTGGGGAAAATTAATGTACAGTGAGATCTGGGCGTTCAAGTCCATTGTATCCTGAAGGTGGCAACACAGGTTGATAGAGTGGTCAAAAAGGCATACGGCATGCTTTGCTTCATCAGATGGGGTGTTGAGTACAAGAATTGCAGGTCATGTTACAGTTGTCTAGGATTTTGGTTTGGCCACATCTGGAATACTGCGTACAGTTCAGATTGCCACATTACCAAATGGATGTGGATGCTTGGAGAGGGTGCAGTGGAAGTTCACCAGGATGTTGCCTGGTATGGACGCTGCTAGCTATGAAGACAGGTTGAGTAGGTTAGGATTATTTTCATTAGAAAGACTAAGGTTGAGGGGAGACCTGAGTGAGGTCGACAAAATCATGAGAGGTATGGCAAAGAGCTTTTACCCCAGAGTGGAGGACTCAATTTCTAGGGGTCATGAGTTCAGGGTGAGAGGGGAAAAGTTTAAGGGAGATATGTGAGGAAAGTTCTTTATGCAGAGGATGGTGGGTCCCTGGAACATGTTGCCAGGGAAGGTGGTAGAGGCAGGCACCACAGTGTCATTTACATAGATCTAGACATATACATGAATGGGTAGGGAGCAGAGGGATACAGACCCTTAGAAAATAGATGGCAGTTTAGATAGAGGATCTGGATCAGCGCAAAAGAACCGAAGGACCTGTTCCTGTGTTGTAATTTTCTTTGTTTATTGTTCTTTGTTCTTTACCTGTGAACATCCGCCCCACCGCTCCCCCCCTCCCCACCCCCCCAATCAACTTCTGAAAGTTCTTGCCTATTACTGTCAAAATTGGCCTTGCATCAATTTAGAACTTTAACTTTTAGATCTGGTCTATCCTGGTCCATCACTATTTTAAAACTAATAGAATTATGGTCGCTGGCCCCAAAGTGCTCCCCCACTGACACCTCAGTCAACTGCCCTGCCTTATTTCCCCAACAGTAGGTCAAGTTTTGCACCTTCTCTCGTAGGTACATCCACGTACTGAATTAGAAATTTTTCTTATACACACTTGTCAAATTCCTCTCCATCCAAGCTTTTAACACTATGGCAGTCCCAGTCTATGTTTGGAAAGTTAAAATCCCCTACCATAACAACCTTATTATTCTTACAGATAACTGTAGTCTCCTTACAAACTTGGTTCTCAATTTCCTGCTGACTATTAGAGGGTCTACAATGATCAGCCCTTTCTTATTTCTCAGTTCCACGCAAATAACTTCCCTGGACATATTCCCAGGAATATCCTGAGTACAGCCGTAATGTGATCCCTCATCCAAAACATCACCCCCTTCCCTCTTGCCCCTTTTTCTATAGCATTTGTATCCTGGACCATTAAGCTGCCAGACTAGTCCATCCCTGAGTCATATCTCTGTAATTGCTATGGTATCCCAATCCCATGTTCCTCACCATGCCCTGAGTTCATCTGCCTTCCCTATTGGGCCTCTTGCATTTAAATAAATGCAGTTCAATTTACCAGCCCTACTTCATTCTCTGCTTTGTTCCTGCCTGCCCTCACTGTTTGACTTGCTCTTTTTCCCAAATGTACTGGTCTCAGACTGATCTCTTTCCTCACTATCTCCCTGGGTCCCATGCCATCACCTTATTTGTTTAAACCCTCCTGAGTAACTCTAGCAAATTTCCCTGCCAGTATATTAGTTCCCTTCCAATTCATGAGTAATCCATCCTTCTTATACAGGTCACTTCTACCCTAGAATTTTCTCTAAGCTTTCTATGACTCCAAGAAAATTGAGGTCAGATGATTAACGAGTTGGTCAAACACATTGGTTTTAAGGACTGCCCTAATGGGGGAAAGAGGCAAAGGTTAAGGAAGAAAATTACATACCTTGGGCAGAATTGGATTTTAACCAGAATGTTTAAAGAAAGGAGCACAGACTTCCTTTGTGTAGAGAGTGTACTCATTGTATATTGAGCCCCATGTTAATGATTTGCATGACTGTATCAATGTAATATTACCAAGTTTGTTGAGATGACAAAATTAGCTAGAATTGAAAGTGGTAAGGAGGATGTAGAGGCTTCAAAGTGATTTACGAAGGCTGGGTGAGTGGGAAACTACATGGCAGATGGGGTATAAAATAGATAAGTTTGAAGTTATCCACTTTGGTCGGAAAAGCAGAATGGGCGTAGATTGGGAAAGGTTGATGTACAAAGACACCTTGTCGTCCTTAAACACGTTACTGAAAACAAACATGCAAATGCAGCAAGCAGTTAGAAAGGAAAATGGCATGTGCAAACCTCATTATTGCATGAGGCTTACAGCATAGGAGCAGTAAAGGTGTACAGGGCCTTAATGAGACCACACTTTGGAGTATTGTGTGCAGTGCTGATCTCCTTATCTAAGGAAAGGATATACTTGCCATAGGGGGAGATGCAGTGGAGATTCACCATACTGATTCCTTTGATGTCAGAATTATCATATGAGGAGAGATTGGATTGACTAGGCCTGTATTCACTGAAACTTAAAGGAATGAGAGATGATTTCATTAAAATGTATAAAATTCTGACAAGGCTAGAGAAACTGGACATAGGGATGATGTTTCCCTGTCTGGAAGGGTGGAGTCTAGAAAAAAGGTCATAGTCTTAGTTTACAATTAGGCCATTTAAGACTGTGATCATTTCTTCTCTCTGAAGGTAGTTCATCTGTGGAATTCCTTATCACAGAGGACTGTCGAGGCTGGGTCATCAGGCACATTCAAAGCTAAGATTGACAAATTTTGAATCAGTAAGGAAATCAAAGGTTCTGGGGTAAAGGCAGGAAAGTGCAGTTGAGGATGGTCAGATCAGGCATGATCACATTGAATGGTGGTGCAAACTTGATGGGCTGACTGGCCCACTTCTGTCCCTACATCTAATGGCCTGTGGCAGCCAAGCCTCCAAATACACTGAAGAAAGAAATAGATAGATTTCTAGAAATTAAAGGCATCAAGGGGTATAAAGAAAAAACAGGAGCATGGTGACAAAAAAAGATGATCAGCCATGATTATAGTGAATGGTGGAGGAGGTTTAGTAGGCCTAAAGGGTGACTTCTCTTACAATTTTCAATGCTTCTACATCAGGTCAGCAGCTCTCCTAACACCCATTCCAAGCTGCTCACCCTTTATATATCTAGACATTAAATCATCCATTAATAGCCATTACCTCATTCAAACTTTTAGTCTTAATTATTTGTTATATTGAAGACTCTGCTTAACCATACATCAGCATAGATCAGCAAAAATAAAGGGAATGGGACTTACTGCAAGTTAAGATACAGGCAACTGAGTTTTAGATTATCCCATGTTTATGGAGGTAGAATGTAAGAGAGCAACTGGGATGTACTGGAATTGTCAAGTAACAAGGCATGGATAAGGGTTTCAGCAGCAAGAGCTGAGAGAGGCAAAAACACACATGTGCAGATTAAAAAAAAATTACTTCCCCAGTATCATACTAATAACACAACAGGCTCAATTTGAAGCAATTGTTCAAACCTCTATGTAGCCAGAGCAGCTTTTATTCAGCATAGTGTTAATTATTGATTACCTGTAGGAGGGAGTCAGTTCTCTCTTCTCAACTGCTGCAGCTCCTGTGATGTGTGGGCCAGATGCCTGACACAAACAAAGCCAAATAATAAACAGCCAACACAATGGCAGTGCCTGAATGGAGCAGCGTCCTTTACCTGTGATGTTAGTGACAATGGCAGTGGTTGGAGCCTCTCGGCTATGGCACTTCATTCTCCAGTTAATACGTCAGTGAAAACAATCAAATCCACTTGGCAGAAGAGCTTCTGCAGAGATAGAAATCACATTACCTCTGTACGAATCTGCATATTTCTGTTAACTGAAATCTTTCAGTTGCAAATTTCCATTATACTAACACCCTTTCCTAGCCAGCATGGTTTGTGATATTTACAGACTTAATCTAAATTTCTTTCTGCATTCTGTTCCTAGGAGTTTCTGCCAGAATACAGCCTACTGGAAAAACGAAACAGCCTGTGAAGATTGTCCTTTTGAAGGTAACATGCAAGCATTTCAGTGGACAGCATGATCCCACAAACAATAAAACCAGATAATCTGCTTTTCTTCTTCATGAATAAAAGAAAGATCTGCAAATGCTCGAATCTGAAACAGAAAAAGAACCGGCTGGCAAAACTCAGCATCTGGAAGCATCTGTGGAAAGACAGCACAGTTAATGTTTCGAGTCCAGTGAGTTAACTCTGCTTCCTCCTTACAGATGCTGACAGATCTGCTGAGTTTCTCCAACAATTTCTGTTCTTGTTCCTTACTAGTGACATTAGTTAAAGACTAGGGTTTGGCCAGGACACATGGGAAAGCTTGATCCCTTGGACCTTCTTTATAGGAGCTCAGCCAAGTTCTTTACACCCAAGAGGGCAAAGGAAGTTTTGGTTAAAAGGTTCCATCACAAGATAGGTCTCTCTGGCTGAGCAGCAGTTTCCCAGCATTGCACTGAAAGGCAAGCCTGGATTTTGTTCTCATGTTTCATGAAATGAGACTTGAATGCAGAACCAATCAACACCTTTCACATGTTGGGAGCTAAAGAAGCAGAATTTCTGGTCTTGCTCCTACCGAATTCCATCAAAAGAAGATTTCAGTCCTGGCTGATCTATCGTGTGATTATGCTGAGGTATGGACATTTTTCTCTGTGAAAGGTGTTATACAAATTGTTGTTTTACTGAATGCTATTTTAGTTTGGAACAAAGCAACTTTCAGGACAGAAAGAGGCCATTTAGCCCAACACGCTAACACCACATCCCTAAAAGAGCAATTCCATTAGCTCCATTTAGCCACTATTTCCCACAGTAATGCAAATAATTGCTGCACAATCCTAGTGGAGACAATGTCCCATCTCCAAATTGAGGATATCCTCCATCCATCCTACTGTGTGGCACCATCACTGTGCCATTGGGGGCAAACTTTGAATAGATCTAGCAATTCAAGACTGGGCATATATGAGATGCTTTCGGTCATCAGCAGCAACAGAATCATATTCCAAAACAATTGCAACTTCATGGCCTGGCATAACTACCCTTCTCTACCATTACCTTCGAGCCAAGGAATCAACCCTGGTTCAATGAAGAATGCAGGAGGGCATGACAAGAACAGCAACAGTCATACCCAAAAATGAATTGGTTGGCAACAGGAAGCAAAGAGGGGCAGGCAGTGATGTGGGGGGTGCTGCAGGGTTCAGTGCTGGGACCTCAGCAGTTCACAATATACATTAACGATTTGGACAAAGTAATTGGATGCCATATCTCCAAATCTGCAGATGACATTAAGCTGGGTGACAGTGTGTGCTGTGAGGAGGATGCTAGGAGGCTACAGGGTGACTTGGACAGACTTGGTAAATGCAAGCCAATGTGGATAAATGGGAGGTTAATAATTTTGGTCACAAAAACAGGAAAGCAGATTGTCTGACTGGTGGCAGTTGAGAAAAGGTAAGGTACAACGAGATCTGGGTGTCATGGTGAAAGAGTCGCTGAAGGTTGGCATGCAGGTGCAGGAGGTGAGGCAAGCTAATGATATGCTGGCCTTCATAGAAGGAGGAAATCGAGTTTTGGAATAAGAATGACTTGCTGTGGTTATACAGGGCCACTCCTGGAGTATTATGTGCAGTTTTGGTCTTCTAGTTTGAGGAAGAACTTTCTTGCTATTGAGGGAGTCCAACAAAGGTTCACCAGACTGATTTCCAGGATGGCACAACTGACATAAGAGGAAATACTGAATTGACTGGGCTTGCACTCCCTGGAATTCAGACAAATGAGAGGGGGTCTCATAGAAACGTAAAATCTTGATGGGACTGGATGGACAAGATGCGGAAAGAATGTTCCCAATGTTGGGGAAGACCAGAACTAGGATCACAGTCAAAGAATAAGGGGTAAACCATTCAGAGCTGAGATGAGGAAGAATTCCTTCACTCAGAGCGCTGTGAACCTGTGGAATTCTCTTCCACAGGATGCTGTTGTGGCCAGTTCATTAAATATATTAGATATATTCAAGAGGGAGCTGGATGTGGTCCTTGCGGCTAAAGGGATCGAGGGGTACGGAGAGAAAGCGGGAGTGGGATACTGAGATTGCACGATCATATTAAATGGTTAGGCAGACTCAAAAGGCTGAATGACCTACTCCCACACCTAATCTCTATATTTTTATGCTTCTATGAGATATCAAGGCAGTGAAGCTATAACACAGGACTACTTGTGTGCCAAACAGCATCAGTGACAAACGGGCCTAACCAACATCCTGCACAGCCACAACATAACCTCCCAACTAGTATACTCAATTCTCTGACCAATAAAGGACAATATACCTTGTTCACTATCCTATCTACTGTGACTCTACTTTCAAGGAGCTATCAACCTGTACTCCAAGTTCTCTTTGTTCAGCAACACTCCCCAGGACCTTACCATTAGGTATATAAGTCCTGCCAAGATTTGCTTTCCCAAAATGCAAGACCTCGCATTTATCTAAATTAGACTTCGTCTGCCACTCCTCAGCCCATTGGCCCATCTGATCAAGATCCCGTTGTAACTTGAGGTAACCTTCTTCGCTGTCCAGTACACATCCAATTTTGATGTCACCTGCAAACTTATATTACCTCTGATTCTGGTTTCCTTCCTATTGGAAGGATATTGAGAAACTTGAAAGGGTTCAGAAAAGATGTACAAGGATGTTGCCAGGGTTGGAAGATTTGTGCTATAGGGAGAGGCTGAATAGGCTAGGACTGTTCCATTTCTTTTTTTACCTCTATTTTATACTTATTCTTGCTTTATCCTTTGAAATGTCTCATTTTATCAACTTGCCTCCTTTCATTTCTCCCCTCTTCGGTAATCTTCCTTTTCAAACATGCAGTCTCTCCCAGTTGGAAGCAAAAGAGCAGCAGATGAGAATATCATCCACCAAGCCACTTGCCATCCTGACTTGGACATCCCTCAGTTCCTAATAGACACTGGACCAAAATCCTGGAACTCTGTCTCGCAGCATTGAGGGTGTCCTGCACTCCAAATGCTGCAGTGGTTCAAGAGTCAGTTCATCACGTCTGTCTCCAGGGCAATTAGAGATGACAATCAATTTTGGCTTTGAAATAGCAACACCAATATCTCATGAATGAATATTCCTGCACATTTCTGCTCCTGACTCAGGTTCAACTCCCTCTTAGATTGGGCTTCTGTACATTCCCAAGAGTCCTATCAAGGTCTTTACCCCAGACTCATTATAGACAGCAACTTTATTGTCCCACCTTACTCCCTCACCTACATTCCTACCCAGTACAACTACTGAGACTGATGTTCCAATGTCCTTCTTCAAGTAGATTAGCTCTCACTGTCCCTCTCCACTTCTCCCTCTAGAATGTCCATCCATTTGGGAATAAGAACACTGCCATTCTGGAATTTATGGTGGATGACTGCAGCAACCTTATGGAACAGTAACCTGGCTGATGGGTGACAACACCTTCTCCCCAAATGAAAATCCTTTCACCTATATTTTCCATCACTCGTCCTTTGAAGACCATTGCAGAGGCAATGTGACTATTACCACTACAACACATCTTGGTTGGTCCCCTTCCTTCACTTGCACTTTCTCATCCTTTGAGCCCCTCACTTTGTTCCATACCTCACAGCACTCACTAAAAATTCACATTCCCTACTACAAATCCAAGCAACATGAAAATGTTTTCACCAAGATATCTTCCCTCCCTACATAAAAAGAAAAATACTGTGGATGCTGGAAATCTGTGAAAAAAAGAAAATGCTGAAGAAACTCAGCACGTTTGGTAACCTCTGTTGACAGAAATCAGAGTTAAAATCATTCTTCAGAAATACAGACCTCCTGAGTTTCTCCAGCATGTTCTCTTTTTAATATCTGCTCTGCTTTCCTCCCTAAGCCCTTGGCACCAAAATACCTCTCTAGGTCATTTAAAACTGCAGTTTTACTGCACTTTTGATATCCTGGTTCCCACTGAAATCTTTAATCTCTTTCACCTGCCTTCCCAGCTCACCCTTCACCTCTACGATCGTAAGTCACAGGATGTGGAGGTGCTAGTGTTGGACTGGGGTGGACAAAGTTAAAAGTCACACAACACCAGGTTATAGTCCAACAGGTCTATTTGGAAGTACACGCTTTTGGCCTGTTGCTCATTCACCCGGTAACTAATGGGGCAGGATCTTAGGACACAGACTTTATAGTAAAAGATTGAAGGGACGAATACAAGAAAATACAACTGATGCCATATATTGAACAAACATATGTTGCTATTAATTCTTTAATCACTTGAATGAGATGCAGGTTTCAATTGATTAATATGTAAGTCTCAGAACTTCTTTCAAGCCACAGTCCTCAGAACCGAAACAGAACCACTCTGACTCAAGGTTGGCAAACAGATAGACTCTAACCTCACACCTTTATTGCATTGTCTGAGCTGAAATGTCACCTTTTTTTATACTAATAGAACGTTCAGTTATCTCGGGACTGTGACTTGAAAGAAGTTCTGGGATTAATCAATCGAAACTTGCATTCCCATTCTAAGTTCTTAAAGACTTAACAGCAATCTAGGTTTGTTCAATAAATCGTATCAGTTGTATGACATTTTGATCTTTTACTATAAATTCTGTGTCTTATGTATCCTGCCCCACTAGCTACCTAACAAAGTGTTTACTTTCAAATAAACCTGTTGGACTATAACCTGGTGTTGTGTGATTTTTAAATTAAATCACAGGGATAGCTGACTTGAATGGATATGGCAGTCAGTAAGAATTGCTAAATCTGGCTGGGGGACATAAAAACTCTCAGATCCTGCTCCCCTTTGCCAAAACTGCTTAATCTCCAGCCCTCTTTATTTCAACTTATCATCTCAACCCCCTGACTCCATTGTCACTTCTATCCTAATCTCCAACATGTCCTGGAGCTCATCAAATTCTTTGTTTCTAAGTTTGAGCTGTCTCTGCTAGTTCCCTCCCATCCAATAGCTTACCCTTCACTCGAGTTCTGAACTTGTACCTTTCTTCAATTTTTCTCCACCTTGCCTCTCTGAGATACATGAAGCCCACCTCTTGCTCTGTCACCTTATCCCCTTAAAACATCCTAGACATAACTCTTCTCAGTATCAAAAAGGTTTAATCTAGCTTTCCCTCTTGCTCCCCATTTAGCAAATTTTGTAAACAGTTCTCTCTTTAAGTGCTGTCCTTCTCACCCTTAAATTGACAGTCATCACACTTCTGCTCAAACCAACTCTTGACCCATTTGTGATTGCAAACCATCAATCCAATCCAATCTCAGGTATAACTCTCCAGAGTCTTTGAACAAGATGTCACTCCCAAATTCATGCCCATCTTTCTAGGAGTTCCATGTCTGAATGGCACTATTGATTATCATCCTGATGTTCATTGTAAGAAGAACGTAACTTAAGGAGCCAGAAACATCATAAAACGGAGAGACAAGTTTTAAAAAAAGTTGATTCATAAATTTTCAATTTGAGAAGCATGGATTGGGTTATTTCTTGATGGCGGAACTTCAGTCCATTCATCCAGCATGTTAGTCTCTATGAGGGTCAAGTACAAGCTGGATGGGGCCCACTGCATCCTGAGGCAGGCACCAACACTACAAAGAGCATCCCACCCAGACCTACCCCTTTACCCTATCCCTGTAACCATGCATTTCCTGGTACTATGGGCAATTTAGCATGGTCAATCTACCCAACCTGCACATCTTTGGACTGTGAGAGGAACCCGGACAACCCAGAGGAAATCCATGCAGTCATGGGGAGAATGTGCAAACCCCACACAGACAGTCACCTGAGGGTGGAATCGAACCTAGTTCCCCGGCAGCATGAGGCAACAGTGATAATATCTATGCCACCCCGCGGAAATGGATATGGAAATGGAGCTGCGTGTTAAAGTTTTGAGATTTTACTTGCCTGAGAATATTATTTCTTTATCAAGCTGGTTTTAAATTTGGTTTGAACACTTGCAGTGAAAGTTTCCTGTCTATTGCAATTGAAAATGTTTTGAGAAGAAGAACTCGTGCCAGTTTTAACCTTGATGTCAAGCGTCCTTGAGCAAGAGTCTGCAATTAATTGCCACTCTTAAGCCTGTTTGACAGAATGTGATTAAAAGAGCAAGGAGAGTAGGTGTCAGCCATGATTTACTGGGCATAACTCTCACCTCAAAGACAGAAGGCTCTGGGTTCAAACCCCACTCCAGAAACCTAGGTGAGTACACTCTAGTGTGAATGGTATTAAGGGAATGCTGCACTTTCAGAAGTGTTATCTCTCAGATGAGATGTTAAACCAAAAGTCCTGACTTGCCCATTCGGGTCAGCAACAAAGCTTTGCTGGCATTATATGAATTATGACAGCCGAGTGCTCAGTAGTGAGCCAGTCAACTTTCATGCTTCAATCAATATCAGTAAAATAGTTTATCTGGTTATCATATTGTCACTGTGGTTCCCACATTGTGTTTATACTTTACAATTACTTGATTGAATATAACGCACAATAGGACATCTGAGATTGTGAAAGGTTTTATGCAAATCAAGATCCTTCTTTACAGAGCTTGCTTTGAATGCTAAAACAAACAATGGCATGAACTAAATTTAAATTTACTTCAACCCTTGTAAACACAAAATGAAAGGCATGCAATGTATTTTTAAGTCTGAGTTGTGGTCTTAGGGTCACTACTTACATCGTAGCAAAGTAAAGTGTCAACAATGCATTACCCTCAATTAGGACTTAGCACCATCACATACAGGGTTAAAACATTCTGAATACAATTTTGATTTTGATGTACTCCTTGGCACTCTGAAGAACATTAAATTCCACTGCATCTTTTTTCTGCAGAGTCTGTACAGAACTGCTTTGGACCTTTGAACTTACTTATAGTTAATTTATGAATAAAATATATTTTTGAAATTAAAAAATCTGAACACATGCATTTACCTCATGCCTTTAAGGAAATAAATTGTCCTAACATAGTTCACAGGCACTTAACTGGGCACGTCTTGAATTCAGCGACATACAAAGATATTAGTACAATTGAGTAAAAGGTTGATGAAGGAAGTGGGACGATTAAGGAGTCTTAAAGAAGAATGAGAGGAGGAGAATTTTTTTTAGGGCAAATGGGGAGTTGTTCCAGAGCTAAGGACTTCAATTGTTGACAGAAAGACAACCAACGGCAAGTACAGCATCAAGTCCGGAATGCACAAAAAGTCAAAAGCACCAAAATACAATAGTCTCAGAGGATTGTAGAAGATCGGAAAAGACTACAGAGAAGAGGCGGCTTCCCAGAGGGAACTGAACTCAAGAATGTGAATTTACATGTATCGCTGGACTGAAGCTGTTGAAGAAGCCTTCGTGAGTTACTGCAGTGCATCTTGCAAAAAGCACACTGTGTTGCTACTTGGAGGTAAAAGCATAAATGTTACAGTTGATGAATAGGATGCAAATCAAATGGTGACCTTGCCATGGATGGTTGCTGGAGCGGCACCTATCAGGTAAGTGCAAAATTTCCTCACCATCCTGACTTGTGCCTTGTAGATGGTGGATACACTTTTCAGAGTCAGGAGGTGAGTTAATTGCTGTAAGATTCCGAGCCTCCGGCCTACTCGTGTCCAGTTTGGGTTCCGGCAACCACAGGATGTTGTTACTTGGGGATTCAGCAATCATAATGCCAATCGATGTCAAAGGGCGAATGGGGAGATTCTCTCATTGAAGATGGTCATTGTCTCTTACTTTAGTGGCATAAAGTGCTGAACATTGATGATTGTACAATGACTATCCCCACACCTGATTCAATGAAGGAAGGAAGGTCATTGATGAAACAGCTGAAAATGGTTAGACCTAGATATTATAATAAGGAATTCTTGCAGAGATGCCCTTAAGCTGAGATGATTGACCTCTAATAGCCATAACCAATTTTTCTCTGTGCTAGGTATGACTTCAAATGGTGCAGAGGTTTTAATTTGATTCCCATTGACTCCAATCTGCCTAGAGCTCCATGGTGCCACACTCAGTCAACTGAGCCCTTAATGTAAAGGGCAGTGTCTCTCACCTTACCTCTGGCATTCAGTTGTTTTGTCCATATTTGGACCATAGCTGTAGTGGGGAACTGAGTGGCCCTGGCGGAACCCAAATTGGGTGAACAGTGAGCAGGTTATTGTTTATCAAATGCTGTTCCTTAGCACTGTCAACAACAACTCGCAACAGGTAATTGTCCAGATTGGACTTGTCCTGCTTTTTTACACAGGACATATTTGGGTAATTTTCCACATTGACGGTGGATGTCATTGTTGTAACTGTACTGGATCAGGTTGGCTGGAAGTGCAGCACGTTTTGCAGCATTAATCTTTAGTATTATTGAAGGAATGTTGTCAGAGCCCATAGGCTTTGCAGTTACCAGTGCCTTCAGCTGTTTCCTGAGATCATGTGAGCTGATTTGAAATGGCTGAATATTGGTGATCCTGGAGATTTACAGAGGATGTCAAGACAGAGTATCCACTTGGCACTTCTAGCTGAAGATGGTTGCAAATACTTTACGTTTATTAGCAAGCTTTGAGAAGATTTGTAGATCAGGTTGAGGTTCTGGATGTAGGTTTGCTCGCTCAGCTGAAAGGTTTGTTTTCAGGCATTTCATCACCATACTAGGTAACAGCTTCAGTGAGCCTCCGGATGAAGCACTGGTGGTGTAGTCCACTTTCTATTTATGTGTTTGGGTTTCCATGGGTTGGTGATGTCATTTCCTGTGGTGATGTCATTTCCTGTTCTTTTTCTCAGGGGGTGGTAAATGGGATCCAAGTCAATGTGTTTGTTGATGGAGTTCCGATTGGCATGCCGTGCTTCCAGGAATTCTCATGTGTGTCTCTGTTTGGCTTGTCCCAGTCAAAGTGGTGTCCTTCCTCACCCATATGTAAGGATACTAGTGAGAGTGGGGTTTTTTCTTTGGCTAGTTGATGTTCATGTATCCTGGTGGCCAGTTTTCTGCCTGTTTGTCCAATATTGTATTTGTTACAGTTCTTGCAAGATATTTTGTAAATGACATTAGTTTTGATTGTTGTCTGTATAGGGTCTTTCAAGTTCATTAGCCATTGTTTTAGTATGTTGGTAGGTTTGTGGGCTACCATGATGCCAAGAGGTCAGAGTAGTCTGGCAGTCATTTCCAAGATGTATTTGATTTAGAACAGAGGAAAATAACCTATACAGTGTATTCAAAAAGAACAGTCCAAAATGAATTAAGTCCACCAATTTCTTAACAACAAACCCAAACAACAGACAAAACACGTCCAGAAACCCTAGCCACTCTCTCCTATACCAAAGACATCTTGGAAATGACTGCCAGACTACTCAGACCCCTTGGCATCATGGTAGCCCACAAACTCTCAAACACACTAAAACAGCAGCTAATGAACTTGAAACTCCTTATACAGACAACAATCAAAACTAGTGTCATTTACAAAATATCTTGCAAGAACTGTAACAAACACTACATTGGACAAAGACTGAAAACTAGCCACCAGGATACATGAAAATCAACTAGTCAAAAAGAGATATGACCCACTCTCACTAGTATCCTTACATATGGATGAGGAAGGACACCACTTTGACTGGGACAACATATCCATCCTAGGACAAGCCAATCAGAGACACATACGAGAATTCCTAGAAGCATGACATTCCAACCGGAACTCTACTAACAAACATATTGACTTGGATCCCTGAGAAAAAGGACAGGAAATGGCATCACCAGACGAAATGATGTCATGACAGGAAATGACATCACCAACCCACGAAAACCCAAACACACAAATAGAAAGTGGACTACACCACCAGTGCTTCATCTGGAAGCTCACTGAAGATGTTATCTTTCAGCTCAACAAGCAAACCTACACCCAGAACTTTACATTTATCTTTTGCACGTGTGAGCTCCATCACTGAGGATGGGGATATTTGTGGACCCATCCTCCAGTGAGTTGTTCAACTGTTCAGCATCATTCACAGTTGGATGTGGCAGAACTACAGAGATTAGATCTGATCCACTGGTAGTGGAATCATTTAGTTCTGTCTATTGTTTGCTGTGTATGCTTTTTAGTACATGACTGCGAAGTAGCTTTCGCAAGTTGAACTGCATTTTTATGTATATCTGAAGAAGTTTCTGGCATGTCATCCTGCACTCTTTGAACTCATTCACCATCCATTTGAATCAGGATTAATCCCCTGGGTCCATAGTAATAGTAGAGTGGGGAATACATTGGGTCACGGGGCTACAGATGATTATTGAATTCAATGCAAAAACAGAAATTGCTGGAGGAACATAGCAGGTCTGGAAGCATGTGTGGAGAGAAAGTAGGGTTAACATTTCCAGTTCAGTGACCTTTCTTCAGAATTCTGTTTCAGATTTCCAGCATCTTCTGGTCTTTGTTTTATTTGTATGATTGAATTAATTTCTGCTGTTACTGATGGTCCACTGCATCTCATGGATCTCGAGTTTTGAGCTTCAAAATCTGTGCAAAATCTATACCATTTAGCACAATGGCAGTGCCACAGAACACAACGGAGATTATTCTCATTGTAAAGATAGAACTTTGACCCCCAAAGGAACTATGCAATGATCAGTCTTACTTATACTATCATTTTTTAGATGCATCTGGATAGATAAATTGATGAGGATGAGGTCAAATCGACCCTTTCCTCCTCACCTAGGACATAACTTACTCAGGGATAGTGAAGGTGATGTCTGGCACATTGTAAGGTACAATTTTGAGTATGATCAAATTAGTCTGTTGCCTGACTAATCTATGGGACTGCTATACTAAAACTCCAATCCAGCACCATTAACCACAGTTTGAAGCGATCCCTTTAACCAGAGCGGAGCCCTCCAACCAGAACTTGAGGCAACCCCTTTAACCAGAGCTGAGCCCTTTATCACAGTCCATGTTGGTCTTATTAACCAGAGCCCAAGTCTGAACTAAATCCCAGAATCCTCATTGTAGCAACAGCTGAGCAATTACTGCAGTATCACTGTTGACATCTTACAAAAATAAATTTGTTATTTCTGTTACATTACCATGACAACCAAACAATAAAATATTAACTTTGAAAATCAATGGCTCTGATCCTTACTCAACTTGCATTGCTACTTCTCAAAGTGCAATGCAAAAGAATTAAACTCCTACATGATTAGATAACAGCTTCTCAGACTATTGACATTTCCCACAGAATTAGACTTTTTTCACTGATATCCAATATTCTGTGACACAGCAGCCAGACTGCAACTCCTTTACAGTTCAAGTACTACACAAGCAGAATATAAACAATTATATTTTTAATCTAATCTCACCCATACTGCACACAATAACAACCAAGGAATTATGGCAATCTTTCTTGTAAATTTTCAGGATAAACACTCACTGGTTGGGCCTGGATTTATTATCCATCTCTAAATGCTTTGGAAAAGTGCTGGTGAGTTGCCTTCTTGAACCATTGCAGTTCCTACAGCATACGGACACCGTGTTAGGGATGAAGATCCAAAATTTTGACCCAGCTCCACTGAAAGGACAGTTCCAAGTCAGGATGATGAGTGACTAGGAGATTGAACTGTAGGTGATGGTGTTCCCATGTATCTGCTACCTTTTTCCTTTTAGATAGTAGCGTTCGTGGGTTTGGAAGGTGCAGTTGTAGGAGCTTTGGTGAGTTGCTACAGCGTATCTTGTAAATGATGTATGATGTAGCTACTGAGCATCAGTGGTGGAACGAATGAATGTCAAAGGTAATGGATGGGGTGACAATTCAGAGGATTGCTTTGTCCTGCATGGTACAAGGTTTCTTGAGTGTTGCTGGAGTTGCACCTATCTAGGCAAGTCGGGAGTACACTGACTCGTTGCTTTCTATTAATCACTACCTGTGGATCCACATAATCAGGAGATTGACTGCAGACCAATCTTTTTATTTTCCAAATGCCTCTTACAGTCTGATGACACAGTACTTCGCTGTAGATCAGAGTTACATTGGAGTGTTATCTACGTTTTTCATTAGCTGCGGGAAGTCTGTGCTTCTATCCCCCACGGAACATAAGGCTTTGATTTCCATCACATTTCTGACCTGTGCCTTGTAGATTGTGGAAAGCCCTTGGGGATTCAAAGGTGAGTTAATTGCTGTAGGATTCCCCATGACTGACCTGCTCTTGAAGCAACAGTATTTAAATCGTTGGTACAGTTCAGTTTCTGTAAATTATTAATGCACTGAAGGAATGCCAAGGAGTTCAGATTCAATGGGCCTAATTTTAATCTCACTACTGGCCATTTTTAATGAGTACCAGATGTTAAACTACTGCTTAGCTGTCTCAAAGTCCAGCCAAAGAATGAAATGACTGCAGTATGGAATGGTTTCAGTTACAGCCATGCTGTTATGTTTTTGACATTTTAAAAAATTGTGTTAGAGTGACTTGGAAAGGATTGCCAATTTGCTGATCATGAAAAAATGGTGGTGGTGCGAAGGGTTCAATTTGGGGTTCCCTGATGGGAAGGTTATCAATACCTGAGAGTGCAGTTCAGCAATATTACGACAGATACAGGAAAAATTTATATTTATCCTGGTCCTGACAATGGCAAGGGAGCAAATTACAGAGATCCAAGTAAATCTGATTTAATCGTTACCTGAGTAAATCAGCATCTCCCTAGAGAGTGTCACAGCTCACTGAAGTAGCACTGTTCACCGTCTTCATGCAATATTCCCAATGTGTTTTCTTTTTATAAGACTATGTGTTGTAGAAGCAGACGTAGGGCACTCTACTCCTTCAACCATTCAATGAGATGGTCTAATAATCACAGACTCCACTGTTCTGCCTTTTCCTCACATATTGATCTCTTTACTGATTAAAAATCTCACAATTTTTGATATATTTTATGATCTACCTTCAATAGCCCTATAGTAAATTCATTACTCTCAAGAGACAAAATTCTTCCTCACCTGTCTTAAACGGGCAACCTCTTATTCTGAAATTATGGCCTCTGGTCCTAAAGTCTCCCAAAAGGGTAAACAACCTCTCCACATCAAGCTCCAATGAACTTTGTGTATTTCAATAAAGTTGCTTCTTATTCTTCTAAATTCCAATGAGTACAGGCCCAACCTATTCAACCTCTCCTCGTAACCTTCTCTAGTTTCCCTCCAATGGCAACATATTTTTCTTTAGCCAAGGGACCAAAATTGATCACAGTATTCTACCAGTGGTCTAAATAGTCAAATAGTTGGAGTATCAACATTGATTCCAATAGCACTCCACTAATTACAGGTCACCATCCTGAAAATACACCCCCTGTCCAGACTCTATCTTTTATTATTTAGCCATTCCAATTTCTAGACCTAGGCTAACAGAAAATTTAGGGCGGTACGGTGGCACAGTGGTTAGCACTGCTGCCTCACAGCGCCAGGGACCTGGGTTCAATTCCCGCCTCAGGTGACTGACTGTGTGGAGTTTGCACATTCTCCCCGTGTCTGCGTGGGTTTCCTCCGGGTGCTCCGGTTTCCTCCCACAGTCCAAAGATGTGTGGGTCAGGTCAACTGGCCGTGCTAAATTGCCCGTAGTGTTAGGTAAGGGGTATATGTAGGGGTATGGGTGGGTTGCGCTTCGGCGGGTCGGTGTGGACTTGTTGGGCCGAAGGGTCTGTTTCCACACTGTAAGTAATCTAATCTAATCGAAAAATAGAGACCAGGTTTTGCACTTAACAAGAATTACTATCTAGTACAAATAAATAGATTCTATTACAAGTAAACAACTGTGAATTGTCAATATGTAACTCTATATAAACTCTAAAGCCCTTATCAACTCACCTTATACAAATGTAATAGACACAGACAAAAAAAAAGTGTATTATGATGGAGGGCAAAACTGGGAAGGCCCTGTAAATATAGTTTGCTGACATGATCCTTTTGGCTTGCCAGGGCTTACAAAACTGCAGTCATTCTTCTCCGGGTACATTCCATTTCCTTGCAGGAGGCACAGAGTGACTGGTTCATAAATTAGAGTCTTTTAGTTACTAGTTAAAAGCTTTAGCTTACAGGCAACTGTGAAGCAGGATAAACTGTCTTTCTTCAGACCTTCGGAATTTCTTACTGCACGGAGAGAGAAATAGAAATACCACTTCCCCTTTTGGGGATCTAAAAACTTCTGACTTTATCATTCACAACTACAAGTATTCAGCTACACAAGAGCCAATCACATAGCCTGGGTCAGTTTACTCCCAGGTCTCATTTAAACATGCCAGGCCCTACTCTCACCTGAATTCAGACCCAAATGGGAAAAGACAGTTAAAAGAAAACAATAATTTTTGGAAGTGAATGTACTGATCATACTAGAGCTCAATTTTGAGATGCAAAACACAAGTCAGATAAGTATGCGTCATTTACAACTTTGATTGGTTTTCCCTTCTGAGGAGTCAATATTAAGTAGGTGTTAAACAAGCATGACTGGCCAGGGGCCTACGGACGAGATGTCCAGTGGTCAGGTGAGTCATGGTGGGGAACAGGGATAGGAATGAGCCAAAGGAATAAGAAATGGTTTCAAAGTATGTAAGGTTTGTAAATAATAAATTAATTTAAGAGGTTACATAAAAGCTGAAAGTGTCCCAAACAATTACATGATGTTAAATTTACAGCCAGTTCATTTGGATTTGAAATCAGGAAGTATTTCCTTACTCAAAGAGTAGAGAAAATCTGAAAATTCTGCACCAAAACGCAATGGGAATGAGGAGGTGTGGTCAATGTAAATTTATATGACTGAGGTTTTGTTGGGTATTGAGGCATATGAAGACAATGTGAATATTTGGATTTGAGATACAGATCAGGAAAAATTTAACTAAAGGACAAAGAAGGCTTGAGGGGCTAAATAGCCTATTCCTGTTCCACAAATTATTTTATGGAGGTAGCAGCTAATGCAGTTAATGAACTGTATACAGATTGTATGTGCTGCACAAGAGATGTTAACAAGAGAAAATGGAAATGTAGAGAATTAAGGAAAAGATAGCAAATTGAATTGTCCTTTATTATTTTATGCTTTGTCGGTGTCACTGGCAAGGTCCATCTTTATTGCCCATCCGTTACTGCTCTTGAAATGAATGAATGACTAGGCCATTTGCAAAGGAAGTTAAGAGTCAACCATATTGCTGTGAGCTGGAGTCATATGTCAACCCGACCAGATAAGAATGGTAGATTTCCTTCCCTAAAGGATATTAGTGAATCTGATGATTGTTGTTATGGTCAGCGCCACTGAGGAGAGTTAGCAGAAAGAAAATGACAGTTTCTCAGAATAGTAGGAAGTGAGCAATGGCATTGTGAATGGAAGTAGGCATGGTGCTATAGAGAACAGAGGTATTTAGATAGAAAGGTTTATAAGACATTAAAGGCAGAACCTCAGAACGATAAAGCTGTAGGTAAAAAACTATAGGAATTCTAGATTCCATTGTGTGGTAAAATATGAAACCAGTAATGAAACTATATCAAAGCTTCACAAGGCCTCAGTTGAAACTGTGTACAATATGGGCTCCATGCTATAGGAGAGCTACTGAGGTGGGGTTTACTGTGGAGATTTATATAGATGTTGCTTAGTATGAGGAAATATAAATAAAGCAAAGATTTGAACAATTAGGTTTTTTTTATTTAATAAATACAAATTTCAGAGTAGAATGATAGACATTTTGGAAAGTTAGAACAATTGGGACTGGGTAGTCAAGGAACAGGAACATTAGTAGACCATTCAGCCAGCCCACTGAAGCCACTCTGCCATTCAATATGATCATGGGAAATCTTAGATTTGAACTCCACTTTCCTGCCCACTTCCCATATCACTTAACTCCCTTCAAGACCAAAAATCTGTCTATCTCAGCCTTAAACATATTCAGCATAAGAGTATCGGCAATCTGTGCTGTAAATTCAATGGGTGGAATGATTCTGGTTTCTCAGAAATGAGGGTAGGTGTGGAAGTAACTTTGGAGATTAGAGTGTTAGGTTGTGGTGGTACCTGCGCTTCTGTGGTTTTGAGCCCACTTCTAGAACCTGACCTCAAAATCTAGGTTGATATTCCAGTGGAGAACTGAGGGAGTGCTGGACTATTGACGGTGCCAGCTTTTAGACAAGACGTTAAAACCAAGAGCATATTTGCCTTCCCAGGTGGATTAATTACATTTCTTACAGTGTGGAAACTGGTCCTTTGGCCCAACAATCCCACACCGACCCTCCGAAGAGTAACCCACCCAGACCCATTCCCCCTGAATGATGCATCTAACACTATGGGCAATTTAGCATGGCCAATTCATATAACCTGCACATCTTTGAACTGTGGAAGGAAACCAGAGCACCCGGAGGAAACCCACACAGACACGGGGAGAACGTGCAAACTCCATACAGACAATCGCCCGAGGCAGGAACTGAACCCAGGTCCCTGGCACTGTGAGGCAGCAGTGTTAACCACTGTGAAAATATTTCAAATGAAAGCAGCAGGATTCTCCTTGGTGTCCTAGCCCCTGTCAAGCTCTCAGGCAACACCTAAAACATTTATTTCATTACTTATGTGAGGTACTGCTCTGTACAAAATGGCTGCTCCATTGCGTCTACTGTAATTAAAACCAAACAGTTCAAACATACTTCATGGATAGCAAAGCACCTTCGGGCATTCTGACATGTGGGAAATGCTTACAATTGAAAGCTGTGCATTACGCTTTGTCCAATATTACAGATTTAAGTAAGGTTAATATTAAATATTTTTCATCCCTCATTCAAAATTTCAATGTAGATTTTGTGACAATTTACCTCACCAATCACTGTCGGTTCTTGCTATGCATAGGTTTAGCTGTTGTGTTCCCAACTGGAGGAGACGATTGAACATTATAGAGGTTTATAAAATCATGAGGCGAATACATAAGATGAATGCCAAGGTCTTTTCCCCAGGGTAGGGGTATACAAAACTAGAGGGCATAGTTTTAAGGTCAGAGAGGAAAGATTTATGTTGCGGCTGTACAGGACATTGGTTCGGCCACTTTTGAAATATTGCGTGCAATTCTGGTCTCCTTCCTATCGGAAGGATGTTGTGAAACTTCAATTGGTTCAGAAAAAAATTTACATGGATATTGCCAGGGTTGAAGATTTTGAGCTATAGGGAGAGGCTAAATATTTTCCCTGGAGCATCGGAGGCTGAGGGGTGACCTCCTGGAGGTTTACAAAAATCATGAGGGACATGGATAGGATAAATAGACAAGGTCTTTTCCCTGGGATAGGGGAGACCTTCAGGAATGGGGGCCTTCAGATCAAGAGACACACTCAAATATAAAGAATCCAAGTCTGACCTTCACAAAGACATTAAGACAGCCAAGGACCAATACTAATCCAAACTGGAGATCCAGACAGACTATGGCAAGGACTGAATTACATCACCGATTGTAAAAAGAGCAGTGCAAGATAGCAGATGATGACATATCCCTCCCAGATCGTCTCAATGCCTGATATGCTCGCTTTGGGCAGAATTTCGGCAGACAGGTAATACCTATTTAGACAAGTCCTGACAAATCTATCCCAACAGACACTGCATCAGAGGTCAGATCAGTTTTCCTTTGTGTGAATCCAAGGAAAACAATGGGACCAGACAGAGTACCAAGCTGAAAACTCAGAGCATGCACAGATAACTGGCAGAGGTCTTCTTGGACATCTTCAACCTGTCCCTGCAGCAGGCCACTGTCCCTGCCTGTTTCAAGAGAGCCAACATCATCCCTGTGCCTAAGAAGACTCATGCAGCATGTCTCAATGACTACCGCCCAATGGCCTTAACTTCGGTGGTCATGAAGTGCATTGAAAGGCTGGTCATGGCATTAATCAACTCCAACCTCCCCACTACTCTTGACCCACTCCAATTTGCCCAGCGGACCGACAGATCCATGTCAGATGCCATATCACTTGCCCTTCATTCCTCCCAGAACATCTTGACACCAAGAACAGCTACATAAAAATTCTACTCATGACTACAGTTCAGCCTTCAACACTATTATCCTCTTGAGGTTGATTACTAAACTTAGTGATCTCGGACTAAGCCCCACTCTCTGCAACTGGATCCTCAGTTTCCTGACCCACTGGCCACAATCAGCGAAGACTGGGGACAATATTTCATCTTCACTAACACTCAGCACTGGAGCACCCCAGGGCTGCATACTTAGCCCTCTACTGTACTCGTTGTATACCCATGAGTGTGTGGCCAAATACCAGACTACTGCCATTTACAATTTGACTCCACCATACTCAGTCAAATTCAGCTAGCGACAAAACAGACTACAGATGGGAAGTGGAAGATCTCGAAAAATGGTACACTGAGAACAACTGAGTTCTCAATGCAAGTAAAACCAAGGAACTCATTATTGACTTTCAGCAGAATGTTACTATGCCCCCCTACACATTAACAGCACAGAAGTGGAACAAGTGGAGAGTGTCAAGCTCCTGGGAGTGGTCAAATGCAACAAGCTTGCTTGGATTCTTCATGTGGATGCACTGGTTACAAAGGCCCAACAATGTCTCTTCTTCCTCAAACAGCTGAGGAAATTTGGCATGATGGCAAATACCCTTGCTAATTTTTATAGGTGGGCCATCAAGAGCATTCTGTTTGCATGTATCACTGTCTGGTATGGCAACTGTACCATTCAAGATCAAAGATGGTTACAGAGAGTGATGAACTCGGCCCAGACAATCACAAAGACTAACTTTCCATCTATAGAATGCATCTACCAGGCCCGCTGTCAAGGAAAGGCCACCAGCATTCTCAAAGATCCATCCCACCCTGGCAATGTTTTTCTACAACCTCTACCATTGGGGAGAAGGTACAGAAGCCTGAACACATGCACCAGCCGGTTTCGTAACAGTTTCTGCCCTACTGTTGTTAGAATACTGAATGGACTCACAAACTCTTAATGTTCGCCTTTACTGTGTTTTTATTTTTGCTGCTGTTTACCTATTATTTACTACCTATGCTACTTAATTATGTGATCTGCCTGCATTGCATGCAAGACAAAGCTTTTCACTGTGCCCGGTAGACATGACAATAAATTCAATTCAATACAATTTAATTTAAGAACTAGAGGACATAGGTTTAGGGTGAGGGGGAAAAGATGTAAAAGGGACCTAAGGGGCAACTTTTTCCACACAGAGGGTGATGAGTGTATAGAATGAGCTGCCAGAGGAAGTGGTGGAAACTGGTACAATTACAGCATTTAAAAGGCATCTGGATGGGTATATGAATAGTAAGGGTTTAGAGGGATATGGGCCGAATGCTGGCAAATGGGATGAGATTAGGTTGGGAGATCTGGTCAGCATGGACAAGTTAGACTGAAGGATCTGTTTCCATGCTCTATATCTCTATGACTCTATTTAAAAGGAACCTGAGGGACAACATTTTCACACAGAGTGTGGTGAGTATATAGAACTAGCTGCCAGAGGAAGTGATAGAGGTGGGTACAATTAGATTAGATTACTTCCAGTGTGGAAACAGGCCCTTTGGCCAAGCAAGTCCACACCAACCCGCCGAAGTGCAACCCACCCAGACCCATTCCCCTACATTTACCCCTACACCTAACAGTACAGGCAATTTAGCATGGCCAATTCACATAACCTGCACATTTTTTGGACTGTGGGAGGAAACCAGAGTATCCGGAGGAAACCCACGCAGACATAGGGAGAATGTGCAAACTCCACACAGTCAGTCGCCTGAGGCAGGAATTGAACCCGGGTCTCTGGTGCTATGAGGCAGCAGTGCTAACCACCGTGCCACCCATCATAAAATTTGAAGGACATTTGAATAGGTGCATGGATGGGAAAGGTTAGAGG
Source organism: Hemiscyllium ocellatum (assembly GCF_020745735.1). NCBI lineage: Eukaryota > Metazoa > Chordata > Chondrichthyes > Orectolobiformes > Hemiscylliidae > Hemiscyllium > Hemiscyllium ocellatum. The sequence continues at coordinate 51,568,549 of NC_083431.1, forward strand.
AATATGGGCCAAATGCAGGCAAATGGGACTAGTTCAGTTTAGGAAACCTGGTCAGCATGGATAAGTTGGGCCAAAGAGTCTGTTTCCATGCTGTATGACTCTATGCTTCTAAAACACCAAGACAGATGAATGAGGTTCTGTATGCCTCTCAGCATTTGTTATGCCAGTATTATTCTCTTTTCAGGCTCCTCATAACATTTGAGGAATCCCTTTAGCTCTTAAGCACAGGATACACTAGTGGACGTTACGTGCTCCTCTCACCCTGGGGACTCGATTTATCAGCAAAATAAAGAGACCCCTCTCAGTTGTTGAGAATTGGGGGGAGGGTTCCTGATGAAGTTCCTGAAACGTCGACTCTCCTGCTACTTGGATGCTGCCTGACTGGCTGTGCTTTTCCAGCACCACACTCTTCAAGCCCTCAAATCTGCATTGACCCAGCATTCCAAGTTTGGTATTTCCCGTGCAGCATCAGACCTCATCTAACATTAGTAACGAGTCTTCTCCAAATGTAATCAAATCTCTATATGTAAACAGCAGAAGTCATAACTGAAATAACTCCACAGAGGCCAGTATCCCGTCACCAAGTCACCCTTTATTTATATTTGGAGAGTCCTTGACACTGATCCAGCTCCCTCAGAGCCAGCTGTTAAAGTGAACAGGAGGTCTGAGACTCCTGTTCTTATCTGTGAGCTACGGCTCCTTGAATAGACCAGATTAATAGCCCCACTTAGGTTAACTCCACCAGATGGACCTCATTAAAATCACCACATCCCTCTTCCTCCGAGTCCAATAATGTAGGCCAGTTCTTTTTTTTGTACCTCCTCCTGGGACATTTTAGTACTGGGTCAGCTTCCTCTGACTGTGCCTGGGACATGGGCAGTATGTAATGTGCATTAGCTGTCTCCTGTGCTTCAAGTGTCTCGGAAAAATTTCATTCCCTTCAGGCAGCAAAGATGCCGAGGCAGCCACATTCACCTTGTCCATCTCAGATTCCAAGACCTTGAGGGAGAGGGAGAACACAGTTTCCAATAGCCTTTTCAAAAAGGAGTCAGACATGTTTTACTCCCACCCTGTTTGTGAGTTTGCAGCTTTCATATGGTCCACGTGCTTGTTCATGACCATCGCATCTACCCAACTTTATGTGTCAATGGACTTATATTTCAGGGGTAATATTCCTTAAATAAATCCATCGACTCTTGAAAGGTTTTAGTACCTATTGTCTCAGGAAAAGTTAGGCTCCTAATAATTGAAAAAGCTGCGGGTCCACAAGCTGTCAGAAAAATTACTCATTGCTTTTCATCTGCCCCAGTGTAATTTCCCAGGAAAACAACACATTCTTTCCACGTACTGGGCCCAGTCTCCAGCACCAGGATTGAATGAGTCAAGCTTCCCAAATAACAGCATGATGCCAGAATTGCTTATCCCAAAGCAAAGATGAGTTTTGCGAGCAAATTTCTTCAGAAGCATGTTTTCCTCTTATTGCCACTGAAATAACTCCACAGAGGTCAGTATCCCATCATGAAGTCACCCCTTATTTACACATGGAAAATCCTTGACATGATCCACCTCTCCAAGTGACAGGATATCTGACACTGTTGTTTTTACCTGCCAGCCCGGGCTCCCTGACTGGACCTGATTGACATCTCTAATTAGGGAACTCATAATCTATGACATCTACCTGGCTGACCTCATTAAAATCACAATACTAACAATCATAAGTTCTTGACTTATGTATCACCCTACTCCATTATCAATGCAATGTAATGATAAAAGAGCACTTATTCTTAGAAAGAATGGTAAACTAACCTTCAAATTGAGGTAGGCAAGTAATTAACAGTCATGTAACACATAGGTAGCTGCCCCCTGTCCATTGGCCAAGAGGGGTTAGACAGGTGATTGACGTAGTATTGATGACCAGCCCCCAAAATAAGGCATATTAACAAAGACAGGAGGGACAAGAAAATCCAGAGGGATGAGCCACATGACCTCCCTGAAAGAATACCAGGAATTCCCCAACATCAGTTTGAGGAAGGAAAAAAGACTGTTGGTGCCGAAATGACTTAAAACTACCAGAGACCACGACAAAGGGATGTATGACCACTGGGATGTGGGGAGTAAGCTGCCTCTCCTCCTCCAATCTACAGATCTGCTCTGGGATTGAAAATGCATTCTCATCTGTCACAGGTCATATATTTCCTTTCTCTGCTGTCAGCTCAACAAGTGGTAGCCATTGCTCAGATTGCAACATTAGCCTTTCCTATTGGGAGCAGGATACAGGTAGAATGTGTTTTCAGTGCCTGAAAATTCCCCCTTCTAATGCACCCCCCCCCCCCCCCACAAGGGTGAGAAAAATCAGAAATCTTCAAGGGGCAGTCCAACTGTAATCATGACAACAAGATCTTTGTGGGCTTTTGAAGCTGAAGGGCCATTGGAATGAGGGGCAGCCTCCTGAGGAGAATTGTGATAACTCAGACAGCAATTGAAGAGGAGTCTTCTGTCCAATTTTTTAAAGCATTAATTAAAAACATAGATTCAGAGTGAACTCTCTGACCTGGGAAGCTGGTGACTACAGCAGCACATAGGCAGTTCAAGGTGATCAACTGGGGACCATTTCAATTTCCATTTGAAGACTGGAACTATTGTAATGGATATGGATTCCTGCAGGTAAGGAGAGAAGGTTTCTATGACCAACTGGAGCACTGAACATACCCCCTCCCCTACCATCAACTGCCAAACTCCAGCCTGATGGTCACCTCTAACCACCTAAAATTGGTCCATGCTCCAGTGTTGAAAACTAGAAGCTGATTGGAAAATTGTTTGATTTGTCTAGGGTCCTGGGTGAAAGACATCCACCTCACCACATCAAACTCCCAGTTTTAAGCATTTACTCAATTTATTAATGCCCAATGAAAACATTCTGCTCCAATCATGACCAATATCTCGACATTTCCTCACCTACAAATGCCCAATTTCTTTCGAAATGTTTTTCCCTGACATTGGCTCACAATAGTGTCTAAAATCCCTCAGCTTAAGCATCCAGTGATTCCAGAGCAGTCCTGCGTAATGTGGTTGGGGTTCAGGTATGGGGGGGAAGGTTGGCAACGCGACACTGTTGGCTGTCCTGATATTCTGTCAAATATCCCAGTTCAGGACTGACCACGTTCCTCCATCTGCCCTTCCCCCACAATCCCCCTTCTCAATTCTGACAAATGTGTCTTTATTTGAAGCAAATCACCCATCATTAAGATCCAAGCTTACAAGTTTAATAATCAACCTCACCCGGGCCTTTCTATCAGCTGGGTCTGAAAACTACTTTAGCACTAAGGCACACTTCCCACGTTTTGCAACTCTGTTGGGTTGTGGAAAACTAACGTTTACCTATACGTACTGAACTATTTTGACATCCCCATGATCAAGTCAAATTTTGTTGCCCCAACAACAAGTTACATTTGTATAGCAAAGTCAATCCCAAAGTGCTTCAAAGGAACATGATCAGATCAAAGACATGTTAGGAAATACATAAATGACTGAGACGAAAAAAAGCTGCTTGAAAAGCCTGATTTTTAGCAGCCCTTAAACAGAGAGGAAGTGGGAGAGAAGTGGAGAGGTTGAAGGAAAAAATTCATAGGCAGCAGAAGGCACAACCACCAATAGGGATACAAGGAAAGTTGATGATCAATAAGTGACCAACATCGGACCAGAGTAACAATCTCAAGTCGTTCATGGGGTTGGAGGAGGAGGTGACAAAGGTGAAGTAGAGTAATGGGATATTGTGTGGAGGTGGGAATAGAGGGTATCTGATCATGGAGTTTGCAGACTCCAACAAACAAGTTAGTCTCTGCTGTTGTCAGGTGCCTTTATATTACTTGGACTGGAAGGGTTGAGTTATAAGAAGATTAGATTAGATTCTCTTAAGTATGGAAACAGGCCCTTCAGCCCAACAAGTCCACACCGACCCTCTGAAGAGCAACCCACCCAGACCCATTCCCCTACATTTACTCTTGACTAATCTACCTAACACTACAGTGCAATTTAGCATGGCCAATTCACCTAACCTGCACATCTTTGGACTGTGGGAGACACAGGGAGAATGTGCAAACTCCACACACACACAATTGCCCAAGATGGGAATTGAACCAGGGTCCCTGGTGCTGTGAGACAGCAGTGCTAACCACTGAGCCACTGTGCCATTGCAGGATAGGCTGAGATTTATTTCCCTGGAGCGCAGGAGATTGAGAGGTGACCTTACAGAGGTCTATAAAATCATTAGAGGCATAGATAAGGCAAATAGCTAACAGCTTTTCCCCATGGTAGGGGAATCTAAAAGTACAGTACATAGGTTTAAGGTGACAGGGAAGAGATACAAAAGGGTCTAGAGGGGCAATTTTTCACATAGAGAGTGCTGAGTGTCTGAAACAGGCTACAGAGGTAGTGGTGGAGATAAGTACAATTTTGTCATTTAAAAATCATTTGGACAGGCACATGGATGGGATAGGTACGGAGGGATGTGAACAAAACACAGGCAAATGGGACTGGATTAACTGTGAAAACTGGGTGGCACAGGCAAATTGGGCCGAAGAACCTGTCTCCATGCTGTAAACCTCTATGGCTCTAACTGTGCAAGTTCTGCACATCTCTGTTTCACCTCATTTATCATTGAGTCACATTGCCCCAAGGCAGACATAAAGCAAATTTCAACAAAGTTTGTGTAAAACTAGTCATCGTTCAACTCATGAGCTTGAGTCCGAACACTAGCCTGACAGATGGGATAAAGATTTCCGTTCTCTGACAGCTGTTAAACACTTAGAACTAAAATAGAATTGAACTAGTCTCTACCCACTTCCAAATCCTCCCCAAACTAGCTCTCATAGATTCACATGTGTTGTCTAAAATCAAAACAATTAGGATTCACAGCAAATAATCTGAGTGGAATGACAACAGACACTAGGTTTTCTTACCTGCTGCTTCACTGAATACTCCTGTTAGACAAGGTAGTGGCTAAATGTCTCCTTCAGCCAGCATCGGTGACCTGTGGATGAATTAATCTGCTTCCACTTATCTTCCGTGGGTTAATCCTTGCAGTATTTACAATTGCTGAATGTACATACTCTGCATTAACGCATCTCACCCACGGAAACTACTCACCTACATGGAACAGAGTATGAGCACTCATCAATATACACTGTGTGCCAATCAGAATAGGTTGTACACTCATCAATACATTTGGCAATGCTGCTGCATACACAGTGATACACTACGTATGCAGCAACACGTGCTGATGTACTCCATTGCAGCAGGATCTGTTAACCTAATGAGACCATGACTGAATGGAACTCTCATCAGGTCAAGAGCTACAACATCAAGAACTACTTAGCTTATTTGATACCGGCAGCAGAGGGCCAAATCTTTCTCTGAGTTTGCAAATACCCAGCTTGAACATTTTCACAGCTCACTAACTGAAAATTTGGCCCATGTTTGATTTTCCACACCAATTTTATCTTTTCACACCACAGTTGGATTTCCAGTGCAGTTTGCATGCCACACTGGACTGCCTGTGGAGTGAGTTATGGAGGTGAACCCATTAGAAAGATGCCTACATACTCCAACAAGGCATTCCAACTCCCAATAGTGTTTAAAAGGACCCTTGAACATCATCTCATCTCCCTCACCCTCCTGACCCCACCTCTATACCAGCCCATGTCACTCCATGCCATCTATATGCCTCTCATGTATCTTTCAGAGCCACTCCTCCAGCTTTCACTATGAATAGTTCTCATGTCCCACACAATATCAACGCAAAATATTTACTTTCCTTAGGAGAAAAATAAACTTCTGATTATCTAATAAAAACCTGCATTCCATTGATTCTGAGAAGGTGCGTGTTGTGAAAAAACAGGCAATTCTTATAATAATGTTAGTTTGCAACAATTCTTAAACCACATTATTGTGTTCATATGACACATGACAATGTATTGTTACAATTTCTTGAAACTATCATTCATTCCAGATAAATAGAAGGAATACTGCTTGTGTTGAAACCCATTAGCCTTTGAAACTCTGCCAAGCATTGCAATTGGCTACAGCTGTTCAAACAATGGATCACTTGAAGAAGGAAAGAGTAGTAGAGCCTTATATTACTTGCAGGGTGCTTGTTAGCTTATGTAGAGGATCAGGTTGTTACATGTTTTTTTAACAAGTGCGCATTTTTTCAAGTTTCCAAACCAGTTATTTTTTAAATTAGCCAATGCCATTTAATCATAGTAGAAAAAATAGCAGTACAGGTTGATAAGACATTTGCAACATTTTTCACTGCATTGTGACACTGAAATATTTGTGAACAAATACACGTCGCTGGTCAATGCAAGGGTCAATTTACCTTTTAAAGACAGATCCTTATGATGCATCAATAAAATTAAAACCATCTACATCACCATCGGGCATTTAATACTGTACTGACATTTGAAGGTGTGAAAACACTTCACATATACTTTTCAGAATGTTCCAGAAACTTCAATAGACTTTCCAATTACTTCTTTAACTCTCAAATCTGGCATGCTTGTAAGGGACTTCCAAAATCCTAAGTCCTATAAATGGTATGATGGAGGAAATCTGATTTTCATCCTACATTTGCAAGAAGGGAGCCAACATCAGCAAGGTGTGGGGCAAAGGGAATGCAAAGGAAAATTTAATTTCCTCCAACAGAAACCCAAGTCAGTCAACTCGCGCACTGAAATGTACTACTGCACCCAGGCAACACTTCCTACCAAAAAAAATGGGAATTGGTTCTCTCCAGATAAATAAGGAGCTCCAAGGAAGCCAAATTGGGGTCTAACACTGCACGGTAATGGTTTAACTCATCTGCATGCAAGATACCATCTTTGTAAATGAATTTGAAGCTATCCAGAGGATTACTAATGCTCTGTTTGACAATTAAAGTACCTGGTAGCACTCATTAAACTCGCTACATGCATTTTATTGATAAACATAAGAACAAATGGCCTCACTTGAAAGCAGCCAGCTGGATAAGAACAAACATGCATTTAAGGGCTCTTGTGGTGCAGTAGTAGTATCCCTAACTCTGAGCCAAGAGGCTAGGTTCAAGCCCCACCTGCTCCAGAGGTGTGGAAAAATGTCTCTGAACAGGTTGCTAAGAAAATATCTAAACAAGTATTTGCCATGGATCTTGAATATTAATTACAGCCACAGGTAGTTTCTACTGTTCTTTTTTGCTGATTGCCTTATTATATTGGGCATCTTTCTGGAACACATTATCAAGAATTCAACATTCAAAAAACATGTATTCTTTGAATTCTCTCAGGACTAAACAGTGTTGTGCTGTAGCACCATTTATGAGTCACCAGGGAGAAAACAGTCCTGGGTCATGGGGACCTTGCTGGTTGCGAAGCGATAGGATATGAGACCATGAAAGAGTGACAGTAGGATTAGGTGACTAGATACTAGCGATCTGTACTCCTCTGAACTTCCTCTACCAAAATTCTGTGATCTGTTCACCTTCTCCTTTGGACCCTTAGTCGTCTGAAAAATCCAGTACACTTTATACATTACTGCCACTATCTGTGTGCGTATAAGTGTGCTTGTGGATATATGTTTGTATGTATATGCAGGTTCATGTGTGCAGGTGTGTGTACGGGATATATGTGTATGTATATTAATGTGCGTGTATATGTGTGGATTCATGCATGCATGTTATGTGCATGCATATGAATGTGCACATGGACAAAAGTGTGCACATGTGGATGTTACATAAACTGCTCCATACAAATTGCTCCTAATCAGTGTTCAAGTGTGAAAGCTGCACATCACTGCTTAGACAGCTCCAGACATGTTTAAATCATGGTAATCACCAATTAGGGCTGAAAAATGTGTTGCTGGAAAAAGCGCAGCAGGTCAGGCAGCATCCAAGGAGCAGGAGAATCGATGTTTCGGGCATAAGCCCTTCTTCACCAATTAGGTCCCTCATCTGCAGCCAGGCATTCAAATGGGCATGCTTTATTAGCACAGAAGCCCCATGGTGCCTATTTTCCCTCCTTTTCCAAACTGATTTTTTTTAAATACAAAAAAATTCTGACACCAAAAAAGGAGAAGTGCATTTGGCAACTTTGTGGTATCTTAATCAAACACCCCCTTCCAGTGTGGTGCCACACCCCCAACATCCCCAGGGAAAAAACCTTGTCTATTTACCCTAGCCCATGCACCTCATGATTTTATAAATCTCTATAGGTCACCTCTCAGCCTCCGACTCCAGGGAAAACAGCCCCAGTCTGTTCAGCCTCTCCCTACAGCTCAAATCCTCCAAACCTGGCAACATCCTTGTAAACCTTTTGTGAACCCTTTCAAGTTTCACTGCATCCTTCCTATAGGAGTTCTGCTATCAGAAATCAGTCCTTCCCATCCACTCTGTCCAGATCCTTCAACTTCATACACTTCCACAAAATATCCCTCAGCTACTCCGTCACAAAAAAGACAATCCCCAGCCTGTCCAACATTCCCTTATCATTAAAATTCTCCATGACTGGGAACATACTCATAAGTCCCCTCTGTATCGTCTCCAGAATGGTCACTTCCTTCCTGCCAAGGGGTGATCAAATCTGTACACAGTTCGCTCTCAGAGACCTAAAGTCTTTTATACTGCTCTAACATAAACTCGTGGCTATTATAAGTCTCAGACTCAGCTAATAAAGGCATCTCTGCATACCTTGACACTGTCCTGTCCCCCTTAGTCCAAGAACTCCCCACCGACGTTCGGGACACCACCCACGCCTTCCACCTCCTCCATGATTTTCACTTCCCCGGCCCCCAATGCTTTATCTTCATGATGGACCTCCCATCCCCCATCACGAAGGTCTCCAAGCCCTCTGCTTCTTCCTGTCCCGCTGACCCAACCAGTACCCTTCCACTGGCACCCTCCTTCGACTGACTGAACTGGTCCTCACTCTTAACAACTTCTTCTAATACTCCCACTTCCTCCAAACCAAAGGAGTGGCCATGGGCACCCGCATGGGCCCCAGCTATGCCTGCCTCTTCGTAGCATATGTGGAACAGTCCATCTTCCGCAGCCACACTGGCACCACCCCCACCTTTTCCTCCGCTATATCGATGATTGTATCGGCGCTGCCTCGTGCTCCCACATGGAGGTTGAACAGTTCATCCACTTTACTAACACCTTCCTCCCCGGCCTCAAATTTACCTGGACTGTCTCAGACTCCTCCCTCCCCTTCCTAGACCTCTCCATTTCTATCTCGGGCAACCGACTCAACACAGACATTTACTACAAACCTCCCACCCTGCCCCCTGTAAAAACACCATTCCATATTCCCAATTCCTTCGGTTCTGCCGCATCTGCTCCCAAGAGGACCAATTCCACTACCAAACAACCCAAATGGCCTCCTTCTTCAAAGACTGCAATTTCCCCTCCAACGTGGTCGATGATGCTCTCCACAGCATCTCCTCCACTTCCCGCACCTCCGCCCTTGAACCCCGTCCCTCTAATCGCCACCAGGACAGAACCCCACTGGTCCTCACCTTCCACCCCACCAACCTCCAGATACATCATATCATCCGTCGTCCTTTCCGCCACCTTCAAACAGACCTCATCACCAGGGATATATTTCCCTCCTCACCCCTATCAGCGTTCTGGAGAGACCACTCCATCCGCGACTCCCTCATCAGGTCGACACCCCCCACATATCCCACCTCCATTCCTGGCACTTTCCCCTGCAACCGCAAGAAGTGCAAAACTTGCGCCCACACCTCCCCCCGTCACCTCCCTCCAAGGCCCTAATGGATCCTTCCATATCTGTCGCATATTCACCTGCACCTCCACACACATCATTTACTGTATCCGTTGCACCCGATGTGGTCTCCTCTACATTGAGGAGACAGGCCGTCTAGTTGCAGAACGTTTCAGGGAACACCTCTAGGACACCCGCACCAACCAACCCAACCGCCCCATGGCTGAACACTAACTCCCCTCCCACTCCGCCAAGAACATACAGGTCCTTGGCCTGCTCCATCACCAGGCCCTGACCACACAACGCCTGGAGGAAGAGCGCCTCATCTTCCGCCTAGGAACTCTCCAACCACACGGGATGAATGTAGATTTCTCCAGCTTCCTCATTTCCCCTCCCCTCACCTTATCTCAGTCCCAACCCCCGGATTCAGCACCACCCTCTTTACCTGCAATCTTCTTCCCGATCTCTCCGCTCCCACCCCCTCTCCGTCTATAACCCTCACCCTCACCTCCTTCCACCTATCGTATTCACAGTGCCCCTCCCCCAAATTCCCTCCTCTCTCCCTTTTATCTCAGCCCGCCTTGGCACACCAGCCTCATTCCTGAAGAAGGGCTTATGCCCGAAACGTCGATTCTCCTGCTCCTCGGATGCTGCCTGGCCTGCTGTGTTTTTCCACCACCACATTTTTCAACTCCAATAAAGGCATTTGTCCCATTTGCCTTCTGAATCACCATATCAACCTGTCCTACTATTTTCTGGCAACTGTGGACAAATAGTTCTTCCTGCAGTTGGATGGCATGTGATGGTGGCTCAGTAATTAGCACTGCTACCCCACAACACCAGGGACCCATGTTCAATTCCAGCCTTGGGTTACTGTCTTTGTGGAGTGTGCATGTTCTCCCCATGTCTGCATGGGTTTTCTCCAGGTGCTATGGTTTCCTCCCACAATTCAAATGTGTTGCAGGTTAGGTGGATTGGCCGTGCTATAGCATCCAGGGGTGTACAGGCTAGGTGGATTAGCCTTAGGAAATGCAGGGCTAGGGGGATGGCTCTGGGTGGGATGCCTTTTGGAGGATTGGTGTGGACTCAACGGGCTGAATGGTGTGCGTCCACATTGTAGGGATTCTATGCTTGTTCAGTTCTTTTCTTAACATTAACCATGTGATCAACCACATAACCCCTTTTTAAAAATTCATTCATGAGGGTTTCGCTGGCTAGGCCACCAGTTATTGCCTAATTGCCCAGAAGGCAGTTAAGAGTCAACCATATTGATGTGGGTCTGGAGTGACATGTAGTCCATACCAGGTAAGGATGGCAGTTTCCTTCCCTAAAGGACATTAGTGAACCAGATGGTATTTTCTGTCAATCAACAAAGATTCACAGTCACCATTAGACTCTTAATTCAAATTCCACCATCTGCCGTGGCAGGATTTGAGCTCAAGTCCCAGAACACTACTTGGGTCTCTGGATTTACAGTCCAGTGATAATAATAGTGGGCGGCACGGTGGCACAGTGGTTAGCACTGCTGCCTCACAGCGCCTGAAGACCCGGGTTCAATTCCCGACTCAGGCGACTGACTGTGTGGAGTTTGCACGTTCTCCCCGTGTCTGCGTGGGTTTCCTCCGGGTGCTCCGGTTTCCTCCCACAGTCCAAAGATGTGCGGGTCAGGTGAATTGGCCATGCTAAATTGCCCGTAGTGTTAGGTAAGAGTTAATGTAGGGGTATGGGTGGGTTTCGCTTCGGCGGGTCGGTGTGGACTTGTTGGGCCGAAGGGCCTGTTTCCACACTGTAAGTCTAATCTAATCTAAAAAAATACGAGGCCATTGCCTCCCCGGTCCTTAAATTTATGTCTAAAAACAATAAAAAAGGGCCCCCATACACAGTCCTGCGGAAACAGCATTGTAGTCACAAAAACACCCATTAACCATTCATGGAGGCTGGGGGCCCACTGAAGTGCATGGTATGGGGGACATGAGGGGTAGGTGGTAAGGTGATAAGGTTGGGGTTACAGTGGATGTAGGGGCATGAGGGGTGAGGACTAGAGGGCCTCGGGTTTCTCATTATAATTTGGGACAACATCCCAGAGCAATGAGGCAGGCCTCCAAAAATGCCCACCTTAGCTTTCTCCAGGTTGGCTGATCCAATAGTCACCCCCAAACCCCACCTCCCACCCCTGCAGGTGAAAAGAACCTTCTACTCAGAAAAGAAAATATGTGAAGCAATTTTAAATAAAACATTCAGCCTTAATTCAACTTTTGTTCTCAGTTCTGGGCACTACACTTGAGGGAGGATGGTAAAGCTATAGAGGGCACACAGAGGAGACTTCCTGGAGTGTTACCAAGAATTAAGGACTTTAATGATGTGGAGAGATTATTAAGACTTGGATTGCCTTGTCAGAGTAGAGAAGATTAATGGGAGATTTGATAGAGATCTTAAGTACTATGAATGATTTTAGCAAAGACAAGGAGAAGCTTTTTTCCCACTCATGCAATGTAGACATCACTGGCTGGGCAAGCACTTATTGCCCAGCCTAACTGTCCTCGCAGAGGCGGCGGGAGGTACCTTCTTGAGTCACTGCAGATAATTTGGTGTAGATATATTCACAACAGGATGGATAATGGGAAAAAATTGTGGCTGTAAGAGCCTCTCCTTTTTTGGGTTATTTTCAGTATTGGAGCTGATTTCCTTAGATTCTAAGACAGCACTTTAAAAATGAGGAAAACAGGCAAAGGGCGGTGACGACATGGGCAGTGATTCAAATGGAGAAAGACACCGACACTGCTATCTGACCCAGCAGTAACCTGCCCAGCTGCTGCCATGGCTGTCTGTTTTCAAGCACCTCTGGACATCAGAGTTCATTCTAAGAAAAGTAAACAAACAGCAAAATTCACAGCTGACCTCGAAGAAACCTGTGAATGGGAGCTCATAGCAGGGCAGCAGCTAAGCGGCTTTTTATAGTGTAACCTTATTGGTTTTCTTTTGTAAATCTACAATAGTGAGCAGGTTGGGTTTTTTTAAGTTATATGTTGTTATTGACACCTGTCTCTTGATTAAACTTTAACAACATAAAAACATAGGTACTGATAACTTCATAAAAAACACAGGAAAATGGGAAGCCTTCAAAAATGAGATAATGAGAGTCCAGAGACAGTACATGGAGCAGTGTTTTTAAAGCAGGAAGACCACGCTATTTCCTGGGTCTGTAGATTGTTAAGGTGCAAAGATAGCCTCATGTAGAGTGATGTGCTTTTGCTGTTGGATGTGAAAGATTTGGCAGAGTTTCCAGATTACTGATAGTTACGTCTGCAGGAAGTGAGTTTAGTAACAAACCCTATTGGATCACATGGAGTGGCAGTGAGAGGAGATGAGGAGGTCACAGGAGCTAGTAAGTTGCAGGGAAGGAGGTAAACCGAAAATACAGTAGGTAGAGGGAGGGTGACCTACAGAAAAGGGAGAGGGAGGCAGGTGTTGCAGGAGTCTCCTATGATTATCCCTATCTCGAACAAGTATTGCTGTTTTGAAAAATGTGATGAATCCTCAGGGAATGCACCATTGACAGCGGGGTTTCTGGTACCTACTGGTTGTCTCTAAAGACTGGCTCTAATGTAACGAGGGGTACAGCAGGTTCTAAGCGATCAATTGTGATGGGAAACTCTCTAGTCAGAGGCATAGATAGATGATTCTGAGGCCGACAGTGAGACATTAGAATGGTGTGTTGCCTCCTAGAAGCCGGAATCAAAGATATCTTCTGAGAGGGTGCAGAATATTCTGAAAGGGGAGCGGGACCAGCAGGAGGTAGTTGTACACATTGAAACTAACATATAGGAAGTGAAAAGGATGAGATTCAGAGGAGAGAATATAGTTAGTTCGGCAGAAATTTAAAAAGTAGGTCCTCAAAAGGGACCTCTGGAAAATGGGAAGCCTTCAAAAATGAGATGACGAGTGTCCAGAGACAGTATATTCCTGTTAGGGTGAAGGGTAGGTTTGGTAGTTATAGGTAATAGTGGATGACTAGGGAAATTGTGGTTTTGGTTCAAGAATAAGGAGGAAGCATGAGTGATTCCCTAGAAAAGTACAAAAGCAACAAGAGTATACTTAAGAGGAAAATCAGGAGGGCAAACTTGGCACATAAGATAGCTTTTTTTAAATAGGGTTAAGGACAATCCAAACGGATTCTACAAATTCATTAAGGACAAAATTGAAACGAGGGAGAGAATAGGGCCTCTTAAAGATCAGCAATAGATAGGGAATATATTAAATGAGTATTTTGCATCAGCGCTTATGTGGAGAAGGATATGGAAGATAAAGAACACGGGGAAATAAATAGTGATATCTTGAAAAATAACCAGATTACAGGGGAGGATGTGTTGGATGTCTTAAAACACAAAGGTGAATAAATCCCCAGGGCCTCAGCAGGTGTACCGTCAAACTCTTTGGGAAGCTGGAGAAGAGACTGTATCATTTGAGATATTGTATCATCGATTGCCCACAGGCAAGGTGCCAGAAAACTGGATGTTGGCTAATGCAGTGCCGCTATTTAAGAAAAGTGTTAAGGAAAAGCCAGGGAACTATAGACAGTGAGCCTGACATCAGTAGTGGGTGAGTTGTTGGAGGCAATCCTGAGGGACAGTATTTACACATATTTGGAAAGACAATAAATTGTTTCGGGATAGTCAAACATGGCCTTGGGGTGGGAAATCCTGTCTCACTAACTTGATTGAGTTTTTGAAGTAGTAACAAAGAAGATTGATGAGGGCAGAGCCATGGATGTGATCTATTTGGACTTCAGTAAGGCGTTTGACAAGGTTCCTCATGGGAGCCTGGTTAGCAAGGTTAGATCACATGGAATAGAAAGAGAATTACCCATTTGGATACAGAAATGGCTCAAAGGTAGAAGACAGAGGGTGGTAGTGGAGAGTTGCTTTTCAAACTGGAGGCCTGTGAGCAGCAATGTGCCACAAGGATCGGTGCTGGGTCCACTGCTTTTCTTCATTTATACAAAAGATTTGGATGTGAACATAGGAGGTATCTTTAATAAGTTTGCAGATTACATCAAAATTGGAAGTGTAGTGGATAGCGAAGAAGGTTATCTCAGAGTACAATGGGATCTTGATCAGATGGGTCAAAGATCCGAGGAATGGCAGATGGAGTTGAATTTGGATAAATGTGAGGTGCTGCATTTTTGAAAGGCAAACCAGGGCAGGACTTATACACTTAATGGTAAGGTCCTGGGAGTGTTGCTGAACAGGGACCTTGGAGTGTAGGTTCATAGCTCCTTGAAATTAAAGTCACAGGCTGATAGGATAGCGAAGGCGGTATTCGGTATGCTTTCCTTTGTTGGTCAGTGCATTGAGTACAGGAGTTGAGAGATCACGTGTACAGGACATTGGTTAGACCACTTTTGGAATACTGCATGCAATTCTGGTCTCCCTGCTACAGGAAGGGTGTTGTGAAACTTGAAACGGTTCACAAAAGATTTACAAGGATGTTGCCAGGGGTGAAGGGCTTGAGATATAGGGAGAAGCTGAATAGGCTGGGTCTGTTTTCCATGGAGCATCAGAGGCTGAGGGGTAACTTTATAAAGGTTTATATAATCATGAGGGGCATGGATACAATAAATAGAAAAGGTATTTTCCCCGGGGTGGGGAGTTCAAAACTAGAGGGCATAGACTTAGGGTGAGAGGGGAAAAATTTAAAAGGGACCTAAGAGGCAACATTTTCACGCAGAGGGTGGTGCTTATCTTGAATGAGCTGCCAGAGGAAGTGGTGGAGGCTGGTACAACATTGGAAATTCCACCATAGAACAACAGAGGGCATCCTTCTTCAAAGACTGCAACTTCCCCTCCCACATAGTCGACCATGCCCTCCAGCACATCTTCTCCACTTCCTGCTCCTCTGCTCTTGAAGCCCAACCCTCCAATCGTAACAGGGACAGAACACCCCCGCCCCACCCCGGTCCTCACCTTCCACCCCATCAACCTCCGCATACATTGCATCATCGTCCACCACCTGCAAACAGACCCCATCACTCGGGATATATTTCCCTTCCATCCTTATCTGCATTCTGGAGACCATTCCCTCCATGACTCCTTCGTCAGATCCACGTCCCCCCTCCCCAACCCCCCACCCCGCTAGCCCATCCCCCACCCCCCGCACTTACCCCTGCCATGCAGGATAAGCAAAACCTGCACCCACATCTCCCCCCTCACCCCCATCCAAGGCCCCAAAGGATCTTTCCACATCTGACAGAAATTTACCTGTACTCCCACGCATGTTATCTACTTTATCTGTTGCACCTGATGTGGTCTCCTCTACATCAGGGAGACAGGACACCAACTTGCGGATCGTTTCAAAGAACATCTCTGGGACATCCTCACTAACCAACCCCACTGCCCTGTGGCTGAACATTTTAACTCCACACTCCCACTCTGCCCAGGGCATGCAGGTCATGGGCCTCCCCCATCGCCAAACCCTTACCACCTGACACCTGGAGGAAGATTACCTCATCTTCTGCCTTGGGACCCTGCAACCATATGGGATCAATGTGGATTTCACCAGCTTCCTCATTTCCCCTCCCCTGATCTTATCCCAGTCCCAAACCTCCAACAGGGCATCACACCTTGACCAGTCCTACCTCATCATCCTTCCTTCCCACCCATCTGCTCCACCCTCCCCTTCAACCTATCACTTCCACCCGCACCTTCATCTACCTATCACATTTCCAGCTACCTTGCCCCCAGCCCTAGCCCCCTCCCATTTATCTCTCAGCCCCCCAGTGAACAAGCCGCATTCCTGATGAAGGGCTTATGCCCAAAACGTTGAATTCTCCTGCTCCTCAGATGCTGCCTGACCTGCTGTGCTTTCCCAGCACCACAGTCTCAACATTGGAAAGGCACCTGGATTGAATATGAATAGGAAGGGTTTAGAGAGATATGGGCCAAATGCTGGCAAATGGGATTAGATTGATTTAGATATGTGGTTGACTTGGATGAATTCAACCAAAGGGTCTGTTCCCATGCTGTGTATCTCTATGAATCTAACACTTTTTCAGAGGGATTTCCGAGATTTTGACCCAGTGATACTGAAGGCAGAGTAATGTTTCCAAGTAAGAATGGTGACTGGCTTGGAGAGGAACTTGCAAGTAGCATTGTTCCCGTGTAACTGCTGCCTTGTCATTCTAGATATTTGTGATTGTGTATTTGGAAGGTGGTGTCGAAGGAGCCTCAGTGATTTTCTGCAGTGCATTTTGTAGGTAATTTACACTGATGCTACTGAGCACTAATGACGGAGACTGAATGTTTTTGGATGTGGTGTCAATCAAGCAGCTGCTTTGTCATGGATGTTGTCAGGCTTCTTGAGTGTTTATTGAGCTGCAATCATTCAGGAAGTGAGGAATCACACTCCTGACATAGAATCATGGAATCCCTACAATGTGGAAGCAGGCCATTCAACCCATCGAGTTCACATGAACCCCCTGAAGAGCATCCCACCCCAGACACAACCCCTGCTCTATCCCTATAACCCTGTATCTTGCATAGCCAATCCACCTAACCTGCATGTCTCTGGACAGTGGGAGGAAACCGGAGCACCCAGAGGAAATCCATGCTAACACGGGAAGACCATGCACACTCTACACAGACAGTCAGCCAAGGGTGAACTGAACACGGGTTCCTGGTGCTGTTTGGCAGCACTGTTAACCACTGAGCCACCAGGCTATCCCACATGTGCCTTGTAGATGGTGGAAAGGCTTTGGGGTGTCAGGAAGTGAGTTACTTGGCAAAAGATTCTTAGCCATTGACCTGTTCTTGTAGCTACAGTACCCATGTAGCTAGGCCAGTTCAGGTTCTGATCAGATTAGATTAGATTCCCTACAATGTGGAAACAGGCTCTTTGGCCCAACAAGTCCACAAACCCTCCGAAGAGTAACCCACCCAGACCCACTTCCCTCTGAATAATGCACCTAACACTATGGGCAATTTAGCATGGCCAATTCACCTAACCTGCACATCTTTGAGCTGTGGGAGGAACCCGGAGCACTTGGAGGAAATCCACGCAGACACAGGGAGAATGTGCCAACTCCACACAGGCAGTCACCCAAGGCTGGACCCTGGTGCTGTGATGTTGATAGCGGAGGATTCAAAGATAGTGATACCATCTAATATCAAGGTCAATTATTAGATTCTCTCTTACTGGAGATGGTCATTGCCTAGCATTTGGTGTGGTGCAAATGTTACTTGCTACATTTCAGCCCAAGTCTGAATATTATCCAGGTCTTGCTACATATTGGCATGGATTGCTTCAGTGTTGAAAAATGTGGTGCTGGAAAAACACAGCAGGCCAGGCAGCATCCAAGGAACAGGAGAATCGACGTTTCGGGCATAAGCCCTTCTTCAGGAATGGATTGTTTCAGTGTCTGAGAAGTCGTCAATGATGCTGAACAGTGTGTAGTCATCAGCAAACATTCCCTCTTTTTAACCTTATGATGGAGGGAAGGTCATTGGTGAAACAGCTGAAGATGGCTGGGCCAAGTACACGACTCTAAAGAACTCCAGCAGAGGTGTCCTGGAGCTGAGAAACCTGACCTTCAACAACCAGAACTATCTTTCAATGTGCGAGATGTGAATCCAAACAGAGAATTCTTGTCCTGTTTCCCAATGACTCCAGTTTTGCTACAGCTCCTTTGTGCCAACTTGGTAAAACGCAGTCATGATATAAAGGGCAATTACTCTTACCTCAACTCTGGCATTCATCTCTTTTATTCCAGCTTGAATCAAAGCTATAATGAGATCAGAATCTGAGAGGCCTTGGTGGAACCCTAACTGAGCATGTTACTGAGAACAGAGATTCAGCATCATTGGTGAAAGAACCAGAATTGTAAAAGAAGAGAATTTAATTTGTAAGAAATAAATTGTTGTGATCGGGATTGCACTGGAAAAAGAAAGATTTGTATTTAGATTGCACATTTCAGCACCACAGAACAAACCAGGGATGGGCAATAAATGCTGGCTGAGCCAGTGACATCCACATCCCATGAATGAATAAACGATGAAAATGTACATTCAAGTCAAGGAGATACTTTTCTTTAAATGGGGTCATTGTTATTTGAAAGTCAGCAACTAATTGATACAAAGCAAGCTTCCACAACATTACTGATCTGAAAGGTCTGTTTCATAATGTTGGTTAATGGATCAAATGTAATCAAAGAAATGTAATGGGGTATTTCACATCCTTCTGAGGGAGTACAAAAGGTTTTGGTTTGAAGTCTCTTTGGAATAATGCCATGTCTGAGAGTGAAGAATTTCTTCAGCACTGTACAGCAGCCCCAGTCAAGGTTGCTGCATTTGGAGCTGGATTTGCAGTTATTGCCTTGAACACAGGGAAAGGAGGTAATATCACTGAGCCATGGCTAAGGCACACCGTGAAAGGGCAGTGGAAGCTGACTTAAGACCAATCTTGAAAAGTGGACTGATGAAATACTTGAAAACAGCCGAGCAGAAGTGAGGAAAAAGCAGAAGAGAGTGCAACTCATCAGGGAACTCTTAAAGAGCTGGTACACACAAAATGGGCCCAAAAGCCTTTTCTGTGCAATATCATGTTATGGTTCTCACTACTAACCTCCTTCTCTTGATGAATATAGATTCCGGTTGGGAAAATAACTTTAAGTTAGAAAAGTAAATCAAAACAATGTAATTTATATCCGGGCATTTCCCATGACGAACAGTTTACAGATGTACTGGAATCTGTAATCATTAGAGTACATGCTCTGAAATCAAAGTCTCAACAAATAGAAAACAAATCATGTTCCTCTCTAATTTACCCACATCACTCTGCATAATTAATTATGAGCACTCTGTAATTTATTCCATAGCCATAATGGTTGCAATAGAAATGTAATTAACTTAAAAAAAACTGAAGTCCCCAAGCAATCTCTCAGTCAAAATTCAATATTTCAAAGCTGAAAATTATTCAGCCCTCCTGGCAGATAGGAGTTATAGTGCTGACCCTGTCAGTGGAACAAGTACTTCACATGAGTTTTAAAAACATTGAAAGTTTGCACTGAATCGGAGGACAAAATAATGGGCAGGACCATGAGAGCCTCTGCTCCTACCCCATTGCAAGTTAGTGGCACATAATCAAGTGGGAGGTTGGTAGGCAGCAGCCCCACCACCCTCCTGTTTCCACTTGGAAAGAAAGTTCATGGATGGCCAGACCTTGAGGCCTTTAAGTGGATAATTAATGACCCTTAGGTTTTCTAAAGACAGGATCAAAATTCTGGGTGGAGTCACCAGAAAAAATGTTGGAGCTGAATGTAATCTCCAAGGTAGCAAAGGACAGCATGGAGCTCTGACTGAGTTATTACAGCTGCATCCTGCACTAACACACAGGCCCCCACTCTTGCAGAAATGTCCCAGCCCCCAGTTGAGGTCTTTCTCTACCACTTCACAATTTCACTCAAGGACATGACAGTCGTTAAGCTTCAATGACATATTTGTATCCTCCTGCCTCTGTTGGGATTAATCCACCGGTGATGGGTGGAGGGATTGGCCATGTGGGCAACATATAGACCCTGTTGGGGTACCTGATTGAGGCAGGAGGCATTGGGAAGAGGAGGTTATTGTCCTCCCCTTCCTCTGGCAAAACCCACAATCAGCCCCCGATCCCAAATTGCAGCCATCAAACAATGGCCTAATGCCTCAGGTGGGAATTGTACCAACACTACTCTGATGGCACTGTTGTTCAATAGAACAGTAACTGGTCAGCAATTCTCAGAGGATGGAATCCCCATCCCACAAAGGAAGAATGTCCACTGGTAAAACATCAGGTGCCAAATGGAATGAGGCAAAGTGTTTTCATCAGCTTTCAGCCAGCAACCAAGAGACTCAGCATTGTTTCCACAAGATTCCAGCCAATGTGTCAATTGTGAGCAGCAAACGTTTCTCTGTGCCAGAACTTTTCTTTAGTGCAGTTAGTGCATTTGAAATCCCATCCAAGGAACTGGAGAACAAAATCCAGGCTGGCATCTCCGTGGAGGAACACAGGATCACAAGTGGGCCATTCAGCCCATCAATTCTTCCTCAGCCATTCAATACTATCACAGTTGATCAAACACTTCAATGCCTTTTACTTACCTCCTCTTCATAACTTGGTGTGCCATTAGTAATCAGAAATTTTTCAATCCCTACCTTCAACATACTCAAAGCATCCATAGCCCTCTGTGGTAGAGAACTCCACAGGTTCAAAACTCTCCGAGTGAAAGCGTTTCTTCTAGTCTCATACACCTTGGTATCTCCTTTATTTTTAAGTTGTATGTCCTGGTTCTAGACTCACCAATTGGGGAAATATTTTCCTGTATCTAATTTGACTACCGCTTTCGGTATTTTATAGGTTTCAACAAGGTTATCTCTCTTTCTTCAAAACTCAAGAGAATGAAGAACCGGTTTACCCAATTTGTCTCTATATAGGATAGTCCTGCCTTCCCAGGAACAAGTCTAGTGACCCTTCATTGTACTTTACAACAATAATATAATTTCCTGAGTTAAGGAGACCAAAACTACACAGTACTAGATGTGCAGTCTAATCAACCTCCTGTACAATTCACATAGAACATATAGAATCCCTACACTGGCCCAACAAGTCCACATTGACCCTCCAAAGAATAACATACCCAGATCCATTCCCTATTACTCTACATATGCCTCTGACTAATGCACCTTACCTATACATCCCTGAACACTATGGGAAATTTAGCACGGCCAATTCACCTAATCTGCACATTTTTGGACTGTGGGAGGAAAACGGAGCACCCGGAGGAAACCGACGGAGAACGAGCAAACTCCACACAGACAGTTGCCCAAGGCTGAAATTAATCCCCGGTCCCTGGCACCATGAGGCAGTAGTGCTAACCACTGAGCCACCTCACTACTCCTGTATTCAAATCCTCTTCTGCTGAAGTCTATCATTTCATTAGCCTTCCTAATACCTTGCTGTGCCTGCATGTTAGTCTTCAGTGACTTGTCTTTGTACATCTACACTTTCTAACCTCTTACCATTTAAGAGATACTCTGCACACCTGTTTTTCCTACCAAAGTAGATGACCTCACATTTTCTCACATTGTATTCCATCTGCAATGTTCTTTCCCATTCAGTAAACTTGTCCAAATCTTCCTAAAACCTCCAGGAAATACCTTCCTCACAACACATCCCCATTTAACTTCCTATCATCCATAAACGTGGAAATACTGCATTTTGTCCCCACCTCTACGTCACTGATTATATGTATTATTGTAAACTGGTGGGCCCGAGTACTGAGCCATAACCTGTATATCTTGCTATGTCTAAGCACCCTATGATCTGTATGTCCTTGTTTCCTACAATCCGCCTGTACTGCTCACAAAACAAATCTATGATTGTACTTATGTACATGTAGCTAGAATAAATCAGATCAAACATGATATCGCACTAATCACAGTCTGCCAATGTCAGATTCACCTCTTTATGCTGACGGTTTTCTGCTTGTTGGTCATTTATAATCCATGCTTGTATATTACTTCATATCCTAGATGTTTTAAATTTTTTTACCCAATCTCTTGTAGAGGGTCATTATCATATGGCACCTTCTGAAAACCTAAGTAAATTACTTCCATCAGCTCTCCTTCATTAATTGAACAGCAACATCTTCACAAAATTCCACGACCATCAGATCTTGGTAATTTATCAAAAGCAAATCAATTTTTGTCCCCATTCATTCTTCTTACTAATACTAATTTCCTACAACTCCCCACTTTTCCAAGCACACTTGGATTTCTAGTTCTGGGAGATTTAGTATATCTTCCTCAGTAAGAACAGGCACAAGTAATCATTTAGCTTCTCTGCTATTTCTCTATTCCCCATTATAATAACTTCTAAATTTGTCTGAAACGGACTTATATTCATTTTGAGAAATATTTCCTTTTTATGTACCTATAGAAGCTTTTACACACCAGTTTTATGTTTTTGCTAGACCTCTTTCTTCCTCTGCCCGAGTTCTCAGTTTGACCCAAATGCCCAGATGCGCATACTGTCTCTGCCTCTCACAAACTAGTTTCCCTCCTTCTGACCATGCAGCTTAATTTCAGTAGGACTGATGAAGTGCTGCATTGTCAGAGGGTCAGTACTGAGGGAGCACTGTACTACTGCACTGTCAGAGGGTCAGTTCT
This sequence comes from Hemiscyllium ocellatum, assembly GCF_020745735.1. NCBI lineage: Eukaryota > Metazoa > Chordata > Chondrichthyes > Orectolobiformes > Hemiscylliidae > Hemiscyllium > Hemiscyllium ocellatum. Next base: position 51,591,497 of record NC_083431.1, read on the forward strand.
GTGGGAGTGCTGTAGTGTTGGAGGTCTGCAATTTAGATACAAAGTGGATTTGAAAGTAAAGTCCCATTGCACTATTGGAAGAAGAGCAGGGTATGTTCTCACTATCACTTGAAAAGACCATTTGGTCAGTTGGTTATTGGGTATGGGAGCTTCAGTGTCATAGAGTCATAGAAATGTACAGCATTGAAACAGACCCTTCAATCCAACTTGTCCATGCCGACCAGATATCCGAACTTAATCTAGTCTCATTTACCAGCTCACTATCCCTCTAAACTCTTCTTATTCATACACCCATCTAGGTGCCTTTTAAATGCTGTAATTGTACCAGTCTTCACCATTTCCTCTGCCAGTTCATTCCATACATGCACCATCCTCTGTGTGAAAAAGTTGCACCTTAGGTCCTTTTTATATCTTTCCCCTCTCACCCTAAACCTATGCTTCTAGTTCTGGACTCCTCCAACCCAGGGAAAAGACCTTGTCTCCTTACCCTATCCATGCTCCTCATGGTTTTATAAATCTCTATAACGTCACCCCTTGGCCTCTGGTGCTCCAGGGAAAACAGCCCCAGCCTATTCAGCCTCTCCCTGTAGCTCAAATCCTCCAACCCTGGCAACATCCTTGTAAATCTTTTCTGAACCCTTTCAAGTTTCACAACATCCTTCCAACAGGAAGGAGACCAGAATTGCACCCAATTATCCAAAAGTTTGTAAGCACAAATTGGTTCCTCATAATGCAGAACAGTCAGGCGTGGGCAAATCACAGACCCTTTCTCAGAACAGTCAGTCGTATTAGTCAGAAGAATGTAAAGGGTCCACAATCACAGGCAGCCACTTTTACAGCTGCTGTCAACTATAAGTACATAAGGTAAGTGTGATATCATGTGCTGGGGGTAGGGTCATGAACAGCAGGGGATGAGGGGCAGTATGGTCCTAAGCAGGGAAGGACAGGGGATGTTCAGTTTGGGGGGGAAGCAGGAAAAGTGTCAGGTAAGGGATTTGGGGTTGTTTGGGGTCCAGAAGTGGAGTTTTTGGTAAGTTGGGGGAAGGGGGGCAGTTGCATATTTACTCAGGGGTTAGACTAGGGATTTAACAGTCTAATCTTTCCAGAGAAACTATTTATTTTACTGTCGCAGACCCTTCCAAATTCTCCAATTTAAATAGATATTTTTGGAGGGTTCCAAGCACAAGAGGAATTGCTGAGTGGAATTTTTAATTTCCTGGTCAATTTCTTCCACGTGTTATGTTAAGGATTTCACAGGGTTCCCAAACACATCTCCCACCTACACTGGAAGAACGACTGTCTAGCCATCAGACGATCTGGACCTTTGTTTCAAAGATGGCAAAAGGACCATGATTTGATTTGAATGTGAGATACCAATAACACAGCCTAATTATTCACACAAATGGCCACTCAAAATATCAGGCATCAGTTAATCGGATGAGCATGATTAATTCTGCAATCAACAGTCTCCAAGACCTCCTGGGCTGCACGCAGCCTCAGAAAATAAGGAGCATTGTTAAGTTGAAAACAAACCCAAGCATCATACATCTACGAAGCAGGTGGCTTCGGGCTTACTTCAGATCTCATAACTGCTGCATAAAATACTAGATAGAAATTGCAAAGCCCCAATTATAGCAGAAAAGCTTAGCTTGGTAAAAAAAAATGAATTCGACAGCGGGAGTGTCACTGAGTAGGTATTTTTGATGTGAGTGTGACAACTGTCCACAAATGTCTCTCCAAATATTCACAGAGACATGGCTGATTTGTAGACTTGAAAATTTGCCCACGAGACTGGAGGTTTCAAACTAATATCCCTGAACCTAGAAGTGAGTCATACTTTCTCCTGGTTTTCAAGTATCAACAGATCAATGTCTAAAGTTTTCATGAGTAGACAGAGGCCAAGAGTTCACCAGAAGTACTGCCACCAATGATTTGAAATTAACTGTCACAGGCATTTAGGACTGACCTCACTAATAAAAGTCACCAGATTCTGTAATCTTGATGTGCACTAAACAGCTGCTGTCTTTTTGTACATAATAACAATGTCTGTACTTCAAAAGTTATCCAATGGTTTACGTGCAGTCCAAGCTATCCTTCTGCGTTAGATTTTTCTCCACACCGCTAAATTTGGAGTACTGTGTAGGGCCTGTTGTAGTTTCCACAGTTACATCTCCTTATCTCAACAAACATGGGATTTTATTTCAAACCAAAGAATGTGGGCATCACTGGCAAAGCTGTATATTTTTCTCCACCATCTGCTTCCCACGTGAGGGTGGTAATGGGCCTCTCTAAACATATACAAACAAGACAGCACAGACATGGTGACAACAGGCATGACTATAACAAACCGAGAAAGAAAAGGGCACATCATGCACTGAATAGTCACACACCACTCGCCTATCTGGCCTGTTCTGTCACTAGGGACAGAAGAATCGAACAGTCAACGGTTACTGCTGCTGGGAATTTTCTTGTGATAAATGAAATGAAAACCAGGGTCATGGTTGTTTGACAGCTCATGTGGAGAGCTGATATCTCTTCCTTCTTTCTTACAGTACATGCACTTTTGTTCTCTTTTTCCTTTTGTATAATAAGCTAATGGGGTAAAAGGGATTTCCTATGACACTAGGTGATTTGCTAATGTAAAGATCAATGCCCACAAGTGCCTTTGGCACAGTGCCTCACATGCGAACTATTTATCAATTGGGGTTAATTGTACTCAGATGGTGGATATTCATTGAGAATTTACTTTTGCAAACATGCCGGAGCAGATGTCCACACACAGGTGTCTTTGGGGATGGATCATGCGGTATCCACTAAACACACTTAAAGCTTTCTGCAAGTATGGCCATCACAGAGGCTACAGTACACTATCTCTGCCTACTATGATGAGGAAGTGCCAGTGTTCAACTGGGGTGGACAAAAAGTTAAAATCACACAACACCGGGTTATAGTCCAACAGGTTTAATTGGAAGCACACTAGCTTTCGGAGCGCCGCTCCTTCATCAGGTGAAAGTCTCAACTGGCTCAACTGGCTTTAGTTTATAGAAAGTGTACACACAAGAACAGGCTGACAGAGGTATTGTTAGAGTCTGCCATGTAATTTTGGCGTCTCTGAAAATTAAAGCTTCTAACTCTGTACTGACTTGCTCCAGTTCTATCTGTCTGGGTACCCTCATTCAGAGGTTAGCTATCTAAAAGTGAAAATTGGAAGAAGGAGCAGCATGTTTTGCTTTCTAGAGGTGACAAACTTTGATTTGGAAAAGGCACCTAAATACATGGAACCTGGCCTGTTCAGAGGCCTTCTAATTGCCTCACTGCTACTACCTGATTAAAGTGTGATTGGTGGGCTTTCCCTGGAAGAGGCAGAGTCTCATTTGCACCCAGTCAGCAGGGGAGACCCAAACAAGTTGGTCTGAATCATCCATTTTTTTGACTAAGTGCAAGTTGTATGGAGTTTTTTTGGAGGCATTATTGCCATCTGGCTCAGTTAGATTTCTTGCCATATCTTATCAAAGCCACATCATTGACTACCTTAACACAATCTTATGCCATCCCCCATGTCTAATTCTATCACCAAGCTCGATTTCCAGAACAACTCACAACTCACTGGATATCCACCAAGAAACCAGCATTCCTTGTGTGAGCACCATGTTTAAAAGCCCATTGTGCACCCAGACGAGCACTGTCAGTCCAGAACACCCCTGCACAGTTCCTGACATCTTCCCAGACATGGCAGACAGAGAAATGACAGAGAACTGGAGGTCCTGCTAGATAGTGTGGTGCAGAGGCAAGACATCATCTGCTCCCCTGGACCAGCAGAGGAGGCTACAATAGCAGACCATGCAAGGCTGGTGCCAGGTTGCCATTTGGGTTACAGCAGACTCAGTTATCTGGAGAAAAGCCCAGCTCTGTGGGAAGACAGTAAACCTAATTCTGAATTCTAAGAAGATCAATTTCTTTTTCACTCTGCCAGTGTATGTGCCACCATCCTCTCTCTCACACACCTCACATTCTATCTTTGTGACTGTACCCATCTCCCACCAAAGCTCATGCTCTGCCACTCTCACTATTGCCTACAATATCTTCCCTCACTCGCTGCCACCCACCTCAACCCCCACTAACCCTCCATCACCCTCTGTAATGCCCTCTCAGTCGCTCAGGATCTGCCCACCTGCACCAACAGCAATAACTGTGCCTCCCATTAGTATCTGCCTCTCTCTCGTTCCAGGAGGAAAGCAATCCACAATAAGGCAGAAAGAGTCAAGACAGTTGGAGGGCTGTCCAACATTTGGCTCCTTACCCATTTATAAGGCAAGAATCTTGACCAGTGTCTGACTGACTGTTTCCAAACCTCTGAACGGATATTGGAAGCTGCCCTTGATTTACTATGCCCGAATCTTCTAGCCGAGGACTATCCCCGTTAAATTTACAGAGGCCTGCTGGCAACTGTGACAATTTACCTGGATTTGTACCAACACTGAAGAGTGCAGTAAGAAAGAGTCATATGAGCCTGGTATCTTTGGCTGAGGGGCCAAACTTACAAAGGCAAGTAGGACATGGATATTGCCTGCATTCAGTGACATTCAGAGTTGGTCAGCGCCAACCCAGCAAGCACAGAGATGCAACTTGGTCCAGTCCATGAGTTGGATTTTTGTACCTTAGTCCACATTTTCCTTGAAACAAAATTAGAATGATAGTTGGCATTGCAGGCCAAGGTGCAATAAAATGCAAAAGCATCTTGAAGCTTCTAAGAGGCTGACACATTTCAGAATCATTGCTTGTGGACATGGGTTGCATGTAGCAAGTGCCCATAGAGTATGCCCTGAGACACTGATGCTCAGTATCAAGCGGGGAGATTCTTTGGTATAAATGATGAGTTGAAGTTACCAGGCAACCCCTCTGGTCTCTATGTTTAGATTGAGCAATATCTACCTTGTTCAGTATGTTTGGAATTCAGGAAGCTGAATATTAATGAGGCAAGTTATGGCACTAATTAGGTGTTTAACAAGCAATAGTCTCCCTTAATTTGTAACTCACTGCTGCCTAGTGAGAAATATGCCACACGGCTCAACAAAAGTACAAGAGATGGTGTGACACATTCCTGATATTGAGATAGGCCTCAACGGACGTCCCACCCGATTCTGCCATAAACCTTGTCATAGCCCACGTTGTCACAGTCCTGTAAAACTCTGTTTGATAACAATTTCAATGTGGGTTTTATTTTCCCCTTTTGGACAGAAAACTAAAATCCTAAAGGACAATTGTGAAAATGGCAGAAAACAAGTGTGAATTGTCAAGATAATGTTACTTTCTGGTGTTCCTGGAGATTGATATGGATAAGGTCCTGCGGAGTAATGATAGAGAACTAGGAAAAAAGTTCAAAACCAGGACCTCGACGGTGGTATTCTCTCGATTACTTCAATGCCACGTGCTGGTGAGAGTAAGAACTAGAAAATAAGGCAGATAAATATGTGGCTAAAGAGCTGGTGCAGGGGGCAGGGATTCAGATTTTTAGATCATTGGGATCTTTTCTGGGGCAGAAATAACCCGTTCAAGAGGGACGGGTTGCACCTGAACTGGAGGGGGACCAATATCTTAGTAGCCAGGTTTGCTAGTGCTACAAAGGAGGATTTAAACTAGATTGGCAGGGGGGTGGGGAGATACAGTAAACATAAATAGTAAACTAAAGAGACAGGTCAGACTAACACAACATGGAGCAAGGAATACCTGTTGCTCTAAATTGCATCTATTTCAAGCAAGAGGGCTGACAGGTAAGGCTGATGAACTCAGGTGTGGATAGCTACGTCGAACTGGGATATTATAGCCATGACAGAAATACGACTGAGGAAGGGACAGGATTGGCAGTTTAATGTGCCAGGGCACTGGTGCTTTAGGTGAACAAAGGTGGCGGAAAGAGGAGAGGGGGAGTTGCATTCTTGATTAAGGCAAATATCATGCCAGAAATCAGAGATAAAGTAACAGAAGGATCATCCAGTGGGTGGAGCTAAGAAATAAGAAGGGATGGTGACATTATTTGGGTTGTACTAGAGGTCCCTGAATAGTCAATGGGAATTAGAGGAACAGACATGCAGGGAGACTGGGGAGACTTTTGAAGAAGTAACCAAGAGGACTGATGAGGACAGAATGGTAGGCATGATCTATATAGACTTCAGGAAGGTGTTTGACAAGGTTCCCCATGGGAAACTGGTTAGCAAGGTTAGATCTCATGGAATACAGGGAGAACCCGCCATTTGGATACAGAACTGGCTCAATGGTAGAAGACAGAGGGTATATGGAGGGTTGTTTTTCAGACTGGAAGCATGTGACCAGTGGAGTGCCAAAAGGATCGGTGCTGAGTCCACTACTTTTTGTCATTTATAGAAATGATTTGGATGTGAACATAGGGGGTACAGTTAGTAAGCTTGCAGATGACACCAAAATTGGACATGTAGTGGACAGCAGAGAAGGTTACCTCAGATTACAATGGGATCTTGATCAGATGGGTCAATGGGCTGAGGAGTGGCAGATGGAGTTTAATTTAGATAAATGTGAGGTGCTGCATTTTGGAAAAGCAAATCTTAGCAGGACTTATACACTTAATGGCAAGGACCTGGAGATTGTTGCTGAACAAAGAAACCTTGGAGTGCAGGTTCATAACTCCTTGAAAGTAGAGATGCAGGGAGATTAGATAGTTAAGAAGGCATTTGGTATGCTTTCCTTTAATTGGCCAGAGTATTGAGTATAAGAGTTGGGAGGTCATGTTGCAGCTGTACAGGTCATTGGTTAGGCCACTTTTGGAATATTGCATGCAACTCTGGCCTCCTTCCTCTCAGAAGGATGTTGTGAAACATGAAAGGGTTCAGAAAAGATTTACAAGAATGTTGCCAGAGTTGGAGGATTTCAGCTATAAGGAGAGGCTAAATAGGCTGTGATTGTTTTCCCTGTAGTGTCGGAGGCTATGGGGTGACCGTGTAGAGGTTTATAAAATCAGGAGGGGCATAGATAGGATAAATAGACAAGGTATTTTCCCTCGGGTGAGGGGAGTCATGAACTAGAGGGCATAGGTTTAGGATGAGTGGAGAAAGATATAAAACAGACCTAAGGGGCAACATTTTCACGCAGAGGGTGGTGCATGTATGGAATGAGCTGCCAGAGAAAGTGGTGGAGGCTGGTACAATTGTAGCATTTAAAAGATATCTGAATGGGTACATGAATAGGAAGGGTTTGGAGGGCTATGGGCCCAGCGCTGGCAAATGGGACTAGATTAGGTTGCGATATCTGGTCAGCACAGATGAGTTGGACTGAAGGACCTGTTTCCGTGTTCTACACCTGTATGACTCCATGACTCTGACTCGCAGAAGCAATAAGGTTGTTATTGTTAGGTATTTTAATTTTCCCAACATAGACTCGGACTGTTGTAGCATTAAGGGGTCAGACATTGTGGAATTAGCTAAATGCGTTGAGGACAGTTTCAGGGCAAACAGTACATAGAGGGTCCTACTCAGGAAGGAACAAAACTCGATCTACTCTTGGGAAATAAGGCAGGACAGGTAAGTGAGGTGACCGTGGGGAATCAGTTTGGGACCAGTGACCATAGTTCAGCTCAATTTAAAATAGTTATGGAGAGGGACAAAACTGGTCCACAGGTTCAATTTCTATATTGGGGCAAGGTGAATTTTGATGGAATTAGACACCAGTTGATTGGAGTAGTTTGTTGTAGACAAAGGGACCTCCAGAAAGTGGGAGGCCTTTAAAAGTGAGATAGCTAAAGTTCAATATCTCTACATTCCTGTGAGGATGAAGGGCAAGATTGGCAGTAATCGAGAACTCTGGAATGACAACAGATATTGGGGCTTTTACCAGAAAAAAAAAGGAGACATGGCTCAGGTACAAGCAGCTGGGATCAAAGAAATCCCTGGAAGTATATTGGAGATACAGGATATCACAAGGAGGAAATCATGTAGGCTAAAAGAGGCACAGGATAGCCTTGGCTGAAAGGATTAGGGTGAATCCAAAGAGGTTCTTTAATTATATTAAAGGAAAAAGAAAAACTAGAGAAAGAACAGGACACAAGGACCAAAGTGGACATGTACGTGTAAAACCGCAGGAGATAGGCGAGGTCCTCATCGAATATTTCTCCTCTGTGTTTCCTGTGGAGAAAGACATGAACATGTCTGAACTTGGGGAAGTTAGTGGTGATATCTTGGGGACTGTCAATATCACAGTACAGGAGATGTTGGACATATTAGAATGTATGAAGGTGGAGAAATCTCCTGGTCCTGATCAGATATATCCAAAATCATGACAAGAGACTAGAGAAGAAATTGCAGGGCCCTGGCTGATAATTTTGCAATATCATTAGCTAAGGGTGAGGTCCCAGGAGACTCAAGGGTTGCGAATGCTGTGCCCGTGTTCAAGAAGAGCTGCAAAGAAAAACCTGGGAACTATAGACCAGTAAACCTAACATTGGTGGTAGGTAAGTGACTTAAGAAGATTCTGAAGGATAAAATAAACGTGCATTTGAAAGACATGGTTTGATTAGGAGTAGTCACCATGGACGTGAATGTGGAAGATCATGTCTCACAAATTTGCTAGAGTTCTTTGATGAAGTGACCAGGAAAGTTAAATGAGGGCAGGGTGGTGGATGTAGTCTATATAGATTTCAGTAATGCCTTTGATAAGGCTCCGCATGGTAAGCTGCTCTGAAAGATTAGATCGCATGGAATCCAGGGGAAGCTGGCAAATTAGATACACAATTGGCTTGTTGGTAGGAAGCAGAGGGTAATTGTGGAAGGATGTTTGACTAGTGGAGTGCCTTAGAGATCGTTGTTGTTTGGATGAAAATGTACAAGGCAGGATTAGTGAATTTGCAGATCACACGAAAATAGGTAGTATTATGGACAGTGAGGAAGGTTATCAGAAACTGCAGCAACAGGACCTTAATCAACTGGGGAAATGGGAAAAGAAATGGAAAATGGAGTTTAACATAGATAAGTGTACAGTCTTGCATTTTGGAAAGTCAAATAAAGGTAGGAGTTTCATAATGAATGGTAGGGCCTTAAGGAGTGTTGTGGAACAGAGGGATCTTAGAGTTCAGGTGCACAGATCTCTGAAAGTGGAGTCACAGGTAGATAGGCTTTTAGCACACTGGCCTTCACCAGTCAGGGCATTGAGTATAGAGGTTGGGAAGTTATGTTGAAGTTATATAGGATGTTGGTGAGGCTGCACTTGGAGTATTGTGTTCAGTTTTGGTCACCTTACTATAGGAAAGATGTTATTAAATTGGAAAGAGCGCAGAAGAAACTTGCAAAGATGTTGGCAGGACTCAAGGGTCTGAGTTATAGGGAGATGTCGGAGAAGCTAGGACCTTTTTCTCTAGGGCGTAGGACGCTGAGGGGGATCTTATAGAAGTGAATAAAATCATGTGAGGCATGGATACAGTGAATACACTCAATCTTTTTCCTAGGATTGGGGAATCTAGAACTAGAGGGCATCAGTTTAAGGTTAGAGGGAAAAGAATAAAAGTGAACCTGACTGGCAACTTTTTTTACACAGAGGATGGTACATATATGGAATGAGCTGCCAGAGAAAGTGGTTGAGATGGGTACATTAACAACAATTAGAAGGCATTTGGACAAATACATGAATAGGAAAGGTTTGGAAGGACATGGTCCAAGTGCAGGAAAATGGTGTTAGCGTGGATGGATGTTTTGGATGGCATGGACCAGCTTAGGCTGAAGGACCTGTATCCGTGCTGTCGGACTCTATGTCTCTAAGAATAATAAGACCCAATGACAGAACGACATGTAGATAACGGTTACAGATGTGCCAAAGGGACAACATGGTCTTGGTGTTGTGCTTCTTGCATGAGGTAAAATCAAAAGTATTTTCTGAGGTTGATACCAAGCATCAGAGAATGATGAAGGTTAGGACATGTGGGAACAAGTTACTGCAGATGCTGGAATCTGTAATGAAAACAACTGATGCTGGAGATCACAGCAGGTCAGACAGCATCCATGGAGACAGAGCAAGCTAACATTTAAACTCTAGATGACCCTTTAGAATTGAAGTGAAGCATGGAGTGAATAGCCTTTATGCTATTGTTTGAGGGCCTGGAGGTGGGTATTGGGTGTAGGGTGCTAATGGAAAAAGGATGTTGCTAGTTCAGATTAAGTGATTGGAATGTGAGAATGGTTGAACAATGCCAGATTTAAAAAGACAGACAGTCCCCACTGGGATGCGGGGAGGGAACGAGGACATGCTAACAAGCTAAAAGAAAGGGTAGAAATGGGAGCCAGTTCACAAGTTAAAAGGTGTTGAACTCAATATTAAGTCCAGAAGGCTGTAAAGTGCCTTGTGTGAAAATGAGATGTTGCTCCTCCAGTTTGTGCTGGGATTCAGTGGAACACTGCAGCATGCTGAGGACAGACATGCGGAGACATGGGCAGGAGACGCACCACTGTTCTGCCACTCTCACATTCCAATCACTTCATCTGAACTATCAACATCTTTTCTCCATCAGCACCCTACACCCATAACCCCAAAGTATAGCATAAAGCATGAAGGTTACAACATTTTATCTGAATTCCTGGATAAGATCTAACTGGAAGATTTTGAAAAATAGACAGCCAGTTGATGGAAGAATGTAAAATTGAGTAGTTAAACCCAGATAAATGCCTCATTTCTGCAGGATAATATAGTTTTCAGAAAGAAGTGTTTCGGTATGGCCCAAAAGAGGCAGCAGATGCTGAAGAACAGTTATGGAAACTAAACAGACATATCTCTGGACTGAATGATTGTTCCAGGGTGTGGTATTTTTCAGTCAGATCTGTTTTGCTGAGTTCAACTAAAATCAGACCTTGAATTGTTTTATTGATACAATAAAGGAAAACTTGCAGGCATTTTTCAAGATGCATGTTGACAACTTCTCACAAAAATATAAAGTAAAATTTGAGAAGTATGTTCTTAATAGGTTTAATAGGTGGAGGTTTAAAATATATTGGTTTCCATATCATGAAAAATAGGTCTGAACTAACTTGAAATGAGCAACTCTATTCAGAGTATTACTCCCACTCTTGTGAATCATAGGTTTTAGAAACCATAGGTGTGAAGACCCAAATATTCCTATGTACAGCACAGTGAAATCTGTACTCAAACCTCTGCTACACGACGGGCCCTGTGGAAGTCCTGGTGCTTATCTGTGCCCTGAAATTGCCCAGGAGGTTTGGCTGATTGTCATGGATGCGCTTTTCCAGCACCACACTTTTCAACTCTGGTCTCCAGCATCTGCAGTCCTCACTTTCTCCTAGTTGATCTTAACCTACTGCAAATCCTCTTGCAAGGATGCTTACCTTGAAGCAGCTCTCCTCCTATTCTCCTGCTCCTTGGATGCTGCCTGGCCTGCTGCGCTTTTCCAGCACCACACTTTTCAACTCTGGTCTCCAGCATCTGCAGTCCTCACTTTCTCCTTGTCATGGATGGTCCCAATCAGGGCAAGTCTCCCATACAAGTGACACAGACTTGGGCAAGTTATACGGTGCTTACTCAGAGTCTTATCCAAGAAATGTTACTCTGGGCAATACTTGTTCTAATTCAGAGGTTAGCCAGCATGACTGAATTGACAGACGATAACCATCATCCACCCAACTACCCGCTCACGCCCCACCATCCACTGTCAGCTCAGGCTTATTTGCATATCATTGAATGCCAATTCTACCAGCTGAAACAACTTTTTGAAAAGGTGATTCTTAAAAATTAAAAATTAATAGTAAGTATTTGCAAAAAAAAATGCTTATTGCATTTCTGTGGTACACTAGTCCAGTTTGGCTAATGTAAACTGAAATGGTTTATTACAAAAATATTCAATTGTAATAACATCATCTCACTGGATGAGTAACTGGATTTTAAAATCACTGAAAATTGATTAATTTAAAATAAATATGGAAAAGCATTTGCTTATTATATTAGTGTATAGTAATTAAACTCTTCATAATCTAAAAAAATTAGAAGTGTTTTATTTCTATTGGTAACTTCAGGAGTTTTATTGAAGGCCGAGAAAACAGGCTCATGCAGATAGTCAAATTAATGCACTGGTGATTAATTCAATCTGAGGTATGGGCAGATTTTGTGGATGAAGCCAGTTTCCATTATGATGCTTTTATAAACCATCAAGGAAACTCAATACAAGCTTGAAACTCCTCCAACTTTTTACGCAGGTTACACTGGCAAAAGAAGCAAATGGACACAAGGGGAAAGCATTTACAAAGCAAGAACAAAAGATCTGGAATGCACTGCCTGACAGTGTGGTGGAGGAGGGGTAAATCAATTTCTCTCAAAATCAAATTTGATCATTTTATGCAGAAATTTACAGGGAAAAGGTAGGGGAGAGGGACGACAGCAGTTGCATTTGCAGAGCTAGCACGGTTATTTCTGTGGTATATTCACTGTAGAATTTTGGCAAAGTACACTGAAGAAACCAGCAGACCAGAGACAGTAATTGTCATCTGAAATACTGAGAGCCTCACCAACACAGATGAATCAGTTTGCCAAAATATCTTCACAAGGTCAATACATCTTCACTGCAAATATCAAAAATATCACGTTGTTGGTTAGTTTTGAGCTTCAGCCACCCACTGTGTTAAGACAATTTTCCTTTTCCACTCAGAACAAACGTCTGCTTAATAATCCATCACACTGATGTAACTCTTCACTGACACCTAATCTTCTCACTGTAAGCTGCTTCGTGATTTAATATATTTACATTTTTAAAACAGTGCCTCTCTAATCAAAGCAAAAACAATATCCCTTTGAGAAATGGAAGATTTTGTTGTGTCGCACATATTTTAATTAATAAACCACCATACAGTCACCTGATCACATCACCCAATACATTCACGAATGAGAATTTCAGGTTATGCAGGCATGGCTCAGTTGGAGTATTTCAGTCAGGAGGTCAAATGGTCACTGCCTACTTGAAAGAGTTTATAACCCAATCCAGGAAAGACACCAGTGCAGTACTCCGTGCTACACTGTCTAGAGAACTAATTTTCCAATTACGTTTCTAGCCATTGGCACCGTGGAGCATGGACCTATTGCCTCCTTGCAAGACAATCTGAGCTGCCACCACTGCTTTGTGCCCTTGCCAGTCCAGACAACTGCCACCAATGATGTGATCCAAGGAGTTAGAAACTCTTGACCTCCTCTTCATCTTAATTATGTTCTCTCTTTCCACTTTTTCTACAGATTCAACACTGTATTCTGCACTCTGTACTGCTACTTGATGCACTTTATATGGTCTACCTGTATAGCATGCAAAACAACACTTTTCACTATATCTCAATACATGTGACAATAACTCAATCAGAGTGCAGCACAGTGGCTCAGTGGTTAGCAATGCTACGTCTCAGCGCCAGGGACCTGGGTTTGATTCCTGCCTCGGATGGCTGTCTGTGTGGAGTTTGCACGTTCTCCCAGTGTCTGTATGAGTTTCCTCTGGGTGTTCCAGTTTCTTCCCACAATCCAAAAGATGCGTAGGTCAGGTGAATTGGGAATGCTAAATTGCCCATTGTGTTAGGTACATTAGTCAGAGGGAAATGGGTCTGGGTGTGGTACTCTTCGAAGGGTCAGTGTAGATATGTTGGGCCAAATGGCCTGTTTCCACATTGTAGGGAATCTAATCTAATATTCCATTCCAATACCAATAAATCACCAAAACACTTCCAAGAACACACCATGATATCTCCACAAATCAGCGCACTTCTACAAACTTTACAAGAGCCAACATCTGAAGTACCTCAGTTGCACTGTACGTCTGCCTGTGCAAACTCTGTTAGTGAGGTGAAGTGGGGTGGGATTGGGTTTGGGTTGGGTATTGGTATGGCTACCTAGACTACACCTCCTCTGACACTATCTCCTGTAAAACCACCATCCCTTATTCCCAATTCCTCCACCTCTGCCGCATCTGTTCCCAGGATGATCAATTCCACCTCAGAAAGTCCCAGATTGCCTCCTTCCTCCATGATCACAATTTCTCTTCCCACGTGGTTGACAATGCCTTCCAACGCATCTCTTCCACTGCATACACCACCACTTTGAACCCCACCCTTCCCAACGCACAAGGACAGAACTCCTCCCGCCCTCCCCCCTCCCAGTCCTCAACTTCCACCCCACGAACCTCTGCATACAGCGCATCATCCTCCACCACTTTCACCAGCTCCTCACAGACCTCACCACTGGAGATATGTTTCCCTTCCCACCCCTAACAGCGTTCTGCAAAGACCATTCCCTTCGCGACTCCCTCATCAGCTCCACATCTCCCCACCAGCCTGCACCCCACTCCTGGCACCTTTTCTTGCCACCATAGGAAGTGCAAAACCTGTGCCCACACCACTCCCCTCACCTCCACTCCACCAACGACATGCAGTTCCTAGTCCTCCTCCACCGCCAAACCATTACCACCCAACGCCTGAAGGAGGAACGCCTCATATTCTGCCTTGGGACCCTGCAACCACATGGGATAAATGTGGATTTCAACAGCTTTTTCATTTCTCCTCCCCCACATTATCCCAGTCCCAAGCCTCCAACTCGGCACCACCCTCCGCACCAATCCATCACTGCCCCCCAACCTATCACCTTCTCCCTCACCCTCATCCACCTATCGCTTTCCCAGCTACTTCTCCCCAACCCCACCCCACCCCCTATTAATCTCTCAGCCCCGACCCACAAGCATCAATCCTGATGAAGGGGTTAGGTCCAAAATGTCGATTCTCCTGTTCCTGGGATGCTGCCTGACCGGCTGTGCTGTTCCAGCACCACACTCTCAACTTCTCCTTGGGTATGTTTTCCTCCTGTTTGAACGTATATGAAGCCTGATAAAACACTGCCTCTCACATGACACTGGAAAAGGCATAGCAGATCAGCCAGCATCCGAGGAGCAAAAAAGCCAACATTCTAGGTAGGATCATTCTTGAGTCCTGAATGTTTTACTTTATAAAACCTTAAGTTATCTCAGGAATATGTATTGAAGGAGGTTCTGGGATTTACATATTAATCAATCAAAACCTGCAACCCATTCTAAGTAATTAAAGACTGAACAGCAACCTCGGTTTGTTCAATCCATCACATCAGTTGAATGACACTTTGATCTTTCAGTGTAAATCCAGTATCCTATGATCCTGCCCCACCAGCTACCAGATGAAGGAGGAGTGCTCAGACAGCTTGTATTTCCAAATAAATCAGTTGGACTATAACCTAGTGTTGTGTGATTTTTAACTTTGTCCACCCCAGTCCAACACCCACACCTCCACTTTAGAGTCATAGAGTCATAGAGATGTACAGTGGAAGACACAAAAAAAGATGAGTAGAAAATCAAGAGACTAAAGGGAGGAACTTAAAACAATCACACTCACAAGAGAACAAGGACTAAAAACACCAATGAATAGAATAGAATGATTTATTGTCATTTATATTTTATAGTGAAGAACACAGCAAATTACAGTGACAAGCTTCGACAATTCGGCACCATTATAAGACCATAAGACATAGGAGCAGAAATTAGGCCATTCAACCCACCAGGTCTGTTAAGTTTCTCAATCCCATTCTCCCGCTTTCTCCCCGTACCATTGATCCTCTCGATACTCAAGAACATACTTATATCTGTCTTAAATATACTAAATGACCTGGCCTCCACTGCCTTCCATGGCAGTGAACTCCATAGATTCCCCACTCTCTGGCTGAAGACATTTCTCCTTACCTCCTTTATTCTAAGGCTGTGCCCTTGGATCCCAGTCTCTCCTACCATTGGAAACATCTTCCCAAATCTACTCTGTCCAGGCATACAGTATTCCGTATATTTCAAATAGATCCCCCCTCATCCTTCTAAACTCCACTGAGTATAGACCCAAAGTCCGCAAATGTCCCTCATATGTTAAACCTTTTATTCCTAGGGCCATTCTCGTGAACCTCCCCTGAACCTGCTCCAGGGTCAGTACATCTTTCCAGAGATTTAAAATTAGCGCACAATACTCCAAATGTGGTCTGACCAGAGCCTTATAAAGCCTCAGAAATACATCCCCACTTTTATATTCAAGTTCCCTAATAAAAAAGTCTTCATTGCATTTGCCTTCCTAACTACTGTCTCAAGCTGCAAGTTTTCTTTTGGGAGAATCCTGGACTAGAACTCTCAAGTCTCTCTGCACTTCAGATTTCAGAATTTTCTCCCCATTTAGAAAATAGTCCATGCTTCTATTCTTCCTACCAAAGTGCATGACCTCACATGTCCTATTTTGTACTCAAGCTGCCACTTCTTTGCCCACTCTCCTAACTTGTTCAAATCTTTCTGCAGCCTCCCTACCTCATCAATGCTACCTGTTCCTCTACCTATCTTTGTATCGTCTGCAAACCTAGCCAGAATGTCCTCAGTTCCTTCATCTAGATCGTGAATGTATAAAGTGAAAAGTTGCGGTTCCAACACTGGCCCTTGTGGAACACCACTTGTCATCAGCTGCCATCCTGAGAAGGACCCTTTTATCAGCAATCTCTGCTTTCTGTCAGACAGCCAAGCTTCTATCCATGCTAGCACCTTGCCCTTAATACCATGGGCACTTACCTTACCCAGTAGCCTCCTGTGTGGTACTTTGTCAAAGGCCTTCTTGAACTCCAGGTAGATAACATCGACTGGCTTTCTTTGATCTAACCTGTTAATTACTTCCTCAAAGAAGTCTAGCAGATTTGTCAGGCATCACCTCCCCTTGATTAAACCATGCTGACTTTGCCCTATTTTTCAATACACTTCCAAGTAATCAGAAATCGCATCCTACACAATGAATTCCAGGATCTTACTCAGGACAGAAATTAGGCTAATCGATCTGTAATTTTCCATCTTATGCCTTATTTCATTTTTAAACCGGTGTGTCACGTTAACGAGTTTCCAGTCCTCTGGGACTCTCCCTAATTCTAGCAATTCCCGAAGGATCACCACTAATGCTTCCACTATCTCTTCAGCTATCTCCCTTAGAACTCTGGGTGTAGTCCATCTGGTCCAGCTGATTTATCCACCTTCAGGCCATTCAGTTTTTCTAGCACCTTCTCCTTGATAATGGCCACCATACTTAGTTCTGCCCCCTCACTCTCTTGAATTTTTGGGATATTATGTATGTCTTCCATCATGAATACTGACACGAAATAATTATTCAGTTCCTCAGCCATTTCCTTGTCCTTTGCTATTATCTCTCCAGCATCATTTTCCAGTCGCCCAATGTCCATCTTTGCCCTTTATATATCTTAGGAAGCTCTTACAGTCCTCCTTTATGTTACTGCCTATGTTACTACCCTCATTTTTAATCTTCTCCCTTCTTTCTTTTTTGATAGCCCTCTGTTGGTCTTTGTAAGCTTCCAATCCTCTGGTTTCCCACTGCCCTTCACCATATTATATGCTTTCTCTTTTGCTTTTTTGCTATCCCTAACTTCCCGAGTCAGTCATGGATGTTTCATCCTTCCTGTGTCATGTTCTTTTTTAACCTCGGGATGAATTTTGAATGGTTTAAGAATAAAAAGATATAGCTGAAAGAGCTTTCATTCCAGCGCCTCTGCCTGAACCGGCTCACTAATGACAGTAACGCCAGCACCCCTCCTCCTGTCTTGACACCATATGCTGAAAGAGTGTTGCTGGAAAAGTGCAGCAGGTCAGGCAGCATTCAAGGAGCAGGAGAATCGATGTTTCGGGCATGAGCCCTTCTTCAGAAATGAGGAAAGTGTGTCCAGCAGGCTAAGATAAAAGGTAGGGAGGAGGGACTTGGGGGAGGGGCGTTGGAAATGCAATAGGTAGAAGGTGGTTAAGGTGAGGGTGATAGGCTGGAGTGGGGGAGGGGCGGACTGGTCAGGAAGAAGATTGCAAGTTAGGAAGGTGGTGCTGAGTTCGAGGGATTCGACTGAGACAAGGTGGGGGGAGGGGAAATGAGGAAACTGGAGAAATCTGAGTTCATCCCTTGTATTTGGAGGGTTCCTAGGCGGAAGATGAGGCGCACTTCCTTCAGCCATCATGTTGCTATGGTCTGATGATGGAGGAGTCCAAGGACCTGCATGTCTTTGGTGGAGAGGGAGGGGAGTTGAAGTGTTGAGCCACAGGATGGTTGGGTTGGTTGGTCCGGGTGTCCCAGAGGTGTTCTCTGAAATGTTCCGCAAGTAGGCAGCCTGTCTCCCCAATATAGAGGAGGCTACATCGGGTGCAGTGGATGCAGTAAATGATGTGTGTGGAGGTGCAGGTGAATTTGTGGCAGACATGGAAGGATCCCTTGGGGCCTTGGAGGGAAATAAGGGGGAGGTGTGGGCGCAAGTTTTGTATTTCTTGTGGTTGCAGAGAAGGTGCCGGGAGTGGAGGTTGGATTGGTGGGGGGTGTGGGCCTAACGAGGGAGTGGTCTTTTCGGAACGCTGATAGGGGTGGGGAGAGAAATATATCTCTGGTGGTGGGGTCCTTTTGGAAGTGACGGATGATACAATGTATATGGAAGTTGGTGGGGTGGAAGGTGAGGACCAGTGAGGTTCTGTCCTGGTGTCGATTGGAGGGGCGGGGCTCAAGGGCAGAGGAGTGGGCAGTGGAAGAGATGCGGTGGACAGCATCGTCGACCACGTCTGGGGGGAAATTGCGGTCTTTGAAGAAGGAGGCCATCTGGGTTGTTCGGTATTGGAACTGGTCCTCCTGGGAGCAGATGCGGCGGAGACGAAGGAATTTGGAATATGGGATGGCGTTTTTACAGGGGGCAGGGTGGGAGGAGGTATAGTCTAGGTAGCTGTGGGAGTCGGTCGGTTTATAGTAAATGTCCGTGTTGATTTGGTCGCCCGTGATAGAAATGGAGAGGTCTAGGAAGGGGAGGGAGGAATCTGAGACGGTCCAGGTAAATTTGAGGTCGGGGTGGAAGGTGTTAATAAAGTGGGTGAACTGTTCAACCTCCTCGTGGGATACAGTCATCGATGTAGCGGAGGAAAAGGTGGGGGGTGGTGCCAGTGTAGCTGCGGAAGATGGAATGTTCCATATATTCTACAAAGAGGCAGGCATAGCTGGGGCCCATGCGGGTGCCCATGGCTACTCCTTTGGTTTGGAGGAAGTGGGAGGATTGGAAAGAGAAGTTGTTCAGAGTGAGGACCAGTTCAGTAAGTCGAAGGAGGGTGTCAGTGGAAGGGTACTGGTTGGTATGGCGGGAAAGGAAGAAGCGGAGGTCTTTGAGTCCTTCATAATGGGGGATGGAGATGTACAGGGACTGGATGTCCATGGGTGAAGATAAGGCGTTGGAGACCGTGGAAGCGAAAATCATGGAGGAGGTGGAGGGCATGGGTGGTGTCCAGAACATAGGTGGGGAGTTCTTGGACTAAGGGGGACAGGACTGTGTCGAGGTATGCAGAGATGAGTTCGTTGGGGCAGGAGTAGGCTGAGACAATGGGTCGGCCGGGGCAGTCGGGTTCGTGGATTCTGGGCAGCAGGTAGAAAAGGGCGGTGCAGTGTTGTGGGACTATGAGGTTGGAGGCGGTGGATGGGAGATCCCCTGAGGAGATGAGGTTATGGATAGTCTGGGAGATGATGGTTTGGTGGTGGGAGGTGGGGTCATGGTCAAGGGGGCAGTAGGAGGAGGTGTCCACGAGCTGGCATTTAGCCTCAGCGGTGTAAAGGTCGGTGCGCCAAACTACCACCACACCTCCCTTGTCTGCCAGTTTGATAGTGAGGTTGGGGTTGGAATGGAGGGAGTGGAGGGCTGCATGTTCCGAGGGTGAGAGGTTGGAGTGGGTGAGAAGGGTGGAGAGGTTGAGGCGGTTAATGTCACGGCGGCAGTTGGCTATGAAGAGATTGAGGGCAGATAAGAGGCCAGCACGGGGTGTCCGGGTGGATGGGGTGTGTTGGAAGCAGGAGAAGGGGTCGTCAATGGGTAGGCGAGAATCCTGGTTGAAGAAGTAGGCGCGGAGGAGTTAGAACATAGAACATAACAGCGCAATTCAGGCCCATGGGCTCTTGATGTTGTGCCGCCCTGTCATACTAATCTGAAGCCCATCACACCTACACTATTCCAAGTACGTCCATATGCCTGTCCAATGATAACTTAAATACACTTAAACTTGGCGAATCTACTACCATTGCAGGCAAAACAGTGGAGTTGCCATTCTTCAGACATCATTTCTTCACTGTTGGGCCAATCTTGTCGTCATTACTGCCAACGCTGGGTCCATGCTGGACCCACACTCACCCCACATCCAGGAACTCCCTCACCAGCACCTGCAGTTCCCGCTTCAGATCTACCATAAGCAGGAGTCCCTGACTCCACTGCCACACTATATCACTGCCGACTCACCAAGTCCTCTCTGGCTGCTCTCCACTGTGCTGCCAGAAAGAAAATGAAGACAAAAAAAGAAGATAGAAAGGGTAAGAAAAGAATGGAGGAAGTGGCCAGTTTGGAGCATTTCGGCCCAGGAGACTGAACATTGTCTACCTTGCCAGAACCACCATTTGGAACAGTATGAGACTGAAAGCTGACATGTTCCCTGGACCTGCATCCTGGGGTCTTAAAAGAAGTTGCTGGGGAGGTAATGGATGCACTGGCTCGGATGTTCAAAATTCCCTAGATTCTGAACAGGACCCAGCAGATGGGAAAACTGCAAATATAACATATCTGTTCAAGAAAGAGGGAGTTAGAAAATAATTGGTCACTCATCCAAACATCTGCCACAGGGACTATCTGAAGATCCAGTAGTGAGAAGGTGGTAGCTGGACATTTGGAGAATGATAACTAAATTAGGCAGAGAAGAGGGGCAAAGCATAATGGAGCAATAGTAATTAGAGATTTGATAGTCAGGGGCACAGACAGGTGCTTCAGTGGCATGAGAGAAACTCTAGGATTGTGCATTGTCTCCCTGGTGCCAGGGTCATACATGCCTCTGAGCAGGTACAGAGCATCCTGAAACGGGAGGGTAAACAGACAGAAATCATTGTCCATATTAGCTCAATTGACTTAAGTAGAAAGAGTGACAAGGTCCTGCAACAAAAATTTCGGGACTTATGTAATAACTAAAAAGCAGGACTTCTAGGATAGTAATCTCAGGATATTACTTCCTATGTCGTATGTTACAGAATCTAGGAAAAGAGACATATTGAAAATGTGGCTAAAGAGCTGATGCAAGGGTAAGGGCTTCACATATGTGGATCATTGAGATGTCTTCCAGGGGAGGTTGGACCTGTAGAAAAAAAAACGCGATGCACCTAAACTGGACGAACGCCAATGTCCTACCAAATGCCAACTCAGGAGGGGTTAAATTAGTGTGGCAGTGGGATGAGAACCAGAGCAGCAGGTCGATACGTATAGAGATTGGGAAGTGCTTGACATGAAGACAAATATAGCCAAGAGGAAGAGTAGTCAGGGTGAGGGTTGCTGAGCTCAGCGGAACTGGAGGCTTGGACTGCATTTGCTACAAAGCAAGAAGTATAATAGGTAAGACAGATGAACTTAGAGCCCGGATTAATACATGCCATTGTGATGTTGCTGCTATAACAGAGACATGGTTGAAAGAGGGGCAGGATTGGCAGTTTAACATTCAAGGATATTGATGTTTTAGACAAGACAGAGAAGGAAGCAAAAAGAGCTGAGGGAGTTGCATTACTGGTCAAAGAGCATATCACAGCTGTGTTGAGGGAGAACATCCTGGAGGGATCTTACACCAAGACGTTATAGGTATAGTTCAGGAATAGGAAGGGTGAAGTCACAATGCTGGGATTGTACTAAAGACCTCCCAGCTGCCAGCAGGAGATAAAGAGATATTTAGTCAGCCTCTGGAAAGATGTGAAAATAACAGGATTATTGTGGTTTATGATTTTAACTCCCCCCATACTGACCTGGACTCACTTAGCACCATGGGTTTGGATCAAGAGCAATCTGTTAGAAGTGTCCTGGAAGGTTTTTTTAAATGATGTGTGGATGGTCCAATAAGGAACAGGGCCATACTGGACGTGGTATTGAGAAATAAGCCCAGCCAAGCGATCAAAGTTTCAATGGGGCATGTTGTAATGACCATAAGTTTGCAGCTGATACCAAAATTGGAGGTTTAGAAGATAGCGAAGAAGGTTACCTCAGAGTACACCAACTGGATCTTGATCAGATGATTCACTGGGCTGAGGAGTGGCAGATGAAGTTTAATTTAGATAAATGTGAAGTGTGGCATTCTGGAAAGGCAAATCAGGGCAGGACATATACACTTAATGGTAAGGTCCTGGAGAGTGTTGTTGAACAAAGAGCCCTTGGATTGGAGGTATATAGTTCCTTAGAAGTAGAGTCACAGGTAGGTAGAATAGTGAAGGTGGTATTCGGTAGGCTTTCCTTTATTGGTCAGTGCATTGAGTACAACAGTTAGGAGGTCATGTTGCAGCTATACAGGAGATTAGTTTGGGATACTACATGCATTAGTTTAGGATACCGCGTCTCCCTCCTATAGGAAGGATGTTGTGAAACTTGAAAGGATCCAGAAACAATTTACAAGGATTTTGCCAGGGTTGGAGAGTTTGAGTTACAGAGAGAGACTGAATAGGCTGCGGTTATTTTCCTTGGAGCATCGGAGGCAAAGGGATGACCTTACAGAATTTATTAAAATCATGAGGGGTATGGATAGATTATTTTCCTGGTTCTCTGGGGGAGTCCAAAACTAGAAAGCATAGGTTTAAGGTGAGAAGCGAAATATTTAAAAGGGACCTAAGGGGCAACTTTTTCACACAGAGGGTTATGCGTGTATGGAATGAGCTGCCAGAGGAGTGGTGGGGGCTAATACAATTACAATATTTTTTGAGGAAGTACCAAGAATAATCGACAAGGGAAGGACAGTGAACACTGTCTACCTATAATTTAGTAAGGCATTTGATAAGGTAGCTCATAGCAGACTGGTACAATAAGTAGAGTGTCATGGGATCCGGAATGAGTTGGCGAGATGGGTGTAACACTGACTTGGTTATAGAAGATAGAGAGTAGTGGTGGAAGGTACTTTTCCGAATGGAGATCAGTAACTAGCAGCATTCTACAGGGATTAGTGCTGGAAACTTTGTTGCTTGTAATATATATACACACAAATGATCTGGAGGAAAATGTAGGTGATCTGATTGGCAAGTTTGTGGATGACACCAGAATTGGCAAATTTGCAGGTAGTGAGCAGGATAGTGAAAGGATACAGCTGGATATTGATATATTGCAGATTTGGGCAAAGAAATGGCAAATTAAGTTTAATCCGGACAAATATGAGGTGATGCATTTTGGAAGATCAAATTCAGTTGTGAGTTATGCAATAAGTCGCAGAACCCTTAGGAGCACTGACATACAGAGGGAACTTGGCATACAGGTCCACATATCCCTGTAAGTTGCAACATGGGTAGATAAGGTGGTCAACAAGGCATACAGCACACTTGCCTCCATCGGACGAGGCATTGATTATGTAACAGCTTTAGTCAGACCACATTTGGAATATTACATGCATTTCCAGTCATCACACTACCAGAAAGAAGTGGATGCTTTGGAAAGAGTGTAGAGGTTTACAATAGTGCTGTCTGGCGTGGAGGGTTTTAGATTTGAGGAGAGGCTGAACAAACTTGTTCTCACTGGAAAGACAGAAGCTGAGGGGAGATCTGACAGAGGAATACACAATTATGAGAGGCATGGTGGGGTGGCTCGTTCCCAGTGTGGAAAGGTCAAGCATGAAAGAGGGCATAGGATCAAGGTGAGAGGTGGGGGTCGTTTAGGGGAGAGGTGCAGGGAAAATTTTTCAAAAACAGGATGGTGGCTGCCTGAAATGCACTGTCAGTGGAGGTGGCAGCATCAGACACATTAGTAATAGACATATGAACAGAAGGCGAACAGAGGGAAACAAATCATGTATGTGTTATGAGTAACGGATATATATAAGGATTAGAAATTAGTGCAGGCTTGGTGGGCCAACAGACTGTTTCTCTGCTGTAATGTATATTGTATTATATATTGCATTGTATTACTGTACAGAGTCATCGTGGCTTTGTGAACATTAAATTATGTGACTAATGTATTTAAGTTCTTTGAGGATGTTGATAAATGGATAAAGGGGAAGCAGCAAATGTTGTCTATTTGGAGGTCTTCAGTACTGAGGCTGGAGAGGATAGACTGTCACTATAGTCCCACTACTCCATGAATCATAAGATAAAATACTTTTACTTGTTACCAAGATGACAAATTAAACACCTTCTCTATATCATGTTTAAAAAACAAGATCTAGCATCCAAGTTTCTTAAAAAACTATTGATTTATTATCAAACCAAAATTTATTCAATAAAGATGCAATCATTAGTAAATATATAAAGTCAATGATGTAAAAGCATAAATGCCAACATACACAAAACACACTCATCTATTCTAGAAGTAAAGGGGAAAATAGTACTGTCCGCAGTGACTGGCTTTCTGAAAGAAAACCCTTGAATTATTCCTGAAGGCAAATGATAAATCATAGAATGTTCCACAGTCTGTTATTTCAACACTGAGACATTTGATCAAGTCATTAGTCATGCACAGTTGCATCTGAAGTCTTGAAGACACAATTTGCTCTGGAAATACAATTTTGAAATGTTCTTTTCAATCAAAAGAACAAATTGATTTCACCCTAAACCAACTGGAGGATTTTCTTTTCAGAAATGGGAGGGGTCAACTGGGCAGCTTGTCCTTAGCAGGTTTTCCTCAAACTGAACCAGATGAAACATAAATCTCACCAAGCAGTCACTATTCAAAACTAAAAGCAAGCAGTAATCACTAGTCATGCAATATCTCAAAAGTGTTGTTTAAAACATCTCCAAAGTCAGCAGCATCCATTCAATAATATATTTTGAAAGAACTGCTCCAGGCATTTCCAGAAAACTTGAAATAAATAATTTTTCTCTACAACCCTTCAAAACCTTTCATCCAAGTAATATTAAATGTAAAGCATCTTCATAACAGTAGAAAAGGCACTTGATGAGGTACCAAATAAAAGTTATTGCACAAGAGTTCCTGTTATTGGGGCAATATGATAGAGGATTAGCAAATGAACAGGAAACAGCTGGGATAAATGGGTCATTTCAGATTGGTAAACTGTAACCAGTCAAGTGCTGCAAGGATCTTTGCTGAGGTTAAACTATTTATGATCTACATTAACGATTTGGATAAATGTAATTACGATATCGTAGCCAAATTTGCTTATAGTACAAAGGTAGATAGGAAAGCAAGGAGGATATAAAAGGGTCTGCAATAGGATTTAGATAGGTTAAATTTGAGAGTAAACCCAGAAAATGAGAGATTTATCACTTTGGCAGAAGAATAGAAAATCAAAACATTACCTCGTGAGAGAAATTGCAAAATCCTGTAGTAAAAAAGGATCTGATAGCCTTGTACTTGAATCACTAAATATTGCATGCAGGAATCACAAGGAAATAGGGAGACAAATTGCATATTGGCCTTTATTGTGAGGGAGATAGAATATAAAAGCAGCAAAGTCTTGCTACAGAGCACACCAGTTGTATAACAATCTGCTCTAGTAGACACTATTTATTTGGCTGGTCCAGTCCAGCTCCTGATCCAGGGGAACCCTCATGATGTTGTTATTGGGTGATTCAGCAATGGTAATGCCATTGAACATCAAGAGAGATGGTTAAGATTGCCTTTTGGTGGAAATAGCAAGGCTTGGCACATATGTGAATGTTACTTGCACTTATGAACCCAAGCCTTGGCATGTCCTTGCTACTTTTGGACATGGACTGCTCCGTAACAAAGGAGTTATGAATAGTCTAAACATTGCATAATCAATAGCAAACATTCCTACTTCTGATCTAATGATTGCGGGTAGGTCTTTTATGGAGCAGTTGAAGATGGTTGGGCCGAGGACACTACCC
The DNA here is from genome assembly GCF_020745735.1 of Hemiscyllium ocellatum. Taxonomy (NCBI): domain Eukaryota; kingdom Metazoa; phylum Chordata; class Chondrichthyes; order Orectolobiformes; family Hemiscylliidae; genus Hemiscyllium; species Hemiscyllium ocellatum. The sequence continues at coordinate 51,617,398 of NC_083431.1, forward strand.
TGAAGAATTCCTGCACAGATGTCCTGGAGCAGAAATCATTGACCTCTAAAAACCACAAACATTTTGCTTTATGCCAGGTATGACTTGAAATTCCCCCAGTCCTAAATTCAAGGCTCAATCCATCAGATTTTTGATCGACAAGAAGTGAGGGTTATGGGGGATAGGCAGGAAAGTGGACTTAAGGCCAGAGTCAGATCAGCCATGATCTCATTGAATCACAAAGCAAACTTGAAACAGCCAATTCCTGTCCCTTTTTCTTGACATGTCCATGTAAGTGTCCATCCCAGGGTTTGGCATTGTGCAAGAATGCATGGTCAGAACATTTTGACATTTTGAGAACTCCAACTCCACAGTGGGTACTCAATTGATGCCACACAGTTAGATTTTATGACCAGTGTTTATTTAACCTACACCAGTTTTACAATCTACTGAAAACTTTGTGTTCCTCCAATTCTGGCCCTTTGCCTACTGGCAGCCATGCCTCTGGCCTTGAACTGTGGAATTCTATCATTAAACTCCGTCTCTCTACTGTTCTGCCCTCCTTAAAACCTCTCTCTTTGATCAAACGGTTGCTCACCTGTCGCAATATCTTCTTTGGCTCAATGTCAAATTTCAGCTGAATGCAAGCCAATTAAACACCTTGGGGATGTTGCACTGATTAAAGATGTCACATAAATTATATTTACATGTTGTTGCTGCTGCTGCTGTTTTTCTACCAAGTCTTGACTGAACAGGAATGGAAAACCTAGTACACTGCTGGTATGTTATTTTACAGTTTGTCTGTGCAGTATTTTGCTTCCTGATTTTGCAAACACTTGTTATTTAAATAAAAAGGAAGAACTTAATTGTCAAGTGAGCACTTCCTGATTGCACGGAGTAAATGCCAAATCTCAAATATCAGCAGTATTCAAAGCCTTTCCCATCTGGTTATAAAAGAGACTCTATGTACAAGCTGAACTCCAATGATATTGACCTGAAATTGTCTCTTTATCCCCTATGCTGATTCTTTCTGCCTGCCTAACCTTGTAGATTCTTTTTCCCTCTCTCTGTCTCATATTCATTCTGTCTGCCATTGAGTCAATACTTCTGAGTTTTTTTACACCACTTCTCCCCATCTCTTTTTTTTCTGCCTTCAGTCTGCCTCTTATCAACTTTTCTGCAACTTGCATTCTTCTTCCTCTTTCTTGCTGTGCCTTGACCCTGTCCCTTCGTCTCTCCCCAACTCACTGAAACCAACAGAATAAATTGAGTCATAGAGACAGATCAGGGACTGCACTAGAGTCAGAAGGTCCAGAGGCTTGCAGGGTGACAATGGGGTTGTTACAGTGGTTATGGAAAGAAAATTAGGGTGACAAAAGGGAGGTTAGCTCAAGAGGTGACAAGACAATGATCAATACGGCTGATGGGCTGAAATAGGAGGAAGAAATCAAGTGGCTAGCTGAAAAACTGTATAAGAAATATCATACACCCTACCAGTAATATGATTGCAGTTCCATGAACACATGAGAACAATGCAAGGCAGAAACCCAAACTCAACAGATACAGAACTCACAAATAGACTATAGAACAGTGTTCTATTTTTGATGTAACCCACACTGTTACATTATATGCAATCTGACTTTCATATTGTGAATTACACTCCAGCAAAACCTCGAATGAAAAGTCAAAATTTACTGTCCATTAACCTGTTCAGATCTGCAGACAGAAACGCTACGTACAATCACTGGAGTAATTTGATGGGCTGAATGACCTACTCCTGTTACTACATAACCAGCAAGTCCTTTTAGTGTTGCTGATTCATTGGAGAATGATAAGATTGTACATTCTTGTCTTCATTGACTCTCAGTCAAATAAAACCTTGATTTTAACATTCTCATTGTTGTTTTCAAATCGCTCATGGCCTCACCCTTCCCGATCTCTGAATCTCCACCAGCCCCACAACCCTGCAGGTATCTGCATACCAATAATTCTAGCCTATTGTGCATCCATGATTTTAATTGCTTCAACATTTATGTCTGTGTATTCAGTTGCTATGTCCCAAGCTCTCAAATTCATTCCTTAAATATCTAAACTTGTTTTCTGACTTTAAAAACTCCTTTAATATATTCATTAGAAAGATTTCACTCAGATATAGACAAATGAATCTAAATCACGTTTACATGTTGTATTTAAAATTTAACATTAATATATAGTTGGTTCTGCTTTGATGTGCACTTCTTCAACATGAATTGACTTTAACACGATTGAAGAATTAAATTGTCATTTGTAGAATATGAACATCCTTACCCATATTGACTATAACACGATCCCAGCCCCATTCGTTTAAATGGTGCGGTTATTGCACGATTTTCTTAGAACATCAGATCGCATCTGAACTGACTGTATTTTGAGTTCCTATTTTGCCTAAAGCTTTCCATGTGAATTTCAAGTTCTTAGATATAAATGTATCTTTGTTCATATTGTATATTTCAGGTGAAATAGATTTTTGGATTAACATGTTAACTAAAAGATGATACCTGTTGCAGGATAGTACTCCCTCAGTACTAAACTGAATAACCAACTTACGCTATGTGTGCGAGTTCCTGGAGTGGGGCTTGAACCCACAACCTTATGATGCAGATTCCAAGGCACTGACTTCACTACTGAAGGCTACATTAAACTCAAGGAGACAGTCAAAACCAAAAAGTAAACCTTTTCGTAGTATAATGAACAAAACATTTTCTTGAACAGCAAGCCAACACAGACAACAACTGATTCAAGGTTGAATATGGTGGACACATCTCCGATGTTAACTATTTCTTGCTTATGCATTTTGATACTCACACTAATTATTTTAAAAAATTATGTATTCAATTTATTTGCCAACAGTCTAACCATCAAGAACAACAATCAAATGTTTCGGTTAACCACTCAAATCAGCAGCAAAGGGTGCAGCAATGAGGGAGACAAAAGCAGAAAATATTACATAGAATTACATTAAATCTACATCACAGAAATATGATCAAATCTTCCATGCTGGCCCATAAACCACACAAGCTTCCACCATTCTAACTGCCTCCTCCACAATGCTGCCATATTCCTCCAATTCCTCCCACCTTGTGTGCATCAAGTCTCCCACTAAATGCATCAAGTTATTTACAACAACCACTTCATGTGGCAATGAACCCCAGTTTCTTGCCATACACTGTATAGAGCAACACCTGCTTCGGCATTCTTCTCTGGTCTATTTATAACTACTCTTACAAAGAGAAGTGAGGCAAATGGTATTATTTAAAAGATTACATGAACCATATAAATATATCGTGAACTTTTAACCAAATGAACATGTTGCTAATTCATAGCACTGGGTACAACAATATTGCACCTGCAAGCAGAAGGGAGTTTTTACGGAGTCTGCAGAACTTTCAGAGGGAGGTCACATTGCTCCGTTTGTGGGTCGGATAAGACTTCTGCATTTTTAAATTCAATGACAGAGAATCTAAGATGTGCCTGCGTCTCCAACAGCCCATCATGCCCCCCCTCTTTCATCACAATTCCTCTCAGCAAAGTGTGTGAGCTGAACACAGAAGTCGTCTTTACAAATTGGGAAGGATTCCTGGATAAGATTCATGGAATCTATCCACAATGTCCAGAAAAAAAGAATATAACCAACTACAAATGTTCCAGGAAAACACTCCGGTTCCACCAACTTCTGGATGCAGAATAACCCTGAAATATGAACAACATTTGGGATAATTTGTGATTGATTGATTATTTTGTGTTGAACAAATCATTTACTTTAAAAGTACTTTAAAGTTGACACTGTGCAGTGTTTTCATTTTTTGTTTCTCCTCAGAATTGTGCGCACCATATATATATATATGTATATATCAATAATCTTTTCATCTTTGAGTAAATTTGCTTTTGATAATAAACTTATTTGTTGTTGACAAAAGTAACCTGGATGACTTGTTCTTAATACAAAATGTGACACTGCCTGAGACCTATACAATTGGACATAACACCAACCTAGTTAAATTTAAAATTTATTGTGATCAGTGGAGGAGTGGGATTGGAAAGGGAACAGTGGGTCATGCAATCTTGGTCATAACTTTACCTTACATCAATGTTAGGGCATAAAAGCCAATAGTGGTTGAGACAATTTTTAGCTATTTGGGAAGTAATGGCAGATGAGACTGCTGTGCAATCAGTAAAGATGGGCTTGTTGACAGAACTTGTTCAACCTGAATTCAAGTTCAGAGAAGATCTACAAGGGAGAAGTGTCAGGATGGGCTTGGCAGAAAGTGTAAACACCTAAAAGAAGTCATTTATCTTGCTGCTGTTGTGTGAGATAAAAACATAACAAATAAAAGTATTAGTGAGCTCCTTGAACCTACTCTGCCATTCAAGAAAATCAGATTGATCAATTTGTGGCCTTAACTCCACTTTCCAGCTATCCCATATAACTCGTGCCTCCCTTACAGATCAAAATTCTGGGTAACTCAGCCTTGAATATATTTAATGACCCACACAATTACTCCTCATCTCTGTCTTATTTGGGAGGTCTTATTTTGAATCTGTGCCACCAGTTCAAGACTCCAAGATGAAACATTTTCTCAGCATTTACCCTGTGGAGCCCCCTCAGAATCTTATACTCTATTTGTTACGCTCAAATTGGCAGTCATGCCTTTGACCTTACAAAGGTGAACTAAATGTCAAAATGCTCCATTAGTTGTAAAGACATTTGTGATTTCCTGAGGTAGCTGAAGTCTTTTTAGCTGTTAATAAGCCACCAAAATCACAGCAAATTAAATAAATGATTAGAATTGAAGTTTCACAATGGTCAGTCTCACTCACAGTATTACGTCCTCGACAAGAAATGACTTGGAGCTTTGACTAAAATACTCCTTGCATAAATGCACCTTGTTACCTGGGTAACAGTTCTTTCTACATTCAAGTTCCTTGACTCTCTTTACTGAACAATACTTGCTTGAATGTGTTCCCTTAGCTCTGTGCCTGAAAGGCAGAGCTGTGCAATCACAGCTGTTAACCTGCATAGATTGCTGGCCGATCTAAAGGATATGCAGACTCTGAAACTGCAGTTCTATGCTTTACAGTTTAGGCAGAAATGACAAAGCATTACACAAACTGCTTCACCCAAATGCTGCACTAATTCACCATCCCCACCAAAATCACTATACGCACTTTCTCTACATCAGAGATCATTCTCCAGCTGTTTATTGCATTAAGTCAATGTAGCTGAACATTATATTCTTAGTCTCTCTCTCTCATTCACCATAAGCCTCTCTTTGCTTTTCTTTGAGGTTGTCTTTCACAGTTCACTCTTCTTTTATGGTATGCCTATGTGTGCATGCCTCTGTCTTTCTCCATCACACTGCCACCTCTCTAACTTTTTGTCTGTCTCATTCTCACTTTCAGTCCCTCTCAATCCATTCTGTCTTTTTCTCTCTCATTTTCTTTGTTTCACTCTAGGTCCCTACACCAGCTCTGCATCCTCACTCTGCCCGTCTCAGTCTCTCTGGGGTGAGTTTTATGGCCCTTTAGAGTGGGTTAGCAGGCTGCTGGGGTAAGGCATGAGACTGGGTGCCATGACAGGGATACCATTCACAGAACCCACTGCTTGCCTCCAGTCCACTGCAATTTTAGAGGGAGAAATGTTGGGTAGCCCATTTGTCACTTCCAGGCCTCTTCTCACTGGCATAGATTTCATGTATGGCAGAGATAGTCTAGCACTACCAATAGCCAGATCGAGGGCATGGCACCTCTTCACAGGATTGCCAGTCTGGCCCCAGTGAGACTTTGGACTCATCAGGATATTTCTCTGCCCACATCCCCTGAGGTCCGGCTGCAGTCCCAGAAGGGGTCACTGCTCCTGGTGGGAGTAGGAGGGCTGATTCTAGCCAATTTAATGGCCATAGTGGCCATTAAACAGCTGTGAGGTGAGCTAGATGGCAGAACTCGGCAGCATGGATTGTTAGGAAGACTCGCCGAACATTTACATTGGACTTCTCTCTTTCTGACTCTGTCTCTCCCTGTTGTCTCTCTCATTCATCACTCTCTCTCTCTTTCTCTCCAACTATTGTTTCTCGGTCTGTCACTCTCTCTTGCCTGACCAATCTTCTTCCCCAGTTCTCTCTTCTATGTCTAAATTTCATTTCATAATTCCTGCATTATTTTCTGTTCCAACATAAGATCCTCTCTGAGGTTCGTTGCAGGACTGCAAGAGAATGATCCACCACTTATAACTGAACCACCAACACTACCAGATCTATCTGCTCCACTTGTGACAATTGCCAATATAAAAAGATAGAATTAAAGGATGTTACATAATCTCTGCATTGATGTGTGAATGAATCATCTTGAATTAGCATGACCTGGAAGATGAAACAAAAATCATTTAGATGACAAACATGAGGTCCAGATCTCATTTATGCTTTGGTAAGATCTGGAAATAAAGAGCAAGTCCTAATGTAACTGTACCTTGTGAAAATGAGACAGAAACTTTTCACCATTCTTAAGCTGTATCAAGCAGCAAAGATTGAGATTGACTGTCATACAAGTCATTCCTGACGAAGGGCTTATGCCCGAAATGTCGATTCTCTGGAGCTTAGACAAGTCCTAGTTATCTTCCTCGTAAGCAAGGACATACCACAAATGGTTTGGCACCAAAATACTATTTTAGAAAGTAGATATGGAAAAACCATAAGACGTAGGAGCATAAATTAGGCCATTCAGTCCATCAAGTCTGCCATGCCATTCAATCATGGCTGATGAGTTTTGGATATAGGTTTGCTCACTGAGCTGAAAGGTTCATTTTCAGATGTTTCATTACCATACTAGGTAACATCTTCAGTGAGCCTCCGGAAGAAGCACTACTGGTGTTTCCTGCTTTCTATTTATATGTTTGGGTTTCCTGGAGTTGGTGATGTTATTTCCGGTGGTGATGTCATTTCCTGTATTTTTTCTCAGAGGGTGGTAAATGGGGTCCAAGTCAATGTGTTTGTTGATAGAGTTCCAGTTGGAATGTCATGCTTCTAGGAATTTTCGTGTGCGTCTGTGTTTGGTTTGTCCTAGGATGAATGTGTTGTCCCAGTCGAAGTGGTGTCCTTCCTTATCTGTATGTAAGGATACTAGTCATGTCATTTTGTGACTAGTTGATGTTCATGTATCCTGGTGGCTAGTTTTACATAGAACATAGAAAAATACAGCACAGTACAGGCCCTTTGGCCCTCGATGTTGCGCCGACCCAAGCCCACCTAACCTACACTAGCCCACTATCCTCCATATGCCTATTCAATGCCCATTTAAATGCCCTACATTTTTCTGCCTGTTTGTCCAATGTAGTGTTTGTTACAGTTCTTGCACAGTATTTTGTAAATGACATTAATTTTGCTTGTCTGTATAGAGTCTTTCAAGTTCATTAACTGCTGTTTTAATGTGTTGGTGGGTTTGTGGGCTACCATGATGTCAAGGGGTCTGAATAGTCTGGCAGTCATTTCCGAGATGAATTTGATGTAGGGAAGTGTGGCTAGGGTTTCTGAATGTGTTTTGTCTGCTTGTTTGGGTTTGTTGCTGAGACATCTGCAGTCTGTGTTCATTGGGTACCCATTCTTTTTGAATACACTGTCTAGGTGATTTTCCGCTGCTCTGCGTAGTTCCTCTGTGCTGCAGTGTGTGGTGGCCTACTGAAATAACGGTCTGATGCAGCTTCCTTTGTGGATGTTGGGATGATTGCTTCTGTCGTTCAATATTTGGTCCGTATGTGTTGTTTATCTGTAGACACTGGTTTGAAATTCCCCATTTGCTGTTCGCTCTACTGCGACATCTAGGACATGCTGTTTTCCTCCTCTTTAGTGAATTTTATGCCAGGAGCAGTATTATTGATGGTCTTGAAGGTTTCCTCTAATTTGTTTCGTTTAGTGATGACAAAGGTGTCATCCATGTACCGGAAGTTGGGTTGGATGGTTGGCAGAGCTGTTTGTTTGAGTCTCTGCATTACTGTCTGTGCTAAGAACCCTGATATCGGAGATCCCATGGGTGTTCCATTGGTTTCACAGTAAAGCAAACAGCCATTGGGGAACTTCAAACCAACTTGAGGCAGACAGGGCACTGTAGTGGGATGGGGTTGGAGAGGGCGGAGTGGATGGGTTGGGGGATCGGACGGGGATGGGGTTGGGGATGCAGATGGGGAAGCAGCGTTGGACAGGATTGGGGGTTCAGACAGGGTTGGGGGGGGTGGTCCGACGTGAGCCGGGTTGGGGGGGATCAGACATGGGCAGGTTTGGACGGGGTTGGGAAGTCGGAGAGCAGCAGGGTTGATGGGGTCAATGGAGGTGGCGTTGGACGGGGTTGGGGGGTTGGAAGGGGCCAGGGTTGGGAGTGTGGAGGGGGGTGCACATGGTGTACTGCTGCCTAGTTTCCTGAACAGGGAGTAGACTTAGCAAATGCTCGTTGTGTCAATCCCATTGAACTGATGATGGGGGGGCTTGTGGGAGGCTTCAGCAATGCTGCAGGTCCCTTACACATAGGTGTGTGTCTGCTCAGAAACAAACCCTGAGACAGCAAGAGGGAGCAACACAGGAAGAATGAGGGAAAAGGAAACTTTAGAAAACTCCGAGCCCCAAAGGAGAGATCTTGAATCAATTAACCGAATAATCAATTATCTGAATGAAATAGTGCCCGCCTATCTCATTCAGATAACCAAGGTTCCGCTGTACATTCAATAACTTTCCCACATTTGAACTCATCTTGTTCATTAAACATTTATTTTTGTGACAAAATCATCACAAGCAAATTACACAGAATACATTTCCTATCTCCTACTCTTTTCCTGGATTTTAAGAGCTCACAATTCTCACCTAAAGACACTCTCTTGAAAATAAAATGGATACAGCAATGCAAATAAATCTGTCAGTTACTGGTGAATAAAGTTAAAAACTTTGTACACCTCAGTCCAACACCATCTCCTCCACATCATTACTGGTGAATGAAATGTATCTGGCTGCAGCCCCAGAACATGTTCCTGTGACTATCATACATGTGATGATAGCAAAACACTGCAAAAGCTAGAAATCTGAAATCAAACCGAAACGAATGGTAAACACTCAGCAAGATCAATGTCCTAATGACGAGTCATCAAGATAAAGCACGAACTTTGTTTCCCTCCCCCGATATGCTGCTGTGACCTCCTGAGTGCTTTCACATTTTATTGTTTTAATTACAGTACTTATTTGTTGACCTGTGTCTTAGTGCATCAATCCTACATAACGCTGCAAAGAAGAAACACTATAGTAGTAATTCTGATCCTTGTTTTAATTATTAATTCAATACACTTTCACCTCATCTCATGACAGATAATCCTACAACCTGATCATCAGATTGAATAAGACCATAAAACACGGGAGTAGAATTTGGCCATTCAGCCCATTTAATCTGCTCCACTATTCAATCATGGCTGATATATTTCTCAACCCCATTCTTCTGCTTTCTCCCCCAAAGCCTTGATCCCCTTATTAATCAAGAACCTACTAACTTCTGTCTTAAAGACACTCACTGACTTGCTTCCATAGCCTTCTGTGGCAATGAGTTCCCCAACGTCACCCTAATTGTTAAAGGGTCATTCTTTCATGCTGAGGCTGTGCCATCATGTCCAACTCTCTTCTCCGAATGAAACAACTTCTCACTCTATCCATGTCTCTTAGTATTCTGTCAGTTTCAATGAGATCCCCGCCCTCATCCTTCTAAATTCCAGCAAAAATAAAGTCCTCAACCACTTGTCATGTAACAAGCCCTTCATTCGCAGGATCGTTCTTGTAAAGCTTCTCTGGATCCCTCCAATGCCAGAAAATCCTTCCTCTGATAGAGGGCCCAAAATGCCTCACAATTTTCCAAATGCCCTCTGATCAGAGCCTTACACAGCCTCAAAAATATATCCCTGTTCTTGTATTCTAGCCCTCTCAAAATGGATGCTAATATTGCATTGGACTTCTTAACTGTCAAGGACCTGCACGTTAACCTTAAGAGAATGCTGGACTAGGACTAAGTCCTTTTGTGCTTTGGATTCCAAAGCCTTTTTCTGTTTATAAAATAGTCCATGCCTGTATTCTTCCTACCAAAGTGCATAACCTCACAATTTCCCACACTGTATTCCATCTGCCATTTCTTTGCCAACTTTCTTAGCCTGCCCAACTCTTTCTGCAGCCTCCCTGCTTCCTCAACAATAAATGTCTCTCAATCTATCTTTGTATTTTCTGCAAATGTAGCAACAATGCCCTCAGTTCCTCTGTCCAGATCGTTAATGTATAATGTGAATAGTTGTGACCTCAACACTGAGCCCAGCTGAACTCCACTAGTCACCAGCTGCCATTCTGAAAGAAAGCCCAATCACTACTCTCTGCCTTTTGCCAGTCAGACAATCTTCTACCAACACTAGTACTTCACCCCTTATCTTATTTTGACATGTCCTTTGCGTTACCTTGTCAAAGGCCTTCTAGAAATCCAAACAGATTAAGCCCACTGGCTCTCCTTTGTCTAACTTGCTCAATATCCTGATGATCCAATACCTTATTGCATATTGTAACCAAATCCGCTGATTATACAAGGACAGATGGTGGAACAAGTTGTGAAGAGGATGCAAAGGTTTTCCAAGTTAGTTAAACAGGTTAAATGACTGGGCAAAAACCAATTTGGCAATCGAAGCATAATGCGGAAAAATGTAAGGTTATGCACTTGAACAGTAAAACAGAATATTGCTTAAATGGAAAGAGACTGCAGAATTCTGCAGTACAGAAGGATTTGGACAACTTTGTATGAGTAATACAGAACGATGGTGGCACAGTGGTTAGCACTGCTGCCTCACAGCGCCAGAGACACAGGTTCAATTCCCGCCTCAGGCAACTGTATAGAGTTTGCACATTTTGCCAGTGTCTGCGTGGGTTTTCTCCGGGTGCTCCAGTTTCCTCCCACTGTCCAAAAATGTGCAGGTTAGGAGAATTGGCCATGCTAAATTGCCTGTAGTGTTAGGTGAAGGGGTAAATATAGGGGGATAGGTTGCTCTTCTGAGGATTGGTATGGGGTGGTTGGGCCGAAGGACCTGTTTCTACGCTGTAAGTAATCTAATCTAATCAACCACGATTATCTGAATGAGAAGGGCAGGAAATATCTTGTTGAGATAGCTGATTGTTCAGAAAATGAGGATAACATTTTTACGGGACCTTCAGATCTTGTTCAGATAATCTGAAATTCAGATAATTGACGTTCAAATAACCGAAGTTGTTCTGTAAAATGTTAGCACAAGGTCCAGTAAGTAACTAGAGTTGAAGAGCGTGGTGCTGGAAAAGCACAGCCGGTCAGGCAGCATCCAAGTAGCAAGAGAATTGATGTTTTGAGCATAAGCCCTTCATCAGGAACAGCTGAAGAAGGACTTACGTTCAAAACATCGATTCTCCTGCTCCTCGGATGTTACCTGACTGGCTATCATGTTCCAGCACCACACTCTTTGACTCTGATTTCCAGTATCTGCAGTCCTCATTTTCTCCCAGTAAGTAACTTTCCATTGCAAGCAGCATAATCTGTAATAGGAGAGAGGTCTTGTTCCAACTGAACAGATCATTCATGGATTATTGGGAAGACTTGTTCTCCTTACATAAGGAGGGATATACTTGCACTGGAAACAGTTTTGAGACAGTTCACTCAACTGATTCCTAGGCTGGTGGAGTTAACTTATGAGGAAGTTTGAGTAAGTTGGGCCAATACTTATCAGAGCCTGGAAGAATATAAGATGATCTTACAGAAACATCTTAAATTCTTAAGGGATTTGACAGTGTAATTGCTGAGAGGATGTTTCCCCTTGTGGGCAAATCTCCAACTAGTTGGATTTGTTTCCAGCGTAAGATTCCTGACTTCTGTTAAGGAGACACACTCCATAACTTCTGTTAAATGGGGTCACTGAGTTATGAACGTCTGATTAATGAACACTCATATTTACCAAAGCAATCCCTTTCGGGGTGTCATTCTGAAGATCCATGACATGAATGTTTCCTGTACTTCCAAATGGCTATTTTTATATTGTCTTGCCTCGTGTTCCAAATTGTGTACAAATTAACTTGCTAGTTTTTGAGACAATAGTCTCCCTGATTTCTGTTATTGGAGACAATGATATGCTGATTTCAGTTATTTGACAACCTTCCTATTACTGGTTTTGGAGATATTCTCCTAGATTTCTGTTAATAGACAGTCTGATTGCATATATTGTTAATCCTCCTGGATTTCCTGTTATTCCCTGTTTTCCCCCTGATTTCGAATATTGGAGACTGTCTTCCCCCTGATTTCTGTTTTGGAGACTCTCTTCCCCCTGATTTCTGTTACTGGGGACTGTTCCCCCTGATTTCTGATATTGGAGACTGTCTTCCCCCTGATTTCACATATTGGAGATTATCTTGCTCTTGATTTCTGGTATTAGAGACTGTCTTCCCTCTGATTTCCAGTATTGGAGAGAGTTTCTTCCCCCTGATTTCTGACATTGAGGACGGTCTTCCCCCTGATTTCAGATATTGGGGACAGTCTTTCCCCTGATTTCAGATATTGGAGACAGTCTTCCCCCCGATTTCAGATATTGGGGACAGTCTTTCCCCCGATTTCAGATATTGGGGACTGTCTTTCCCCGGATTTCTGATATTGGTGACTGTCTTTCCCCGGATTTCTGATATTGGGGACTCTCTTCCCCCTGATTTCTGATCTTGGGGACAGTCTCTCCTCTGATTTCTGATACTGGGGACAGTCTTCCCCCTTGATTTCTGATATTGGGGACAGTCTCTCCCCTGATTTCTGATATTGGGGACTGTCTCTCTCCCTGATTTCTGATACTGGGGACAGTCTTCCCCCGATTTCTGATATTGGGGACTGTCTCTCCCCTGATTTCTGATATTGGGGACTGTCTCCCCCCTGATTTCTGATATTGGGGACTGTCTCTCCCCTGATTTCTGATACTGGGGACAGTCTTCCCCCGATTTCTGATATTGGGGACTGTCTTTCCCCCTGATTTCTGATATTGGGGACTGTCTTCCCCCTGATTTCTGATATTGGGGACAGTCTTCCCCCTTGATTTCTGATATTGGGGACTGTCTTGCCCCATGATTTCTGATATTGGGGACAGTCTTCCCCCTTGATTTCTGACATTGGGGACTGTCTTGCCCCATGATTTCTGATACTGGGGACAGTCTTCCCCCTGATTTCTGATATTGGGGACAGTCTTCCCCCTGATTTCTGATATTGGGGACTGTCTTCCCCCTGATTTCTGATATTGGGGACAGTCTTCCCCCTGATTTCTGATACTGGGGACTGTCTCTCTCCCTGATTTCTGATATTGGGGGCAGTCTCTCCCCTGATTTCTGATATTGGGGACTGTCTCTCCCCTGATTTCTGATATTGGGGACTGTCTCTCCCCTGATTTCTGATATTGGGGACTGTCTCTCTCCCTGATTTCTGATATTGGGGGCAGTCTCTCCCCTGATTTCTGATATTGGGGACAGTCTTCCCCCTTGATTTCTGATATTGGGGACTGTCTCTCCCCTGATTTCTGATATTGGGGACAGTCTTCCCCCTAATTTCTGATATTGGGGACAGTCTTCCCCCGATTTCTGATATTGGGGACAGTCTTCCCCCGATTTCAGATATTGGGGACTGTCTCTCCCCTGATTTCTGATATTGGGGACTGTCTTCCCCCTGATTTCAGATATTGGGGACTGTCTCTCCCCTGATTTCTGATATTGGGGACTGTCTTCCCCCTGATTTCAGATATTGGGGACTGTCTCTCCCCTGATTTCTGATATTGGGGACTGTCTTCCCCCTGATTTCTGATATTGGGGACTGTCTCTCCCCTGATTTCTGATATTGGGGACTGTCTTCCCCCTGATTTCAGATATTGGGGACTGTCTTCCCCCGATTTCTGATATTGGGGACTGTCTTCCCCCTGATTTCTGATATTAGGTACTGTCTTCCCCCTGATTTCTGATATTAGGTACTGTCTTCCCCCTGATTTCTGATATTGGGGACAGTCTCTCTCCCTGATTTCTGATATTGGGGACAGTCTCTCTCCCTGATTTCAGATATTGGGGACTGTCTCTCCCCTGATTTCAGATATTGGGGACAGTCTCTCCCCTGATTTCTGATATTGGGGACAGTCTCTCCCCTGATTTCAGATATTGGGGACAGTCTCTCTCCCTGATTTCAGATATTGGGGACAGTCTCTCCCCTGATTTCTGATATTGGGGACAGTCTCTCCCCTGATTTCAGATATTGGGGACAGTCTCTCCCCTGATTTCAGATATTGGGGACTGTCTCTCCCCTGATTTCTGATATTGGGGACTGTCTTCCCCCTGATTTCTGATATTGGGGACTGTCTCTCCCCTGATTTCTGATATTGGGGACTGTCTTCCCCCTGATTTCAGATATTGGGGACTGTCTTCCCCCTGATTTCTGATATTAGGTACTGTCTTCCCCCTGATTTCTGATATTGGGGACAGTCTCTCTCCCTGATTTCTGATATTGGGGACAGTCTCTCTCCCTGATTTCAGATATTGGGGACTGTCTCTCCCCTGATTTCAGATATTGGGGACAGTCTCTCCCCTGATTTCAGATATTGGGGACAGTCTCTCTCCCTGATTTCTGATATTGGGGACAGTCTCTCTCCCTGATTTCAGATATTGGGGACTGTCTCTCCCCTGATTTCAGATATTGGGGACAGTCTCTCCCCTGATTTCAGATATTGGGGACTGTCTCTCCCCTGATTTCTGATATTGGGGACTGTCTTCCCCCTGATTTCAGATATTGGGGACTGTCTCTCCCCTGATTTCTGATATTGGGGACTGTCTTCCCCCTGATTTCTGATATTGGGGACTGTCTTCCCCCTGATTTCTGATATTGGGGACAGTCTCTCCCCTGATTTCAGATATTGGGGACAGTCTCTCTCCCTGATTTCAGATATTGGGGACAGTCTCTCCCCTGATTTCTGATATTGGGGACTGTCTTCCCCCTGATTTCTGATATTGGGGACTCTCTGTATTGCGGAGAGTGGACCCTCCGCCTGGTGACGGTTATTTGAGACTCTCTCTCTCTCTCTATTCCGGTTATTGGGTTCCTGCTCGGTATCAGCCGCTCGTTCCTACCTGCGCTGCCCGTTGCCGCCGCTGCTGCCGCTCTCCCGCTGCTCGCGCTCCCACCTCGGGCTCGCGCTCCCACCTCGGGCTCGCGCTCCCACCTCGGGCTCGCGCTCCCACCTCGCGCCCGCGCTCCCACCTCGCGCCCGCGCTCCCCGCTCCCCGCTCCGCTCGCGCTGCTGCACTTGGATGCGCTCCCGGAGCCAGCCGCCTGGGCTTCCGCTGGGTCCCACCGCCCGCCGGACTCAGGACAGGTCAGCCTGCGGTCAGAAACATTGTCCACATGTTCATTCTGACTTTGACCCGTGGAAAAGACGGGGGAGTAATTAAAGGAGCAGTGATCACATCTCAAAAATAAAATATATCGTCAGGTGGTGGTTGGCTGGTAATAGGGAAGCTGCAACTATTTGCATTTATATAGCACCGTCACTGAAGTTACGGTGTTCCAGTGGGTTTCACGTGACTGCAATGAGAGAACAATCGAAATCAAGTTAAACCAGGGTCGTTGGAGCAGTTTAGTCAGTGATGTGAGGAGAGAAAGAGTGAAGGGTGAAGGTTCTGGCAGCCAAGTGACTGAAGGCAGGAGTTGAATGATGTTAGGACAATACAATGGCACAAACATTTTGCAGTCAGAAAGTTGTTTGAGCAGCTTGGACTGGAATTGTGAGTCGAGATCCTGGCGAATACCTAGCAAAGCAGATGTAGTGGGAATAGCCCAGGAAATTGAAGATTTTCCCTGTGTCTCAAAGCGCTCCAAAGAGTCCATTAAACTCAAATAATTTAAAGTCAAGCTGATAGTTACTCATGAAATATTTGAGCTTTTAAACCTAGTCGAACTCCTAGGTAACAATTAAACTGCATTCCTTGCCACTCACCCCAATTCATCACTCACCCCTTACAACTACACCTCCCTCAATCCCTCACCCATGCCCCAAGACCAGTGAACACAATGTTCCACGATTGGCAATTCCCTAACCCAACTTGCCCCTGGGCCCAGCACTTCCTGCTGCCAATCGAGAAGGTGTTTAGCACACTTGCTTTCATTGCTCAGACTTTTGAGTATAAGGAGTTGGATGTCATGTTGAGGTTGTAAAGGATATTGGTGTTCCTCTTCTGGAGAACAGTGTCCAGTTCTAGTCTACCTGTTATTGAAAGGATATTATAAACTGGAGAGGGTTCAGAAAAGATTAACAAGGATGTTGCCTCGAATGGAGGTTTTGAATTACTGTGTAAGGAGATGCTGGATAGGCTAGGACTTTTGTCACTAGGTGATTGAAGGATGACCTTGTAGAGGTTTAGAAAATCATGAGGGTTATAGATGGATATTCACACAGTTAAATCTTTATTGTCAATAATCTTTGCATGTTGTTTGAGGAAGTTTTGTTTGTAATAAACTCATTTTTCTTTGTTGAATAAAGAAATCTTGTGCATTGCTTCTGACACTAAACTTGGTATAGCCTAAAGCCTACATATTTGACTTGTAAAATTTAAAATTTGTTGTGGTGAGTGGAGCAGTGGGAATAGAAAGGAATTGGTATTCCCCTCCAACCTCGGTCCTAACTATTTAAGTAGCATGCCTCATTGTATTTTGCGAAGTAGAATTGGTTGTAGCAGAGGAATGTGTCAGCAGTACAAAGATGTGGAGGTGTGAGGTTTACCACTGTGGAATTACAGCAACACAACTGCTCGATGGGTGTACCTGCAGCGTGACAAGTTTGCATAGACATTTCTCATTACAATCATAGACTCAGGAACTTATAAAGTTTTGACACAAAAGTTACAGCAGGATGTCTATTTTGCAAATACAGTTTCTGTGAAGGAATAATATTTATGTTATACTACAGATTGTGCACTTACTGTTTTACTGTGTTTATATGTTATGGACATTTCAAAACCTGAAACCTTCATCGCCTTTTTTAGTCTCTAGACCAACAGGCACCCCACACTTAGGGAGGAACTGGGAACAGGGGGTGGAAACACTAAAAGTGGTACAATGAGGCAGTAAGGACCAGTGCTGGTCTTATGATAGTTTTTTGGGAGGGGTGAAGGCATTACCTGCCACCAGCATGAACAACTTGCTTTTACACCAATCTTCATCCCAGTCCACGTATCCTATAATCTGCAGGGAGTCTAGGGAAGGCCTGACCACCAGCCCTTTGGGGTCACTCCATGTGGTTACTGTACAGGATCATCAGCAGGAAGTTCAGAGGAGAGGACTGGAGACCTACGTTAATTCCACCTTTAATACTGTTTCCTATTACAACATCTATAAGGATCATGCATAATTTTTTCTTTTGGAATATAAATGGAAGAATGAAATTTGGACACTATTAAAGGTACCGGGGGTTTTTGCAATGTGAAGATCAGTTGGGATTGCCTTACTTTTAGAGATTGAGATGTGTTACGATCGAGCCCTCCACAATCACCACTAGCTCCGAAAACTAGTGTGCTTCCAATTAAACCTGTTGGACTATAACCTGCTGTTGTGTGATTTTTAACTTTGTACATCCCAGTCCAACACCGGCACTGCCAAATTATATCTTCTTTTAGGTAACTTTACAGAAGGTAACAGAGTTTTGATCATTCATTTATTCTATCAATATTTTCTTGTAATTTTATGCTTCCATCTACACAGTTAACTTGTTGTGTCATCTGCTAATGTGGATCTGTGGCTTTTTAACCAATTATCTAAGTAATTAGGTAATAAATTAAGTTCTATTTTCCTCTTTCTTTTGCGAATTTCCGGTATCAGCTTTTTTTTTGGTTTCTTCTTACCTATGAGTTTTGTTATTCTGGGCATTTCCCACATTGTTCACATCACAGCTCTGAAACAGTAACCCCAGACATGGCTGGTGATTTATGACCCAGAAAGAATACTTTCTTATTATCAACACTTGCAGATTATTTTGCCTATTAATGCTACTGAATGCTGCCTTCCTGCATTACAGATAAGAATGGAGATGAATATTACCTGTCAAAACTCCATCTTTCATTTGTTGCCTTTATCAGTGACTAACACATTTTGTTTAGAAATAAGGAGGTTAAACTACTCGCAGGAAATGTAGCGTGTGTGCAGTTCAGTATTATCACAATACAAAGGCAGCTATTTCTAACTATTTGCATGAATTTGCATTGTAATTTTCATCCCAGGCATTTCAGACAGAAAGGGGTGACACAGCTAAAACCACATCGAGAGCCAAATGGACAGTCATGTCTTACAGATAGGAAAAGCAATATCAGAGTCATGTCACAAACCAGTCCTTGTTAAAATTGAATATTGCATTTACAAAGCACTTTACAACCTCAGAAGCTCCCAAAGTGCCGTGCATATAAACAATGAGCAGGAACCCCTTAAGCCTGCTCCATCATTCAATAAGATCATGGCTGATTTGAGTGTAACCTCAAATTCACATTTCTGCCTACCCTGGCAACTTTTTAACCCCTTGTTTAACACCTTGGTTAGGTGAATTGGCCATGCTAAATTGCCCGTAGTGTTAGGAGCAGGGGTAAATGTAGGGGAATGGGTCTGGGTGGGTTGCACTTCGGTGGGTCGGTGTGGACTTGTTGGGCCTGTTTCCACACTGTAAGTAATCTAATCTTAACATAAATCTGTCCACTTCTGCCTTAGAAATATTCAAAACACTGCCTCTACCACCTTCTCACAGCCCTGAGAGAAAACAAATCTCCTCATCTCTGTTTGAAATGGGTATATCCTTCGTGAATCCTAGTACTAGATTCTCCCGTGAGAAAAAAACATCCTTTTCACATCCACCTAGTCAAAACCCCTCAGGATCTTATATATTTCACAGCCAATAATATAATCTGTTTTAACAAATTTGACTGAGGATTAAATATTGGTCACATTAAATTTCTTTCTTTCCTCCTTGAAATAATGTTTATAATCTTTTATGTACATGTTAATTAAGAAATGACATGACACCTCCAATAGTACAGCATGCTCTCACCACTGCACTGAAGTGGTAGATTGTGTGGTCAGTCTCTGGTGTGGATTTGAATCCAGTTGCTCTGTCTGAGGAAGACTGCAAATCGAATCTCAGCTAATTGTGACACCATACCAGGACATCAATGGGCCCATGTGACAATTACCTCAAACTGATGAATGGACCCAAACAGACAGAATTAACTAGTCGGAAGAGCCATTTAATTTCAACACAGTATGATTTAATGCACTGCCTCCTTAATTATTAATGATTGTTTTTCGGTTTACTGCAAGCTGATTTCTCATACAGCCTTAAGGAAACATCAGATCCACTGGAACCAGGGCTGACTGGCTATCCAAACTAGTGTTTGAGGCCAAATTGTTGGGGTCAGCTCATTTGAATAATTAGCATCAGCTCCCAGTCTGGCCTTTGCACCATGCCAGCATCTTATCCCAGTAAGGATGTGTAACACCAATCTGAATTCAATGGTTTTGTGCCTTTAAAGTTAAAATAATTGCATATCGGAAAGATGTTGTTAGAAGATGGCTTCAAAACCAACTTTAAGTAGTTGTCAGTCATTGCGAGGTCTGGGATGTAAAGGGACAAAGCGAGGTCAGGGGAAGTCAGAGTACAAAAGCTGCAGGGTGTGTTGTGAGGCAAAATGAAATGAAAGGAAACCAAATGGGCAAGCAAAACATTAGTTCATTTGTCCTGCCAGTTCCTTATCAACAGTTCCTGTTAACTTCTTATTCTCACTCTCTGGAGGACCAACTTTTGTTCTTTCTTTTTAAGTAATTGCATAAGTGATATCCATATTTACATTTCTCCCCAGTTCTGTGGAAGGGTCACTCAAGCTGATTTCTCTCTGCAGATATCACCTGGCCTGCTGAGTTTTTCCAGTAATTTCTATTCTTGTTTACATTTTTCCTTTATCTTATACTCTAATTTCTTCCTCCTTCCCTAATTAACCTTCTCTGCTGTTTTTAATACGCTGACCAATCATCTGGTTTGCCACTCATCTTTATGCAATTACATGCTTTTTCCTTAAGTTCGATGCTTTGTCCAACTTCTTCAGTTAACTATGGGCAGTGCGTCCTCTGCCCCCTTTTGGAATTGTTCCTCGTTTACCTTTTGAATGGGATGCATTTTATAATGGTATTGAATTGGTCTGTTTGAGAGCTTAAAATGACCCAGTTGAAATGAGTGTAACAGAGGTTTTGCAGAAGGACTGTTCACTGCTTTTCTGGTTACAGGAGCCCAAGTCTATAAAGCTAGATAGCTTAAAGCAGAGAACCAACCAACGCAAACCAAGAAATGTTAATATCAGAATAATAACAATATCAATGGCAGCAACAAGTATGAAGATCTGTTAAAGGGTGGCACGGTGGCTCAGTAGTTAGCACTGCTGCCTCACAGCGCCGGGGACCGGGGTACGATTCCCAACTCAGGCAACTGTCTGTGTGGAGTTTGTATCTTCTCCCTGTATCTGCGTGGGTTTCCTCCAGGTGCTCCGGTTTCCTCCCACTGTCCAAAGATATGCAGATCAGGTGAATTGGTTGTGTTAAATTGCCCATAGTATTAGGTGCATTAGTCAGGGGTAAATATAGGGTAAGGGAGCAGGTTTGGGTGGGTTATTCTTCGGAGGGTTGGTGTGGACAAGTTGGGCCAAATGGCCTGCTTCCATCCTGTAGGGAATCTAATCTAATAAAAGAAAACCTGATCAGGGTCATGACTAAATTTTCCTGCACAAAAGGTTGGTTTGCTAATGAAAAGCACAAAGTGGTGACAACACCTTATCATTAGGCACAGGACATAAAACACTTGCATGAGGATTTCAAACATCTTGCTGATAAATTTATGGAAGAAAATGCAGCAAAGACAGAGCTTCAGTTTAAGCTTGCTGAAGTTCAACTTAGAGAAGTCTCTATAAAGCACCATGACATATGCCTCGATCAAGAGAAAGAATTGCTGATGAGTCAGAACAGTTGGTTGAATGCAGAATGAAGAGCCCAGACTGACAATTGGAATTCGTCTCGAAAAGAACAATGGAAGTTTTGAACTCCAATGCAATCTGGAGGACAAGAACAATGAGATCTGCAGTGTGGAAGAGCGGATACAGAAAGATTTAAGAAACGGAATGAGGGGTGGACAAGTAAAGAGTCTTAGAAGCATTAGGTGATAATACAGAAAAAGTTCTGAAATGAACGGAATATCCAAGGGAAGGGATCAAACCTGTGTAAGAATGTAACTTGTGTAAGTGGCAAGGCAATAGCTGGGTGGTTTTAATGCTAGACTATTAATGGAGAAACTCAACTAATGTTCCAGGAACCTGGGTTCCAATCCTGCCATGGCAGAGAGTGGAATTTGAATTTAATAAGCAATGTAGAATTAAGAGTTTAATGATGACCATCGTAGATTATCAGGAAAAACCCATCTGGTTCACTAATGTCCTTTAGGGGAGGAAACTACCATCCTTACCTGGTATGGCTGACATGTAATTCCAGACCCACAGGAATATGGGTGACTCTTAACAGCCCTCTGGGCAATAAGTGCTGCTCTAGTGAAGGATGCCCACATCACAAATGACTGAATACGTTAAAAAAAAAGATTCTAGAGGTGACTCTGAAGCCAGCTGATGAACTGATCCAATTTAAATGAAAAGATCAACCAACCTGATACAATTAGAGAATAAAAAATACTATTCGGAGGAAATCGTAAAGAATGAGGAAATGAAGTCTTCACTTTTGAGCAATCCATAGGAAGAAAATGAATGGTGCAGAGAGTTGCAGCATGTCACTCGAATAAACAGCAAAATTCCTGTGGTACACATTTATTCATCTGAAACTGTCAGATCTGTTTTGGAGGGAGATAAGTTTGAAGCTGATTGTCAGTCAGACATGCCTGCATTTGATCCCAAGCTTAAAGGAGTCATTGAAAACGTGTTTCTGTCAACAGAGGAGAAGAATGCAAGAAACCCATGTTCTTCTGAAAGTTGTTTGTCTCGTGAAGCACCGGTAATGTGTATTCATATGGGAAGGGGGAAGCAAACAGTAGTTTGGCTTGCAATTACTCCAGAAAGGTTGAAAATCCATGAATACACTGTTTAAAAACATTCAGATAAGTACATGGATAGGAAAGGTTTGGAGGGAAATCGGCCAGGAGCAGGCAGGTGGGACTTGTTTAGTTTGGGATTACATTCAGCATGGATTGGTTGGACTGATGGGTCTGTTTCCGTGCTGTATGACACTATGACTAAGTAGGGAGTCCAGCAAAGGTTCACCAGACTGATTCCTGGGGTGGTAGGACTGACATACGAAGAAAGACTGGACCGACCGAGCCTGTACTCACTGGAGTTTACAAGAATGAGGTGAGGGATCTCAAAATCATATAAAATTCTGTTGGGACAGGCTAGAATAATGTTGGGGAAGTTCAGAACCAGGGATCACCAGGTACAAGAATAAGTGGTAACCCATGCAGGACTGTGATGAGGAGGAATTTCTTTACTGAGAAAGTTGTGAACCTATGGCATTCTCTACCACCGAAAGCTGTTGAGGCCTGTTCATTAGGTATATTCAAAAGGGAGCTGGATGTGGCTAAAGGGATCAAGGGGTATGGAGAGAAAGTGGGAGTGGGATACTGAAATTGCATGGTGGTGCAGACTCAAAGGGTTGAATGGCCTACTCCTGCGCCTATTTTCTAGGTTTCTATGTTTCAGTACAAGCTACTTAAGCTGTTTCGAAAGAAGACTAATATGTCTTCACTACATTTGGTGGATCATGAAAGTCCATGTTTATTGACACCACATGTACACTATTCACTACTTCAAAGACCATGCAAGTGTGTACATTCTGAAAGTGGCCAGAAAGCCATGTGCTGGTTCTGGGATACATATGCATGTGCGGTTTTTGATGTGGTACATGGTGTGCATGCATATGGCATCAATAAATACTAAGTTTGCCATCTGTGTTCTCCCTTGCCCTCTATGTTGCCCCCACCCCACTGAGTCTACATCTGCAGGAACAACTCCAATTTACAGCTGAGTTCTTCAAAGCTTTCAAACTCCAGGATTCCCATGGTGCTGAGGAACTGTTGCCTTATATTGGTTAAATTCAGTATTACAATTTCTTATTCTATCGCATGCAGATTAAAATCAGTATAATATAAACTTAATTATTTTAGAATTATTGCTACAATTATCCTAGCTATCACATAATGATCACAAAATTATTGCTAAAGTTATCGAGTAAAAAGGTTGATTGAAAATGATCTTTAAACACAGTATTAATCGACAGAGAAAAAAGCTTTAAACTGATGTTTCTCTTCTTCAAATGTGCAGGATATTGTTTGCACTCATGTGATGGCGAGAGATTTCCACACATAGGCCGTAGGGTGATGTCCACTGATGTCAGCAGATGCTACATAAAGGGATAAATGAAAGTGTTACCTATAACTTCTGTACTGTAAGCTAAATGTCAGACATTTCTTGTATTTCTAAAGCAATTGTAAAGAGATCTTCAATTTGGTGAACCTTTCTTTCTTCCAAGGAAATGTGTAATGAAATCTTGTATTTGACTCCATTTCTTGTTCTCAGTAAGCCAGTAATCTATGACTGGTAATATTTATGGAACACATAGTTTCAAGAGTTGCTAGCTGGCAACAGTCAATTTTTGCTCAGCAATAAGGGAGAGACTCATTGCAAGATCTTCAGGAGGCCAATCAAGACAGTGTGGGGGTTACTGAAGAGGCATTCAAAGGTTATAGGCAGTTAGTTGTAGAAGGAGAAAGGTACAGACTCTGTGTAGACTACATATGCAGAATCTTACAGAAGTCTGTGTAATGTGGGCTACGGTGAGGTTCCTCATTTGGTCTGGGTGAGAAGGGTAGACAGGTGTAGGTGAATGTAGGTGGGTTGAATAGGGATTTGGGGAACTGTGAAACTTTTGGATTGAGAGGATGGGTTACAAGGACGGGGATATGAGTATCTGGGAGCTCACTGACATAGTCAGGCTGAGGTGGACGCTGTCACCTTTCATCGTTCTGGAATGGAAAGTGTCCAATGGGAAAAATTGGACACTTGGAGTGGGCTGGGTAAGTGACCCAACTTATGAGGGAGGGAGCTGCACCAGTGGCTTGACATAGGGCTGTTAAAAGGGAATAACATTGGTCACAGATCTATGCAATGTTCAGTACACAGGCACACTGGTTGCCTACTCCTTAACCAACACTCCCTCTAATTTTTTTCCAAAGCTGGAAGTCAATGCGTTGGCACGCCAATCAGCATGTGCAGAATCTCAGAGGAACCTTGGAGCAGCTGCACAGGTTAGATACAACGTTGTCAAGACCATCCTACAGCACTGACCCTCTCGGTGTGTTGCACCTTCCTGGCACAGCCAATGCTGGGCAACTCATTGGCAGCTGAACCTATGTGTACAGAGGAAGCCAAACATTAGGAATGTTGAATGGGGAGGAACAAGGTGTCAGCATGACTCAATGCCATGTTCCACCGCTTTCAGATGCAACAATAGGTTCTCAGCACAGACTTCCAACTTTGGAGCCTTGACTGTGGCCATGATGTACTGCTGGGTGGTGTGACAATGTGTTTAGCACCTACCCAGACAGACTAAGAAAAACATGTATCAGCTAAAGCACAAAAGTTTACACATAAGCTGAGAGTCACATACGAGCCATTATCACCCTTGCCACCAAAGTGCCCTCAATATGGTTTCTTGTTCCTTTCCCTGCCACTGCATCTTAGTGCACTCCTTCTTCCCACAGCAGGGGAGCAGGGAGCCCCCTTGCTAGTGCAGCCTCTGGGCAGTGAAAGCCATACCTCCCACATTCCTGTTCCTGTCAGCTGCTCCTGTCCCTCCCTGTGCATGTGGACAAAGTCTCTGATTGCTGACCCCACGGGGTCTTCTCCTGCCTGTGGCTCAGCAAGTGCCTGGTCTTTGGTAGTCGTCCAAGTGATAACTGCCTGGGCCATTTCTTCCTTGGCCTACTGCAGGCTGTCACAGTGAGGGGCTCACCAAATTTTGTTCCGACTGGGGTGTCAGTATCTGAGCTGGTGGCTTATGTAGGAAGTAGTCTTGTCAGTGCTTTCCCTGAAACCTTTGTGCTGTCATCCTCACAGATCAAGAAGGTATTTTTGGAGGAGCTGGGCAGTCTCAGAATGTTATTGCTTAACCAGGAACCCAGCAGCTTTGTAAAGATGGCACAGACATAAGGGATGCCAGCCTTTCAGTGGATACCCACTGAGTGATGTGTTGTTTTGGGCATGGAGCATGTTAAAATGGGTCAGAACTCAGATGAGAGAGACTCCATGGGGCAGGGTAGATAATTAATGAGGCGAGTTTGGTAAATATGAGTTAAATTCACTAGGTTTCCCAGCAACACGTGAAGACATTTGCCTCCCACATTGGAGAGCCAAGGCAAAGGAGGCTCCAGTGCAATATCTGCTCTGAGGTCACGGCTGGTATCAGCAGCTAGGCCTCAAGAGCCTCCCGAGTGAACACTATTGGACACTGAGAGGACATTGACAATGATGTTCAATATGTGGAATTCATTGCCACGGAGTGCAGTGGAGGCCAGGACGCTAAATGTCTTCAAGGCCGAGATTGATAGATTCTTGTTGTCTCGAGGAATTAAGGGCTACGGGGAGAACACTGGTAAGTGGAGTTGAAATGCCCATCATCCATGATTGAATGGCGGAGTGGACTCGATGGGCCGAATGGCCTTACTTCCACTCCTATGTCTTATGGTCTTATGGTATCATTACCATGGAGAGGAGTCGATTAGTTTGAATGCCAATTTGAAATGCAGTTTGTGGCCAACAGCATGGGCTCGATTCCTGCTCCAGCTGAGATTACCATAAAGATCCCTCTTTCTCAACCTCTCCCCTCACCAGAGGCACGATGACTCTCAGGTTAAACCACCATCAGTTGGCTCTGTCTAATGACAGAGCAGCTCATGGTCCTCTGGGATTGTGGCAAATTTACATTATTACCATTGAGCAGAAACTGAACTGGGCCAGTCATACAAATGGCAAGTGTCGAAAAATGCAGTGCTGGAAAAGCACAGCAGGTCAGGCAGCATCCAAGGAGCAAGAGATTCAACATTTCAGGCATAAGCCCTTCATCAGGAATGTGGGGGGGGTGGCGGGGGTTGTTGGCTGAGTGATAAATAGAAGGAGGGTGGGGCTGGGAGAGAAGGTAGTTTGGAAGGTGATAGGTAAATACAGGTGGAGGGTGATGGTGATGGGTCAGAGCAGAGGGTGGAGTGGATAGATGGGAGGTAAGATTGACAGGTGGGACAGTTCGGGGGGGGCGAGTTGGAGAGTTGGAATAAGGTGGGGGGGGAGATTAGGAAACTGGTGAAATCGACATTGATGCCATGTGGTTGGAGGGTCCCAAGGCAGAAGATGAGGTATTCTTCTTCCAGGCATTGGGTGGCTAAGATTTGGCGGTGGAGGAGGCACAGGACTTGCATGTCCTTGGCGGAATAGGAGGGGGAGTTAAAGTGTTTGGCCACAGGGCAGTGGGGCGTTTTGGTGCATGTGTCCTCTGAAATGTTCTGCAAGTTGCTGTCCTGTCTCCTCATTGTAGAGGAGACCACATCAAGAGCAACAGACACAGTAGATGAGGTGAAAGTGGGTACTGCAGATGCTGGAGATTAGAATAAAGATTAGAGTAATGCTGGAAAAGCACAGCAGGTCAGGCAGCATCCACGAAGCAGGAAAATCAACATTTCGGGCAAAAGTAAGCCTGCTAGCTGTGGGAGTCAGTGGGTTTGAAGTAGGTGTCCGTGTTGAGCTTTTGCCGAAAATGGAGACAGAGAAGTCCAGGAGGGAAGGGGCCTGATGAAGGGCTTTTGCCCAAAACATCAATTTTCATACTCCTTGGATGCTGCCTGACCTGCTATGCATTTCCAACACCACTCTAATCTTGACAGCAGATGAGGTGTTTGGATGAGGAGGAAAATCTCTGCCGGATGCGGAAAAATCCTTTGGGGCCTTGGATGGGGGTGAGGGGAGAGGAGTGGGCGCAGGTGTTACACCTCTTCTGGTGGCAAGGGAAGGTGCGGGGAGTGGAGGATGGGTTGCTGGGTGGTGTGGACCTTACGGGGGAGCCACGGAGGGATTAGTCTCTGTGGAATGCTGATGGGGTGGGGAGGGAAATATATCTCTGCTAATCAGGTTGGACTGTAGGTGGCAGAAAATGGCAGACGATAATGTGTTGTATCCGGAGATTGGTAGGGTGTAAGGTGAGGACTGGGAGTTCTGTCCTTGTTGCGGTTGGAGGGATGGGGTTCAAGGGCGGAGGTGCAGAAAGTGGAGGAGATGTGATTGAGGAAATTGTTGACCACATGGAGGGGAAATTGTGGTCCTTGAAATAGAAGGCCATCTGGAATGTTCTGGGGTGGAGTTGTTCTTCCTCGGAGCAAATACAGCAGAGACAAACAAATTGGGAGTAAGGGATTGCAGTTTTACAGGGGTGGGGGTGGGGGTGAGAAGAGGTGTAGTCCAAGTAGCTGTGGGAGTCAGTAGGTTTGAAATAGATGTCTGTGTTGAGTTGTTTGCCGGAAATGGAAACAGAGAAGTCCAGGAGGGGAGGGTGGTGTCCACGATGGTCAAGGTGAACTTGAGCTGAAAATGTGTTGCTGGAAAAGCGCGGTAGGTCAGGCAGCATCCAAGGAGCAGGAGAATCGACATTTCCGGCATGATCCCTTCTTCAGGGCTCCTGAAGAAGGGCTCATGCCCGAAACGTCGATTCTCCTGCTCCTTGGATGCTGCCTGACCTACCGCGCTTTTCCAGCAACACATTTTCAGCTCTGATCTCTAGCATCTGCGGTCCTCACTTTCTCCTAGAAAGTGAACTTGAGGTCAGGGTGGAAGGTGTGAAGTTGATGAACTGTTCAACCTTCTCATGGGACCACCAGGTGGCATCCATGCAGTCATCAATGTAGTGGAGGAAAAGGTGGGAATAGTACCAGTGTAACTGTGGAAGATGGACTGCTCCACATACCTAATGAAAAGGCAGGCATAGCTAGAGCCCATGCATGTGCCTGTGGCTACCTCTTTGGTCTAAAGGAAGTGGGAGGATTTGAAGGAGAAGTTGTTGAGGGTGAGGACCAGTTCAGCGAATCGCATGAGTGTGTTGGTGGAGGGGCACTGGTTGGGTTGGCAGAAGAGGAAGAAGTGGAAGGCTTCGAGGCTTTTGTCATGGTGGATGGACGTGTACAGGTACAGGATGTTCATGGTGAAGATAAGGTGTCGGGGGCCGGGGAAATTAAAGTCATGGAGCAAGTGGGGGGTGTGGGTGGTGTCCTGAATGTGTGTGTGGAGTTCCTGGCCCAAGGGGGACAAGACGGTATCAAGCTATTAGAAAACACCAAACCATAATCTCCCAGACCATCCACAACCTCATCAATTCAGGGGATCTCCCATCCACAGCCTCCAACCTCATAAATCCGGAACATTGCACTGCCTGGTTCTACCTCTTACTCAAAATTCACAACCCTGACTGCCCCGGTCAACCAACACTGCTCCTCCTCGTACATTAACAACATTTAAAAGGCATTTGGGCAAATAGGTGGATAGGAAAGGTTTAGAAGGATATGGGCAAAGTGCAGGGAAATGGGGTTAGTGTGGATGGACATTTTGGCCGGCATAGAGCAGTTTGGACCAACGAGCCTGTCTCCGCACTGTGGGACTCTATGACTCCAAAGCCTGTTCCTTTCTTCATATGCTAGTATACAGAACCTAACTCCTTAATTTACTCTGTATGTTTATAGAAAGATATTATGAATATAGTAAATTATATTTTTGGAAAAAAAGCAAAATTAGCAATAATTTGCATTTATGTACTCTACTTCACAGGAGTACTGTTATAATTTAACACCAAGTCCGGGAGGAGGGATAGGTAACAAATTATGGTCAAAAGAGAGATATAGTGGGCTGAGACAGAGGTAGGATGATAATTTTCAAAAGTTAGGTCCTGGACAACTGAAAGCTACAATAGACTGATTCATTTCAAAAATGTGCCAGTCTGTAGCTCTTAGCATTGAAAGACCAGCAAGTTTCATGCAGACCGAAGAATGCAAGTTTTGAGAAGATTTATAGCTCTGTTTGCTCACTGAGACATTTCGTCACGATACTAGGTAACATCATCAGTAAGCTGCAAATGTGTTGCTGGTCAAAGCACAGCAGGTTAGGCAGCATCTCAGGAATAGAGAATTCGACGTTTCGAGCATAAGCCCTTCATCAGGAAGATTTTAACATCATCAGTAAGCCTCCAGATGAAGCACTGGTGGTATGGCCCACTTTCTATTTATGTGTTTAGGTTTCCTGGGTTTGGTGATGTCATTTCCTGTGGTGATGTCACTTTCTGTGGTGATGGCATTTCCTGGTCTTTTTCTCAGGGGGTGGTAAATAGGATCCAAATCCTGGTGGCTAGTTTTCTGCCTGTTTGTCCAATGTAGTGTTTGTTATAGTTCTTGCAAGGTATTTTATAAATGACATTAGTTTTGCTTGTTGTCTGTATGAGGTATTTTAAGTTCATTCACTACTGTTTTAGTGTGTTGGTGGGTTTGTGGGCTATTATTATGCCAAGAGGTCTGAATAGTCTGGCAGTCATTTCAGAGATGTTGATGTAGGGGAGAGTGGCTAGGGTTTCTAGATGTGTTTTGTCTGCTTGTTGGGGTTTGTTGCTGAAATCGGCGTACATCGGGTATCTGTTCTTTTTGAATTCACTGTATAAGTGATTTTCCTCTGCTCTGCGTAGTTCCTCTGTGCTGCAGTGTGTGGTGGCTCGTTGAAATAATGTTCTGATGCAGCTTCCTTTGTGGGTGTTGAGATGATTGCTTCTGTAGTTCAATATTTGGTCCGTATGTGTTGTTTTCCTGTAGACACTGGTTTGAAATTCCCCATTGGCTGTTTGCTCTACTGCGACATCTAGGAATGGCAGTTGATTGTTGTTTTCCTCCTCTTTAGTGAATTTTATGCCAGTAAGGGTATTATTGATGGTCTTGAAGATTTCCTCTAATTTGTTTTGTTTAGTGATGACAAAGGTGACTTCCATGTAGGGACCCAAAGTTTGGGTTGGATGGTTGGCAGAGCTGTTTGTTCGAGTCTCTGCATTACTGCCTCTGCTAAGAACCCTGATATCGGATATCCCGTGGGTGTTCCATTGGTTTGTCTGTAGGTTTTGTTGTTGAAGGTGAAGTGGGTGGTAAGGCATAGGTCCACTAGCTTGACGATATTGTCCTTGCTGATGAAGTTGATGATGTTTGGTGTATGTGTCTTTGGTTCTTCTAATAATGTTCCCTTGGCCAGGTTGATGTTGATGGATGTGCACAGGGCTGATACATCAAAGGAGACCATTATTTCATCCTCTTCTATCTTGGTGTCTTTGATATTCTTCAAGAATTCTTGGGTGGAGTTGATACAGTGCAAGAACTGTAACAAACACTACATTGGACAAGCAGGTAGAAAACTAGCCACCAGGATACATAAACATCAACTAGCCACAAAAAGACATACCCTCTCTCACTAGTATCCTTAAATACAGATGAGGAAGGACACCACTTCGACTGGGACAACACATCCATCCTAGGACAAGCCAAGCAGAGACACATGAGAATTCCTAGGAGCATGGCATTCCAACTGGAATTCTATCAACAATCACATTGACTAGGATCCCATTTATCACCCCCTGAGAAAAAGAACAGGAAATGACATCACCACAGAAAATGACATCACCAACCTAAGGAACCCTAAACACATAAATAGAAAGTGGGCCATGCCACCAGTGGTTCATCCAGAGGCTCACTGATGACATCACCTGGTATGGTGATGAAACATCTGAAAATGAACCTTCCAGCTCAGCCAGCAAACCTACATCCAAAAGAATGTCTTCCACCAATTTGAGGGCTTTCTAGCAGCAGTTAACAGTTATCTCAGTTTGTGTCACTGGGTTCAGGCTATAGAGCACTGAGTTCTGACTTACAGAGCTGCCTGGGATGAACCTCAGCAAAAACTTCTGGGTATTTTTTTGAAGGCTTGCTTTGCAAAGGCACATTCCAGCAAGAATCTCTTCCCCACCACAGCCTCCTCAAGGACAAAGTGTGGAGGGGGCCAAGACACCAGTTATTCTGAATAGTTTACACAGACTGGGCCCCACAACCAAGCTACGTTTTTGTGCACGGTTGTAAGTTCTAACAATGTGGCATTCCGCCGAGTAGGTTTGACAGTTTGAACAGGATAACATTTGAAAAGGTCAAGCATCTTCTTTCCCCTCACAAGGGCCACAAGGCTGATGAACTTGTGGTCAAGGATGATTTTCTGCTCAAACTTCTCCGTAACTAAATTGAGTAGCAATGTGGCCAGACAGGGGGAAAGGTAGTTCTCAGCATGTAGTGACGTGGAGCTTGATACAGATACACTGAAAGGTGGCCATCAGGATGAGACTGATGCTGAGTATGATTATCCTTCTTAATCATGTTCCTACAGATAACATCCAATTCCAATCTTCAAATAAAGCTTAGGTGATTTTCAAAGGATAAGAGTACAATAGAGACCAGACCTATGCCATGTAGAGCAACACAGGGAGCTGTTCATGAGTTTATTGTCCACAACGGAGAGGGAGCATCACTCCCACAATCTCAGTTTCTGTTTTTCTCAGTAGTTTTGGTGCCCGTCCCTAATTGCCCAGAAGGCAGGTGAGGGTTAACCACATTGTTGTGACTCACATGTAGGTCAGACCAGGTGAGAATGGCAGATTTCCTTCCCTAACTATATTAGTGAACTAGATGGGTTTCCTGACAATTGATAGTGGCCAATATAAGAAATAGAAACAGGAGTCTGCTGTCCAGTCCCTCAGGCCTCCTCTGTCTTTCAATTGCATCATGGCTGATCTGATATTCCTCATATCCCCCAGATTGAGATCACTATGATTTGGCTGGAATTTTTATAATCCCCAGCTTGGCTGATCTGGCTGGTGTTGATTGTAAGCCTGACCTTTCTTCCAAATGCAGTAATGTCTCTTCAATGTCATCCCTTTTTATAGTCAAACATATCACCACCACATCAAATATTGTCCTGTTGATCAGCATGTCTGAGAGCTGATCCTCCTTGGTGTATTTCACACTCAGTCCAGCCAAGTATGATCAGTCCTTTCCCATGGAAAATACTCCAGACGTGATCAGTTCACAATGGTTCTAAACACCTCCCTGATGTTTAGAGATGACATGGCTACTTCACATGGTCAGACAAGGTTTTAATGATCCATCCCCCTCTTCAATGGGAACTCATCAGAGCAATAATTGCACATCTGGGCATTAGCCAGAGTCCGGAATGCTTATGGTTTTGGGTGTTCTTCTCCATTGGACTACCTTATGGATTAATGCTATCCCAGTGCCATGTGGGGAGGCATCACACGTCAATACCAGATCTCGCTCAGGGTCGTAGTGTGCCAATACCTTAGAGGATAATATTTGTTTCTTCACTTCCCTGAAAACTATGGCTTGGCTTTGTGACCCCACCCCCATCAGCTTTGTGTTTAAATCCTCTTTGCAAGGGATTGGGTGTTTATCCAGCTGCGAAATGCGGTTTATCATTTGGTTAAAATCCCCACAAAGGGAAACCAACTGTTGGGCTTCACAATCGGTACGACCGGTACTGCCTATTCCACAGACTGGTCTGGCTTGGTGATTCCTTCACTTCCCAGCTTTCCGATTTCTGCTTCTACTTTTTTCTGTAAGGCGAATGGCACTGCGCGGGCCTTGCAGAATCGTGGCCTTGCTTCCTGGTCAACATGCAAGGTGGCCTTGTCTGTTCTGATGGTCCCCAGACTTTCCTGAAATCTCCAGGTATTTAGTTAGGACTTCACCCAGGCAGCTGTTTTCTAAATGAAAGGTGTTGAGCCACTCTAGATGAATCTTCCTGAAACAATTTCACCCCATCAAGCTTGTCCCCAAGACTTCTACTATAATCAGTGGTAACTGAATCACATGCTTCTCATAAGAGACTGGAACCAAAATTATTGTGTCAACATAGTCATACCAGACCATAGGGACTGA
This sequence comes from Hemiscyllium ocellatum, assembly GCF_020745735.1. Taxonomy (NCBI): domain Eukaryota; kingdom Metazoa; phylum Chordata; class Chondrichthyes; order Orectolobiformes; family Hemiscylliidae; genus Hemiscyllium; species Hemiscyllium ocellatum. Next base: position 51,650,567 of record NC_083431.1, read on the forward strand.
TTTCATTAGAGAGAAGCAACTGGTAGTGACTTAACCTGAGGGCCACCAGTCCTCGGGCAAGGGTAGAGGTGGAGAAGGAGAGTCCTTCATAATAACCTCAAACCAGCGATGGGAATTGAACCCAGGCTTTTGCTATAACATTGCTCTGTAAACGAACAATCCAGCCAACTGAGCTAAACCAATTCACCACTGAAGTTGTACCCTTAATCTGAAAAGGTTCCCCAGCATAGGTGGTCAATCTAGCTGAAGTCTTGCGAAAGAGTAAGGGTTGTAGTCCAGTGTGAATTTTGTTAAAGGCTGGTTTTTCGATCACTAAAACAGTTGCACTGGTATTGACCTCCATTAGAATTGGGTGACCACTTAACCAGGCATTTATTTTGTTTGGATGTTGCTAAGCAATTTCACTGTTCCAAACCAGATGTAGGTGGACTTTCCAAGGTGTGTACCCTCCTGGATACTGTTGTGGTTCTGTTCGCCGAGCTGGAAGTTTTGTTGCAAACGTTTCGTCCCCTGGCTAGGCGACATCATCAGTGCTTTGGAGCCTCCTGCGAAGCGCTTCTTTGATGTTTCTTCCGGTATTTATGGTGGTCTGTCCTTGCCGCTTCCGGTTGTCAGTTTCAGCTGTCCGCTGTAGTGGTTGGTATATTGGGTCCAGGTCGATGTGTTTGTTGATGGAGTTTGTGGATGAATGCCATGCCTCTAGGAATTCCCTGGCTGTTTTCTGTCTGGCTTGCCCTATGATAGTAGTGTTGTCCCAGTCGAATTCATGTTGCTTGTTGTCTGCGTGTGTGGCTACTAGGGATAGCTGGTCGTGTCGTTTCGTGGCTAGTTGATGTTCATGTATGCGGATTGTTAGCTGTCTTCCTGTTTGTCCTATATAGTGTTTTGTGCAGTCCTTGCATGGTATTTTGTATACTGCATTAGTTTTGCTCATGTTGGGTATTGGGTCCTTTGTTCTAGTAAGTTGTTGTCCGAGCGTGGCTGTTGGTTTGTGTGCCATTATGAGTCCTAAGGGTCGCAGTAGTCTGGCTGTCAGTTCTGAAACGCTCCTGATGTATGGTAGTGTGGCTACTCCTTTTGGTTGTGGCATGTCCTCGTTCCGTGGTCTTTCTCTTAGGCATCTGTTGATGAAGTTGTGCGGGTATCCGTTTTTGGCGAATAGGTGTTCCTCTTCTTCTTTTTGCAGTTCTGGTGTACTGTAGTGTGTTGTGGCTGTTTTGAATAGTGTCCTGATGCAGCTTCGTTTGTGCGTGTTGGGGTGGTTACTTTCATAGTTTAGGACTTGGTCTGTGTGTGTTGCTTTCCTGTATACCCTTGTGGTGAATTCTCCGTAGGGTGTTCTCTGTACTATCACGTCTAGGAATGGGAGTTGGCTGTCCTTTTCTTCTTCTCTCGTGAATCGGATTCCTGTGAGTGTGGCGTTGATGATCCGGTGTGTTTTTTTCTATTTCCGTGTTTTTGATGATTACAAACGTGTCATTGACATATCTGACCCAGAGTTTGGGTTGAATTTGTGGTAGGACTGTTTGTTCTAACCTTTGCATAACTGCCTCTGCTATGAGTCCCGAGATTGGTGATCCCATGGGTGTTCCGTTGATTTGTTCGTATATCTGGTTGTTGAATGTAAAGTGTGTAGTGAGGCACAAGTCCAGTAGTTTGCCGTCTTTGTTGATAGGTTCCGCGTCCTGTTTTCTGTTCTGTATGTCCAGTAGGTTGGCTATTGTTTCTCTGGCTAGGGTTTTGTCAATCGAAGTGAACAGTGCCGTCACATCGAATGAGATCATGGTTTCTTCTTTGTCTATGTGTATATTTCTGATGATGTTCAAGAATTCCTGTGTTGATTGTATGGAGTGTTTGGATCTGCTGACCAGGTGTTTCAGTTTCTGTTGTAGTTCTTTGGCCAGTTTGTACGATGGTGTCCCTGGTAGTGATACTATGGGTCTGAGTGGGATGTCTGGTTTGTGTACTTTAGGTAGTCCGTAGAATCTGGGGGTGTTGTTGCTTTCCGGTTTCATTCTTTGTAGGTCAGCTTTGGTTATCTGTCCGTTTTTTTGTAGATTCCTTAGTGTGTTATTTATTCTATTGGTGAGTTGTGGTGTGGGGTCAAATTCCTTCATTTGGTAGGTGTTGGTATCTGCGAGTAGTTGTTGTGCTTTTTGGATGTAATCTGATTTACCTAGGATGACCGTCATTCTGCCTTTATCTGCTGATAGTATGATTATGTTCCTATTGTTTCTTAGTACTTTCAGTGCTTCCCTCTCCTTGGTGTTGAGGTTATGTGTTTGTCTTTTCCTTATCATCATGGGTACGACAGTTTGTCTCACTGTTTGTTGTGTCTCTTCTGTCAGTCCATTGTTCCTGAGTGTGCATTCCAGTGCTGCTAGGAAGTCTGCTGTCTTGGCATTCCTGTGGTTGTAGTTGAGTCCCTTGGCCAGTATTGTTCTTTCCATTTGAATTTGATCCCACACCACAACTCACCAATAGAATACATACTGGCCTACGTGTTCTCTCACTTAATTTATGTCTGGTGGGACTTGTTTGGTGCCTCAAGTCCGCAAATTGGCCGCAAATACAATGGCCTGCCAGCCCAGATCTTGAAGAAACTTTTAACCATTTGGCTGAGGCTTGGCTTTGTTTTGGGGTTTGACTGTGGGCTGACCTAGCATCCCTCCATTCATGACATGTCTTCAGTGAGGCTATACAAATGCCTTCACTCAACCGGTGTTCCCCAAGCTCAGTTGGACTGGCGAGGGTGTCCATTTTCATCAGAATACACTGGAACTCATAAGCTCCACTTGCGGCATTTTCCAATGATAAAGCCAGTTGTATTGCTTATTTGAAGTCCATTGAGCTTCAGCTAGTAGGTGCTTTTGCATAATTACATTCTTAATCCTCCATACCAAACAGTCTGTCAGGACCTCATTAAGAGTTAAACCAAAGTCACATATCTCTACCATTCATCTAAGCCTTGTCAGAAATCCTGATACAAATCCCTAGTTCTCGAATTGCTGAGTAAAACCAATAGCATCTCAGAATTAGAGGAGGCTTGGGGTTGTAATATTCTTTAATTAAATCCATCAATTCTTGAAAGGTTTCAGTATCTGTTTTAGTATCAGGGAAAGTGAGGCTCCTGATAACTGAAAAAGCTTCAGGTCCACAAGCAGTCAGGAGACTTACTCATTGCTTTTCATCTGCCTCAGTGTCATTTGCCTGGGAAAAAAACATTCTTTCCACATACTGGGCACAGTCATCAACTACAAGCTTCCCAAATAATGGCATGATGCCAAAATGCTTACCCCAACTCAAAAACGACTGGTCTAAGTGAATTTCTTCAGGAGTGTGCTTTTCTCTCATTGGCACTGAAATAATCCACTGAGGCCAGTATCCCATAACCAAGTCACTCTTTATTTACAAATGAAGAGTCCTTGACACTAATCCGGCTCCCTCAAAGCCAGCAGTCAGTGTGAACAGGAGGTCTGACACACTGTCCTTTTTTTTATTCCCCCATGCTACCACTGCACCCAAAAGGGGCCCAGCCGCAGTGCTTGTATTTTCCCCACATCACCCATGGCTGTCTGTGAATATGTAATGACACAGTAAAAAAAAGACAGCATAATGCTAAAACTTTGTGCTATATTTTCCACCACCAGGAAAGCACCCATGTGGCTAGTGAGACATTAATAAGCACAGCCTGATAATGCTTACCTGAAAAAAGTGAAGGGAGATGGTCAGGACTAAATCAAAATAGAGTTGGAGGGGGAGATAAAACACCCCCATCCCCACAGTGCCCCTGCTCCCTAAAGGATACAATGCACTCCCTCTCCAAGGACATCCGGGAATCGAATATAACGGCAGAAGAGGGGCAGGCAGTCAGCAGTGACACCCCCCTCCATGTAACGCTGCCTGGACCTGTTTATAGTCAGCCTGGCCAGGTCCAGGAGACACTCCCGTCAGCTAGGGCATCCTGATTAGATCAGATTAATAGCCCCAATCAGGGAACTTATACTCCATGAGGTCCACCTGGCTGACTTTGTTACAATCACTATAGGAGCAAAACTGACTGAAGATTAGGAAGAATTTTGTGGCCAGCTCCCACTGTAATCTGCCAAGAGACTGCAGTATTTCGAATGTAATGGAAATTTGTCAGTTACTGGAATGAGGAATGAGCTGTTATTTTACCAGCAAAATCTCCTGACAAGTTACTGAACCCATCAGGACACTAATGACACTGTTGCTCTTTAGCTCAGCCTAGACTGCCAAGTGAACGAACAACAGAATCAGTGGAGGTGAAAATTGAATCATAATTGTATATGATGCAAAACTCTGAGACAAGTGTTCCTTTATTTAATTCATATACAAACACAAGTACTCACACAAACATACCAGTTCCTGCCTTCCTGGGCAGTCGCTTGGGTTCAGGGATAACGTGCTGCCATTTCAGTTTGAGGGATTTCTACTAAGTCCAAAGCACAATCTGTTGACTCTGCCACATGTGGGTAGCTGGTGCTTGTACTGCCAAGTACAGGTCGTTGCTGCTATATTGCGTGTATCATTAATGCAAATTCATTGTAATGCGATTGACAAATTGAGGATGCTGTTTCTAAAGCGCAAACTTTTAAAATGTGTGTTGGCTGTAACGCGATTATATCACCAATACTTTAAGTGTTGTTTCTAAAATGTGATTTGTCTAAAATGTGAGATTGCACAAGAATGCATCCATTGCTTGATGGAGCTACCTGTTTTCTGCATGTTTCTGTTGAAGTCTCTCAATATGTTCAGCATGATCCTGAATGAAGTCTCTGTTTTGATTGATCACAAGCAATAATGCAGCAGGTTGTTTTCAGTAATGCTTTGGAGATATCCCTTAAATATTTTGCTGTCCATGTTAGCCTTCATTGAGAGGAAGTTCCCTCGAAATAGAAGTGGTTCCAGTCTTCCAGGAAATTAGTTGACAAGGAATGCTATTGTGCTGAAGGTCGTCTTAATTTTCTGAGTGTGCAATGAAAAGCCCATTTTCTCATTACACAGGATGGTGGCAGCAGCAGGGTAGGAAGTGATCAGGCTCTGTGCCCATATACTCCCGCTCCTACTCACCTGGCTGGCCACATCCTTTTATCTTTTTTGTGTATTGTTTCTTCATTGTTCTTTTTTATTAAAATTCACCATTTCTTCTTTGCTGCAGCTGCAGCAGAGGGCCACAGTTGCAAGGGCCTGCTGCGGCAGTGACAGTGTGGTGAATCTAGCTATCTGTTCCTCGTGGCTGCAGCTTTATCAGAGACTTCATCGTCGGTGGGACTGTTCTGTTCCTGCTGGTTTCAGTAATGGCTATAGTGGCAGCATTTTATTCCAGTTTGTTCCTCATGGCGCCAATGACGTGACTTCAGGTGGCAACTGAAGTGCCGACAGCTTGAGTGACAGCTTCATCGTCAGTGGCTTGGTGGATCCAGTCTGTCCCTCCTTGCTATGGTGGCCATGCAGTGGTTTCGGTGTTGACTTCGGTGGTGGCTGCAAGGTGAGTCCAGTCCGAAAATCTTGCTTTGGTGGCTTCAGCGATGGAACCATGGAGAAAACAAAAGATAATTCTGTAATTAAAATGGTGTCAAATTGTGGTGACTTAGAATCCCGACAGTGTGGAATCAGGCCATTTGGCCCAACAAGTCCACACCGACCCTCTGAAGAGCAACCCACCCAGACCCATTTCCCTACCCTATATTTACTCCTGACTAATGCACCTAACCTACACATCCCTGAACACTACCGGCAATTTAGCATGGCTGATTCACCTAACCTGCACATCTTTGCACAGTGGGAGGAAATAGAAGCACTCAGAGCTAACTCACACAGACACGGGGAGAACGTGCAAACTCCACACAGACAGTCGCCTGAGGCTGGAATCCAATCCAGGTCCCTGGCATTATGAGGCAGCAGTGCTAACCACTGAGCCATCGTGCCACATCTCAGTGTAATTTGATAAATACATGTGATAATAAATTGCTCATTTATTCATTTTGTTGAGAGGAAGAGCTGACAATGATCTGGATTCTGGATCAGTGGTGCTAGAAGAGCACAGCAGTTCAGGCAGCATCCAAAGTGCAGCAAAATCGACGTTTCGGGCAAACGCCCTTCATCAGGAATAAAGGCATTGAGCCTGGAGCCTGGAGATATAAGCTAGAGGAGGGTGGGGGTGGGGAGAGAGTAGCATAGAGTATAATGGGTGAGTGGGGGAGGGGATGAAGGTGATAGGTCAGGGAGGAGAGGGTGGAGTGGATAGGTGGAAAAGGAGCTAGGCAGGTACGACAAGTCATGGGGACAGTGAAGCTGGAAGTTAGGAACTAGGGTGAGGTGGGGGAAGGGGAAATGAGGAAACCATTGAAGTCCACATTGATGCCCTGGGGTTGAAGTGTTCCGAGGCGGAAGATGAGGCGTTCTTCCTCCAGGCGTCTGGTGGTGAGGGAGTGGCGGTGAAGGAGGCCCAGGACCTCCATGTCCTCGGCAGAGTGGGAGGGAGAGTTGAAATGTTGGGCCAGGGGCGGTGTGGTTGATTGGTGTGGGTGTCCCGGAGATGTTTCCTAAAGCGCTCTGCTAGGAGGCGCCCAGTCTCCCCAATGTAGAGGAGACCGCATCGGGAGCAACGGATACAATAAATGATATTAGTGGATGTGCAGGTAAAACTTTGATGGATATGGAAGGCTCCTTTAGGGCCTTGGACAGAGGTGATGGAGGAGGTGTGGGCGCAGGTTTTACAGTTCCTGCGGTGGCAGGGGAAGGTGCCAGGATGGGAGGGTGGGTTGTAGGGGGGGCGTGGACCTGACGAAGTAGTCACGGAGGGAACGGTCTTTGCGGAAGGGGGATATATATCCCTGGTGGTGGGGTCTTTTTGGAGGTGGCGGAAATGTTGGTTTATGCGAAGGTTTGTAGAGTGGAAGGTGAGCGCCAGGGGCGTTCTGTCCTTGTTACGTTTGGAGGGGTGGGGTCTGAGGGCGGAGGTGCGGGATGTGGACGAGATGTGTTGGAGGGCATCTTTAACCACGTGGGAAGGGAAATTGCGGTCTCTAAAGAAGGCAGCCATCTGGTGTGTTCTATGGTGGAACTGGCCCTCCTGGGAGCAGATACGATAGGGGCGGAGGAATTGGGAATACGGGATAGCATTTTTGCAAGAGATAGGGTGGGAAGTGGTGTAATCCAGGTAGCTGTGGGAGTCGGTGGGTTTGTAAAAAAGTCAGTGTCAAGTCAGTCATCATTAATGGAGATGGAGAGGTCCAGGAAGGGGAGGGAGGTGTCAGAGATGGTCCAGGTAAATTTAAGGTCAGGGTGGAAAATGTTGGTGAAGTTGATGAATTGCTCAACCTCCTCGTGGGAGCACGAGGTGGCGCCAATGCAGTCATCAATGTAGCGGAGGAAGAGGTGGGGAGTGGTGCCAGTGTAATTACGGAAGATCAACTGTTCTACGTAGCCAACAAAGAGACAGGCATAGCTGGGGCCCATACGGGTGCCCATGGCTACCCCTTTGGTCTGGAGGAAGTGGGAGGATTCAAAGGAGAAATTGTTAAGGGTGAGGACCAGTTCGGCCAAACGAATGAGAGTGTCGGTGGAAGGGTACTGTTGGGGACGTCTGGAGAGGAAAAAACAGAGGGCTTGGAGGCCCTGGTCATGACGGATGGAGGTGTAGGAGGATTGGATATCCATGGTGAAGATGAGGCGTTGGGGGGGCCGGGGAAACGGAAGTCTTGGAGGAGGTGGAGGGCGTGGGTGGTGTCTCGAACGTATGTGAGGAGTTCCTGCACTAGGGGGGATAGGACAGTGTTGAGGTAGGTAGAGATGGGTTCAGTGGGGCAGGAGCATGCTGAGACAATGGGTCGGCCAGGGTGGTCAGGCTTGTGGATCTTGGGAAGGAGGTAGAACCGGGCAGTGTGGAATTCCCAGACTATGAGGTTGGAAGCTGTGGGTGGGAGATCTCCTAACCTCTGAATGGTCTGGGAGATGATGGTTTGGTGATGGGGGGTGGGGTCTTGGTCGAGGTGGCAGTAGGAAGAGGTGGCCTCGAGTTGGCATTTGGCTTCAGCGGTGTAGAGGTCAGTGCGCCAGACTACCACTGCGCCCCCTTTATCTGCTGGCTTGATGGTGAGGTTGGGATTGGAGCAGAGGGATTGGAGGGCTGCGTTTTGTGAGGGTGAGAGGTTGGAGTGGGGGAGGGGGGTAGACAGGTCGAGGCGGTTAATGATCTGGAGCTCAGTATCTGAATGAGCATGTACACAAACGAGAGACACCAAAGACAACATTTTCACTGTTTTGCAAATTCAAGAAACTGCACAGTATAGCAACCTCATAAAAGCCTTTGACCTGTTATCCATGACGTCTTATGGAATATCCTCCTCAAGTTTGGTGCCTCTCAGAAATTTATCACCATTCCTTGTCTCCTTCACAATGACATGCAAACTGTGATCCTGACCAATGGGACCTTCTGCTACAATTCCCAGAAAGACCAACAGCTTTAAAAAAAAGATATTTTAATTCCTAGTGATTAATTTAGTGAAGTCACACATCAAGATTTCAAGATTTATAACTTTTGCTGTTTCAAGCAAGCTAAAAGCAACATGTACTAAACATTAGTGGTAATTAGTACTGAAAATTACAGAAACGATAATCTTTCCTCATGTCTTAGCATGACCAATAGCCCCACACTGTATTCATCATATTCCCCAACTGGATAGGATTAGGGTTAGGGTTAGGGTTAGGGTTAGCAGTCTTTATGGGGTGGAATCTCCAGCCACTCTCAGCTTCCATTTGCTTCATAGCCCACTGTTTTGTTCAGTCATAACATTGAGTGATAAGATACTTCCCTCTATAAAGGGAGGGTTCCCAAATCAACTACCAGCAATAAGTTCCATTCCAGCAATGTCACCTCCCAGACTTTCCAGGGTTAATTCTCCAGGGTTTTTAAATTTCCACAGTTTGCTTCTCTTTGACCAAAGGTCATCCTCCCTCTCATATTTGCCTGGTAAGTAACAGAGACTCTTAAATTTCTCCACCAGGTTGACCACACCAGATCCAGCCTTTCATTTCTGTGAGACCTCTCTGTTTCTGTCCAAAAACTCTGTTTTGCCGAGCTACCTTAAATTCCAGATGTAAACATCCTGCCCTTTACTCTTATAAATTCTCAATTTGTTCCCTTTCCCGATGATAATCGACCACTTAGGTTTGTTCATGGGTAGAACTTGAAGCAAATCACATGATCATCTTTATTCCTCCATTTTGTCTGAAAATGAATTAAAGAAATGTCCAAAACATAATTATAAAATCCTGCATTCAAAATACAGCAAGGACTCAATTTGAGTAAAGACAAGGGTCATATAAGATTGTGTTGTTGCGCCAAATCTCTTCTCTATCTTACTGCACCACATGCCTGTCAATTTATCCACAGATATGGAAATAACCATATTTCCATGAACAGAACTTTTTTTTATCTAGGCTACATTCAATGCAACTGCTCCAACCTCAGTCATTAACAAGACTAGACAGGGTTAATGCAAGAAGATGACCCAGGAGTCCAGAACCAGGGACAACAGTCTTAAGGATAAAGTGTTGGTCATTTAGACTGAGATGGTCATGTCAGAGTTTTTACCTGAGAAGGTAGACGGCATGCTTGTCATTACTGCTCAGGAAATTGAGTACTCGACTCAGGATGTCATGCTGCAGCTTTATAAGATTTTGGCTAGACCATACTTAAAGTACAGCATTCAGTTCTGGTCGCCATGGAGGGATATGGAGGCTTTGGAGAGGGTGCAGAAGAGATTTATCAGGATGCTGGGCGGCACGGTGGCACAGTGGTTAGCACTGCTGCCTCACAGTGCCAGAGACCTGGGTTCAATTCCCACCTCAGGCGACTGACTGTGTGGAATTTGCACATTCTCCCTGTGTCTGCGTGGGTTTCCTCCCACAGTCCAAAGATGTGTGGGTCAGGTGAATTGGCCATGCTAAATTGCACCTAGTGTTAGGTAAGGGGTAAATGTATGGGTGGGTTGCGCTTCGGCGGGTCGGTGTGGACTTGTTGGGCCGAAGGGCCTGTTTCATCACTGTATGTAATCTAACCTGCCTGGACTAGAATGTATGAACGATATGGAGAGGCTAGAAAATCTCAGGATGTTTTCTCTGGAGTGGCGTAGGCTGAGGGGAGATTTGGTAATTTTTCCCAGATTTGAAATGTCCAAAACTAGGAGGCATGCATTTAGAGGTGAAAGTTCAAAGGAGATGTGAGGGGCAAGTTTTTTACACAGAGAAGTGTAGGAGTGTGGAGCACACTGGCAGGAGTGGCAGAGATGATATGGGCATTTAAGGGATTTTTTGATAAGCACATGCATATGCAAGGAATGGGCCATGGAGGGATATGGGCCAAGGGCTGGCTGAAGGGATTAGTTTAAACTGGCATCATATTTGGCACAACATCGTGGGCCCGTTCCTGTGCTGTACAGTTCTATGAGAAAGTGAGGACTGCAGATGCTGGAGATCTGAGTCAAAAGGTGTGGCACTGGAAAAGCAGGTCAGGCAGCATCTGAGGAGCAGGAGAATCTTCGTTTCGGGCATAAGCCCTTCATCAGGAGGGTTTCACCTTGAAGAAGATCTCCTGATTGTCCTATACAGTTCTATGTTCAATGAGGAAACATTCCTTCACCCAGAGAGTGGGGACCCTGTGGAATTCTATGCCATAGAAAGTGGTTGATGTTAAAACACTTTTCAAGGAGGAGTTGTATATATCCTTAGGGTTAAAGGGATCAAAGGTTATAGGGAGAAAGTGGGAACAGGTTACTGAGTTGGGTATTCAGCTGTGGTCATACTGAATGGTGGAGGAGGCTTGAAGTGCTGAATGGCCTACTCCTCCTATTTTCTATGTTTCTACTTTTAAACTCACAAATACATGAACTGGGAGTTTTGTTATGAGTGTTGTATGTATTCAGATACAGAGCCTTTGGTTTTGTTCTATTGTTATTTTAGTAACCTCCAGCCTTATCTCTGTTGCATTTTTAGGTTTGCACATTCTGTCCCTTCCTGTATGCTCTGATAAGCATTTTCATTATTGTTGAATTACTCTCTTGCCTTAGCTTCTCTTCAGTTCGCAGATAACAAAGACGCTTACACACATTCACAATCGTACATACTCACTCACACATTCTCACACTGAGACACACCCAGGTACATTTACACACGCATATGTTTATACACACACTCACAAATCACACAGATTCTAAAGATATATACATATATATGTTCAAACTCATTCACACATACAAACTCATTTGCACACACATTTATTCATGCACAGACACTCAAAAAACATGAGTACTCAAATACACAACACCTCAAACATTCAACTGAACCACAGACGGGCGCACACACACAAAGTGTGGAATCGTATCACTGTCAGTATAATACAGCTAATGTAATCAGTCAGCTACGTGCGCATGTAACATACAGTAACATCAAAGCACAGAACCCAGACTTTTTGTGTAAGCTTTGTATCTTTATAAATAGCTTTTGTTGTTAATAAACTTTAAATATCTGACTCACAAGAAGCCAACGCTATGTGGTATAAAAGAAAGATGCTGGAGATCTGAAACAAACAAAACCAGCAAATGCTCTAGAATTTCAGCATGTCTGGCAGTATCTGTGAAGGAAAACAGTGTTAATGTTTTGAGTCATAGAGCACAGACACGAACCCTTTGATCCAACTTCACCACATTGACCAGGTTTCCCTAAATTAATCCCACTTTCTTGCATTTGGCCTCTATCCCTCTAAATTGTTCCTATCCACATGCCTGTCCAAGTGTTTTTTTTAAATGGTATAACTGCACCTGCATCTACCACTCCCTCTGGCAATTCATACCATATGCGCACCACTCTGTGTGTGGAAATTTTGTCCCTCCAGTGACCTCTCTTCACAATTTAGAAAAGTGACAATGGTGGGGGGGGGGGCATGTTAATGTGACGGTTAAGGAGAATAGGGGTAGCTGTGAGGGAGAAGGATGACAGTGAGGGGGAGAGTAACAGTGAATGGGGTAACAGTTTGGGAGGGGGTAACATGAGGGAGAGGGGGGTAACAGTGAAGGAGAGGTAACAGTCTGGGAGAAGGTAACAGTGAGGGAGGGGGTAACCATGAGGGAGGGAGTAACAGTGAGTGAGGGGGATAACAGTGCGTGAAGGGGGCTAACAGTGAGGGAGGAGGTAACAGTAAGGGAGGGGGGTAACAATGAGGGAGGGAGTGACAGTGAGAGAGAGGGTAACAGTGAGAGACAGGGTAACAGTGAGGGAGGGAGTAACAGTGAGGGAGGGGGGTAACAGTGAGGGAGGGGGTAGCAGTGAGGTAGGGAGTAAGAGTGAGGGAGAGGGTAACAGTGAGGGAGGAGGTAACAGTGAGGGAGGAGGTAACTGTAAGGGAGGAGGGTAAAAGTGAGGGAGGGGGTAACAGTGAGGGAGGAGGGTAACAGTGAGGGAGGGAGTAACAGTGAGGGAGGGGGGTAACAGTGAGGGAGGGGTAACAGTGAGGGAGGGGGGTAACAATGAGGGAGGGGTAACAGTGAGGGAGGAGGTAACAGTGAGGGAGGGGGTAACAGTGAGGGAGGGGGGTAACAGTGAGGGAGGGGGGTAACAGTGAGGGAGGGGTAACAGTGAGGGAGGAGGTAACAGTGAGGGAGGGGGTAACAGTGAGGGAGGGGGGTAACAGTGAGGGAGGGGGGTAACAGTGAGGGAGAAGGTAACAGTGAGGGAGGAGGGTAACAGTGAGGGAGGGGGGTAACAGTGAGGGAGGAGGTAACAGTGAGGGAGGGGGGTAACAGTGAGGGAGGGGGGCAACAGTGAGGGAGGGGGGTAACAGTGAGGGAGGAGGGTAACAGTGAGGGAGGGGGGTAACAGTGAGGGAGGAGGTAACAGTGAGGGAGGGGTAACAGTGAGGGAGGGGGTAACAGTGAGGGGGGAGGTAACAGTGAGGGAGGAGGGTAACAGTGAGGGAGGGGGGCAACAGTGAGGGAGGGGGTAACAGTGAGGGAGGAGGTAACAGTGAGGGAGGGGGGCAACAGTGAGGGAGGGGAGTAACAGTGAGGGAGGGGGGTAACAGTGAGGGAGGAGGTAACAGTGAGGGAGGGGGCAACAGTGAGGGAGGGGGGTAACAGTGAGGGAGGGGGTAACAGTGAGGGAGGGGGGTAACAGTGAGGGAGGGGGTAACAGTGAGGGAGGGGGTAACAGTGAGGGAGGAGGTAACAGTGAGGGAGGGGGTAACAGTGAGGGAGGGGGGTAACAGTGAGGGAGGGGTAACAGTGAGGGAGGAGGTAACAGTGAGGGAGGGGGGTAACAGTGAGGGAGGGGGGTAACAGTGAGGGAGGGGGCAACAGTGAGGGAGGGGGTAACAGTGAGGGAGGAGGGTAACAGTGAGGGAGGGGGGTAACAGTGAGGGAGGGGTAACAGTGAGGGAGGAGGTAACAGTGAGGGAGAGGGGTAACAGTGAGGGAGGGGTAACAGTGAGGGAGGGGTAACAGTGAGGGAGGGGGGTAACAGTGAGGGAGGGGGTAACAGTGAGGGAGGAGGGTAACAGTGAGGGAGGGGGGTAACAGTGAGGGAGGGGGGTAACAGTGAGGGAGGAGGGTAACAGTGAGGGAGGGGGGTAACAGTGAGGAAGGAGGGGTAACAGTGAGGGAGGGGTAACAGTGAGGGAGGGGGTAACAGTGAGGGAGGGGGGTAACAGTGAGGGAGGGGGGTAACAGTGAGGGAGAGGGTAACAGTGAGGGAGGAGGTAACAGTGAGGGAGGGGGTAACAGTGAGGGAGGGGGGTAACAGTGAGGGAGAGGGGTAACAGTGAGGGAGGGGTCACAGTGAGGGAGGGGTAACAGTGAGGGAGGAGGGTAACAGTGAGGGAGGGGGTAACAGTGAGGGAGGGGGTAACAGTGAGGGAGGGGTAACAGTGAGGGAGAGGGTAACAGTGAGGGAGGGGGGTAACAGTGAGGGAGGGGGTAACAGTGAGGGAGGGGGTAACAGTGAGGGAGGGGTCACAGTGAGGGAGGGGGTAACAGTGAGGGAGGAGGTAACAGTGAGGGAGGGGTAACAGTGAGGGAGGGGGTAACAGTGAGGGAGGAGGGTAACAGTGAGGGAGAGGGGTAACAGTGAGGGAGAGGGGTAACAGTGAGGGAGAGGGGTAACAGTGAGGGAGGGGTAACAGTGAGGGAGGGGGTAACAGTGAGGGAGAGGGGTAACAGTGAGGGAGGGGTAACAGTGAGGGAGGGGTAACAGTGAGGGAGAGGGTAACAGTGAGGGAGGGGGGTAACAGTGAGGGAGGGGGGCAACAGTGAGGGAGAGGGTAACAGTGAGGGAGGAGGTAACAGTGAGGGAGGGGGTAACAGTGAGGGAGGAGGTAACAGTGAGGGAGAGGGTAACAGTGAGGGAGGGGGGTAACAGTGAGGGAGGAGGTAACAGTGAGGGAGAGGGTAACAGTGAGGGAGGGGGGTAACAGTGAGGGAGGAGGTAACAGTGAGGGAGAGGGGTAACAGTGAGGGAGGGGTAACAGTGAGGGAGGGGGTAACAGTGAGGGAGGAGGTAACAGTGAGGGAGAGGGTAACAGTGAGGGAGGGGGGTAACAGTGAGGGAGAGGGGTAACAGTGAGGGAGGAGGGTACCAGTGACGGACGGAGGTAACAGTGAGGGAGGGGGGTAACAGTGAGGGAGGGGGGGTAACAGTGAGGGAGGGGGATAACAGTGAGGGTGGGGGGTTAACAGTGAGGGGGGTAACAGTGAGGGAGGAGGTAACAGTGAGGGAGGGGGATAACAGTGAGGGAGGGGGATAACAGTGAGGGTGGGGGGTTAACAGTGAGGGAGGGGGTAACAGTGAGGGAGGAGGTAACAGTGAGGGAGGGGGGTAACAGTGAGGGTGGGGGGTTAACAGTGAGGGAGGGGGTAACAGTGAGGGAGGGGGTAACAGTGAGGGAGGAGGTAACAGTGAGGGAGGGGGGTAACAGTGAGGGGGATAACAGTGAGGGAGGGGGGTAACAGTGAGGGAGGGGGGTAACAGTGAGGGAGGGGGATAACAGTGAGGGAGGGGGATAACAGTGAGGGAGGAGGTAACAGTGAGGGAGGGGGATAACAGTGATGGAGGTGGTAACAGTGAGGGAGGGGGTAACAGTGAGGGAGAGGAGTAACAGTGAGGGAGGAGGGTACCAGTGACGGACGGAGGTAACAGTACAGGAGTGAGTAACAATGAGGGAGGGGGGTAACAATGAGGGTGGGTAACAGCGAGGAACGGGGTGTAACAGTGTGGGACGGTGTTAACAGTGAGAGAGCGAGGTAACAATGAGGGAGCAGGGTAACAGTGAGGGAGGGCAATAGTGAGGCAGGAGGGCAACAGTGAGGGGGGAGGGCAATAGTGAGGGAGGAGGGCAATAGTGAGGGAGGAGGGCAATAGTGAGGGAGGAGCGCAACAGTGAGGGGGGAGGGTAACAGTGAGTGGGAGGGTAACAGGGAGGGAGGGTGTTAACAGTGAGGGAGGGGGTTGCAGTGAGGTAGGGAGTAACAGTGAGGGAGGAGGTAACTGTAAGGGAGGAGATATCCATGAGGGAGGAGGGTAAAAGTGAGGGAAGGGGGTAACAGTGAGGGGAGGGGGTTAACTGTGAGGGAGGGGAGTAACAGTGAGGGAGAGGGTAACAGTGAGGGAGAGGGGGATACAGTGGGGGAGAGGGGGATACAGTGGGGGAGAGGGGGATACAGTGGGGGAGGGGGTTAACTGTGAGGGAGAGGGGGATACAGTGGGGGAGGGGGTAACAGTGAAGGAGAGGTAACAGTCTGGGAGAAGGTAGCAGCGAGGGAGGGGGCTAACAGTGAGGGGGTAACAGTCAGGGGGGTAACAGTGAGGGAGGGGGTAACAGTCAGGGGGGTAACAGTGAGGGAGAGGGTAACAGTGAGGGGAGGGAGTAACAGTGAGGGAGGGAGTAACAGTGAGGGAGGGGGTAACAGTGAGGGAGGGAGTAACAGTGAGTGAGGAGGGTAACAGTGAGGGAGGAGGGTAACAGTGAGGGAGGGGGTTAACAGTGAGGGAGGGGTAGCAGTGAGGTAGGGAGTAACAGTGAGGGAGAGGGTAACAGTGAGAAAAAGGGTAACAATGAGGGGTGGGGTAACAGTGAGGGAGGAGGTAACTGTAAGGGAGGAGGTACCATGAGGGAGGAGGGTAAAAGTGAGGGAAGAGGGTAACAGTGAGGGGAGGGGGTTAACAGTGAGGGAGGGGAGTAACAGTGGGAGGAGAGTAACTGAGGGAGAGGGTAACAGTAAGGGAGGAGGGTAACAATGAGGGAGAAGGGGTAACTGAGTGTGGGGGTAACAGTGAAGGATGGAGGTAACAGTGAGGGATGGGGGGTAACAGTGAGGGAGGGGATAATAGTGAGGGAAGAGGTAACAGTAAGGGAGGGGAGTAGCAGTGCAGGAGATAGTAACAGTATGGGAGGGGGTAACAGTGAGGGAGAGAGTAACAGATAGGGAGGGTGTAATGGATAGGGAGGGGGTTAACTGTGAGGGACGGGGTAACATTGAGGGAGAGGGGTAACAGTGAGGGAGGGGGGTAACTGTGAGAGAGGGGGTAACAGTGAGGGAGGGGGTAACATTGAGGGAGGGAGTAACAGTGAGGGAGGGGAACTACAGTGAGGGAGGAGAACTACAGTGAGGGAGGGAGTAACAGTGAGGGAGGGGGTAACAGTGAGGGAGGGGGTAACAGTGGGGAAGGGGGCGTAACAGTGAGGGAGATGCGAGTAACAGTGAGGGAGAGGGTAACAGTGAGGGAGGAGGGGGTAACAGTGAGGGGAGAGGATAACAGTGAGTGAGGGGTTAACAGTGAGGGAAAGGGGGGTATCAGTGAAGAAGAGGTAACAGTCTGGGAGAAGGTAGCAGCGAGGGAGGGGGCTAACAGTGAGGGGGTAAGTCAGGGAGGGGGTAACAGTGAGGGAGAGGGTAACAGTGAGGGAGGGGGATAAAAGTGAGGGAGGGGGGTAACAGTGAGGGAGGACAATAACAGTGAGGGAGGGGGTAACAT
Source organism: Hemiscyllium ocellatum (assembly GCF_020745735.1). Lineage (NCBI taxonomy): Eukaryota > Metazoa > Chordata > Chondrichthyes > Orectolobiformes > Hemiscylliidae > Hemiscyllium > Hemiscyllium ocellatum. Next base: position 51,667,616 of record NC_083431.1, read on the forward strand.
TGAGGGGAGGAGGGTAACATTGAGGGGAGGGGGATAACAGTGAGGGAAAGGGGTAACAGTGAGGGAGGAGGATAACTGTGAGGGAGGAGGGTAACAGTGAGGGAGGGAGTAACAGTGAGGGAGAGTGGTAACAGTGAGGGGAGGGGGGTATCAGTGAGGGGAGGGGGGGTAACAGTGAAATGGAATAGTGAGCAGTGGTTGTGATGGAGGAATAGGAATGAGTATGGAATATCTTAGAGAGACGGCAGCCATTCAGCCACATCAAGTTGAGTATATTTTAACCCCTGCTGATGTGAACCATCACTATTACTGCCTGTAACCATCGTTTTTGGTGCGAACACCCCACTAACCTCTCTTCCCATGTGGATCATCTTACACTTAAACTGGTCATCCCCATTTAAATGTAACCATTGCTCCATAGCCAGCCCCAGTGAGTAATAGGGTTAATGGAGGTGGGTATAACCTGTTGAGACAATGTATGGATCAAACCTGCAGTAACAATCTCTTATTTCAGTTTCCCATTGCTCACTTTAAAGCAAGCTGTCCAGTATAGTCGGCAGGAAACCGGTGATTGCCCAGCACAGGAAGCTGTCTAATTTGTTTGCAAAGTTAAAAATCACACAACACCAGGTTATCATCCAACAGATTTAATAGGAAGCACTAGCTTTCAGAGCACTGCTCCTTCATCAGGTGGTTGTGCCCAACACCGGCATCTCCAAATCATAATTGGGTCACAAAACTCAAAATGAAACTTTCAGAGTTCCCTGGATAAAAGGAATTCTTAAACTCAGCAGGTCATTAAAAGTAGATACTAAATAGAGTCCAGAGAGTTTCAATTTCTCAGGATTCTGTCTGCTTCAATTTCAATAGATGAGGCTACAGAAAGGAAGAAATGCCTACTTGTTTATTTTGTCTGAGTTTGACTGCACCAATGGCAGGGAATTGGAACAAAATATGGGCTCAACAGTGACACCCTTGCTTATGAGCTTGTAGTTTTAAGTTTCACTCCAAGACCAAGCACACACTGACATTCTAATGCAGTACTCCATTTTTGTTTAACAGCAGGAACAGTGGGAATGTCAACCAGGGGCTGCTGGGAAGGTAAATGAAGACTTTTCAAAACTTGCCTCGTGAATAGGTGGAATGCACACTGAACAGGAGCGGGCATGGGACTGCTGAGTAAGTGAAGTCATGTATCTGGGTAGTTGTGTTACCCACACATTACTTAGGTAGTGTCCTCCACCCACCCTCATCCTCCACCCACCCTCATCCTCTAACCAAAAAAAATGGTTCTGTGCACCAGATTGGAAAGGTTACCAGTCTTATTTCAATGGCCTCTTTGGGAATTCAGAGCATGTGAAAGGGAGGTTAGGGCAATTGAAAACTCCTCCTGTAGAAAGTGGGAGGTAAGAGTCACCACTAGCGTCCGTGCTGATTTCATCTGCAGGAAGTGCACCCAACTCCAGCTCCTCGCAAACCGCATTAGGCAACCGACGCTGGAGCTGGATGAAATTTGGATCAGTCGGGAAGCGCAGTGGGTTATTGAGAGGAGTTACAGGGAGGTTGTCCCACCTCAGGTACAGGAAATAGGCAGATGGGTTACAGTCAGGGATGGAAAGGGAACTGGCAAACAGTGCAAGGATCCCCAGGGGCTGTTCCCTCAATAACAAGTATATCGTTATGGATACTGTTGTGGGGGGGGTGGAGAACGTACCAGGGTAAGCCATGGGGTACAGTCTCTGGCACAGAGTCTGTCCCTGTTGCTCAGAAGGAAACTGGGAGAGGAGCAGAACATTAGTCACTGGGGAACTCCATAGTTAGGGGGACAGATAGGAGGTTCTGTGGGAATAAGAGAGACTCCTGATTGGTGTGTTGCCTCCCATTGCTAGGGTTCGTGATATCTCTGATCGTGTTTTCGGATCCCTTAAGTGGGAGGGGAAGCACCGCCAAGTTGTGGTCCATGTAGGCACTAATGACATAGGTAGGAAAAGGGATGGGGATGTAAGGTAGACATTCAGGGAGCTAGGGTGGAAACTCAGAGTTAGAACAAACAGAGTTGTTATTTCTGGTTTGTTACCTGTGCCACGTGCTAGCGAGGTGAGGAACAGGGAGAGAGGGGGGACTTGAACACGTGGCTACAAGGATGGTGCAGGAGGGAGGGATTTGGATATCTGGATAATTAGGGCTCATTCTGGGGTAGGTGGGATCTCTACGAAACAGGATGGTCTACACCTGAACCAGAGGGGTAAAAATATCTTGGAGGGGAAATTTGCTAGTGCCCTCCAGGAGGGTTTAAACTAATTCAGCAGGGGGGTGGGAACCTAAATTGTAGTTCCAGTGTCCAGGAAGTTGGGAGTATTGAGGTCATAGATAAGGCTTCAAGGTCATGGGAGTGCAGCAGCAAGCAGGAGGCTGGTTTGAAATGTGTTATTTCAACACCAGGAGCATCCGGAATAAGGCGGGTGAACTTGCAGCATGGGATGGTACCTGGTACTTCAATGTTGTGGCCATTTCGGAGACATGGATAGAGCAGGGACAGGAATGGTTGTTGCAGGTACCAGGATTTAGATGTTTCAGTAAGAAAAGGGAAGGTGGTAAAAGAGGGGGAGGCGTGGCATTGTTGGTCAAGGACAAGTATTACAGTGGCAGAAAGGATGTTTGATGAGGACTCGTCTACTGAGGTAGTGTGGGCTGAGGTTAGAGACAGGAAAGGAGAGGTCACCGTGTTGGGAGTTTTCTATAAGCCTCCAAAAACTTCCAGAGATGAGAGGAAAGGATAGCAAAGATGATTTTGGATAGGAGCGAGAGTGACAGGGTAATTGCTATGGGGGACTTTAACTTTCCAGATATTGACTGGAAATGCTATAGTTTGAGCACTTTAGATGGGTCAGTTTTTGTTCAATGTGTGCAGGAGGGTTTCCTGACACAGTATGTAGACAGGCCAACAAGAGACAAGGCCATGTAGGATTTGGTGCTGGGTAATGAACCTGGCCAGATGTTAGATTTAGAGGTAGCTGAGTACTTTGGTGATAGTGATTACAATTTGGTTATGTTTGCTTTAGCAATGGAAAGGGATAAGTATATACCGCAGGGCAAGAGTATTAGTTGGGGGAAAGGCAATTATGATATAATTAGGCCAGATTTGGGATGCGTAGGATGGGGAAGGAAACTGCAGGGGATGGGCACAATTGAAACGTGGAGCTTGTTCAAGGAACAGCTACTGCGTGTCCTAGATAAGTATGTACCTGTCAGGCAGGGAGAAAGTTGTCGAACAAGGGAACTGTGGTTTACTAAGAAGTTGAATCTCTCGTCAAGAGGAAGAAGAAGGCTTGTGTAAAGATGAGATGTGAAAGCATAGTTAGGGCACTTGAGAGTTACAAGTTAGTCAGGAAGGACCTAAAGAGAGCTAAGAAAAGCCAAGAGGGGACATGAGAAGTCTTTGGCAGGTAGGTTCAAGGAAAACCCTCAAGATTTCTATAGGTATGTTACGACACGGGGTAAACCCTCCTGCTTAATTTAAAACCAGCAATACAGAAAAGATTTATCTTGTGCAGTAATCTGTAAACATTCGAGTGACCAAGAACTATGTAAAATAAAAATTAACAACTTTATTTCTTGAAGTATAACAAAGAATAATTAATTAACCACTATTTACAACTTCTTCCTTGAACCTATCTTTTACCTTCCCTTCTATAATACTAGTCCGATAAAACTCCCAATTACGATTTGCAAAACAACTCAAAACCAGGGAGCTGCAGGTTCTTGTCTTCGGATATTTCCTTGTTAGGAATGTCTGTGTCACAGTTTACTGACTGAAAAGGTACTTTTAAGAGAGAATTTTTTTCAAGCAGTCTATTACGTGCTAGGACTTGGCAGTTCTCCTCTCAACTGCTCAATTTCCCTGGTATTATAGCCCAGAGCATCAGATTGTGTCATTGGCTTTTAAGATTGTCAATATGCTCAATACAAACTTGATTGGAAACTGTTTCTTTTTCAGGGTGTAATTTAAACTGATTGGCTGAATTCAAATTTGTTTTTGTTTCTAGGCATTGAACTAATCGAGTTGTTCAACCCAGTGTTACATTGTTGCCTTATTGAGTACACTTGGTGCTGTGTCCAGTAGTTCTGCTGCTTTTAATTATCTTTAAGGTACACCCACATCTTCATGACATGTCAGGAGTAAAGGAATGACTAGAGTAAGATTAGGGCCAGTCAAGGACAGTAGTGGGAAGTTGTGCGTGGAGTCTGAGGAGATAGGGGAAGTGCTAAATGAATTTTTTTGTCAGTATTCACACTGGAAAATGACAATGTTGTCAAGGAGAACATTGACGTACAGGCTATTAGACTATATGGGTTTGATGTACAAGTCTGCAGTATTGAGTAGAGTGGGTTCTTTCTTGAGTATATGTTTTATTGAGCTATGTCTGTTGATAAAACTTAAAAATATAAACCATAAGTATTAGTTAGCCTGGAGCACTGTTTTGTTCAGGAAAAAGATGGTGCTACTTTCTGGGTCTGCCAATTGAAAGAAGCACCAATGGTTCTTAGGAGAGTGATATGCTCTTCTTGTCGGATGTGGGAGTTATGTGTCACTGAGGATTATTTCTGCAATAAATGCCATTGGTTGCGAATCCCATCAGATTGAATGGATCAGTTGGAGCGATAGTTAGAGGCAATGAGGAACTTACAAGAGCAATGGGGTGTGATGGATGGCAGTTATAGGATGGGAGAAAAGTCACAGATACAGTCAGATAGATGGGTTAACTGTAGGAAGGTAGGGGTAGGCAGGTAGTGCAGGAGTCTTCTGTGGCTATCCCCATTTGAAGCAAGTACGCTGTTTTGGAAAATGTAAGGGGTGATGGATTCTCCGGGGAATGTAGCACGAACAGCCACGTTTCTGGTATTGAAACTGGCTCTAATGCAATGAAGGGTATGTCGTGTTCCATGTGATCGATTGTAATAGGGGACTGTCTATTCCGAGGCACAAGCTGATCAGAATGGTGTGTTGTTTTCCTGGTGCTATGATCAAGGATGTCTCAGAGAGGGTGCAGAATGTTCTCACGAGGGAGAGGGTCCAGCAGGAGGTCACCGTACACATTGGAACCAACGAAACAGGAAGGAAAAAGGATAAGATTCTGAAGGGAGAATATAGAGAGTTAGGCATGAATTTAAAAAGGAGGTCCTCAAGAGAGTAATATCTGGATTACTCCCAGTGCTACAAGCCAGTGAGGGCAGGAATAGAAGGATATGGCAAATGAATGCATGGCTGAGGAGCTGGTGAATGGGAAAAGGATTCACATTTTTGGATCAATGGAGTTTCTTCTGGTGTAGAGGTGACCTGTCCAAGAAGGATGGATTGTACCTGAATTGGAAGGGGACTAATATACTGATGGCGAGATTTGCCCAAGCTGCTCGGGAGGATTTAAACTAGTAAGATGGTGGGGGTAAGGGGCAGGGGGTTGGTGGTGAGACTCAGAGAAATAGTGAGCCTAGAGATGAATCTGACACTGATATAGTTGGGAAAGGGAATGAGTCAAGCAGTCAAGGTAGGCAGGCACAAAGCAGAGAACAAGGTAGGACTGATAAATTAAATTATTTATTTCAATGCAAGAGGCGTAACAGGGAAGGCAGATTAACTCAGGACATGGTTAGGAACATGGGACTGGGATATCATAGCAATTACAGAAACATGGTTCAGGGATGGACAGGACTGGCAGCTTAATGTTCCAGGATATAAATGCTACAGGAAGTTCAGAAAGGATCGCAAGAGAGGAGGGGGAAGTGCCATTTTTGATAAGGGATAGCATTACAGCTGTGCTGAGTGAGGATATTCTCAGAAATACATCCAGCGAAGTTATTTGTGTGGAACTGAGAAGTAAGAAAGAGATGATCACCTTATTTGGATTGTATTATAGACTCCCTAATAGTCAAAGGGAAATTGAGAAACAAACTTGGAAGGAGATCTCAGTTAGCTGTAAGAATAATAGCGTGGTTATGGTAGAGGATTTTAACTTTCCAAACATAGATTGGGACTGTCATAGTGTTAAGGGTTCAGATGGAGAGGAATTTGTTCAGCATGAACAAGAAAATTTTCTGAGTCAGTATGTGGATGTACCTGCAAGAGAAGGTGCAAAACCTGGGAAATAAGGCAAGGCAGGGGACTTAGGGTTCAGTGGGGGAGCACTTTGGGGCCAGCGACCATAATTCTATTAGTTTTAAGATAGTGACAGAAAAGGATGAACCAGATCTAAAAGTTGAAGTTCTAAATTGGAGAAGGGCCAATTTTGATGGTATTAGGCAAGAACTTTCGAAAGCTGATCGGGAGCAGATGTTCGCAAATTAAGGGATGGCTAGAAAATGGGAAGCCTTCAGAAATGAGATGAGAGTCCAGAGACAGTACGTTCCTGAAAACAAAGGCTGGTAGGTGTATGCAGGATGACCAAAGAAATTGAGGGTTCGGTTAAGAAAATGAAGGAAGCATATGTCAGGTATAAACAGGGAAGCATATGTCAGGTATAGATCGAGTGAAGCCTCAGAGTATAAATGCAGTAGGAGTATACTTAAGAGGGAAATCAGGAGGGCAAAAAGGGGCCATGAGATAGCTTGACAAATAGAATTAAGGAGAATCCAAAGGGTTTTTCCAAATACATTAAGGACAAAAGGGTAACTAGGGAGAGAATAGGGCCCCTCAAAGATCAGCAAGGCAGCCTTTGTGTGGTGCAGCAGGAGATGGGGGAGATATTAAACGAGTACTTTGCATCAGTGTTTACTGTGGAAAAGGATATGGAAGATATAGAATGTAGGGAAGTAGATAGTGGCACTTGAAAAATGTCCATGTTACAGAGGAGGAAGTGCTGGATGCCTTGAAACATATAAAAGAGGATAAATCCCCAGGACCTGATCAGGTGTACCCAGGAACTCTATGGGAAGCTCGGAATGCGATTGTTGGGCCTCTTACTGAGATATTTGTATCATCGATAGTCACAGGTGAGATGCCAGAAGACTGGAGGTTGGCTAACGTGGTGCCACTGTTTAAGAAGGGTGGTAAGGACAAGCCAGGGAACTATAGACTAGTGAGCCTGACGTCAGTGGTGGGCAGGTTGTTGGAGAGAATCCTGAGGGACAGAATGTACATGTATTTGGAAAGGCAAAGACTGATTAGGGATTGTCAACACAGTTTTATGCTTGGGAAATCATGTCTCACAAACTTGATTGAGCTTTTTGAAGATGTAACAAGGAGGATTGATGAGGGCAGAGCAGTAGATGTGATCTATATGGACTTCAGTAAGGCATTCGATAAGGTTCCCCATGGGAGACTGATTAGCAAGATTAGATCTCACGGAATACAGGGAGAACTAGCCATTTGGAATCAGAACTGGCTCAAAAGGTAGAACACAGAGGGTAGTGGTGGAGGATTGTTTTTCAGACTGGAGGCCTGTGACCAGTGGAGTGCTACAAGGATTGGTGCTGGGTCCACTACTTTTCTTCATTTATATAAATGGTTTGAATGTGAGCAAATGAGGTATAGTTAGTAAGTTTATAGATGACACTAAAATTGGAGGTGTAGTGGACAGCGAAGAAGGTTACCTCTGATTACAATGGGATCTTGATCAGATGGGCCAATGGGCTGAGGATTGGCAGATGGAGTTTAATTTAGATAAATGCGAGGTGCTGCATTTTGGGAAAGCAAATCTTAGCAGGACTTATACACTTAATGGTAAAGTCCGAGGGAGTGTTGTTGAACAAAGGGACCTTGGAGTGTAGGTTCATAGCTCCTTGAAAGTGGAGTCACAGGTAGATAGGATAGCGAAGAAAGCATCTGGTATGCTTTCCTTTATTGGTCAGCATATTGAGTACAGGAGTTGGGAGGTCATGTTGCGGTTGTACAGGACATTGGCTAGGTTATCTTGGAATAGTGCATGTAATTCTGGTCTCCTTCCTATCGGAACGATGTGAAACTTGAAAGGGTTCAGAAAAATTTACAAGGATGTTGCCAGAGTTGGAGGATTTAAGCTTTAAGGAGAGGGTGAATAGGCTGGGGCAGTTTTCCCTGGAGTGTCCGAGGCTGAGGGGTGACCTTATAGAGGTTTATAAGATCATGACTGGCATGGATAGGATAAATCGACAAAGTCTTTTCCCTGTGATGGGGAAGTCCAGAACTAGAAGGCATAGGTTTAGGGTGAGAGGGGAATGATATAAACGAGACCTATGGGACAACGTTTTCACACAGAGGGCGGTGGATGTATGGAATGAGCTGCCAGAGGAAATGGTGGAGGCTGGTACAATTACATCATTTAAAAGGCATTTGGATGGGTATACGAATAGGAAAGGTTTAGAGGAATATGGACCAAGTGCTGGCAAATGGGATTAGATTATTTTCGGATATCTGGTCGGCATAGACTCTTTGGACCAAAGTGTCTGTTTCCATGCTGCCATCTCTATGATTCTATTACCTAGTAGACTCGCCAACTTTACTGGCATTTAAATGGTGATTGGGTAAACATATGGATCATATTGGAATAGTGTAGGTTTGATGGGCTTCAGATTGGATTCACAGGTCAGTGCAACATTGAGGGCTGAAGGGCCTGGACTGCGCTGTACCGTTCTATGTTCTTTATACTGAGGGAGTGCTGCACTGTTGACTATATAGTCTTTAGGATATTAGACTTTTTAAAAATACTCATGGTATGTGGGTTCACTAGCTGGGTCTGCATTTAATAGTCACTGCGAATTACCTTGGAGAAGTGGTGATGAGCCATGTTTTTGAACCACTGCAATTCTTGGGGTGTAGACCCTCAGTGTCATCAGGGAAGGAGTTCCAGGATTTTGATCAGTGACATTGAAAGAATAGCAGCATACTTCCTGCTGTGTATGGTTTGGAGGCAAATGTGCAAGTGCTGGTAGGTGCTGTCAGAGGAACCTTAGTGAATTTCTGAGGTCATCTTATTGATGGTCCACACTGTTGCTACTGTGTGTCGATGATGGAGGGAGTAGGTTTTGAAGGTGCTGGATGAGGTGCCAGTAAAGCAAGCTGCCTTGTCCTGGATGGTGTTGAGTTTTCTGTCTGTGTCTGAAGACTGAAGTTCTCACATGAAGATACAGGACCCTGTAGTTGTGTTTGAAAATGAGCGTGGGAGTGCTCTTAGTGTTCTGGCCAAGATTTAACCCTCAAGCAATGTCACTAAAACTGACTTCATCGTTATTCTCTACACAGGTTTCTCATGATAGATGATGGGCATTGTTGTGTTAGTCATTGAGTAGCTGGTGAGCAACATTTGTATTTTACTGCTTTAAAGAGTGCAATAAGGAAACGATAAACATTCTCAATTACAGCATGTGCTAAAGATAGCTCATGGCAAAATACTGTGGAGGCTGGATTTATCTGAAATGAAAACAGACAATTCTGAAAACACACAGCAGGCTGAGGAGGAAGAGAGAGTTAATATTTCAGGCTGATGGCCCTGTCAGGGCTGAGAGTATTGAGATATATCACAGATTTGAAGCCTGGCAAAGAAAGAAGAGGCCCTGAGCAAGGGAGGCAGGTACGGGGAGGGGGGGGGGGGGGGGGGGAGGTGTTGCGGGGAGTTGGGTGGGGGTGGTCAGTGACAACATGGGAAACAAGAGATAAAAACAATAAAACAACAGAATGGCAAATGGAACTGAAACTGAAATCGTTGAAAAAGCTCAGCAGGTCTGGCAGCATCTGTGAGGGGAAAGCCAAGTTAACATTATGGGTCCAGTAACCCTTCTTCAGAACTGATTGTAGAAGGAAAAGGCTGCTAAAAAAAGGGGTGGGGTAAAGGGGAAGACGTAAATGATAGGTGGAGATGGAGCCAAGAGAGAAAGAAAAACAATTGAACAAAGGACTGGGTAATGGTCCCTCAGGAAGGATCAATAACTGTTAATGGGGATCGTTAGCTGACAATGGGTTGTATGTGGTAGCAGCCTATGTAATGACAACACCTAGTGCGTGGGAGTTGGGATAAGAACATGGAAGAATCTGCACAGTCCCTAAAATGATTGAACTGAATATTGAGTCCTGAAGGTTGCAGGGTTCCCGAGATGAAAATGAGATGCTGTTCTTCCAGTTTGCACTGAGCTGCGCTGGAGCCCTGCAGCAAGCCTGAGACAGGGATGTTGGCCAGGGAACAGGGTGGGGTGTTGAAGTGACAGGCAGCTGGAATCTCAGGTCTTTTTTGCAGATGGTTTCAATGTCCTGCAGAACAGTTGCCCAGTCTTTGCTCTGTCTCCTCAATGTAGGGGAGGCCACATTTGTGAGCAGCGAGTACAGTAGGACAAGATTGTGTGAAGTGCAGATAAATCGTTGTTCCACCTTGAATAGTGAGAAAGGAGGATATGAATTGGCAGGTGATACAACTTCTGCAATTGCATGATAAGTTGCCGTGGGAGTGTGGGGAGGTGTTGGGAATGGAGGAGGAGTGGACTAAGGTGTTTTCGAGGGAACTATCCCGCAGAAGGCTGACAAGGGAGGCAAGGGGAATATGTGTCTTGTGATGGCATCTCGCTGCAAGTGGTGGAGATGGCAGCTAATGATCCTTTGGATGTAGATACTGGTAGGTTGGAATGTGAGGATGACCGGGACAGGAGGTTTTACTGGAGGGAAGAGATGGGCTGATGGCCAAAGTGCGGGAAATGAGTTGGACCCAGCTGAGGTCTTGTCAATCATAGTGGTGGGGAATCCTTGGTTGAGGGAAGAAGGTGGATATTTCAGAGGTCCCCCTGTTGAATTTTGCATAATCAGAACAGCTGCAATGGAGATAGAGGAATTGGGAGAATGGAATAGGGTTCTTTATAGTAAACCGGTTGTGAGAATGTGAAGCCCAGGTATCTGGGGGATAGTTGGTTTGTAGTGGATATTGATGGCCAGCCTATCCCCGGAAATGGAAACACAGAAAATTCAATTGATGGTTCAACAAATGGAAACAAATGGCAAATGGTGCAAGACAAAAGGAGATGATAATGGGATTAAGAAAAGAACAAAAATTGGGTCTAGAAAACACCTTCTCATCCATCCTTTCTATGCCCCTCATAAGCTTTCACATCTCTATCAGGTCCCCTTTCACAGGTTTTCACAGCTCCAAGTCCAGCCCAGGCAGCATCCTGGTAAATCTCCTCTGCACCCTGTCCAGTGCAACTGTACCCATCCTGTAATGTGGTGACCAGAACTGCACACAATACTCCAGCAGTGGTTGAACCAGCATTTCCATACAGTCCCAACATAATCTCCCTGTTCTTGAGTTCTCTTCTTTGGCTAATAAAGGTAATTATCCTATAAGGTAATTATCCTATATGCCTCTTAACCACCGTATTGATCCACCTTGCTACTTTCAGGGATCTGTCAGAAGCAAACCAAGTGCTGATCATTGGTACTTTCCAGGCTCCTATAATACATAGTGTACTCCCTGGGAAGCACTGTATTTTTGCGGAGAAGAAGGAGGTCATTCGGCCTATCATGTCTGTACTGTCTTATTTTAACTTGGTGCCAATCTCCTACCTTTTCTCCGAAATCCTGTAACTTGTTTTTATTTAAATAACCATCCAATTCCCTCTTGAATGCATCAGTTGGACTTGCCTCTACCACATTTCCAGGCAATGTATTCCAGACTCTAATTATTCGCTGTGTGAAAAGGCTTTTTCTCATCTCATATTTGCTCCTTTCGCTAAAAAGCTTTTAAAACTGTGTCCTCTTGTTTTTGATCATTTATGTTTGGAAATAGTTCCTCCCTGTATACTCTGTGCAGATCCATCGGGACTTGAAATCTTCCATCAAATCTCCTCTTCGCCACCTTCTATCCAAGGAAACCATCCCAACCTCTTTCTTCATAGCTGAAGCATTTCATCCCTGGTGCAATTCACAGAAACCTCTCCTAGATTCTGTCCAATGTATTCATGTCCTCTTGATAGACTGGCATCCAGAACTCTGCACAAAACTCCAGCTGCGGTCTAACTAACATCTTATACAAGTTTATCATAACTTCACCTAATCATAATCACCCACATCCTCTTCTCGTCCATCTTGCCAAGACCACTCAGAATCTTTAAAAGGCAAACAACTCACCCCCTCACTCTTCTAAACTCCAGCAGAAACAAACCCAACCTATTCTCATTAGGCAACCCACTGATTCCAGGCATCAATCCAGTAAACCTCCTCTGAACCACCTCCAAAGTATTTACATCCTTCCTTAAATAAGGAGATCAAGTCTGCACGCAGTATTCAAAATATGATCTCGCCAATGCTGTGTATAACTAAACCTTAGCATCTTCATGTTTACGTTCAGCTCCCCTTATCATAAACATTAGTGATCTTGATTAAGTGCTGTACCTACATACTAACCTGTTGTGACTCATGCACCTAAATCCCCCAGCACCAAGGAATGTTGCAATTGTTCTCTGTTTAAATAATATTTTTCATTCTTATTCTTCCAATTGAAGTGAATAGCTTGACACTTACCCAAATTATACTCAATCTGACAGATTTTTAGCCACTCACTCAACTACATCTTTCTGCAAACTCCTTGGTTGGAATCTGATAGGGACCTGAACAAAGAGGCTCTGATGAGAAATGTGGGAAAAATCACATAAGAGGTCCAACAATGACTCCCTCTTGACCATGGGAGTCATTTAGTGCAACTTTTAACTAATTTCTGGAGCATTGAAGTGATATTCTCACTAAGCAGAAGCATGTTTCCTGTTAAACTGCACACTTTGCCTCAGTAATATGGATGATCCTAACCTACCAGCCGCTGTGAGAAAACTAGATGCCAAGATGCCATTCTGATGAAGAGTCACCATATTCAAAATGTTACTGCTTCTTCCTTCCCACATTTGCTGCCAGATCTGCTGAATTTCACCAGCAGTTTCTGTTTTAGTTTCTGATCTCCAGCATCCACAGTTCTTTGTTTTATTATCGATGCCAAGGTCTCTCCATGTGGTAATCAGAGCAGGTGCTTGAAGACCTCAGCTCACCGTTCGCTTCAAAGGACCTCCATGTTGGACACTGGGCACCCAACATCTCTGGGCAGACTCCATGGGCACCAGCCTCACACACATGTCGATGGACATTGGCAGCCAAGATGCGCCAGACTTAAAGAACACTCATGGTATATCTGCACTCCATCTACAAGATGCTTCTGCACGTTATTGTTGCACCTCAGGGAGCAGCTATTGTTGTAATGCAGCAAAGAGATTGTGTAGTCAGAGACACACATCCAGTTCATGACTGCACGAGGTGGCATCTCTTAGCTCTTTGCTTCCTCCTTTCCTCTTGCTCACTTCAAACCTCCCTGGATCCTGACAGCATGCCTGCCTTGCCCCTCTGCTAGAAAAATCAGGCTCATTGCTGGTACTGCTGGGTATTGCCTTGCTGCTTAGCTTAGAGCAGGCACAAAGCCAGGAAACTTGTTATGCAAACCTTAGTCAGGTCGAGGGGTAATAGCCTGTCTTCACAGAGAACTGGCACAATTAATCAAGGGCAGTCTCCAATAACAGCCCAGGGATTGGACATGTCAATCAGCTGATTGGGCTGAGTCAGGATCCCCTCCACACAAAGGGGGGAGGAACTGAATGTCGGGCAGCACTGTAACCATGGTGATTCTCTCTGCCTTTTGTGGGCTGCTTTCTCCCTGGAGTGAGACAGAGGCTGGTATCGCAGGGGTTAAAGGTGAGTGACACAACAATCCCTGTTGGTGCAGGTGAGGAGGAGCTCCAAGCGATTGAGTGAGCAGCACAGAGGGCTAGCAGGGTTAATGGTGTATACTAGGGGTTGGGTCACCAGCCAGTCATTCAAGAAGATGTTACAGCAACAGTGAGATGTGGGAGAGCAAGAGCCTCAGTGGGTGGTGCGTACAGTAGCAAAGACAGTGAATATGACATATCAGAGAGGAAATGGTGACACATACCCTAGCAGAGTGGAGAATATCAATGACTTTCTTCCTATAGGGCTGAACATTCCTCCAGACAGCTGAGACTGTACTGACCTAGGTGACAACTTTAAAGCATGCTGACATGGGCTTGTATCATGGACATCTCTCGTGCTAGAGGAGAAAGGCAACCTCTCCTGTACCACCCTGTCCATCAGGACCTTCCCCTGCGTCACCCTGTCCAGCAGGACCTCTCCCTGCACCACACTGTCCAGCAGAACCTCTCCCTGCGCCACCCTGTCCATCAGAACCTCTCCCTACACCACCCTGTCCATCAGGACCTCTCCCTGTGCCACCCTGTCCATCAGGACCTCTCCCTGTACCACCCTGTCCATCAGGACCTCTCCCTGCGCCACCCTGTCCATCAGGACCTCCCCCTGCGCCACCCTGTCCATCAGGACCTCCCCCTGTGCCACCCTGTCTAGCAGGACCTCTCCCTGTGCCACCCTGTCCATCAGGACCTCCCCCTGCGCCACCCTGTCCATCAGGACCTCCCCCTGCGCCACCCTGTCTAGCAGGACCTCCCCCTGCGTCACCCTGTCCATCAGGACGTCCCCCTGCGCCACCCTGTCTAGCAGGACCTCCAGCTCCCTGTCTGTGCTGCAAAGTACCAATTATCCCTTGTCTGCCACATCTGAGGCCACTGTCCAGACCTGTGCCGACCATTTCCAAACTAATAGCATTTACATAGCAGCCTTGTGAAGATAATGCAAATACCAGGCATAGGCGGTCACTTGTGGGATATCCCAGAGTTTAAGGTATGGTGAGTGGTACAATGGAGTTAAACCTAGACAAAAGGGCAATGTAGGGGGTGGCCTAGTTCATTATGAGGTGAGTTTGTTAAGAAATGGTGAAAGATCTATGGCCAGAAAAACCTTACATTAGGCTTGACAAAATTGCCATTTGCCACAAAAAAGATAAGGTTCAGTCCCTTACGTCTTCTTCACAACATACTTTCAGAGTTAGCTTTGTGATGCCTACAAATTTAGCTGGCTTCACATCTAAATCATCGATGTCTGTTGTAAAACGTCGTGGCCCTAGCACAGATTCTTGAAGGACTCCACCCATTGCATCCTGGAAATCAGAGACTCATTGACACATCCACTCTATTTTCAGCCAGACGGCCAATCTTCTCTCTATGCCAATATGTTACTCCTAAACCATGAGCTTATAACTTTTAATGTGGCAACTTATCAAATGCCTCTGGAAACCCCCTTCATCCAAAGTGCATGTTATTCCTTCAAAGAACTATAAATTGGTTAAATATGATGAACCCTTCACATAACCATGCTGATTATTCATGGTTACCTTTGTTTTTTCTAAATGCACAGCTATAATCTTTTTAAAGATTGACACTAACATTTTCCCTGTGATACATGTCAAGCTAATGTGGCTTATAGTTTTCCATTTTCTGCCTCCTCACTTCTTAAATAGACGGGTGAAATTTGCTACTTTCCAGGCTGAAGGAAACTTTCCTAAATCCATACTTCAAAAATAGTTGATTGGCCATAAAGCCCCCAAGGACATCCTGACTAATGCACCCATCTTCTAATTAATCACCTCGTTTGAAAGCAGTTATCCTTGGATTACTCCCAAGGTGGAATACCGTGGAAAGGAGGTTTGTCCATGCTATTGAGAAGCACTGAAACCATCCTGGCCAGCAAGAATGGGGTCCTGACCGTGCACACAGAAAAAGATGGAAGGCAGAAAAGTAGGAACTGAGTTGGGAAGGCAGAGGAAACAAATGCTAGAAAATAGACAACAAATGAGCTGACTGTATGTAATGGGATATACACACCATCCTGAATTGGAAAAATATCAATGTTTCATTGGGTCAAATTCCTGGAACTCCCTGTCCAACCAAGAGGGCACTGCATAGGGAAGGTAGTTCAGTGGGCGCAGTGGTACAGTGGCACAGTGGTTAGCACTGCTGCCTCACAGCGCCAGAGACCCGGGTTCAATTCCCACCTCAGGAACTGTCTGTGCGAAGTTTGTACATTCTCCCCGTGTCTGTGTGGGTTGTGCAGGTTGTGCAAGAGATGTGCAGGTTAGATGAATTGGTTGTGTTAAATTGCCCATAGTGTTAGGTGAAGGGGTAAAAGTAGGGGAATGGGTCTGGGTGGGTTGCTCTTCAGAGGGTCGGTGTGAACTCGGGGGGCCTGTTTCCACACCGTAAGTAATCTAATCTAAAGAGATATGTCAAGTTCCATTGATAACTAGAATAAAATTTCAATGCAGTGAGTCCATAAGACATAGGAGCAGAAATTAGGCAATTCGGCCCATCAAGTCTGCTATGCCATTCAATGTTGGCATTCTTCGACATTGTCAAGTGGATCAAGAGTTATGGGACAATCAAGAACTTATCTGTTTTAAATACACTCAATGACCTGGCCTCCACAGCCTTCCATGGCAATGAATTCCACAGATTCACCACTCTCCAGCTAAAGAAGTTTCTCTTTATCTCCATTTTAAAGGGTCTTCCCTTTACTTTAAGGTCGTGCCCTTGAGTCGCGTCTCTCCTACCAGTTACGTAAAAACAATGACTGCAGATGCTGGAAACCAGATTCTGTGTCAGTGGTGCTGGAAGAGCACAGCAGTTCAGGCAGCATCTGAGGAGCAGCAAAATCGACGTCGATTTCACTACACTTTCCTACCAGTCTCTCCTACCAGTATCCCCTCTGTCCAGGCCATTCAGTATTCTGTGTGTTTCAAATGGATCCCCCCTCATCCTCCTAAACTCCACCGAGTATTGACCCAGAATCCCTCAATCGTTTCTCATATGTTAAGCCTTTCGTTCCTGGGATCATTCTCCTGAACCTCTTCTGGACCTGCTCCAGGAGCCAATACATCCTTCCTGAATTGCACACTATACTCTAAATGTGGTCTGACCCGAGCATTATAAAGCCTCAGAAGTATATCTCTGCTCTCGAGATGAGTGACAACATTGTATTTGCCTTCCTAACTACTAACTCAACCTGCAAGTTTACCTTAAGAGAAACCTGGAATAGAACTTTCAAGTTCTGTTGCACTTCAGATTTCTGAAATTTTCTCCTCATTTAAAAAATAGACCATGCCTCAATTCTTCCTCTCGAAGTGCATGACCTCACATTTTCCCATATTGTATTTCATCTGCCCACTCTCCTAACTTGTCTAATTCCTTCTGCAGCCTCCCCACCTCCTCAACACTAACTGCCCCTCCACCTATCTTTGTATCATATACAAATTTAGCCAGAGTGCCCTCAGTTCCTTCATCCAGATTGTTAATGTACAAAGTGAAAAGTTGTCCCAATGCTAACCCTTGTGGAACACGGTTAGTCACTGGCTTCCATCCTGAGAAGGACCCTTTTATCCCCACCTTCTGCCTTCTGCAAGATAGTCAGGCTTCTATCCATGCTAGTACCTTGCCTATAACACCATGGGCCCTTGTCTTACTCAGTTAGCCTTACCAAAGGGCTTCTAGAAGTCCAGGTAGATAACATCCATCGACTCTCCTTGGTCTAACCTGTTTATTACTTCCTCAAAGAATTCAAACAGATTTGTCAGGCATGACCTCCCCTTGATGATACCATGCTGACTTTGCCCTACTTTATCGTGCACTTGCAAGCATTCAGAAACCGCATCCTTCACAATGGACTCCAAAATCTTACCAATGACTGAGGTCAGCCTAATCAGCTTATAATTTCCTGTCTTTTGCTTTACTCCCTTCTTAAATGGGGGAGTTATATTGGTGATTTTCCAGTCATCTGGGACCCTCCCTGACTCCAGTGATACTTGAAAGATCACTATTAAAGCCTCCATTATTTCTTCAATTATCTCCTTCAGAACTCTAAGGTGTAGCTCATGGGTCCAAGTGATTTATCCACTTTCAGACCTTTTAGTTTTTCTAGCACATTTTGCTTGCTGATGGCCACCATTCTCATTTCTGCCCTGACTCTTTTTGATAAGGGCAGAACTAGGGCAGAACTTATACAATTAATGGTCTGGCCTGGGGAGTGTTGCTGAACAAAGAGACCTAGGCATGCAGATAGATATTTCCTTTAAAGTGGAGTCGCAAGCAGACAGGGTGGTGAAGAAGATGTTTGGCATGTTGGCTTTCATTGATCTGAACATTGAGTACAGGAGTTGGGATGTCACTTTGTGGCTATACAGAACATTACTGGTGTTTTCCACCATGAAGACTGACTTAAAGTATTTATTTAGTTCCTCAGCCGTTTTTTTGTTCCAGTTACTACTTCTCCAGCATCATTTTTCCATTGGCCCAATGTCCACTTTTGCCTCTCAAGTGAATAAGACAGTCAACAAGAGGCACCCCCACAGATAGACGCTTGGAAATATGATATGAGAATCATAGGCATACATCACAGACACAGACCCTTCAATTCAGCATGTCCATGCCAATCAGACATCCCATTCTGACCTAGTCCCATTTGCCAGCGTTTGACCCATATCACTCTAAACCCTTCTCATTCATCCAGATTCCTTTTAAATGTTGTAATTGTACTCACCTCCACCACTTTGTCTGGCAGTTCATTTCATACACGTGCCACCCTCTGTGTGAAAACAGTATCCCTCAGATCCTATTTAAATCTTTCTCCTCTCATCTTAAACCTATGCCCTCTAGTTTTAGACTCTGAGAAAAAGGTGTTGGCTAGTCATCCTATCCATGCCCCTCATGATTTTATAAACCTCTTATAACATCACCTCTCCACCTCCAAGCTCCAGGCAAAAATGCCCTGGCCTATTCAGCCTCTCCTTGTAACTCGAACTCTTCAGCCCTGAAAAATACTTGTAAACCTTTTCCCCACCCTCTCAAGTTCAATAACATACATCCTATAGATGATGGCCAAAATTGGCCAGTATTCTAAAAGTGGCATAACCAATGAAGGCCAACATGCCTAGTATCTTCTTCACCACTCTGTCTACTTGCGACTCCACTTTAAAGGAAATATGCAACTGCATGCCTAGGTCTCTTTGTTCAGCAACACTCCCCAGGCCAGACCATTAATTGTATAAGTTCTGCCCTAGTTCACTTTATCAAAATGCAACACCTCACATTGATCGAAACGGAACTTCATCTGCCCCTCCTCAGTCCATTGGCTGATCTGATCAAGGTCTCAGTGTACTCTGAGATAACCATCTTCGCTGTCCACGACACCACCTATTTTGGTGTCTTCTGCAAACTTAGTAATCACATATCCAAATAGTTTATACACATATTGTACTGAGATTTGACTGAAAAGGTCACCTGAATATTCATATATTTTCAGATAACATAACAATAGTGCTCAACAAAATAGAGATGTGACATTTGTTGAAGAAGCAATTACCGAGAGCGATGCAGGCCAAGGCTTGAAAAGTCTCCCTTAACCAAGATAAGCCCAGAGTGGTCCTTTGTGCCATACTTTCCTGGGACTACAGCCATGGACACACTTCAAAAAATACTTCATCGGCCATAAAGCCGGAGTCTGAGAATAGCGCTCTATATATGCAAATTTGTTTGGCCAGTCCCACAGAGAGAAAATTAGGGAGAAAACTAAAACAGTGACCACCTTTTGGAGTTTTCCAATCAGTCAGTCTGTATTTTCTAGATCAGCAAAATACTTCTGACTTGGGATGGTTAAAGAAACAAAAAAGGATCATGGAAACATCTTTTGTTAATGGTCTCCCTGAATATAAACAATACAGTTATCATTCATCTCTCTTTCATTGAAACTAATTACAAAAGGCCTTTGTCTTTTTTCTATGAGATATGACTGGAAAAAATCCCTTCCTGCAGTATAGCACTACTTAAAGTTACTATTTCCTCAGGTTTTTTCGAAATGTAAGGCTATCCAATCTGTCAGATAACCACCTGATGAAGTAGCGTCGCTCTGAAAGCTAGTGTGCTTCCAAATAAACCTAGAACATAGAACATAGAACAATACAGCACAGAACAGATGTTGTGCCGAACACCTATCCTAGATTAAGCACCCATCCATGTACCTATCCAATTGCCGCTTAAAGGTCGCCAATGATTCTGACTCTACCACTCCCACGGGCAGCGCATTCCATGCCCCCACCACTCTCTGGGTAAAGAACCCACCCCTGACATCTCCCCTATACCTTCCACCCTTCACCTTAAATTTATGTCCCCTTGTAAAACTCTGTTGTACCCGGGGAAAAAGTTTCTGACTGTCTACTCTATCTATTCCTCTGATCATCTTATAAACCTCTATCAAGTCACCCCTCATCCTTCGCCGTTCCAACGAGAAAAGGCCGAGAACTCTCAACCTATCCTCGTACGACCTATTCTCCATTCCAGGCAACATCCTGGTAAATCTTCTCTGCACCCTCTCCAAAGCTTCCACATCTTTCCTAAAGTGAGGTGACCAGAACTGCACACAGTACTCCAAATGTGGCCTAACCAAAGTCCTGTACAGCTGCAACATCACTTCACGACTCTTGAATTCAATCCCTCTGCTAATGAACGCTAATACACCATAGGCCTTCTTACAAGCTCTATCCACCTGAGTGGCAACTTTCAAAGATCTATGTATATAGACCCCAAGATCCCTCTGTTCCTCCACCTGACTAAGAACCCTACCGTTAACCCTGTATTCCGCATTCTTATTTGTTCTTCCAAAATGGACAACCTCACACTTGGCAGGGTTGAACTCCATCTGCCACTCCTCAGCCCTGCTCTGCATCATATCTAAGTCCCTTTGCAGCTGACAACAGCCCTCCTCACTGTCCACAACTCCACCAATCTTCGTATCATCTGCAAATTTACTGACCTACCCTTCGACTCCCTCATCCAAGTCATTAATAAAAATTACAAACAGCAGAGGACCCAGAACTGATCCCTGCGGAACTCCACTTGTAACTGGGCTCCAGGCTGAATATTTACCATCTACCACCACTCTCTGACTTCGACTGGTTAGCCAGTTTTCTATCCAATTGGCCAAATTTCCCTCTATCCCATGCCTCCTGACTTTCCGCATAAGCCTATCATGGGGAACCTTATCAAATGCCTTACTAAAATCCATGTACACTACATTCACTGCTCTACCCTCATCCACATGCTTGGTCACCTCCTCAAAGAATTCAATAAGACTTGTAAGGCAAGACCTACCCTTCACAAATCCGTGTTGGCTGTCCCTAATCAAGCAGTGTCTTTCCAGATACTCATAAATCCTATCCCTCAGTACCCTTTCCATTACTTTGCCTACCACAGAAGTAAGACTAACTGGCCTGTAATTCCCGGGGTTATCCCTATTCCCTTTTTTGAACAGGGGCACAACATTCGCTACTCTCCAGTCCCCTGGTACCACCCCCGTTGACAGTGAAGACGAAAAGATCATTGCCAACGGTACTGCAATTTCCTCTCTTGCTTCCCACATAATCCTAGGATATATCCCGTCAGGCCTGGGGGACTTGTCTATCCTCAAGTTGTTCAAACTGTCCAACACATCTTCCTTCCTAACAAGTATCTCTTCTAGTTTACCAGTCCGTTTCACACTCTCCTCTTCAACAATACAGTCCCTCTCGTTCATAAATACTGAAGAAAGGTACTTGTTCAAGACCTCTCCTATCTCTTCCGACTCAATACACAATCTCCCACTACTGTCCTTGATCGGACCTACCCTCGTTCTCGTCATTCTCATGTTTCTCACACACGCATAAACGGCCTTGGGGTTATCCTTGATCCTATCCGCCAAGGATTTTTCATGCCCTCTCTTAGCTCTCCTAATCCCTTTCTTCAGGTCCCTTCTGGCTATCCTGTATCCCTCCACTGCCCTGTCTGAACCCTGTTTCCTCAACCTTATGTAAGCCTCCTTCTTCCTCTTTACTAGACATTCAACCTCCCCCGTCAACCAAGGCTCCCTCACACGACCATTTCTTTCCTGCCTGATAGGTACATACATATCAAGGACACGTCGTATCTGCTCCTTGAAAAAGTTCCACATTTCCACCACATCCTTCCCTGACAGCCTATGCTCCCAACTTATGCTCCTCAAATCCTGTCTTACAGCATCGTAATTTCCCTTCCCCCAATTGTAAAATCTACCCTGTTGTGCGTACCTATCTCTCTCCATAACCAAGGTGAAAGTCACAGAATTGTGGTCACCATCACCAAAATGTTCACCCACTAACAAGCCCATCACTTGTCCCGGTTCATTACCGAGTACCAAATCCAATATGGCCTCCCCTCTGGTTGGACAATCTACATACTGAGTTAGAAAAGCTTCCTGGGCACACTGCACAAACACCGCCCCGTCCAATCTACTTGATCTAAAGAGCTTCCAATCAATATTTGGGAAGTTGAAGTCGCCCATGACTACGACCCTGTGGCTTCTGCACCTTTCCAAAATTTGTTTCCCAATCTGTTTCTCCACATCTCTGCTGCTACTGGGGGGCCTATAGTAAACACCCAACAAGGTGACTGCTCCTTTCCTATTTCTGACTTCAGCCCATACTACCTCCAAAGGCAGATCCCCCTCAAACGTCCTTTCTGCAGCCGTTATACCATTCCTAATTAGAAATGCCACCCCCCTCCATTTTTACCACCCTCCCTAATCTTACTGAAACATCTGTAACCAGGAACCTCCAACAACCATTCCTGTCCCTCTTCTATCCACGTTTCCGTGATGGCCACAACATCGTAGTCCCAGGTACCGATCCACGCCTTAAGTTCACCCACCTTATTTCTGATACTCCTTGCGTTGAATTATATGCACTTGAGCCCATCTCTGTGTCCGCAAGTATTCCCTGTCAGTGCTACCTTCTCCACAGCCTCCCTACATTCTTGGACATCCTGACAAACAGCTAGCTTACTTGCTGGACTACAAGTCCGGATCCCATCCCCCTGCCAAATTAGTTTAAACCTGTTGGACTATAACCTGGTGTAGTGTGATTTTTAACTTTGAATATCCCAGTCCAACACCAGCATCTCCAAATCGATCTGTCAGAGGCATTGAGCATTATAGAACTTTAGTTAGGCCACACATGGAATATTGTGTGCGGTTCTGGTCACTACACTACCAGAAGGATGTGGGTGCTTTGGAGAGGGTACAGAAAATGTTTATCAGAATGTTGCCTGGTAAGGGGGATTTTAGCTATGAAGAACGTTGGGTAGACTGGCTTTGTTATCACTGGAATGCGGGAGGTTGAGGGGCGACCTGGTAGAAGTTTATAAGATTGTGGATGGCCTGGATAGAGTGGAATATATGTGAGGCTTTTTCCGAGGGTGGAGGGCTCAATTACGAGGAAATGCAGGTTCAAGGTGTGAGGAGGGGAGTTTAAAAGAGATGTACAGAGTGGTGGGTGCCTGGAATGCACTGCCAGAGGAGGGGATGGAAGCAGATACAATCGCAGCATTCAAGAAGCAACTGGACAAATACATGAATAGAAAAGGAATAGAGTTTTAATATGGAAGGACAAAATGTGTTAGTATAGGCTTGGAGGGCCAAAGGGCATGGTCTTGTGCTGGTTTGTTCTTGCTCTGTGTTTGGCAGACAGAGATTTTTGTTTTCATTTGAAATGCTCTGCATTATATAACTTTTCACTGGTCAGGATTTATGTTCTTAGCACAGAGACCTTTCTGGTATTTGGCTAAATTAGATAATTTGTAAGTTATGTAAAAATCACTAGGAGGTATTCCAACAAAATTAGACTGTGATAATAGAAACCTGGCACCCTTGAACAAATATTGTTAATGGCTCTTTATTCAACACAAAAGATCCTTCGCGTTTTAAAAAATTGGAGAGGATTCAGGGGGAAGTAAGGCTGATTATAAATATAAGAATCTGTGAGGAGAACTCAGCAATTGGTATTCTCCACAGCTCAGAGAGGTAGGAACATAACAGAACATGTCAAATATTCAGGCAGCATCCAAAGTGCAGCGAAATCGACATTTCGGGCAAAAGCCCTTCATCAGAATAAAGGCAGTGAGCCAGAAGCGTGGAGAGAGAAGCTAGGGGAGGGTGGGGTGAGGAGAAAGTAGCATAGAGTACAATGCGTGAGTGGGGGAGGGGATGAAGGTGATCCAGGTAGCTGTGGGAGTCGGTGGGTTTGTAAAAAATGTCAGTGTCAAGTCGGTCATCATTAATGGAGATGGAAAGTTCCAGGAAGGGAGGGAGGTGTCAGAGATGGTCCAGGTAAATTTAAGGTCAGGGTGGAATGTGGTGCTGAAGTTGATGAATTGCTCAACTTCCTCGTGGGAGCACGAGGTGGCGCCAATGCAGTCATTAATGTAGCGGAGTAAGAGGTGGGGAGTGGTGCCGGTGTAATTACAGAAGATCAATTGTTCTACGTAGCCAACAAAGAGACAGGCATAGCTGGGGCCCATACGGGTGCCCATGGCTACCCCGTTGGTCTGGAGGAAGTGGGAGGATTCAAAGGAGAAATTGTTAAGGGTGAGGACCAGTTCGGCCAAACGAATGAGTGTGTCGGTGGAAGGGTACTGTTGGGGACGTCTGGATAGGAAAAAACGGAGGGCTTGGAGGCTTATACCCACCGACTCCCACAGCTACCTGGATTACACGTCTTCCCACCCTGCCTCTTGCAAAAATGCCATCCCGTATTCCCAATTCCTCCGCCTCTGCTGTATCTGCTCCCAGGAGGACCCGTTCTACCACAGAACACACCAGATGGCCTCCTTCTTTAGAGACCGCAATTTCCCTTCCCATGTGGTTAAAGATGCCCTCCAACTCATTTCGTCCACATCCCGCACCTCCGCCCTCAGACCCCACCCCTCCAACCCCAGTAACAAGGACAGAACCCCCCTGGTGCTCACCTTCCACCCTACAAACCTTCGCATAAACGGCATTATCCGCCGACATTTCCACCACCTCCAAAAAGACCCCACCACCAGGGATATATTTCCCTCCCCACCCCTTTCCGCCTTCCGCAAAGACTGTTCCCTCCATGACTACCTGGTCAGGTCCATGCCCCCCTACAACCCACCCTCCCATCTTGACACCTTCCCCTGCCACTGCAGGAACTGTAAAACCTGTGCCCACACCTCCTCCCTCACCTCTATCCAAGGCCCTAAAGGAGCCTTCCACATCCATCAAAGTTTTACCTGCACATCCACTAATATCATTTATTGTATCCGTTGCTCCCGATGCGGTCTCCTCTACATTGGGGAGACTGGGCGCCTCCTAGCAGAGCACTTTAGGGAACATCTCTGGGACACCTGCACCAATCAACCACACCGCCCCGTGGCCCAACATTTCAATTCCCCCTCCCACTCTGCCGAGGACATGGAGGTCCTGGGCCTCCTTCACCGCCGCTCCCTCACCACCAGACGCCTGGAGGAAGAACGCCTCATCTTCTACCTTGGAACACTTCAACCCCAGGGCATCAATGTGGACTTCAACAGTTTCCTCATTTCCCCTTCCCCCACCTCACCCTAGTTTCAAACTTCCAGTTCAGCACTGTCCCCATGACTTGTCCGGACTTGTCCGACCTGCCTAACTCCTTTTCCACCTATCCACTCCACCCTCTCCTCCCTGACCTATCACCTTCATCCCCTCCCCCACTCATCCATTGTACTCTATGCTACTTTCTCCCCACCCCCACCCTCCCCTAGCTTATCTCTCCAGGCTCCAGGCTCAATGCCTTTATTCCTGATGAAGGGCTTTTGCCCGAAACATTGATTTCGCTGCTCGTTGGATGCTGCCTGAACTGCTGTGCTCTTCCAGCACCACTGATCCAGAATTTGGCTTCCAGCATCTGCAGTCATTGTTTTTACCCCATATAAAATATTCATGCTGCTTTAAGTTAAACACAATACAAGAGGAAATGACATTAGCATCAACTGGCAGAATACAGGCAAACTATGGGGTAACTGTTTTATACAAGCATGAGTGAGTTTAGAAGGGGGCACAAGGGGCCACAGATATAAGATAGCCGGACAGGATCAAAGATAGATCTGCAAGAAATTCTTCCTCAGTACACTCACAGAGTAGTGAGAAAATGGAACTCAATTCGACATGGATTGGTTGAAGCAAAGAACATTGATCCATTAATGGAGATGTATGAGCATGAATTTAGTTTATTTGTCTGATCTTCTTCGCTCCCCTTGTTAACATTGGTGTCACCTCCGAAGTGCTAGTTTCCACCTGGACCACTAAAGATGTAAAATATTTGTCACCTTTTGTATTTTTACGAAGTCTTTTCAGCCTCCGCATCACAGGCACCCACGTCAACACTGGGGTTTCCTAACGTACAGTCTCCTACATCACGAACTGCTGGATTTTCAAGAAAATTAGCAAAATAGAATGTGGAAGTCGAATCAAAAACTGTTCTGAATAACAGTGCAGCTTCAGCATTTATCTGCCAATTTATATTCTGCCACTACATCTCCTTCTGTCTGATGCCCAACCCCACTCCCTCACATTTTATAGCCACAAATGCAGTTGAACTCTAAGGAAACAGCTTGGAAGATGATGATTGATTAACTGCAGAGCTGTGAGCAACCTCTGGTGGCTGCAAAAGCTTACTGCAGCTGGTATTCCCAGGCAGGCAGGCTGCTTTTCAAAAGCCAACTGGATCTGAGTCTGGACAATGGTTAGGCCACTTTTGGAATACTGTGCACAATTCTAGTCTCCCTGCGATAGGAAAGATGTTGTTTAACATGAAAGGGTTCAGAAAAGACTTACAAGGATGTTGCCGGGGTTGGAAGTTTGAGCTATTTTCTGTGGATCATCAGAGGGTGAGGGGTAAGCGTATCAAGGTTTATAAAATCATTTGGGACATGGATAGGGTTAATGTAAGGTCCTTTCTCAGGGGTGGGGTAGTCCAAAGTTAGAGGGCAAAGGTTAAAGGGATAAGATTACTTACAGTGTGGAAACAGGCCCTTCGGCCCAACTGACCCGCCGAAGCACAACCCACCCATACCCCTACATTTACCCCTTACCTAACACTATGGGCAATTTAGCATGGCCAATTCACCTGACCCACACATCTTTGTGACTGTGGGAGGAAACCCACGCAGAGAATGTGCAAACTCCACACAGTCGCCTGAGTCAGGAATTGAACCTGGGTCTCAGGTGCTGTGAGGCAGCAGTGCTAACCACTGTGCCACCGTGCCGCCCATCTAAGGGATAACTTTTTCACACAGAGAGTGATGGAATGAGCTGCCAGAGGAAGTGGTAAAGACTGGTACCAGTACAACATTTAAAAGGCTAGGAGAAAGTGAGGACTGCAGATGCTGGAGATCAGAGTCAAAAGGTGTGGTGCTGGAACAGCGCAACAGGTCAGGCAGCATCCAAGGAGCAGGAGAATCAACGTTTTGGGCATAATTGACGAAGGGCAACACATTTTTCAACATTTAAAAGGCATCTGGAAGGGTAGCTGAATAGGAAGGGTTTAGAGAGATATGGGCCAAATGGTGGCAAATAGAACTAGATTTATTTAGGATTTCTGACTGCCATGGACAAGTTGGACTGAAGGGTCTGTTTCTGTGCTGTGTATCTCTATGACTATATTCACCAAAATGCAGCCATTCCTTTACTATTCACTACAAACCATAATGTCAGCTATAATATACCTTAAAAGTTGCTGAAAAATACCAGCATTAATATTCTTTTGGGTTAGCACTGCTGCCTCACAGCACCAGGGTCCCAGGTTTGATTCCAGCCTCGGGGGACTGTCTGTGTGGAGTTTGCACATTCTCCCCGTGTCTGTGTGGGTTTCCTTCAGGTGCTCCAGTTTCCTCCTACAGCCCAAAGATATGCAGGTCAGGGTGAATTGGCCATGCTAAATTGCCCATAGTGTTAGGCACATTAGTCAGAGGGAAATGGGACTGGGTGGGTTACTCTTTGGAGGGTCGGTGTGGGCCGAAGGGCCTGTTTCCACACTGTAGGGAATCTAATCTAATCTAACTGCCAACTTTGTTTCCTTGGCAGCGCTCTCACTAGACAGTAAGTAGGGACTGTGGTAATCTTGCCCATTCATTCATGCATTTCACTGATTAGATAATATGCAACTTGTAACCTTTAAGAACATTGTGGAATAAATACTCTTTCCAAGTATTTACAGTACATCTGTTATGCACAAGATTAAGTCCAGCCAAGATAAATGGGGATTGGCAGATAGTGGAGTGCAAAGTTACTTATTAAGGGAGTGATACCTGGGGAATGTAGAGATAAATGAAGGAGAGGGCTCTATGATTTTGGTGTCTTAACTGTCTTCAGGCCTCAAAGTGTCAACAAGCATTAGAATTAACCCCCTTGCAGAGCTAAAACCATCTCCATAAATCATTCAGTTCTTTACCATGTATCCACATCATCATTTGATTTTTACAACTTATTAATTCAAATCTCACAACAATTAAATCACTGACATTGATACTTCAAAATTCCTTCTAAAGATGATATCAGTTGAGCATTTATTTACATTATAATTATGTTAACTTCTCCTGGTCAAAATGACTGATTAAAAATTCATAGATTTCTAATGTTGGCAGTAGCATCAGCCATGCGCTTATTTAAAGACTGTTGTATACCTCTTGCTCTGATTACAAAGATTTTAAGGTTATATATTCCATACCCTAACTATTCACTGTGTGAAAAAAAATGTTCTCACATCACCCTTGCTTCCTTAGCATATCACCTTTGTGGGATAATGTTCAAATGACAACCGAAATCAGTCAGTGGGGAAAATAGCCGCTTTATTCAGCAAATGCCCAGCACAGTTCGAGGCAGCGATGGAATTCCAAGTACAGTTCTTACAATAGACAGGTGAGCTTAAGGTCAGGGTGCAATGTGTTGGTGAGGTTGATGAATTGTACAGCTTCCTCGCGGGAGCACAAGGTGGCGCCAATGCAGTCATCAATGTAGCGGAGGAAGAGGTGGGGAGTGGTACTGGTGTAACTACGGAAGATGGACTGTTCTACGTAGCCAACAAAGAGACAGGCATAGCTATTGCCCATACGGGTGCCCATGGCTACCCCTTTGGCACCTGGACAATTTCTGACATCTCCCTCCCCTCACTGGACCTCTTCATCTCCATCAATGACGACCGACTTAACACTGACATTTTTTACAAACTTACTGACTCCCACAGCTACCTGGATTACACTTCTTCCCACCCTATCTCCTGCAAAAATGCCATCCTGTATTCCCAATTCCTCTGCCCCCTTCATAACTGCTCCCAGGAGGACCAGTCCACCACAGAACACACCAGATGGCCTCCTTCTTTAAAGACTGCAATTTCCCTTCCCACGTGGTTAAAGATGCCCCCCAACGCATCTCGTCCACATCCCGCACCTCTGCCCTCAGACCCCACCCCTCCAACCGTAACAAGGACAGAACGCCCCTGGTCCTCACCTTCTACTCTACCAACCTTCGCACGAACCAAATCATCCGCCGGCATTTCCGCCACCTCCAAACGGACCCCACCACCAGGGATATATTTCCTTCCCCACTTTCCGCAAAGACTGTTCCCTCCGTGACTACCTGGTCAGGTCCACGCCCCCCGACAACCCACCCTGGCACTTTCCCCTGCCACCGCAGGAACTGTAAAACCTGTGCCCATACCTCCTCCCTCACCTCCATCCAAGGCCCTAAAGGAGCCTTCCACATCAATCAAAGTTTTACCTGCACATCCACCAATATCATTTATTGTATCCGTTGCTCCCGATGCGGTCTCCTCTACATTGGGGAGACTGGATGCCTCCTAGCAGAGCACTTTAGGGAAAATCTCCAAGACACCCACATCAATCAACCACACCGCCCTGTGGCCCAACATTTCAACTCTCCCTCCCACTCTACCGAGGACATGGAGGTCCTGGGCCTCCTCCACCGCCACTCCCTCACCATCCAACGCCTGGAGGAAGAATGCCTCATCTTCCGCCTCAGAACAGCACGGGCAGCACGGTGGCACAGTGGTTAGCACTGCTGCCTCACAGCGCCAGGGACCTGAGTTCAATTCCCAACTCAGGCGACTGACTGTGTGGAGTTTGCACGTTCTCCCTGTGTCTGCGTGGGTTTTCTCCGGGTGCTCCGGTTTCCTCCCACAGTCCAAAGATGTGCGCGTCAGGTGAATTGGCCACGCTAAATTGCCCATAGTGTTAGGTAGGGGGTATATGTATGGGTGGGTTGCGCTTCGGCGGGTCGGTGTGGACTTGTTGGGCCGAAGGGCCTGTTTCCACACTGTAAGTAATCTAAACACTTCAACCCCAGGGCATCAATGTGGACTTCACCAGTTTCCTTATTTCCCCTCCCCCCACCTTACCCCAGTTCCAAACTTCCAACTCAGCACCACCCTCATGACCTGTCCTACCTGCCAATCTTCCTTCCCACCTATCTGCTCCACCCTGCTCTCTGACCTATCACCTTCATCCCCACCTCCACCCACCTATTGTACTCTTTGCTACCTTCTCCCCACCCCCACCCCCCTCCCATTTATCTCTCAACCCTGAGGCACCTTGCCTCTATTCCTGATGAAGGGCTTTTGCCCGAAACGTCGACTTTCCTGCTCCTTGGATGCTGCCTGAACTGCTGTGCTTTTCCAGCGCCTCTTTAATCTAGACTCTGATTTCCAGCATCTGCAGTCCTCACTTTTGCAAAGTTAAAAATCATACAACACCAGGTTATAGTTCAATAGGTTTATTTGGGAGTACCAGATTTTGGAGCACTGCTCCTTCGTCAGGTAGCTGTAGAACAGGATTATAAGACACAATTTATAGCAAAAGATCACGGTGTCATGCAACTGATAGGATATATTGAACTAGATTACTGTTAGGTTTTCATCCTTTAGAGTGGGCTGCAGGCTTCAGTTCATTAATATGTAAGTCCCAGGACATCTTTCAAGTCACATTCCCAAGATAACTTAAGGTTTTATAAAAGAAGGTGGCATCTCAGCCCAGACAATGCATTAAAGGTGTGAGGTTAAAGTCTGTCTGTATCCCAATCTCGAGTGAGACTGGTTCCATTTCCAAAGTTGGAATTTATAAAATGATTTAATTTAATTTAGTCTTTAATTTAATCTATCTTGTGATAGTAAAATGTATTACAAATCTACAGTTTAATGAGTGAATGAATGAAAAATGCGTGATAGTAAACATAGTGAGTTACTGAAGAGTCATGAACGAATGAATGGGAATGTGGTATTAGTGAATATAGCAAGCTAGTAAGTGAGTTAATAAAGGTACCTTTCTCACAATATCTCACACTTTAAAGGAACAAACAAAATGAGTTATAGGGAGTGACTATAGCTGAGACCTGGCTTAAACATGAACAGCAATTGGAATTAACGGCTGCAATGTTTTCAGCAGGGATTAAGAAGGAAACAGACTTTGGAAGACGATGAGTAACAGCATTAACTAGTGATAGGTTTACAGTTCTATATGGACAATGTATCAGATGACCAAAATACAGAATTGATTTGGTTCCTTCTATTCCTTTCTGATATCCCTCCTGTCCCTCCAACACCGACAATATCTCTCCAAAGTTAAATCAGCCATACAATCATAGGTGGAGCATGTTTGTGGTCATGTGTAGGGTTTTGATCCTCTTCACCTTAGCACCAGCGTTTTCTATGTTTGAATTCTGTTTCCAAGGTGATGATGCACCACACAAACGCAAGGCAACATCATCCAATTACCAGGGCCAGTGGTGGAATCTTACAGGAACCAGGAGAACTCACTCTACATAAACACACAGAGCCTGAGTCTAGAGTGGGTGTCAATATGAGAAATAGAATCAGAAACAGCAGCTTCTAAGTAGAAAGTGACACAGAGATTACAGTATAAAATTGTTAAACTTAGTGCCAGGTTTGGAACGCTGTAATGGGTTGAATCGAAAGATGAGCCATTGCTCTTTTTAAAGTCATGTTGAGCTTCATTGGAAACTGCATCAAACTGAGGACAGTAAGGTCAGAAAAGGAACAAGATGGAAGCTGGAGATTATGCTTATGGACTGCACTGAGGTGTTCTGCAAAGAATCACAGAATTGTTATTGCACAGAAAGGCCCATTGTGCCTTTGCCAGACCTCAGGATGTGCAATTCGCCCAGTGTCTTCCCTCTATAATCCTGCACATTCTTCCTTTTCCAATAAGAATCCAATTCCCTCTTGAAAGTACTGATTGAATCTGCCTCCACCACACACTCAGGTAGCACATTCCAGATCCTAGCCACTCCACGCATGTAAACATTTCTCCTTCGAGACATGAGGAGAAAGCAGACAGCAAGCATTAAGCCAACACAGCACGTAATTAAGTTCAAGCACATTGCTGAGTCATCAAGGAGCGTTTCAGATCTTGGACAATGAGGAAGGAGGAAGTAAAAGGCAAGAGCATGAAAAGGGAAGAGGTCCAGTGGGGTGATTGATTATGATGCTGTGGAGAGAATGGTCCCTTCAGAAGATGGGAAAGATATGTTTGGTGGTGGAAATGATGTTTTGAAAGTGTAGATGGGTGAAGTGGAAATGGAACTACTAAGTTCTGAGAAGCGAAGGGGTGAGAACACAAGCATAGGAAATATGACAGGAGTGGGCAAGGATCCTGTCAATTACAGTTGAGCGAATTCCTTTGAGGGCAAAGGAAAACATATCAGGTAAGAATATTGATGGCATTTTATGGGATCAAGGAATTATAAGAGTTAGGTAACCCTAAACTTCGTTCACAGATACTTTAAGAAATATATAACTTAGACTTTCTGCTAAGTGCAGGCACGAAGCACATAACAAGTGGTTTCATTATTGCAACATCATTCTGGGTATTGCTGTTAAAGTGAGGAGACGATTTCTGGACCTGCATGTCCTTGGCGGAGTGGGAGGGGGAGTTAAAGTGTTGAGCCACGGGGTGGTTGGGTTGGTTGGTCCGGGTGTCCCAGAGGTGTTCTCTGAAACATTCCGCAAGTAGGCGGCCTGTCTCCCCAATAGAGAGGAGGCCACATCGGGTGCAGCGGATGCAATAGATGATGTGTGTGGAGGTGCAGGTGAATTTGTGGCGGATATGGAAGGATCCCTTGGGGCCTTGGAGAGAAGTAAGGGAGGAGGTGTGGGCGCAAGTTTTGCATTTCTTGCAGTTGCAGGGGAAGATGCCGGGAGTGGAGGTTGGGTTGGTGGGGGGGTGTGGACCTGACTGGTTCTCACCTACCACCCCACCAACCTCTGTATACAGCGTATCATCCGCCGTCATTTCCACCACCTCCAAACGGACCCCACCACCAGGGATATATTTCCCTCCCCTCCCCTATCAGCATTCCAAAAAGACCACTCCCTCCGTGACTCCCTCGTCAGGCCCACACCCCCCACCAACCCAACCTCCACTCCCGGCACCTTCCCCTGCAACCGCAAGAAATGCAAAACTTGCGCCCAAACCTCCTCCCTTACTTCTCTCCAAGGCCCAAGGGATCCTTCCATATCTGCCACAAATTCACCTGCACCTCCACACACATCATCTATTGCATCCGCTGCACCCGATGTGGCCTCCTCTATATTGGGGAGACGGGCCGCCTACTTGCAGAACGTTTCAGAGAACACCTCTGGGACACCTGGACCAACCAACCCAACCATCCCGTGGGTCAACACTTTAACTCCCCCTCCCACTCCACCAAGGACATGCAGGTCCTTGGACTCCTCCATCGCCAGACCATAACAATACGACGGTTGGAGGAAGAGCACCTCATCTTCCGCCTGGGAACCCTCCCACCACAAGGGATGAACTCAGATTTCTCCAGTTTCCTCATTTCCCCTCCCCCCACCTTGTCTCAGTCAAATCCCTCGAACTGCAATCTTCTTCCTGACCTCTCCGCCCCCACCCCACTCCGGCCTATCACCCTCACCTTGACCTCCTTCCACCTATCGCATCTCCATCGCCCCTCCCCCAAGTCCCTCCTCCCTACCTTTTATCTTAGCCTGCTGGGCACACTTTCCTCATTCCTGATGAAGGGCTTATGCCCGAAATGTCAAATCCCCTGCTCCTTGGATGCTGCCTGACCTGGTGCGCTTTTCCAGCAACACGTTTTCAGCTCTGATCTCCAGCATCTGCAGACCTCACTTTCTCCTGTCTATTCTACTGTCATTTTGGCTGGGTATATAAACAGGGGCTGGGTGTACAAACAGGAGATAGACTACATACACTGCCAGTCTCAATTGTGATTTTGGAGTTGCTGGTGTTGGACTGGGGTGGACAAAGTTAAAAATCACACAACATCGGGTTATAATCCAACAGGTTTATTTGGAAGCACTAGCTTTTGAAGCACTGCCCCTTCATCAGGTGGTTGTGGGGTATAGGATCATAACACGCAGAATTTATAGCAAAAGAATACAATATGATGTAACTGTAATTATATATTGAAAAAGACCTGGATTGTTTGTTAAATCTCTCACCTTTTGGAATGGAATGGACATGTTAGTTTTAGTTCTTTCTTATGTAAATCGCAGAACTTTAAAAGTTACGTTCTCAAGTGAACTTTAACAATTGGTGCCATGTGTGAGACTGTCTGTACCCCAATGTTCAGACCGATTCTAATCTAAAAAACAGATTTACAGATTCTTACATGGATTCTTGCAGTTTGATTAAAATAAAGTGTAGTTCCACAAGTAAATTCACCCCACAAACTTATATTTGTATGTGTGCAGGGTGGGGAGTCTCAATTGCATCTCTCTCGTAATCTGCAGTAGACACCTCTGACCAGACCACTCCATCATATCTTTCTAGATTTTGTCTCTCCAAGTGATGGATTAGATTCCCTACAGTATGGAAACAGGCTTTTCAGCCCAACAAGTCCCTCCAAAAGAGTAACCCACCCAGACCCACTTCCCTCTGACTAATGCACCTAACACTTGGCTATGCTAAATTGCCCATATTCACCTGACCAGCACATCTTTGGATCACCCAGAGGAAACCAGAGCACTTGGAGGACACCCACACAAACATAGGGAGAACATATTTACCACACACCCTTGCCCAAGGCAGGAATTCAGGATCTTGTGAAGGAAGAGATCAGATTAGATTACTTACAGTGTGAAAACAGGCCCTTCAGCCCAACAAGTCCACAACAACCCACCATAGCGCAACCCACCCAGAGCCATTCCCCTACATTTACCCCTTCACCTAACACCAAGGGCCATTTAGCATGCCCAATTCATCTAATCTGCACATTTTTGGACTGTGGGATTCTATGAACTTCACTGTCTCT
This sequence comes from Hemiscyllium ocellatum, assembly GCF_020745735.1. Classification (NCBI taxonomy): domain Eukaryota; kingdom Metazoa; phylum Chordata; class Chondrichthyes; order Orectolobiformes; family Hemiscylliidae; genus Hemiscyllium; species Hemiscyllium ocellatum. The sequence goes on from NC_083431.1 coordinate 51,702,690, forward strand.
GGTTCCTTTATACCAGCTGCTGGGATCAAATGACCAGATTGGTCTTTTTATCCTAACAGTTGATTGGTCTCTCAACCTCAGTGGCTGAGTGGTTTCTCAATCCCAGCAAGTGATTGCTCCCTTAATCCTAGTAGTTTAGTGTGTCCTCAGCCCAAGCAGATGATTGGTTCATAAACCCAGCAGTTGATTGGTTCCATCCATTTTAGCTGTTGATTGGTCCCTTGATCCCAGCAACTAATTAAGCTAATTTGGCAGGGGGATGGGATCAGGACTTGTAGTCCAGCAAGTAGGTTAGCTGTTTTTCAGGATATCCAAGAATGTAGGGAGGCTGTGGAGAAGGTAGCACTGACAGGGAAAACTTGAGGACACAGAGATGGGCTCAAGTGTGTATACTTCAACGCAAGGAGTATCAGAAATAAGGTGGGTGAACTTAAGGTGTGGATCGGTACTTGGGACTACCATATTGTGGCCATCACGGAAACGTGGATAGAAGAGGGACAGGAATGGTTGTTGGAGGTTCCTGGTTACAGATGTTTCAGTAAGATTGGGGGGGAACAAAGGAGGGGGGTGGGTGGCGTTGCTAATTAGAAATGGTATAATGGCTGCAGAAAGGCAGTTTGAGGGGGATCTGCCTTTGCAGGTAGTATGGGCTGAAGTCAGAAATAGGAAAGGAGCAGTCACCTTGTTGGGTGTTTACTATAAGCCCCCCAATAGCAGCAGAGATGTGGAGAAACAGATTGGGAAACAGATTTTGGAAAGGTGCAGGAGCTACAGGTTAATAGTCATGGGCGATTTGAACTTCCCAGATATTGATTGGAAGCTCTTTAGATCAAGTAGATTGGACGGGGCGGTGTTTGTGCAGTGTGTCCAGGAAGCTTTTCTAACTCAGTATGTAGATTGTCCGACCAGAGGGGAGGCCATATTGGATTTGGTACTTGGTAACAAACCTGGACAAATGATGGGCTTGTTAGTGGGTGAGCATTTTGGTGATGATGACCACAATTCTGTGACTTTCACCTTGGTTATGGAGAGAGATAGGTGCGTGCAACAGGGCAGGTTTTACAATTGGGGTAAATACGATGCTGCAAGACAGGATCTGAGGAGCATAAATTGGGAGCATAGGCTGTCAGGGAAGGATGTCTTTGAAATGTGGAACTTTTTCAAGGAACAGGTACAACGTGTCCTTGATTATGTATGTACCTGTCAGGCAGGAAAGTGATGGACGTGTGAGGGAACCTTGGTTGACGAGGGAGGTTGAATGTCTTGTAAGGAGGAAGAAGGAGGCTTACATAAGGTTGAGGAAACAAGGTTCAGACAGAGCGTTGGAGGGATACAGGATAGCCAGGAGGGAGCTGAAGAAAGGGATTAGGAGAGCTAAGAGAGGGCATGAAAAATCTTTGGTGGGTAGGATCAAGGATAACCCCAAGGCCTTTTATACGAATGTGAGAAAGATGAGAATGACGAGAACGAGGGTAGGTCCGATCAAGGACAGTAGTGGGAGACTGTGTATTGAGTCGGAAGAGATAGGAGAGGTCTTGAATGAGTACTTTTCTTCAGTATTTACAAATGAGAGGGACCGTATTGTTGAAGAGGAGAGTATGAAACGGACTGGTAAGCTAGAGGAGATACTTGTTAGGAAGGAAGATGTGTTGGGCTTTTTGAGAAACTTGAGGATAGACAAGTCCCCTGGGCCTGACGGGATATATCCTAGGATTGTGTGGGAAGCAAGAGAGGAAATTGCAGTACCGTTGGCAATGATTTTTTTCACCTTCACTGTAAATGGGGGTAGTACCAGGGGACTGGAGAGTGGCAAATGTTGTGCCCCTGTTCAAAAAAGGGAATAGGGATAACCCCGGGAATTACAGGCCAGTTAGTCCTACTTCGGTGGTAGGCAAAGTAATGGAAAGGGTACTGAGGGATAGGATTTATGAGTATCTGGAAAGACACTACTTGATTAGGGACAGCCAGCACGGATTTGTGAGGGGTAGGTTTTGCCTTACAAGTCTTATTGAATTCTTTGAGGAGGTGACCAAGCATGTGGATGAGGGTAGAGCAGTGAGTGTAGTGTACATGGATTTTAGTAAGGCATTTGATAAGGTTCCCCATGGTAGGCTTATGCGAAAAGTCAGGTGGCATGGGTTAGAGGGAAGTTTGGCCAGTTGGATAGAGAACTGGCTAACTGGTTGAAGTCAGAGGTAGATGGTAAATATTCAGCCTGGAGCCCAGTTACAAGTGGAGTTCCGCAGGGATCAGTTCCGGTCCTCTGCTGTTTGTAATTTTCATTAATGATTTGGAAGAGGGAGTCGAAGGGTGGGTCAGTAAACTTGCAGACAATACGAAGATTGGTGGAGTTGTGGACAGTGAGGAGGGCTGTTGTCGGCTGCAAAGGGACTTTGATATGATGCAGAGCAGGGCTGAGGAGTGGCAGATGGAGGTCAACCCTGTCAAGTGTGAGGTTGTCCATTTTGGAAGGACAAATAAGAATGCGGAATACAGGGTTAACGGTAGGGTTCTTAGTAAGGTGGAGGAGCAGAGGGATCTTGGGGTCTACGTTCATAGCTCTTTGAAATTTGCCACTCAGGTGGATAGAGCTTGTAAGAACGCCTATGGTGTATTAGCGTTCATTAGCAGATGGATTGAATTCAAGAGTCGTGAGGTGATGTTGCAGCTGTACAGGACTTTGGTTAGGCCACATTTGGAGTACTGTGTGCAGTTCTGGTCGCCTCACTTTAGGAAAGATGTGGAAGCTCTGGAGAGGGTGCAGAGGAGATTTACCAGGATGTTGCCTGGAATGGAGAATAGGTCGTACGAGGATAGGTTGAGAGTGCTAGGCCTTTTCTCATTGGAACGGTGAAGGATGAGGGGTGACTTGATGATCAGGGGAATAGATAGAGCAGACAGTCAGAGACTTTTTCCCCAGGTACAACAGAGTTATAAGGGGACATAAATTTAAGGTGAAGGGTGGAAGGTATAGGGGGGAAGTCAGGGGGTAGGTTCTTTACCCAGAGAGTGGTGGGGGCATAGAATGCGCTGCCTGTGGGAGTGGTAGAGTCAGAATCATTGGTGACCTTTAAGCAGCAATTGGATAGGTACATGGATAGGTGCTTAAGCTAGGACAAATGTTCTGCACAACATCGTAGGCCGAAGGGCCTGTTCTGTGCTGTATTGTTCTATGTTCTAATTATACATATGCAAACAGCTAAACCCTCAATCCCAGAAGCTCATTTATCCCCATTGCCTGAAGATGACTGGTTTATCAACCCCAGAAACGATTCATCTCTCAATCCCAGAATCTGGCTCGTCCCTCCATACAAGCAAGTGATTGGACCCTTAATCCAGGCAGTTGATTGGTCCTTTGAGCCTGAACACTGATTGGGCTCTTGATTCCAGAAGCTGACACATGTCTCAATATCAGCAGCTGATTTCCCCATCAATCTCTCTATCACAGATGCTGTTGGTCTCACCAACTTAGTCGTTGCTATCCCAGCAGCTGACTGGTTCCCCCTATCCCAGCAGCTGATTGGGTTCCCCCCTATCCCAGCAGCTGACTGGTTCCCCCCATCCCAGCAGCTGACTGGTTTCCCCCCCATCCCAGCAGCTGACTGGTTTCCCCCCCATCCCAGCAGCTGACTGGTTTCCCCCCCATCCCAGCAGCTGATTGGTTTCCCCTGCTATCCCAGCAGCTGACTGGTTCCCCCTATCCCAGCAGCTGATAGGTTCCCCCCCATCCCAGCAGCTGACTGGTTCCCCCCTATCCCAGCAGCTGATGGGTTTCCCCCACTATCCCAGCAGCTGATAGGTTTCCCCCTGCTATCCCAGCAGCTGACTGGTTCCCCCTATCCCAGCAGCTGATAGGTTCCCCCCCCATCCCAGCAGCTGACTGGTCCCCCCTATCCCAGCAGCTGATTGGTTTCCCCCACTATCCCAGCAGCTGATAGGTTCCCCCCCATCCCAGCAGCTGACAGGTTCCCCCCCATCCCAGCAGCTGACTGGTTCCCCCCCATCCCAGCAGCTGACTGGTTCCCCCCATCCCAGCAGCTGATTGGTTCCCCCTATCCCAGCAGCTGATTGGTTCCCCCCACTATCCCAGCAGCTGATAGGTTCCCCCCCCATCCCAGCAGCTGATTGGTTCCCCCCAATCCCAGCAGCTGATTGGTTCCCCCCAATCCCAGCAGCTGATTGGTTTCCCCCGCTATCCCAGCAGCTGATTGGTTTCCCCCGCTATCCCAGCAGCTGATTGGTTCCCCACATCCCAGCAGCTGACTGGTTCCCCCTATCCCAGCAGCTGATTGGTTTCCCCCGCTATCCCAGCAGCTGATTGGTTCCCCCCATCCCAGCAGCTGACTGGTTCCCCGCTATCCCAGCAGGTGATTGGTTCCCCCCATCCCAGCAGCTGACTGGTTCCCCGCTATTCCAGCAGGTGATTGGTTCCCCCCATCCCAGCAGCTGATTGGTTCCCCGCTATCCCAGCAGCTGATTGGTTTCCTCCCCATCCCAGCAGCTGACTGGTCCCCCCCTATCCCAGCAGCTGATTGGTTCCCCCCATCCCAGCAGCTGACTGGTTCCCCGCTATCCCAGCAGGTGATTGGTTCCCCCCATCCCAGCAGCTGACTGGTTCCCCGCTATTCCAGCAGGTGATTGGTTCCCCCCATCCCAGCAGCTGATTGGTTCCCCGCTATCCCAGCAGCTGATTGGTTTCCTCCCCATCCCAGCAGCTGACTGGTCCCCCCTATCCCAGCAGCTGATTGGTTTCCCCCACTATCCCAGCAGCTGATAGGTTCCCCCCCATCCCAGCAGCTGACTGGTTCCCCCCAATCCCAGCAGCTGATTGGTTCCCCCTATCCCAGCAGCTGATTGGTTTCCCCCGCTATCCCAGCAGCTGATTGGTTCCCCCCCCTCATCCCAGCAGCTGACTGGTTCCCCGCTATCCCAGCAGGTGATTGGTTCCCCCCATCCCAGCAGCTGATTGGTTCCCCCATTCCAGCAGCTGACTGGTTCCCCCTATTCCAGCAGCTGATTGGTTTCCCCCGCTATCCCAGCAGCTGATTGGTTTCCCCCCCATCCCAGCAGCTGACTGGTTCCCCCCCATCCCAGCAGGTGATTGGTTCCCCCCCATCCCAGCAGGTGATTGGTTCCCCCCATCCCAGCAGCTGACTGGTTCCCGCTATCCCAGCAGCTGATTGGTTCCCCGCTATCCCAGCAGCTGATTGGTTCCCCGCTATCCCAGCAGCTGATTGGTTTCCTCCACTATCCCAGCAGCTGATTGGTTTCCTCCACTATCCCAGCAGCTGATTGGTTCCCCCTATCCCAGCAGCTGATTGGTTTCCCCCGCTATCCCAGCAGCTGATTGGTTCCCCCGCTATCCCAGCAGCTGATTGGTTTCCCCCGCTATCCCAGCAGCTGATTGGTTCCCCCGCTATCCCAGCAGCTGATTGGTTTCCCCCGCTATCCCAGCAGCTGATTGGTTTCCCCCACTATCCCAGCAGCTGATTGGTTCCCCTGCTATCCCAGCAGCTGATTGGTTCCCCCCGCTATCCCAGCAGCTGATTGGTTCCCCCCGCTATCCCAGCAGCTGATTGGTTGTGTGCCCTGGTTTCCGGTTCCGGGTGATGATCCCCACGCTGCTCCCGGTCGCTATGCTGAGGCTCCGTGTTCTCTCCCGGCTTGTGGCCGCCTCCTCCCGCCTGGGCCCTCAGGTCACCGCGCCCCCGCCGCTCGCCTCCGTCCTGCGGCCCGGGCCTCCGGGGATCCGCGGCCTCACCCGCTCCATGTGGCTGCTCTGTAGCTCGGCCTCGGGCCGCAGGCCGCTCGGCTCCAGCCACCACCTCACCGGCGTGTCCTGCGGCTGCGGGGCCCTACACACGGAGGGTGAGGGAGAGGGTGAGGGAGAGGGAGAGGGGGGTGGGGCAGACCCTGGTTCCATCCTGTCCCCCCCCTCCCCGTGTCCCCCCACCCCCTCCCTGTCCCCTCCCTGTCCCGTGTCCCCCACCCCCTGTCCCGAGTCCTCCCCCCCCCTCCCTGTCCCCCCCCTCCCCGTGTCCCCCCACCCCCTCCCTGTCCCCTCCCTGTCCCGTGTCCCCCACCCCCTGTCCCGAGTCCTCCCCCCCCCCTCCCTGTCCCCTCCCTGTCCCGTGTCCCCCCCCCCCCTCCCTGTCCCGTGTCCCCCCACCCCCTCCCTGTCCCGTGTCCCCCACCCCCCTCCTTGTCCGGTGTGTCTCTTCCCCCCCCCCCCCCCCGTGTCCCGTCCCCCCCTCCCTGTCGTTCCCCCCCTCCCTGTTGTTCTTCCCCCCCCCCCCCCCCCCCGCCAGGGTGAGGGGGTGTGTTGCTGTGCACACATCGGTCAGACCGACTGCACACCGGTTACACTGTAACACCGGATTATAGCAGTTGATGCTTTTGTTTTAATGGGTGCAGAGTCGATGGGCTGAAGGGCCTTTTTCTCTGCTCTTAACCTCTATGACTGAGGCTCTAGGTTGGAGATCTCTCCACCTTCAGGGTCAGGTCCTTGCTCTGTGAAGCTTTGGGTTGCTGTATGTGTGATTTGACCCGGCTGGTTTGTGCATTGCCCCTGTAGGTGACAAAGCATTCGCTGAATTCCTCACTGACGAAATCAAGGAGGAGAGGAAAATCCAGAAGACTTCGACCCTGCCGAAGGTGTCAGGAGGCTGGGAAATTGGGCTCAATGGGACTGAGGCCAAACTTGTACGGAAAGTTGACGGTGAAAAGTGAGTGTTGTCATTCAGCATTCGGGGAAATGGCCAGTTTATATGTTTTTAGTTAAAGTCATGACAATGGATTTTGGACAGGCAAGCAGTTCTTTTTTTATTAATTAGTTCCATAAATTTTTAAAGTTTTGCCTGAACTTGTTGGTGTCTCTTGGTTTAACAGCCCATCCTCAAAAAAAAGCACATCCTTTTTTGCAGTATTGCAGTAGATGATGGCCAGGAATATATAAACAAAGACAACAGTGCTGATAAACCCAACCAGCCTGACAGCTTCTGTTGAGATCTTTTTCATTCACTGATGAAATATCTATGTCTGTGGCATGGCCGTGATGTGAAGGTGCCAGTGTTGGACTGGGGTGGGCAAAGTTTAAAAATCACAACACTAGATTATAGTCCAACAGGTCTGTTTGGAAGTACTAGTGTTTGGGCAGCTGCTGCTTCAGATAGCTGTGGAGCAAGATCATAAAACACAAAATCTATAGCAAAAGATTGCGGTGTCAATATGTTGTTTCAGTTGCAAGGCACTGATCTTTTCCTGTAAATTGTCTTTTGATTCTGTGTACAGCTACCTGCTGAAGGAGGAGTGCTCGGAAAGCTAGTACTTCCAAGTAAACCTGTTGGTCTACACCCTGGTATTACATGATGTTTAACTCTGGCTGGGCCAAAATTTATTGTATATCCCTAATTGCCCAGAAGGTGGTTAAGAGTCAACCACATTATTGTGGGTCTGGAGTCGCTTTGGGTCAGAGCAGGTAAGGATGACTGATTTCCTTCCCTAAAGGAAGGAGGCTTTCTGCCATGGCTAGATTAAAAGGCCAAGCAATAATATCTCTCGGCCATTGCTTCCCCAAACAAATACAATTGAGTCCAGCAGCACATTTTTTGGAAGTGGAGATGCTGCCATATATGTTGTGTTTCTCCACATTTTCTTTTTTGCATTTCTGATCTGCATCTGCAGTAATTGGTTTGATCAAATATACAAGTTCCTGCTGTGGGCTTTAAATGCACAACCTCTCAGTGGGGTCAAAACTGTCAAATACCACTTCAGTCCTAAAAGAATGTAGAATAACTATATACTGCACAATGAAAAATGCATTTTCAGTTTTGAAAATATGTTGGGAGTCTTATAATTTCAACGCTGGAGTCCAGAAAGTGAGACCGCATAATGGCTGTTAACAAGCAAACTCCTATTTTTAGCTAGCAGTGTGAAGTCTTAAAGATTTAATTTTTTTTGTACTGACACCATAATCAAATTTGTATATTGAATCAAATTATAGATTTTTGCTGTATATTTAGTCTGTAAAGTTTCCAGTATCAAGTAAAGAGTATAATGTTAACCATTGCAAATATGTTTGGGTGGTTTATTAGCCTGTGCACTACCAGTGTTCAGCTTTAAAACACCATTTATCAAGTTCCTAAATATTGTGACAAATTCTTTACCAGGCCTGGTTTTTAAATGAACTTATGGCTGTGAGCAGTCTGAAATCCTAGCATGCTCGCTGTCATTCTACTGTCTGTGGTTCAGAGCTGCAGCTGGCTGCTTATTGTTTATCCATAGCCTTTTTCACCTCTTTCTGTTTGAAGGGTTACAGTTAGCTTTAATATCAATAACAGCATTCCACCAACAATGGAGGAAGAACCACAGGAAGAACAGAAGGGTTCTGAGAATGAGGTAAGATGGATTGATCTTCCACAGTACTCTGGCAGTCACTTTGGTAAAGTTGGAAGATAATTTAAACAGGCATGCTCATTATGTATTCATCCTGAGTCAGGGTGGATTGACTGGGCTTTTGTACTGATAGGAGTTGGTGCTGGAGATTTGTCTGGGCAGAATGCACATGGGTATTTAAAAGGCTGTTTAAAGCACCACTTTTTCTAAAACATGTAAACAGGTGGCATTCAAACAGTGAACGATATTGTTCTTGATAACTGGCTGGGTACAAAATTTAAAACCGAATGAGTTGAACTTGAACTTATTCTCTTAAAAATCTATTCAAGAGTGAGTACTGTGTATCTGGAAGGGTGACTGAAGGTATGGAAAAGTGGACCTGGGTACGATCAAGGTATGTGGGAGCTAACAATAGACTACCCTGTTTCCCCTCATCCAACCTAACATTGTCGCTGCAGCAGTATTTAAATGAGGTGCAAAGAGGCCTGTACCACTTACACCATTGCTCAGCACTCTCAATGTGTTTATATCTTTGAAGCCTCTGCTTTGCCATTTTGTTCCTGGTTGTTGGACAGTAGCAATATCCCCTCTAGTGGTCTCCTGATACTGAGGAAAGGGAATCACAGCGAGGGGTCCATATGGAGAAACCTGTTAAAATGTGCAGCACAAAATAGGCCGTTCAGCCCAACTTGTCAGTTTACCTGCCACATGACAATAAAGTCCCAATCATCCAACCTGTTCCCATTCTTATTTTTATTCACTCGTGTCTCTGATCTAATGCAGGTCGTGTAGTTTCTGTACCTGTCAGACTACCTGTTGAAAGGTAGTTAAAACTGAGGTGTAGACTAACTTCAGAAAATTTGTCTGTATTAACCTAAAGAGTAAACAATAAATTAGACCAATCCCCTCAGTTTATATCGAAGTTCACAAAATATTGATGTGACCTGAATTGTTCATTAAAATAAAATTAGTTGTTGTGACAATGTCGTTTTGCATTTTGTTTTAACCAACTTCAAATGTTAAAATAAGTCAACAGTAATTTCACATTGAGATTGTGCAAAGATTTGAAGTCTTTCACTTAAATCTTATGCTGGGCTGGATTTGTCTTGCATTTTATGTACAGGACATACCTGGGCAATGTTTAACATTGAATAGATGGCAGTGTTGTACTGGAACAGCCTGGCTATGGGAGCAGCAAGTTCTGGAGCGCATATCTTGGGGCTAGGTCCGATTGGATGACTGGTTGTTGTGGCTGAGTTGGACTGAAGAGTCTGTTTCTGTACTGTATGGTTCTGACTTTGTCTTCAGTAATATTGCTGGAATGTTGTCAGTGCCATAGCCTTTGTAATGTCCAGTACCTCCAACCATTACTTGATATCACGTGAAATTAGTTGAAGACTGGAATTGGTGATTCTGGGGGCCGTGGAGGAGGTCAAAATGGATTGTCCACTCGGCACAGCTGGCTGGAGAATATTGCATTTGCTTCAGCTTTGTCTTTTGTTCTGGTATACTGGGCTTCTCTGCCATTGAGGGTGGGGACATTTGTGGAAACCTCTCCTCCAGTGAGTTGCCTTAAGTGCCCATCTCCATTCGTGACTGGATGTCACAGGTCTGCAGAGCTTAGCTAGGATCTGTAGATTCTTGGATTGTGTGCCATTTCTGTTCAGCATGAAAGGAGTTCTGATTTGTACCTTCACCAGGTTGACATTTTTTATTTTTTAGGTATGTTTGGTGCTGTGCCTGGCATGCTCCCCTCTGTATTCATCAAACCAGGACCGCTGTACTTTAATGGCAGAGTGGGGGATATGCCCTGCCATGAGGTTAACAATCTCAATCTATAACAATTCTGCTGATGATGCCTTGTGGATGCCTAGTTTTGAGATTCTAAACCTATTTGAAATCTATCCTTTTCATCACAGTGGTAGGACCCCACAAAACAATAGAGGGTTATCTCAATGTGACGGGGGGATTTTTGTCTGCAAGAGGATGCAGCTGCAGAAGGTGGATTAGTGAGGATGAGTTTTTGTAGGCGCTTCCCTCTTTACCTATAATACTGGTGCTCCTGTTGATGGATATTGAAGTCCCTGCCCAGCAGACATTCCGCACCATGCCACCCTCTACACAATCTCCAAGTGGTGTTTGACATGGAGGAGTACTGATACGTCAACTAAGGGAGGGCAAGAGGTGGTAATGAGGAAGTTTCCTTCCCATGTTTGATCTGATGCCATGAGCCTTCACAAATGCCCCGTTGTTCAACCAGTTGTCTGAATGCTGCGTCTGAGACGTGCAGAAACCCCTCCAAACATCTCTCTAAGTTGGTCCCGTTTAAGTTACTCATGGACGCAACGACACAAAAGAACGCACTTGGGCTTACATAACTGACAGCCAAAAGGGGAACGATAATACCTGACTTCACTTGAGCCGGAAAGCAAAGCTTAGCAGGACTTATACACTTAATGGTAAGGTCCTAGGGAGTGTTGCTGAACAAAGAGACCTTGGAGTGCAGGTTCATAGCTCCTTGAAAGTGGACTGACCAGTAGATAGGATAGTGAAGGCAGCATTTGGTACGCTTTCCTTTATTGGTCAGAGTATTGAGTACAGGAGTTGGGAGGTCATGTTGCAGCTGTACAGGACATTGGTTGGGCCACTGTTGGAATATTGCGTGCAATTCTGGTCTCCTTTCTATCAGAAAGATGTTGTGAAACTTGAAAGGGTTCAGAAAAGATGTACAAGGATGTTGCCAGGGTTGGAGGATTTGAGCTATAGGGAGATGCTGAACAGGCTGGGACTGTTTTCCCTGGAACGTCGGAGGCTGAGGGGTGACCTTAGAGGTTTACAAAATTGAGGGGCATGAATAGGATAAATAGACAAAGTCTTTTCCCTGGGGTTGGGGAGTCCAGAACTAGAGGGCATAGGCATAGGTTTAGGGTGAGATGGGAAAGATAAAAAAAGAGACCTAAGGGTGATATATGTATGGAATGAGCTGCCAGAGGAAGTGGTGGAGGCTGGTACAATCGCAACATTTAAGAGGCATTTGGATGGGTATATGAATAGGAAGGGTTTGGAGGGACATGGGCTGGGTGCTGGCATGTAGGACTAGATTGGGTTGGGATATCTGGTCAGCATGGATGGGTTGGCCCGAAGGGTCTGTTTCCATGCTGTACATCTCTGACTCTGAGCCGTGAAGAAATGGGCATACATTGTCAACAGGAGTGAAAATAGAAAGTTAAGAGTAACCTAATCAAGGCTTTTAGGCAGTGGAACCAAGTTTGAGAGTCCTCAATTTATTTCCTCTTCCTTTTCAGTTTTTGATATTGTTCACACTTTTCCCCAATTCTATCCAATTCCAGTGTTATGTACTTGGGGGAGATGATGGCCTGGGGAATGGTCTCTGTTAAAACTCCACCACCGTAAAAGAAAAATAGGAATTAAGATGACCGTGCGTCCATTGCTGATTTTTGGAAAAGCCCATCTGGTTTGCTAATGTTCTTTCGGCCTACACGTGATCCAAGCCCATAACAACGTGGTTGACTCTCAACTGGCCTCTGGGCAATTAGAGATGGCAAGAAATGCTGGCCTAGCCAGTGACGCAGTGAAGGAATTTTTTAAAAAACCCTCCATTTTAATATAAAATACCCCTCTTGCCCATCTCCACACTGCGTCACCTTCACCACTATGGGCTGTATTGGCACATGGAAGAAACCTACTGGCAGTGCCTACAAAGAGCAGTTCGGGGGAAGTCTAACCTACTGTTGATTGAGCACACGCAGATGAGACTAATCTGTAGGAATGAGTGGAATGTTTTGCCGAGATTCACATTTGAAGGATATGTCTGGTGCATGGAAACCTTCGTTCTGATTCTCTGCTCTTGTCGGATATTTGAAATGAAGTATTGAATATAAACTTGCAGTTGTTTGTTTGAACAACTGAAATTTCCTGGATCAATTTGTGACTTTTAATTTCAGGGTGCTGTAGGGTGTCTAATATTCTAGAAGTAATTGTTGTCCAAAATATATTTTTGACAGCCTGAGCTTGTGGTTTTATTCTGGTTTTCAGACCCACTTACTCCTCGTTCTGTTTCCGTTTAAACACACTAGATATTTGGGATTGTGAACCGTTCCCATGATCAACCGCTTAACCTAGCGGTAAACATTTGAGAAACCAATGTGGAATATTAATGACCATAAAGGTGGAAGTTGGAAAGTGACAATATAAATCAAGTAGTAGTCATTGAAAGAGCTGAAGCTTGTCTTTTTAAAAACTTGAAACTGGAGAAGGAGCTGAGGGGAAATCTTGAAGGAAGAAGAGTTGAGAATTACAGACTACCCACTGAATGCTGAATTACAACGAGGGAAGAGATATTGGACAGCTTGTTTGGAGCTTTGAAGATACAAAGGGGAAATCTCAGGAACATTGTTAATGCTGTTCGTAATACAGAGAATGACCATGGTAGGTCTGATGGAGAGCAGTTGGAAGCTAGGGATGAAGTTGTTCTGAAACACGAGATGTTGCAAGGCCGTCTTCAGGTATTGTTGATGTTTTCAACAGTTGTCATATAGTCATAGAAATGTACAGCACGGTCCATGCCGACCAGACATCCCAACCCAATCTAGTCCCACCTGCCAGCACCCGGCCCATATCCCTCCAAACCCTTCCTATTCATATACCCATCCAAATGCCTCTTTAATGTTGCAATTGTACCAACCTCCACCACATCTTCTGGCAGCTCATTCCATACACATACCACCCTCTGCGTGAAAAATTTGCCCCTTAGGTCTCTTTTATATCTTTCCCCTCTCATCCTAAACCTATGCTTCTGGACTCCCCGACCCCAAGGAAAATACTTTGTCTATTTATCCTACCCATGCCCCTCATAATTTTGTAAACCTCTATAAGGTCTCCCCTCAGCTTCCAACGCCCAAGGAAAAACAGCCCCAGCCTGTTCAGACTCTTCCTGTAGCTCAGATTCTCCAACCCTGGCAACATCCTTGTAAATCCTTTCTGAACCCTTTCAAGTTTCACAACATCTTTCCGATAGGAAGGAGACCAGAATTGCATGCAATATCCCAACAGTGGCCTAACCAATGTCCTGTACAGCCGCAATATGACCTCCCAACTCCTGTACTCAATACTCTGACCAATAAAGGAAAGCATACCAAACGCCGCCTTCGCAATCCTATCTACCTGCGACTCCACTTTCAAGGAGTTATGAGCCTGCACTTCAGGTCTCTTTGTTCAGCAACACTCCCTGGGACCTTCCCATTAAGTGTAGAAGTCCTGCTAAGATTTGCTTTACCAAAATGCAGCACCTTGAATTTATCTGAATTAAACTCCATCTGCCACTTCTCAGCCTATTGGCCCATCTGGTCCAGATCCTGTTGTAATCTGAAGTAACCCTCTTCGCTGTCCACTACACCTCCAATTTTGATGTCATCTGCAAACTTACTCACTGTACCTCTTATGCTCGCATCCAAATCATTTATGTAAATTACAAAAAGTAGAGGGCCCAGCATCGATTCATGTGGCACTCCACTGGTCACAGGCCTCCAGTCTGAAAAACAACCCTCCACCACCACCCTCTGTCTTCTACCTTTGAGCCAATTCTGTATCCAAATGGCTAGTTCTCCCTGTATTCAATGAGATCTAGGAGAAAGTGAGGACTGCAGATGCTGGAGATCAGAGCTGAAAATATGTTGCTGGAAAAGCGCAGCAGGTCACGCAGCATCCAAGGCCCTGGAGAATTGACGTTTTGGGCATGAGCCCTTCTACAGGAATTCAATTCTTCAGCAACACCTTTTCAGCTTCCATGACATGTAACCTTGCTAATCAGTCTCTTGGGTAGTTTATAGTTTTTTGATCTAAAGATGTGTTTTGAGTTGGTGGAAAAGTGAAAACAGCGCATAGGAGGTAACACTGACAGTGGAGGAGTTCTGAAGCTTCAGCTTTAAGTAACAGGAAGCAGGCCAAAGATATTATGAAGCAGGCCTGAGAAAGGGGAGGCTCAATACCTGTTCCACTGAGATATGAAGAAGTTGTATCTATGCTCAATGCCACTTGCAGAGAGTGGCGAATGTAGAAAATTGTGGAGTAATCTAATTGACTTTTAAGATGATTAATCAAATGGATAAAGTACTTAGAATAACTATTTCTTTGCAAAGATCGCATATTTTTCCGTCAAACATATCCCCACTTTCAAGACACCCACCTCTTCATGTTGTATTCCTTTCCCGTGCTGTTGTTGCATCTAGACTAATGCTCTGTCCAGCTTCTCATCTTTCTCCCTCCATTAATCTAAATGCTGCTGCCTCTGTCCTAATTCTCACGTTTCACCCTGTACTTGCTGACCACACTGATTCCCAGTCCTCCAAGGCTTCCAATTTAAAATTAAATGATTAAAATTTAGCTATTGAAGCATTGAATTGCGTAAGGAATAAGTCAAAAGATTGAGTTGGCTGGAGAGGGTTATTGGGAGAAAGGATACAGCTAGTGATGAGGGAGAGTGAGGGAGTGGGGTAAATCAAAAGTCTGAGAATTCGTTGAATTTTGCTGCTTGTCTATTCCCAGTTTACAAAGCAGCTGGGCCTGTCGGGAGGTTGGTTTCTTGGAATTTTAGCTCTTTAGATTTTTTTTTATTCTGTTGTTTAGGTATAATGTCATCTTCTGTCTAACAAATAATTGAATTCTTTTGCAGCCTGAAATCATCTCAACCCCAAACTTTGTTGTGGAAGTGACCAAGCTGTCAAATAACCAGAGTCTAGTTTTTGATTGCCACTATCCTGAAGATGAGGTGGGTATTCCTGCTGAGCGTTGGTTGGAATGTCAATTGTGGATTTTCACTTTGTCCTGTCTTCTCCCACTCCAAGGCTTTGCTGTTGTAAACATGTGTATTTTCCCTTTTGAGTAGTTGTCCAGTTGCCTTTTTAATGTTTCTATTCGGTCTGCTTTCATTGTCCTTTTTGAGGCTGTGCATTTGAGGTCCCCGTGGGATGTTGGCATCACTGGCTAAACCAGCATTTATTGCCCTACCTTAGTTTCCCAGAGGGTTGCAAGATGGCTCAGTGGTTAGCATTGCTGCCTCACAGTGCCAGGACCCAGGTTCAATTCCATCGTCAGGCAATTTTCCGTGTGGAGTTTCCACGTTCTCCCTGTGTCTGCGTAGGTTTCCTCTGGGTGCTCTGCTTACCTCGTACAGTCCAGAGATGTGCAGGCTAGGTGGATTAGCTATAGTAAACGCAGGAATACAGGGATCAGGTATGGGGGAATGGTTCTGGGTGGGTGTTCTTTGGAGGGTCAGTGTGGCTTGATGGACCGAGTGGCCTGCTGCCGTACTGCAGGGACTCTATCAACTGTTGACAGTGCCAACTGGGGTATGACCAGAAAGCAGTCGGAATTCATTAGAATGGGATTGTAGTTGCAGAGCAAGATGACTTAAATTGTTTGGGAAGAGCAAATAGTGGAGGCACGTGGCAGCACCAGCTTTTATTGCCCACCTCGGGCACTACTGCCCAGGGAAGTGGTGATGTGCTTCTTTCCTGAACTGCTGTTGTCCGTGTGGTGTAGAGGCACCAACAGCTGTCACGGAGGGAGTTCCAGGGTGACTTCCTAATGAGAGTAAAGGGACAGTGTTGTAATTCACAAGTCATGCCAGTTTCTGCCTTCGACAAGAACTCGCGGGGAGTGGTGTTCCCTTTTATCTGCTGGCCTTTTCCTCTGGGTGGTAGAGATTGCAGGTTTGAGGGATATTTTTGAATGATCCTTGAAAAGTTGCTGCAGTGTATCTTATACATACTGCTGCTGGTATGCAAAGTGATAGATGGGGTGCTGATCAAACTGCTTTGTCCTGGAGGATATTGAGCTGCTTGAGTATTGTTGGAGATGCATTTATCCAAGCAAGTGGGGAGTATCTCATCATTGTGCCTTGTAGATGGAGTAGTGGCTTTGGGGAGTCAGGAGGTGTGATGTGCTGCAGGATTCATAGTCCCTAAACTAACTTGGTTTCTTAACCCCTGATGTTTCAAATTAAAGTAGCAGGGTGGAGGGCTTTAATCAACAAAAAGCAAACCTGGGGCAGTTCTTGCCCTGTAGGATGGTCATGAACTAATTTCACTTGAGATAAAGAATGATCTTTCTTAACATCAAACTAGACCTTGCAATGTGCAATAGTGATATCCAGGCGCTGTTGTTGGACTGGAGTGGACAAAGTTAAAAATCTCTCAATACCAGATTATGGTTCAACAGGTTTATTTGGACTACTCTCTTTTGGAACAGGAACATTGCAGACTGGTGATAAAACTGATCACCAGTGTCCTGTGGCATGGAGTGGTACAGGCAGAGCATCAGGAGATGATGTTCAAAGAGTCTGGGCCTTTTTATATCACTTTTATATTGGAGTCACAAGATGAGGTTGAGCGCATGTTGACCTTTTTAGATACAGATCCTGCAGGAGGATACGAGAAGATGAAGAACGTGCTGTGGGCAATTGGAAAAACTCCAGAGTTGACACTACATCTATTAACTTATTCCTTATTGCCCAAGGAGAATGTGGGTGAGCCTTGGATTACTGCAGTTCTTGGTTGGTACTTCCACAATGGAGTTGTTTGGAAGTTTGGGAAACTGACCTGACAACAAGTGGCTTGGTTATCCCTGTCCAAATGAGAATGTGTCTTAATTAGAGAAGCTGTGATTGGTGCTGTTTCTATGTTAACCTTGCCATTTAAATAGAAATCCTTCGTATGGCTACTCTTGGTACACTGTTTGTTTGAAGTCTGATTGTTCATTCATTGTCCATGTTGATGTGTAAAATGTCTGAATCGGTTACAGATTGGGCGTGGCGAGGAGGATGACAGCGACATCTTTGCCATCAGAGAGGTCAGCTTTCAGCCCACGGGAGAAGATGATTGGAAAGACACCAGCTATACCCTTAATACAGACTCCCTGGACTGGGTGAGTGGGAGCAAGCAACTTGTTGAGTCTTTGTAACTATCAAAACATGTAGGAATTTGAAATTCTGGTGAGAGTTTCCGATACAAACTCTTTTCTGGCATCTGGTGAAGGTGTTTTCTGCTCCACTTGAATACTTTGCTGGATTTGCTATCCGCCTTCAGCGTCCTGTTCTGCTATTGGTGTCTCCTTGGTGCAGTGTTTCATCAGGAGCTGCTCACCACCTTGGTGCAGTCAAAGAAGCTTCCTGTGTATAATAAACCTTTGTGATGTATTGATGTGCTATCCATTCACAAAGGCCAGCACCAGCTCCTGATCCTACCTTCACTTCACATTGTGCAGATGTGTACAGCATTCCCATCCGTCATGCAGTTTTCAAGTTGAGTTAAATGAGTTTTAGCATTTCATAGGGTGTGATTTGATCTTGCGGGCTGATATATGCAGGAGCAGTGTTATAGGTTTGTCAGTGATGTTCCTCAATACTTTAGAGACAACGTGACCATATTTGCATTTTAACCATGCAGTAGCTGTTTTGGAGATACTTGTGTTTTAAGCTTCTAACACGCAGACACCCCTCAGTTTTAGTCATGAATACCTGCTGTATGTCACATGCAGACCCTAACCTCTGTCTCCCACAGGCCCTCTATGATCATCTGATGGACTTTCTGGCAGACCGTGGGGTTGATAACACTTTTGCTGATGAACTGGTTGAGCTGAGCACAGCTTTGGAACACCAGGAGTATATCAAGTTCCTTGAAAATTTGAAGAGTTTTGTAAAGTGTTAATCATTGATGTATCCAATTAACATTGTCTCTCCACCTCCTGGCAAAGATCGTCCTGCGATGATAATGCTTGTTAAATGGCAGAATGATCCTGGACTTTAAATTATTTCACAATAGATTTTGTACAAAGATATTCTCTGGTACTGAATGGCTCTGTGTAATTAGCATCCCATCTCTATATTATGTACAAAGTAGTCTGGGATGCTAAATGGCTAAAACGGTGCCTCTGAATTGTATTCTAATTATGGAAGTGTGTGTGTGAGCACATGAACCAAATTATTTTCTCCTCACAATGTCATTGGCCTCAGATGTTTCTTTAAAAAATGAAGTATTGATTAAACATGATGTTAAACCTTGGCTCCTCTGGTTTCTTGGGTTGGGGTGGTGTAATGTTGCTGGACTAATGATGCATCTCCTCCAGGCAGCAGGTTCAAATCTCACTGTGGAAAAAGAAATCGAGTTGAAAGCCTGTGTCAGTGAGGGGTGACCGGCATTGAATGTTGTAACAGCCAATACTGTTCATTAATGTCTGCTTTAGAGAAGGAAATCTGCTACCCTGACCTAGTTTGGCCTACCCCTGAATCCTCTGAAATGGCCCAGTAAGTCACTGAGTCGGCATAAAACGCTGATCTTACTAGCACAAAAGGAACAGTAAGGAACATTTTGGCATTATGTAATTCCTCGAAATGGCAGCTATGTAAAAATAATTCATTTGAAGTACTCCTCTTTTGTAGCTTTGGTAGGCTCAGGTATGAAATCTATTATTGCAACCTTTAAATTCTTTTGAACTGGAATTTAATGGTTTGAAGATTAAAGGGTATGGGGACCCAGCAACACTGTGGAAGTACAGGAAGATAGTCTTGTAATTATATTAGCACCTTAATGACCTTTGGGTACCCCAAGTACTTTCCAGCTAGTTACATTTTGTAGTCATTCTTCTATTTGTGCAAAGAAAGATATCATTGATAAATTTTATATCAAAGATATAAAATTCATTGCAGAGGGGACTAAGGAAGCTGTCAGGGAACAATGTCCATAGATGTTGTTTACATTTTTCCAGAAGGCATTTGACAAAGTCCACTTAAGTAGGTAGAAGCCAAGAGAATTGAGGGTAAATTCCTGACACAGCGAGGAAATTAAATGGTAGGTGATAGAAAGTAGAGACAATGGGTAGGTAGTCAATTGGCAGGATGTAACCAGTTCTGTCTCTCAAGGACTTGTGTTAGGGCCTCAAGTATTGATGTTATTTATTAAGGAAATGGATAATGGCACAGAAAGTCATATATCATAATTTGTGGATGACACAAAGTTAGGCTGCATTGTAGACTGTGTAGATGACAGCATAAAATTGCAAGGGGATATTGATAGATTAAGTCAATGAGCAAAACTGTGGCAAAAGCATTTGAATGAAAGCAATAGTGAGGCTATCCATTTTTGGATCAAGAAGGGACAGATCAAGGTATTTTTCTGGATGGTATGAAGCGCATGTCCAAGGAGACTTGGGGGTTCAGGTGCATACATCTTTAAAATGTCACAGACACGTACAGAAAATAATCCAGAAAGCAAACAGATTGCTGTCCTTTCCAAGTAGAGGACTGGAGTAGAAGGATGCCGAAGTTATGCTGCAGTTCTACAGAACCCTGGTTAGATAGACCCCACTTGGAGTACTGTGAGCGGATCTGGGCAGCACACCTTCTGAAAGGAGTAGAATACTGATTTACAAGAATGATACCTGGACTTGCATGGTCAAGATGGAAGGAGAGATCATATCATTTCAGCCTGTGGTCTGTAGAATTGAGAATGTTAATGGGGGGTATGATGAAAGTCTTGTAGACATGAATAGGAAAAAAGGTAGAGAACGATAAACTATTTCTACTGGTTAGGGATTGTAGAATGAAGGGACATAGCGTGAGACTTAGGGCCGGAGGGTTGCGTAGAGATGTGAGGAAGCCGTCGTGCACACACATAGGATGGTGGGTTTTAGTAAGCGTTTTCTGACAAAGCGCAGTGGATGCTGGATGAGTTGTTAAATTGAAATGTGAGGGAGATAAATGTTTGTGAAGCAAAGGTACCAAGGTCTTAAAACTGATGAATCTCCTGGCCCTGATGGGATACACCCTTGACTTCTAAGAGAGGTGGCTGAGGAAACAGCAGAGGCATTGGTTGAGATCTTTCAAAAGTCACTGGAGTCAGGGAAAGTTCGGATGATTGGTAGACTGCCGTTGTAACCCCCTTGTTCAAGAAAGGATCAAGACAAAAGATGGAAAATTATAACCCAATTAGCCTAACCTCAAATTCTAGAATCCATCATTCAGGATGAGGTTTCTAAATTCTTGGAAGAGCTGATTCTGATTAGAACAAGTCAACATGGATTTAGTAAGGGGAGGTCATGTCTGACAAAACTGTTGGAATTCTTTGAAGAGGTGACAAGTAGGTGAGACGAGGGAAACCCAGTGGATGTGGTCTATCTAGACTTCCAAAAGGCCTTTGATAAGGTGCCACACGGGAGGCTGCTGAGCAAGGTGAGGGCCCATGGTGATCGAGGTGAGCTACTGGTATGGATTGAGGATTGGCTGTCTGACAGAAGGCAGAGAGTTGGGATAAAAAGTTCTTTTTCGGAATGGCAGCCGGCGACAAGCGGTGTCCCGCAGGGTTCAGTGTTGGGGCCGCAGCTGTTCACGTTATATATTAATGATCTGAATGAAGGGACTGGGAGCACTCGTGAAGTTTGCCGATGATACGAAGTTAGGTGGACAGGCACGTAGTACTGAGGAAGTGGGGAGGCTACAGAAGGATCTAGACAGTTTGGGAGAGTGGTCCAGGAAATGGCTGATGGAATTCAACGTGAGCAAGTGTGAGGTCTTGCACTTTGGCAAAAAGAATAAAAGCATAGGCTACTTTCTAAACGGTGAGAAAATTCATAAAGCCAAAGTACAAAGGGATCTGGGAGTGCTAGTCGAGGATTCTCTAAAGGTAAACATGCAGGTTGAGTCCGTGATTAAGAAAGCGAATGCAATATTGTCACTTATCTCAAGAGGGTTGGAATATAAAAGCACCGTTGTGCTACTGAGACTTTATAAAGCTCTGGTTAGGTCCCATTTGGAGTACTGTGTCTAGTTTTGGTCCCCACACCTCAGGAAGGACATACTAGCACTGGAACGTGTCCAGCGGAGATTCACACGGATGATCCCCGGAATGGTTGGTCTAACATACGAGGAATGGCTGAGGATCCTGGGATTGTATTCATTGGAGTTTGAGGGGAGACATAAAAGAAACTTTCAAGATAATACATGGCTTGGAAAGGGTGGACACTAGGAAATTGTTTCCATTAGGCGGGAGACATGGACCGTGGACACAGCCTTAAAATTAGAGTGGGTAAATTCAGAACAGAAATGCGGAGACATTTCTTCAGCCAGAGAGTGGTGGGCCTGTGGAATTCATTGCCGCAGAGTGCAGTGGAGGCCGGGCCGCTAAGTGTCTTCAAGGCAGAGATTGAGATTCCTGATGTCTCGAGGAATTAAGGGCTACGGGGAGAATGTGGGTAAGTGGAGTTGAAATGCCCATCAGCCATGATTGAATGGCGGAGTGGACTCGATGGGCTGAATGGCCATACTTCCACTCCTATGACTTATGGTCTTATGGCCAGAGGCTTGCATATGAAGTTGGGTGAGAGCTGAGCCATGATGTGATTGAATGGAGGCAGAGGTTGTAGGGGCTAAACAGCGTTGTGGTGTGTGTATGTTGCTGTGGTTATAATTTGTAAAGGAGTTTATTTGTAAAGCAGCTTGGATGGGCATGAAATGGAGTGGAGTGAGTGTGAAAGAGTTGATCCTGTTGTGGAATAAACATCTGTGTGTGCGTGGAAGGGTGAAGTAGAGGAGCTAAAGATGGAAATGGGAGAATAGAAAGGCAAAGGAAAGAGAAATGCTTTGGTGCAGTTTGATTGATGGCAAAAAGTTGTTGTAAATGCAGCACTGCGTGCCTTTAAGGAACCGTAAATGCAGGGTGTAAGTGCCTACGGCCATACTAGTCTGAAAACGCCTGATGTCGGAAACTAAGCAGACTCAGGCCTGGTTAGTACTTGGATGGGAGACCGCCTGGGAACACCAGGTGCAGTAGGCTTTTGCAGCCACCAGAGGCTGTTCACAGCTTCGCACTCTCACCCTCCCATTGATCAAGCAATGTCCTTTTAACTCCTCACTCCCTCTCCGTCTCTCTGTCTCACTTTTTCTCGCCCAATTTCATTGTTCACCTTCTTCCCCCAATACACAAACACACCATTACTGCTTGAGATTGGAGCAAACGCACCAGGAACACCAGAGCAGCAAGTGTTTTATTGAAGAGCACAAACAGTGGTTTTTGTCAAGTGATGCCTCACTTTCGATGATCACACTTCCCTGATCGATGTCAGACGGATATGGAAAATGGCAGAGATGGTGGAGTGGCCTCCGTGATTAGAAACAAAATTCTTTCAATGATGAGGGAGGACATAATGAAGGGAACACATTCAGTGGAGACCGTGTGGGTGCAACTGAGGAATAGTCAAAGTCCTAAAATAGTAATAGGTGTTACGTACAGACCGCCTGGTAGTAGCTCTGAGTCCTGGATGGTAAAAATGCAGAAAACTAGGTAATATGTAACAAAGCCAGAGTACTACTCCTGAGGGATTTTAATGTGCACAGAGATTTAGAGATGTAGTCAAGCATTTGTCAGAAAGGTAGTGCATGTCTGGTGTATTGCCAGGACTGTTTCTTACTGCATTATGTCCTGAATGCCTCCTGGATTTAGTAATGAGTAATGAGTTGGATTTAATGAGTGAGCTAGTCGTGCGTGGCCACTTATCATACAGCGATGATAACGCGACCCAGTTCAAGGCGGTGTTTGAAAGTACAAAGCATGCATCTGCTGCTGGAGTTGGAGAGTTCGGTAAAGCCGCCTTGAACGAGATGAGACCGAGACCGTCCACAATAAGGTGGGAAAATCTGCTGATGGCTCAAAGAACTGAAGAAGACTGGAGAATGTTTAAGGAAACATTGAAGACAATAGAAAACCAGTTGATCCCGCTGAGAGGGAAAGCTCGGCTTCACAGAAGAAAACAGTCATTGACAAAAATCTCAGCATAGATCCTGCTGATTGGGAAAGTTACAGAGAGCGGGAAAGACACAAAGCAGTGTAAAAGAGCTACCAAAAGGAATTTTGAATGGAATATTTCCAGGGACATCAAAATCAAGAAGATTTGTTCCGCTGGCCTAAAGGGAAAGCGGGTGGTCAAGAGAAGGTGGGGCATTGTTAGTGACTCCGGGGAAATGGCAGAGATGTTGCATCATTACTTTTGCCTCGGTATTTTCAGTAGAAAAGGAGGATAGCTTGCCAGAAATCCCGATGAAATGAAAAATGGATCGGGAAAAGCAACCGAATAAAATGAAGGTGAGTAAAACATCGATAATGAGGAAATGACTGGAATCAAAGGGTGACAAATGCCTGGGATTTGGCAGTTTCCATCGGCGGGTGTTAAAACAAGGAGACAAGCGCCTCATAGAAGCCCTAACTGTAATCGTTCAGAATTCCCGGGATACAGGAGTCGTCCCTCCGGATTGGATTGTTGCACGTGTCAGTTGCGCTTTTTAAGAGTGGAGAACCCGGAAAACTCGGGAATTGCAGAGCATGGAGCTCAGCCCCTATGGCAGGGAATTTGTTGGAGTCTATAATCAAGGATGGGATAAGTGAGCACCTCAAACATTGTTGAGTTAATCAGAGAGCGCCACATGACAGGTAGGTCGTGCCTGACAAATTCATTGCAGAGGGGACTAAGGGAGCTGTCAGGGAATAATGTCCATAGATGTTGATTACATGGACTTCCAGAAGGCATTTGACAAAGTCCACTTAAGTAGGTAGAAGCCAATAGAATTGAGGGCAAATTCCTGACATGGCTCGGAAATTGTTTAAGTGGCAGGTGATAGAAAGTAGAGACAATGGGTAGGTAGACAATTGGCAGGATGTAACCAGTCGTGTCTCACAAGGACTTGTTTCGCTTAAGGAAGCGATCAAAGGCAGGATCATTAGGGCTGTCCATGAGTGAGCAGCACAAATGACCAATGCCTTCCATGGCTAATGCTCAACATGGCTGGTAATCGTTCAATCATGTGGAAAGGTATGTGTTTCATATCATCTCCGCACATAGAACATTAATAACTCTGTATGATCAAGGTTACTTAAATGAGAAATAATGTGCAGCTGCAATTACTTACATAGAAAAGAACAATTCACATTAAATAATATTAGAGAAACAATTAATCAAGCTGTTCTAAGTTTAAAGTGTATAAGTTAAGACATTCTGAAGCTTTGTGTACCTTTTTTGCTGTGCTGGGACTAAGCGGTAAATCACAATGAAGATCATTGGAAGCCACCCCGCAACTCAGATTTTCAAATGAGAATATGAGATCTAACACAAGTTCGGACTTCCCCATCACATTGGAAATGAAATTGCAGAACCAGCAACTGTCGGGGGGGG
Source organism: Hemiscyllium ocellatum (assembly GCF_020745735.1). Classification (NCBI taxonomy): domain Eukaryota; kingdom Metazoa; phylum Chordata; class Chondrichthyes; order Orectolobiformes; family Hemiscylliidae; genus Hemiscyllium; species Hemiscyllium ocellatum. Next base: position 51,727,317 of record NC_083431.1, read on the forward strand.
GGGGGGGGGGTTCCACTCAGATGGAAACAAAATTACTCTGAATGTGGATAATCAATTGGAACCCAATACTGGAAGAAGTTGGGTATGAATTTATCAAAAGACCACAAATCTTTGGATAGGAATTGTGCCAAAGGGAGTGGAGAACTGTCAATGTGAAATCACTCCACAAGGAATTTACTTCAAAAAGGTGCATCCATTTCTCTTCAGAGAATTTTAAATTACTGAGCAATAGGAGGCTGTGACTGGATACTTTTACGTAAGGGTGAGTTACACAGCCCTTTGGAAAAGTAAAGCGCTTTACACCCATCACTTCACCAAGCCGGTCATGAAAAAAATGGTAGGGAAAGTAAACGCACGTGAGAGGCAGTGAGACTTTCTATCGCGACACTGAGTTCAGCGACACTGATAATTATCCAAACAAAATACTGCCCACCTATCTCGTTTGGATAATTGAGGTTCCTCCGTATTCCTTTTAATTCTACTATCTTGAAATTATGCCAAATGGTTTAATACTTTAGAACTAAGTTATAAATTACGTTCCAGCCCAAGAACTTGTACAATTCAGGCACATAATAGTTCAGTCTGTAGGGCTCTGCTGCTTAAGACACCTTAATTCAATAGCAGGTCAGTGACCATTACCCACTGCTTTAAATATTACTCTCCCCACCTTACTATTCATACAGGATCAAGATTATTTCCGTATGATTGCAGCCTATGCTGACAAAGGGAGAGCTAATTTCTTCCTAATCCTTTTTTTAAAATCTTTTTTTTTTATAAATTGAAGACTCTCACCAAGTAAAACCCCAAAAACCTCTTATTTGTGGTAAATACAAAAACAAACCCTTTATTACATTACTGGTAGAATACAGAACGCACAAGGTGTAGCATAACAAAGCACAGATTATTCTTATTCAGCCGATTTAAACCCTGAGAAACTGAATTTTTCGATTTGTTGGAAGAGACCCAGGAAGAGTCTGGGTAATTACAGGATAACTGACAGATAATCACAAGCCTGAAAGAGAAAGAAACTGCTTTAATACAAATTACAATAAGTTAGTACACAAAATACATGCAAAAGGGTTAGATTTGAAGACATTCAGGAAGTATTTTATATAATATTCTGATATTAAACAATGTTTACTTGTGTCACTTCTCTGAAGTTATACAAAAGAGAACTGCATATTTCTGCTAAATTGATTTGGGAATTCACCATCCTGACTTGGAACTGCATCGCCATTCATTCACAATCACGGAGATAAAATCCTAGAACTCCCTCACTAACAGCAGTGTGGGTGTTCCTACACCACATGGACTGCAGCATACCACTGGCTTCTCAATGGCAATTAGGGATGGGCAATAAATGTTGACCCAGCCAGTGACACCCACATCACCTGAATGAATTGCAAAACAAAGGCTTGTGCAAACACCAGCAAGCATCCCCACTTCTAACCTTATAATGGAGGGAAGGCCATTGCTGAAGCAGCTGAAGAGGATTGGGCCCTAGGAACTCTTGCAGAGATGACTGGCCTCCAATATCCACAATCATCTATCTTTGGCCTAGCTCATGGAGAATTTTCTTCTCATTCCCATTAACTCAAGCTTTTCTAGGACTGCTTGATGCCAATACTTGGTCAAATGCAGCCTTGATTTCAAGAGCAGTCACTCTCTTTCGTATATTTAGCGTTTGTCCTTCTTTGAAGCAATGCTGTAATGAGGTCTGAAGCTGCTTGGACCCTGATGGAACCCAAACTGAGCAGTAGTGAGCAGGCTATTGCCGAGCAGGATCAGCTTGATAGCACCCCATTCATCACTTTGCTGATGATTGAGAACAGACAGAGGGTGCTAATTGAGCAGGATTTGAGTTGTCCTGCTTTTTATGGACAGAATCCACATTTTTGCACAGTTGCTAATTTTGTAGCTATCTGGAACAGCTTAGCTAGAGGAGTGGCAAGCTCTGTAACACAAGTCTTCAGTACTATTGCCAGAAAGATGTCAGGACCTATTGTTTTTGCAACTTCCGGTACCTTCAGCCATTCTTTGATATCACGTGGAGGGAAACAAATTGACCGAAGACTTGAATCGGTGATGATGGGGACGTCTAGAGATGGAGATGAATCATTCACTGGTCTTCCAGGAAAATGGATGAATATACTTCAGCCTTATCTTTTGCACTGATCTACTGGGCACTCCCCTCATTGACAGTGAGGATATATTTGGGGAGTTCCCCTTCAGTGAGTTGCTTACTTGTCTATCACCATTCACAACTGACATGGCAGGACTGTAAGAGCTTAGGTCCGAGTTGGTTATGGGATCATGTAGGGCAGTTTATTGCATGCTGCTTACAATGTTTGGCATGCACATTGTCCTGTTTTGTAGCTTCACCAAGGTGACACTACACTTCGTCACATCAGCATTCAATGGTTTTGTATAGGTTTAGCAAAACTTGGTATTTGTCCTGTATGCCTCCACTTGTAAAACCCATTGAAAATTCAGGTTTCATTATCACACAATTTACAACCACATCTGACAATTACACACATCCTAGTCCTTCATATTATGCAACCTCCTGTATCCTTCAATTATACTGCACAGGATCTTCAGACAGCAGCAACCAAAGACTTTGTGCTCACAGATAACAACCCTACATATAAAAAGGAGAATATCTTGAAGTAACGGGTATATTCAACAGATATGACTCCTGATTTTACTTCAGTGTTTAAGAAGATCAAAACTTCTAGTGAATAGACAAGCAGGAGACTGGAAGAGCACAGTAAGCCAGGCAGAATAGAAGGGTGGAGACGTCAATGTTTGGGGTATAACCCTTCTTCAGGACTGTAAGTGGGGATAGGGGGAGTTGCAGATACAGCTAATAAATCAGCACCAACTGATTTGCCTATAATAACATGTTACTTTTATCCAAACAAGTAGATAGTCACAGAAACATTACACTTTGAATTGAGTGGTTAGTATGTTTTCATTATAATTTTTAATGAACCACACTTTCAAATGTCCAGTATGGAACATACAGGATAAAGTACAATAAATGCTGAAAATCTGAAATACAAATAGAAAATGCTGGAAATACCTAGAAGGCCAGACAACGACTGTGGAGAGAAAAAAAACACTTCAGGATGACAATCTGCATTAGTTCTAAGAGTGCCTATGATCTATTTTTCTCTGCACATATGCTAGATGTATTGAATGTTACCAACACTTTCCATTTTATTGGAGCCAGCCCTCCAGAAAGCACTCAGACAACTAAACCCCACCACCAGGAACATCTTCCCCATCCCACCTCTCTCTGCCTTCTGCAAGGACCAAAGAATAAAGAAAATTACAGCACAGGAACAGGCCCTTTGGCCCTCCAAGCCTACACGAATCCAGATCCTCTTTCTAAAGCTATCACCTATTTTCTAAGGATTTGTATCTATCTGCTCCCTGCCCATTCATGTATCTGTCTAGATATATCTTAAATGATGCTACTGTGCCAGCCTCTACCACACCCACTGGCAAGGTCTGCCAGGCACCCACGACCCTCTGCATAAAGAACTTTCCACGCATATTTCCCTTAAACTTTTCCCCCCTCTTACCTTGAAGTCATGACCCTGAGTAATTAAGTCTCCCATTCTGAGAAAAAGCTTCTTGTTATCCACCCTGTCTATACCTCTCATGATTTTGTAGGCCTCAATCAGGTCCCCCTTTAACATCCATCTTTCTAATGAAAGTTATTCTAATCTATTCAACCTCTTTTCATAGCTAACACCCTCCATACCAGGCAACATCCTGGTGAACGTCCTCTGCACCCTCTCCAAAGCATCCACATCCTTTTTGTTATGTGGTGACCAGAACTGTTCGCAGTTTTCTACATGTGGCCGAACCAAAGTCCTATACAACTGTAACATGACCTGCCAACTATTGTACTTAATACCACGTCTGATGAAGGAAAGCATGCCGTACGCCTTTGTGACCATGCTACCGACCTGCGTTGCCACCTACAGGGTACAATTGACCTGAACACCCAGATCTCTCTCGACATCAATTTTCCCTTGGGCTTTTCCATTTACTGTATAGTTCGCCCCAGAACTAGATCTTCTAAATGCATCACATCACATTTGCCTGGATTGAACCGCATCTGCTATTTCTCTGCCCAACTCTCCAGTCTATCTATATTTTGCTGCATTCTCTGGCAGTCCCCTTCACTGTCTGCTCCTCCACCAACTGCAGGGTCATCTGCAAACTTGCTGATCAGATCAACCATACATAAATGACCTGGAGGAAGGTATATCATAAACCACAGTGGTACCAGCATGGATCCCTGTGGATCACCACTGGTCACAGGTCTCCATTTTGCCTTCCACTACTATTGTCTGTCTACTATCACCCAGCCAGTTCTTTAACCACCTAACTGGTACATCCTGGACCCTATGCAACTTCACTTTCTCCAACAGCCTACCATGGGAACCTTTACAAATGCCTTACTGAAGTCCATGTATATGACAGCCCTTCCCTCATCAATCAACTTTGTCACTTCCTCAAAGAATTCTATGGTAAGACATGATCTTCCCTCCACAAAACCACGTGCCTATCATGGATAAGGCCGTATTTTCCCCCAAATAGGAACAGATCCTACCCTTCAGTATCTTCTCCAGCAGCTCCCCTACCACTGATGTCAGGCTCACAATCTATAATTACCTGGATCATTCCCGCTACCCTTCTTAAACAAGGCATCAACATTTGCAATTCTACAGTTCTCTGGGACTTCATCTGTGTTCAAGGATGCTGTAAAGATATCTGTTAAGGCCCGAGCTATATCCTCTCCCACTTCCTTCAATTCCCTTCGCCAGTCCTTGGTTTGCGCCATTCTCCTCACCAATCCCTCTGAATCCCCAGGTACCTTTCCTGCAACCAGCATATCAGCCCCCTCACTTCCATTCAGGGCCCCAAACAGTCCTTCCAGATGAGACAGAGGTTCACCTGTCTCTCTTCTAACCTAGTTTATCGCATCAGGTGCTCCCAATGTGGTCTTCTCTACATCAGGGTGACCAAACATAAACTTAGGGAATGGCTCGCCGAGTATCTTAGCTGGGCCCACAGGGGCCGACTGGAACTCCCAATCACCGCCCATTTTAATTCCCCTTCTCACTTCCTTTCCAACAAGACCTTCTTTGGCCTCCTCCATTGTCACAATGAACCAAATTGCAAATTAGAAGAACAAAACCTCATCTTCCACCTGGGCAGCCTACAAACTGAGAGGACTCATCATTAAATTCTCCAACTTCAAACACCCTCCCTTCCCTTCCTGACCCCTCCCCTCACCTCACCTCCACTCCACTCCCCTCAGCCAACTACCGGATTCATTCCCGTCATTGACCAACCAAGTTGTACTGTGTATCGATCTTCACCTATCCCCACTTCACCACTCTGCTCCCCTCCAAACCCCTTTATCTGCAGCTTCCCTTACAGCCACTTCCAGTCCTGAAGGAGAGTTACACCCAAAACATCGACTTTTCCACCTCCTGATCCTGCCTGGCCTTGTGTTCTTCCAGCCTCCTGCTTGTCTACCTCTCATTCCCTTTCAGCAAGAAACCTGCAGCAACTGCCTGAGATCTGGTTTGGCACAATGTAAACATGAATTTAAACAAAACATATGAAAAAAGAAATGATCTACTGAACAAAACAAAAATCAATGTCAATGCAATAAATAAAGTAACTAAACAAGTTAATAAAAAGTGCCAAATAGCAGAACCAGATAAAGGTGAGACAGTACTCCTGCTGTGATGGAACACATGCTGAAAACTGATTTTTCCCCTAAAGCTGAGGAACTGTCACATCACTATAGCAAAGTTGTATTGTAAACTCTCACACATACCTGACAGCTCATGAGAAGCGTGGGCTCTGCCTCCATACCATTCACCAGAGAGAAGCTGGGACAGTGACCACATAGAGTATTATGTTCTGTGACACTATGTTCCAGAAGAGCTCGAAACTGCTGCACTGTCACCTCCTGCAAGTGAATGAGCAAAAACCGCAAACTTTTCAATAGTTTGAAGATACACTAGACTAACACAGCTCTCATTTAGCAGGAATTAAACCAATTTATCTGTATTAAGATATGCATCATCCACAAATTGAATCATAAAATCACACTGTACAGAAGAGGTCCTTTGGCTCATTGAGTCTGTACCACCAAAAAGTGCCAGGCAATGACGTGACCATCTCCTATAAGACCATCAGTCCTTGGCATCCAAATGCAGTACCACTGAATTCCCCATGATCAACTTTCTAGGCATTGTCATTGATGATAAACTGAACTGGAGGAGACATATAAATAAACCTGGTACAGGAACAGGTCAAAGACAGGCAATTCTGAATCTTCTGTCTCAAAGCATATCTACAGTCTACTTGGCACAAAACAACAGTCTGACAGAATATTCTCTGTTTGTCTGGATGAGTATGAGCCCAACAACACAAGAAACCTTACACCATCCCGTACAAAGCAGCCCACCTTATCAATACCCCACTGACGACATTAAGTGTACATTAAGTGTATATTCCCCCTGTAACTGATGCACTTTGGCAGCAGTGTGCGCTATGTAAAAGATGCATTGCAGCAACTCACCACACATCTTTAACAACACCTTAAAAATCTGTGACTGCTACAATCTAGAAGGACAAGGGCAGCAGATGCATCAGAACGTTACCACCTAGAGGTTGTCCTCCAAAATATACATCATCTTATCTTGGAACTATGTCACCGTTCCTTCACGGTCATATAGTAAAAAGTCCTAAAAACCCTTTGCAAACAGCACAAAAGGTGTTCATGGAACAGATGGACTACAGTAGTTCAAGGCAGCAGATTACTACCACACTCTCAAGCGTGATTAGGATTAAGCAATAAATGCCAGCTGACCAATGCCTGTGAATAAATTTAAAAAACAGTCTATGCAGTCAGGGACTGTAAACTCAGTACTATGTGCCCAATCACCGATCTCATGAAAGAAACAAAATAAGGGAGTCAGATGCCTATATGCAAGAAACTTACCCTCGCAGTAATGCACATTCCACATAGACACGTTATAAAGTCACTGTTCACATTTAAGTAGTTTCTGCAAAAGAGAAGTACGCTTTGTCAGATTGTTCCTGTTTTTATTGAAGTAATTCTGGGAAGCAGTAAGTATAGTGAATGTACATTGTCATCAAATATGTTGTAATACTTCCAGTTTCAATTTACTCACTGTTACCCCTCCTCCCTTTAATTAATGATAGAGTACAGCTCCACACTAAACTACCTTGTAAAGCCAGGTCCCACCTCCTTAGAAGAGAACCAAATGTCACACGTTGACGTCTATATCTTATTATCTTGTATTTGTGTCTCCAATATACATTGACTGCAAAATGGAAACCCATACTCCCAGATCTTTGTTTGCTGAAAACATAATCAAAGGCTAATTATAGAAAAGCAAAAGGAAGATAATAGAATAAGCAGAAGTCTTAACTGCAATTCAAATTAGTTTTGAAAAGAATTGCATTTGAACCAGAGCACTCTGTTTAAGTTGTTTTACTTTGGTATTTTTCCACTCCAGAGACTTGGCTAATAAAATCCAAAGGGGAACTGAGACACACTGAAAGGCCTACTCCAAGTCAAGAGATCTCCAAGCAGGGAGGCATGCATATCTCCTCCAAACCACGGTTATGTTACTGGTTTGGAGTGAAAATGCATAGAATACTTACCAATATTAATCCCACCGGACTGGCAGTTTACAGAAAAGATTTTAGGAACCTTGTCCAGGACAGTTTGAGATGGATTTATTTTTATTAGAAGAATAGTTTTGTCCCTATCGACTTGCTGACTTAGTAAATCTGGCCAGTTCCAGCCTCAACGTATAGTCAAGAGATTTTATTTTTCCTTCCCAAATACAGGAAAACAAACAGTAACTATAAGCCAAAATACAGTGCAGAGGATTTGCTAGTTGATCCCTGGGTTCAACTAAAGTTCTTACATAATAATGAGAAGACTCAGTTTGGATTGAGGGCTCAATTAAGGACCAGTCTTACCAAAATAATTTACCGAGAGTTAAGTCTTAAAATGATACATAGATTGTAAGCAGGACATAGCTTCACTTCCATCACACTGGAATTTAACACTTGAGTTCCAGTTTTAAATCACTGGCAAATGCTCAAGTAACCATTTGCCATGCACAACAGTGCTTGTTTAAAGGTTGACTGGAAGGAAATATCATAAGCAAGCCCAGTGCAGTTTTAGCAAGTCACAGGAGCTGAAATGCTGGGTGAGTTTTCTTCTGTTCAATCAAGGAATTCAAAGGCTTTTGCAAACCAATTGAGCATGAAGACTTGAGGTCAAAACAGGACACCACTGGTCTGCCAAGTCACTTAGTCATTTCAAAAATTTCAAATAAATGTGTTCTAACGTTGCACAACTTCAAGCTAACAATGCACCTTTTGAACAGCTCTCATCAAAAGAAACATATTTACTTTTCTCTCCAGTTTCTCTTCTGCAAATCATTTATACATCTTAAAACTATTAATTTCAGAAAACAGAAATAGGTGTTGGTGATTCAGCCCAAAGCCTGCTCCACCAGTCAATTTGATCACAGCCAATCTGTACCCACCTCCATCCAATCTTGATTCTGTACAGTGCAATAATCTTACCAAACAGAAATTAACCTGTTTTGGAATTTCTAATTGACACCCAGCCTCAATATCTTGTTATGAAAGAATTCCAGATTCCAATTATCTTCAGTGTGAAGATCTGCTTTCTGACTTTCCCCGAGTGGTCTAGCCCTAATTTTCAAATTATGCCTCTCTTTGTTCTAGGTCAGTGCCTCTCAAAGTTTTTTCTACTGTGACCTCATTATGAGGCTTGGAAATTGTGGTGATTTCTCCTGAGATGTGAAGGTCTTTTAGAATGGAAGCTTGGTTGTTGAAACTTGATCAGAGCTCCTGGTAGCCATTACTGCTTCAGTTCCAACATGTATCCAAACATCTTAGCTCTCAACCCCAGCTGAGATCCAGACTCCTACTTTGGGAAATCCTGTTCGCAGCTTTCCCAACAAAGTTAATAATTTTCCTATTATCCATCTTATCTCTATTAATCATCTAAACAGTTCACTTTGATCATTCTTCAACATGTTATAACCGAGAGAATAAAAACTTGGTTTATGCAACAATTGTTTTAGCCCCTGTATCATTTTGGTTCATCTGTGTTCACCCCCTCCTGGGCCAGCATATCCTGCCTGATGTACATTACTCCATGCTGGACACAGCGATTCCAAATGGGTCTAATAAAAGCATGATATAACTCTTAACATGACTTCCATTCCTCTGCACTCTTGCCCCCTTGAAAGAAATAGCTTTAAAGAAAATCAGGAAAAGCGTTAGAAATGCACTTCATAGCTCAATTTCAGCATATTCACCTGTTACATAATGGACAAATGAGCCTGTCTGGAACATCAAATCCATCAATCATGGCATTTAAACAGGCTTCATCGAAGCGTAAGCTGGCCTCATATTCCTCAATAATGGCCTGTTCTACAAGAAGTAGAGAAGATATATTATATTACTGAAAAAAATATCTAAAAGAAAATCTATTTTGTAAAAACTTGCTTGGAAGGAAAATTCTTCAAAAGCTCTATTATTTATTTCTTAAATCAAGGGCTTTATTGTAAAAGAAGCATTTACAACTTTCAGCCAAGATTTTATTTCACAACCTGGAAATTCAATTGTTCTTCCACATTGGTACTAGCTTCTTCAGCTTCTCTTGCTAATACTTCTGTTTGCTCAAATTTTAATTCTCTCATACACCAGCCATTTTATTTGACTTTGCCAAAGCATATCTGTATTGAAACCATCAAAACATTAGAGCAGGTCAATGCTTACAAAAATAAAATCGCTGCCAATTATGCCAGGTTTATTTCCATCTTTTCCAAGTTCATCAGCAATAACAACATATTGAAATGGTCAATATCTTATTGATTTTCCATTTGGTGAAGCCTATGTTAACAGTTAAGTCCACATTCTGCTGCATTGATGTTTAAAATGTTGTGGACCAGGCCAGAGCCCATCAAAACATTTCAAGAAGGTAGCCCAGATCCTAACTTTTCTAATTGTTTTAAGCAGGTGTAACATGGACATTACAGAAGCAATGCAGCTTGCCCAACCACTCAGTTTTAAACAAAACAGAATTTATTTATACACAAACAAAAGAAAACCAAATTTAGAGTAATGTAACTATTTGAAAACCCACTTGATTATCGCAACTTAATGATGCTGTTCCAAATACTTCCAACATCCCCATAAATGACCCCACGGCAAAAAAAGGTAAAATCAAACAGGTGCTTACAGAAGAAATGTCAGAGAGAGCGAGAGGATCAGCATGGAGCTGTTTCTTGGACCAGCAGCCTCAAACACTTGCTAAAACCAAATCAAAACAAACATTGAACTGGGAGAACTGGCCACTCCCCTTTTGTTGTACAAGTGTTTTAAAAGAGAGACTTAAAAGCATTCACAAGTAGATATACTCAGACATATCAGGACCTCTGACTTTACGGCCCCTCTGGGGAAAAAACCCAAGGACAACATAACCTTGTTGAAGGAGCATCATCAAAACAGATATGAATCAAGCCATCACCACTGAACACTGTTCTTTTCATTGCTGACTTGACTTTGAATTAGCTGCAGGAATCACATTGTCAGCTCTTATAGCAGCATTTTCCCTCCCATCTGCACAATATAAGCAACTCCAGACTTAAAACAAGTGAGACAAGGATATGAGCAGACCAAGTCAAAGAGAAATTTCCAATTTCTCATGGTAGTTTAACCTTACTTAACAGAAGTTGACACTGGGAAATTGTGAAGCTGGTAATAATGTAACCAAGAAAGAGCTTGTTTGTGACTACTTGTTCAATGTAACATCATCTGATTATCAGGTTCATCACATTTTAACAATTTCAGAACACAAACACTTTGTTCTTTGGCTTTTATCTACCCCCACAATCCCCATCATGATATGTGTTGCTTTCAGCACTACCAACCTATTATTAACCACTCACTGCCTCATTATTACTTATAACTTGTCTTCTTTCCTGACTTACTCTCAACAGTTCCTTTCTCCGTCTATCCGTTCTTCCTCTCTTTCTCTGGACTACGTCTCCAACATCCACTCCCTCTTATTGCTCCACCATCTACACACTCCATTATCAGGAGGAGTACCTTTTCCTCGTTGTTTCTAGCTGTGAAGAAGGGTCACTGGATTTGAAATGTTACTTCTGTTTTCTCCCAACAGATGCTGTCAGAACTGCTGAGTTTGTCCAGCAATTTCTGTTTTCGTTTGTTTCATCAATAATATTTTATTGGTTGAGTTGTCACCAGCCTCACATTGATTCCTTTACAACAGCTGTACAGCATATTTGTATTGTTTCCAAACTTAAGAACTGATTATTTGTGTACATTCAGATTCAAGTATTGAACTATTTCAATATTTCCAAAAATGTATATCATGTAACTGTTTAAAACAACTTTAATTGAACAGTTATTTAGGTAGTTTAAAAGGCATTGATAATACCAATATAAATTTTATGAGAAATGAAAAAGGATTAGAATATATCAAGCAGTAGAGTGTGTAACGTTAAAAGATTAAATTGGAATATATCTCTGGACATTAATGTAATATTAAACTGCAATGACTGAACATTCTAGAAGTGGGTGGTGCAGATGACTCCTACTCCATTTAAACAGTCATTTGCTACTACTCCCCTACTATTATCAAATTAAATTATCATTCAGTGCCTTCCATTGAGAAACAGCCATCCCCCAAAGCTAGGACATATCACACTTACATTGTCTTGGGGAATCAGTGAGTCAGAAAATTGTTTGTATAATGATTCCCTAGGAATTTATATTTATATTTACATTATCTCAGAGGATCATCTCATCCTCCCATTCTACCTGGGGAAACATGTGGTTTTTGGGGTTATCTTGAGTGGCATGTGACTGTGAGGGAGTGGCCAGAGTATCTGTGAGCATGGCCAACTGACCTATATAAAGGGGATGTGTTTTCTTTGTTCAGGGCCTCTTTGACTCGACTTCGCATTCCTGTGAAGAGGGTCAAAGGGGTCACCTAGCTTGAATAAACTTTAATAAATTTCACTGTTTGCAGAAGTTGGTGTGTGTGAAACCTTGGGAAAAGAACCTAACAAGAAGGGGTGGTGAGGATTCCCCTATGTGCTTAGAAGAGAACAGACTTTTATAAGGATTATGCTTCTATTATATTTGGACAGTACAAAGACAAACTGAACCAGCTTTTCTTCATCCCAAGCCCATTTGGAGGATATGAATGAAGACAATATTATAATATTTACTGCTTCAGCTGCACCCGATGTGGCCTCCTCTACATTGGGGAGACAGGCCGCCTACTTGCGGAACATTTCAGTGAACCCTCTGGGACACCCAGACCAACCAACCCGTGGCTCAACACTTCAACTCCCCTTTCCACTCCACCAAGGACATGCAGGTCCTTGGACTCCTCCATCACCAGACCATAGCAACACAATGGCTGGAGGAAGAGCGCCTCATCTTCCGCCTAGGAACCCTCCAACCACAAGGAATGAACTCAGATTTCTCCAGTTTCCTCATTTTCCCTCCCCCCACCTTGTCTCAGTTCCAACCCTCGAACTCAGCACCACCTTCCTAACCTGCAATCTTCTTCCTGACCTATCCACCCCCACCCCTGCCCCCCACTCCGGCCTATCACCCTCACCTTAACCTCCTTACACCTATCGCATTTCCAACCCCCCACCCACCTTTTATCTTAGCCTGCTTGGCACACTCCCCTCATTCCTGAAGAAGGGCTCATGTCCGAAACATTGATTCTCCTGCTCCTTGGATGCTGCCTGGCCTGTTGTGCTTTTCCAGCAACACATTTTCAGCTCTAATCTCCAGCATCGGCAGTCCTCACTTTCTCCTATTATAATACTTATGCCAGTTTTCTATGATATATACTGAGAAGGTATAACTTGTAGGGATATTTACCTTCGCTGAGGAGCTCTTGTTGAATTTCCTCAAGTTCTGCCAATTCCTTTATATCCTCCAATGTATTCAGAACCTGGGAGACAAATCAAACCAAATAAACAGGACTCCAAAGGTGCACTTCTAATAAGGTAATGCTTCAGAAATCTGATTAAATAAAATGAGAGGTTATTGTGGAGTTAAATTCACACTAGTTAATTTCTTACATGAAAGGGCTGAAAGAGCATGGAGCACACTGGCACAGAAGATGTTGGCTTCAGAATCAGTCCAAGCGTTTTCGACAAAGGGAAATACTAAGAGCTAAGAAGGGCAGACAATGAACATTAAAATGCAAAGGAATTGCCAAGGACAAAAACAATAAGGTGGACTGCTTCCTGCTGTTTCTACATTGCTAAAATTGGTTGGAACTATAAAGATGCTAAATTATAAGAGGATTGTTTATAATCTGTAATTGTGAAAGCAATATGCATGTTCCACCTAATCATTACAGGAAGATTTAACAGTGTGATAACCTTCACAATGCTTCCATTATAAATGTGGATATTGAAATGTCTAATGACAAGGATGTCAGGGAATTTGGTAACATTACAGATATATAATTGCCTTATCAACGACCAAGTTATAAAATATATCCTGTCAAGAAAAAAAGTGATAAGTCGTATTACCACATGTTATTTTACAAAATCAAAGTTCCAATGCAAGATTAAAAAAAAATCACATCCCATCAGAGGCCACAGACTATCATGTGAAACACAATCAGAGGGCAAGACTTCAGTATTTAAAAATTATTTGGGTGATCAGAAAACTACTAATCCTTTCCCTGCAACAATTCAATACAGAGTATGGTTATTAACAGTTCAATGAGACCAACACTTGGATAATCACAGTCAACAGTCCCAGCAGCAATTGGTTCTCAGAGCAGTTCACCCAAATTTCAGGACATTGGTAACAGGTTCTTTTAGGCTCAGTTTCAAGATACAGACATCTGTATATATCAAAGCAAACTCCACTTATTACCATTGAATATATTTATGTATATTCTACCCCAAACTTTGAATTAGAGTCAATATAAATAAGACAATTTTTTTTGTGAAATGACTTCTCTTCAAAACATTACAAGTACATTCTTGAACAAGACCATAATCACACATCCAACGATACAGTTTAATGAAATGCCCTGCACAGCAAAATAACTACCTTAGAAACATAATTTCTGAAATGTCAAATTATTGCAGAAGATCTTGTCAAATTGAATATTACACTTTACAGATTCAATTAATATACATCACGACTTTGCCATTATTTATAACTTCTCAAAATATCTGCTTCGGACAAGTGTACTCAGTTTGCTCCTTTCAAAAGGATGATAGCCTCAAAATACATAATTTAAAAAATGTATTCTTTTGTTGCTTGTGAGCATCACTTATTGCCCATCCCCAACTGCCCTTGCAGTTTGATGAATCACTTTCTCAAATTGCTGTATAGATATGCCATTACATTGTACAAGGCTTAACACAGAAGAATTGGAGTCGTTCATATGCTCTCCTCACCATATTATTTTAAAGGAGATGCCATCCTTATATTTTAGTATTTGCTTCAAAGCATACCAAGTTCAAAAATGGAATTAGAACCAATCATAGAAGGGTTTCGAGACTGACAAACCTCTGCTAAACTTCCCTTCTTCCACAATGATTGGAAATCACCATCTTGGGCTTTCAGGGCTCTCCATTCTTCATCCATCACCTCTTGAACTAGGAAGGATCCATTCAGGCTGCAGTTGGAATTTTGGTTCACATGCCTGTACCTGTCCAACAGCTTTGCTCTGCTATTCTTTAATCTTTCTACACATCTCTGGTGAGAAAAAAACGTAAGGAATGAAAGTCATTGTACATCATAAATATTTCTTATTTAGAGTGATAATAACATATCTGCAATTTATTCGGAGAGATATAACCTAATGCCTATTTGCAAATGTATTAAAATTAAACAAATATTTAAAAAAAAGGAGAAATTCCTACTTAACCACATTCTGTAAAAGGAAAGGCATTGCACCTCACTGCACAGTTCAAAATTTACATGTTATTACATTGAGATTCTCTCAACCACTTCTTCAGATTGTAGATGAGTTTGGCTTTTACCTCTTAACACCAGTTCCTACCTATGATCCTATTAATGCAGGAGGCTTCCCACTGTAATGGGGACTACAATAACAGTTGGTGGATTCCACCTGTATTGAACAGGTAATGAGAACTTGGTTGATGCATCAATCCAATGGCAGTATTGACATTTTTAGCAGGTCAATTTAAGCCTTTTGAAGTGTTTCAATATGTATACTGGAACAACAAAAGCAGCATCAATGGGTGGAGTCAGGCTCCTACAGAACTGGGGTTTTAGTTTAACTTTCAGCAGTTGCTGGGGTTTTGAAGATGGATACGGAAGCTATTATTCCTCTTTATGTTACAGCTAAAAGCTTTCTGCTGCCAGAATTGTGAGAAGAAGCTTTCCAATAGAGTTAAAGTTATGTCAAGTCTTCTTTGTATTTTATCTATAGGGTAAGAATAAAGTAGGTTTTGCTTAAAGCCAAGCAAGTGGTGTAACCAATAGAATTTAATCCAGAACACAGCACTTTACACTTGCCTTTAAATAAGAAAACGCTAGGCTCTTGGTATATTTGAAGGGGGTTTGGTCTGGTCCATAACAACTGATACTTCAACCATAGAATTACTACTCAGGTAACCCTTAATAAAATTAAGGCAATGGTTCGCAGTTCTGGTTGCTATATTACAAAACAGATATAGAAGTAATGATAAGAGTACAAAGAAGATCTTCATGAATGCTATGAGAGCAAAGAGTGAAATTGCAAGGGATGATTGAATCACCTGTGGCTCTTCTGTCTTTAAGGAAGGCAGAAGTGATTTGACAGAGGTTTTTTTTAAGATCACAAAGAAGTTCAGCAGTGTGTGTGTGTGTGTGAGAGTGACAGAGAGTGACAGAGAGTGACAGAGAGTGACAGAGAGTGACAGAGAGTGACAGAGAGTGACAGAGAGTGACAGAGAGTGACAGAGAGTGACAGAGAGTGACAGAGAGTGACAGAGAGTGACAGAGAGTGACAGAGAGTGACAGAGAGTGACAGAGAGTGACAGAGAGTGACAGAGAGTGACAGAGAACCTGAGGCAGAACATGTTGCAAAGAAAAAAATCAAATTCTACTGCATTGATGTAAAGTTAAATATGAAATGCTTTTTCCTTGGGTTCTGTGCCTTAGATAGAATCTACATATTAATAACACTACAATTTTGTTGAGACATCTAACAATGGAACATGCTGTATTGGCCCATGTTGAATTTTATTACCATTGAAATGTTCAAGAATATACTTTTCCAAATTTTATGCATGAAGTACAAACATTGACTTATTTACAGTCCAAAAGGGCATAAATAAAAACAAATTCAATATGTATTTCAGAAGCCTCTTTAAATCAGAATGGATGAAAATATGGAACTTTCTGCCACATCAAATAGTATGGGTGCATTTGAGGACACTGAAGGAGAATGGGAAGTAAGGGTATGTTAGAGTGAGATTAACTAAGGTGGAGGAGATTTCTATGGAACACTGGTATTGACTTATTAGGCTGAATGGCCTGTTTCTGTGCTGACTGTAAAATTCTGCGCAATTGCTTTAATGATGCCTTTCCAGCAACTGATCAATTACAGCTGGTGTGATAGTCAAGCCCGGCACAATATTCTCACACACTTTCACAGGGATATCTGGATAGCAATTGAAGTTGACTTCTCCCTATATCTTTGTTTAGAAATACAGAAGACACTTGCAGTAATCCATCACTGCCTCAATTGATAAACAAAATTTGCAATAATCAAGGATCATTGATCAAGCAATCATACTGCCGCGAGTTTATTACAGACCCCAAAAAGGCAATAGAGGAGCACGTATGTTGATAATTTACTGACATATGTAAAAACCATTTTAGAGCAATTATATTAGGGGATTTCAACTTCCCCAGCACTAATTGCAATAGTCATAGTGTGAATGGTATAGTGGGAACAGATTTTAAAAAAATGTATTCAGGAGAGTTTTCTAATATCAACATATAGGAAAGATCCAACAAGGGACAAAGCAGTGTTGGACCTAACTCTGGGAACAAAGCAGACAAGTGTTTGAGGTAGCAATGCGAGAGCATTTTAGTGACAGCAAGCACAACACTGCATGTTGTGGTAAAGGACAAAGGTGGTCTACAAAAAAAAAATTTGTTTTGGAAATGGGGACAGCAGATTTTATTAAAATAAGGCACAATCTGGCCAAAGTAGTCTGGGAAGAGCTACTTCTAGGTAAATTTACAATGGAATGCTGGGGAGAATTTCCAGGATTACAGATCCAAGACATTTTAGAAAGTGAAGTGTAGAGGCAACAAGTCTGTAGAAACTTGGTTATCGGAATGGATAAGAAGGAAAAGTAAGACTTTTAGTGAAGGGAGCAATTCAGCCCTCAAGGAATACAAAGTGTGTGTGTGTGTGTGTGTGTGTGTGTGTGTGTGTGTGTGTGTGTGTGTGTGTGTTGGGGGGGGGGGGGTGCTAGTTCAGAAGGCAATTAGGACAGGAGAGAAGGGACATGAAAAAAAAACTGGTGGATAATATTAGGAAGAATCCCAAGATATTCTCTAAGTATGTCAAGGGGAAGAGGATAACCAGGCAAAGAATTAGGTCCATTAGGGACCAAGGAGGGAATTTGCTGAAAGGATGTTGGTAGAGTGTTAAATAAGTACTTGACACCAGTCTTTACTTTGGAGGAGGTGGATGAAGTCACGAAGAGGGTCAGTGAGGTTCTTGAGCAGTTTTACAGAGTGTGAGAGGAGGTATTTGAGGTTTCAGTAGGCTTATGAATAGACTAATCCCCAGGTTCAGACGAGTTTGTATCTCAGGCTGTTGTGGGAAACAAGGAAGGAAATTACAGGGGATCTGACCCAAATTTTGAATTTTTCTCTGGCCACAAAGGTGGTGTGAGAGGATTGGAGCACAGCTAATGTGGTTCCACTTTTCAAGAAGGGATGGTAAAAATAAACTAGTGAAGTACAGACCAGTGAGTTAAACATCAATGATCGAGAAAGAGAGAAAAACATAGTGACATAGAAAATAGGAGGAGTGGACCATTTGTCACTTGACCCTGTTTCACCATTCATAATGATCATGGCTAATCATCTAACTGTTCCTCTTTTCGCCAAATAATTTGATCCCTTTAGCCCCAAATGCTACATTCAACTCCTTGAAATTATATAAGGTTTTCTCACTGCTTCCTGTGCTAGTGAATTTCACAGGCTCATAACTATCCGGGTAAAAAAAATTATTTTCATATCAGTCTAAATGGTTTACATCATGTCCTTAGAATGTTATTCATGAATCTGGAATCCTTGTCATTAAGACCAGGTTTACTACATCTATCGTGTGTAGTCTTGTTAGAACTTTATAGCTTTCTATGACATCTTCCCCATATACTTCTGAAGTCCAGCAAATTTAATTCTAACAGATTCAACCATTCATCATACATTAATCTTGGGATACCAAGATTCACTCCGGTAAACCTTCACTGCATTTCACTTAAGCAAGAAAATTGTCCTTCAGATAAGGAGGCAAAAGCACCAAAGCCCTGTATAACTGTGGCAACATTTCCCTGCTGTTGAATATCCTTGCTATGAAGGCCAATAACAATGTGCTGAGTGATGCCCAGTTCAGGTTTCACCAGGATCACTCAAGTCCTGACCCCATTTCAGCCTTCGTTCAAACATGGAAAGAAGTGCTTGAATTTCAAAGGTGAAGTAAGAGTGATAGCCCTTGACACCGAGGCATCATTTGATGAAATGTGGAAACAAGGAGCCCAAGCACAACTGGATTCAGGGGACAAACTTTCTGCCGGTTGGAGTCATGCATGGCAGATAGGAAGATGGGCGTGGTTGTTGGAAGTCACTCATCTCAGCTCCAGGATATCTCTACTGGAGTTCCTCAGGGTGGTGTCTTTAGCCCAATGATCTTCAGCTGCTTCATCAATGACGTCCCCCCCCAACATAAATTCAGAAATGGGGATGTTCGTCAATAGTTGCACAATATTCAGCATCATTCACAACATCTCATATACTGAAACAGTCCATTTTCAAATGCAATAAGACATGGACAATATCCAGACTTGGACGGACAAGTCACATTGGCGCCACACAAAATGCCAGGCAATTACCATTATCTCCAATAAGAATTAATTTACCTATTGATGTTCAATTATGTTACCATCATTGAATCCTCACTATCAACATTCTGCGGGTTACCATTGACCAGAAATTCAATTGGACTCATCTTATAAACTCTGTGGTTATAAGGGTAGGTCAGCAGCAAGGAATGTTGTGGTGAATAACTCACCTCCTGACTATCCAAAGCCTCTCCACCATCTACAAAGCACAGGTGAGGAGTGTGATGGAATATTCCCCACTTGCTTAGCTAGAGAGATTGGATAAGGGGGCATATTTTAAGGTGAAAGGTAGGCATTCAAAGTTTGTGAGAAGATTTGTAGCTCAGGTGCTCATTGCTGTGGTTCTGTTCGCCGAGCTGGGAAGGTAGGAAGTTTAGAGGGGATTTGAGGAAAATGTTTTTCACCAAAGGATGGAGGAAATCTGCAGTGCAATGCCTGGGAGGATAGGTGAAGCAGGAAGCCACACGACCTTTAAAAATTACATGGACGAGCACTTGAAATGTCATAACATTCAAGGCTATGGACTCAGTGCCGGAAACTGGACCTAGTGTATATTTAGTGTTTCTTTGTTGGTGCAGACAAAATGAGCTGACAGGCCTCTTCTGTACTTTATGATTGATGAGAGCGCAGGTTATGAAGAGGCTAGAATTTTAGGAGTGCAAATATTTCAGGCAGTTGGGACTAAAGGAAATTACAGAAAAGGAAGGGCACCATAACAGGGGTGGGGAGCAACAGTGCAGAGAACAGGACAGAGTAGATCAGTGAACACAAGGACGATGGGTGTACAGCAACTGGTAAAAGGCAGAGGTTTGGAAGACCTCAAATTTCAAGAAAGTAGAATGCAGCCAACCAGGTGTGTGTTTGTCAGTTCTGGAAGTACCAAAAGGTATTAATGAAGGCTTCATCAGTCAAACAACTGAGGCAGGGACAAAGACAAATATGAATTCACGAGCTGGTAAAAAAGCATTTTAGTCACAGTGTGATTTATGACCAACATCAGGATAACTACAGCTCTGCCTTCAACACCATAATTCCAAACAAACTCATCTCTAAACTTTGATACCTAGGTCTTGGCACCCCCCTCTGTAACTGGATTCTTGACTTCCTGACCATAGAGTGCAATCTGTAAGAATAGGTAACAATACCTCCTCCATGATAATCCTCAACATCAATGCCCTGTAAGGCTGCAGTCAAAAGTTACATGACACCAGTTATAGTTGAACAGGTTTATCTGAAATCACAAGCTTTCAGAGCACTACTCTTCATCAGGTGCAGCCAAGAGAGCGCCCAGAAAGAGACATTATAATCAGATTGATGGAAAGATCATACAAATGGTGCAAGTGGAGTGTTGACAGGCCAAATTATAGTTCTCTGCTCTGATGTTCTTGATTGCCTGCAAAGTGTCAACAGCTGAATAATATGTGAAGGATGACCTATAATCTGATTAATTAAAGCAGAGAGATAATTACAAAGAATTAAAAATAAAGTGGCGCTGGAGACAAACCAAATGACCGGAATAACATGTTGGGTATAAGAGTCGCATGCAGAGGGTCTATCCAAAGTAACAAGTAATCCAAAACTGTGCAAACTAATTAGAGAGATCATAAAAAGTTGTCAAGGTGATGATGTTAAACAGGACAGTAAGAAAGACTTTACAAAACAGTATGGTGGGGTCATATGTAGTGCGACACGAACCCAAGGTCACAGTTACAGTTTCTGCCTGGCAATTCTGCTTTGTTGCGTATCTTGAAGGCCACTGTTGGGGAAAATTGACATGGTCTGCCTGGAAGCCATTTTCCTAATGTGGCTTAGAAACCATTTTGTGTCCCCAAAACTTTGTTGGCTGTGCATTCCTTACTATGAGGTAATGTGAAAGGTAGGCCTTTCAAGTTAAGTGTCAAGTTAGTGTTTTTCCCACTTTGATGAATCATCAGTGCAGGCTGTAGAACCAGTCAAGTGGACATAGACTTGTCAATTAGTCCCACTTCCTTCATGAATTATTTCCATTTCACGGTCATTCAGCTAATTAGGGACATCTCTACTTAGTGTTAGCAATCTGTGTAAATAGAACAAACGGTGATACCGTTTGTTCTGTCCACTTGTGGAATGCATAATAGTGCTTTGGTTTTGACCCTAATGACTAACTTTAATTCAGTACCAACTTGTAAGCATACCATACTGTGTAAATAACGATCAGCCCCGATCTGCTTTCTCTATATATTCCTGTAGTAACCTGATGTACTTCAGAATAGCACTGAGCCCCAGTTAGGATGGTGAATTACCCATGATATATCATGTAATAAACTAAGCACTTCTCAAGGTCTGAGTCTCGAGAGTTTTCTTCAACCACCACCTTGCAGGACATGTATTCAGCCCCCGACTATACCCCTTATGCACTCACGGCTGTGAGGCCAAATTCTGCCCCAACCCCATTTACAAGTTTGCTGACAACACCACCATTGTCGGCCAACAATAAGACAGAATACAGGAAAGAGATTGAGTTAGTGGCATGGTGCAAAGACAACAATCTTTCCATTAACTTCAGCAAAATGAATGAGTTAGTCATTGATTTCAATAGTGCTGAGATGGAGATGGTCGAGAGTGTTATGTTTCTGGGAGTGATCTGTCCATGTCCGCCCACATTGATACGATGGTCAAGAAAGCACAACAACATCCCTACTTCCTCAGGAGGCTAATGAAATCTGGCACGTCCACAAAGAATCTTACCAATTTTTATAAATGCACCATAGAAAGCATTCTATCTGGATGCATCACAGTGTGGAATGGCAACTGCTTTTCCCAAGACTGCAAGACACTAGAGAGCCATGAACACAGCCCGGTCCATCACGCAAATACACCTGCCATCCATTGACTCCATCAATACTTGCCAGTGTCTGAGGAACACAGCTAACATAATCAAAGACCCCTGTCATCACAATTATACTCTCTTCCACCCTCTTCCATTGGACAGATGACATAAAAGTTTGAATACATATCTGAACAGATTCAAGAACAGCTTCTTCCCCACTGTTATCAGACTTTTAAACAGACTTCTCAAACGTTAATGTTGAGCTCTCTCTCTGCAACGTCTCTACGCTATATTCTGCACTCTGTTCTATTACCCTGTTGCACTTTGTATGTTATGATCTGCCTGTATAGCATGCAAATACTTTTCACTGTATCTCAGTACACATGACAACAAAAAAAAATCAAACTCAAAGCTCATATCATGGTTAAGTATGAAATTGAATCTTTAAAAAGTCTGGATGACTCAAGTGCCTGGTGAGAGATGAAATAGTAGTTGTAGTCGTCATCTGCGGTGGAATCCTATTAAATGGTTTCAGTCTTCCCAATATTCAATTGCAGGCAATTTTTGCTTTACCTGCACTGGACTTCTGTTGAGCAATTTCCAAACTTACAGACAAAAGTATTGAGAGCAGCGTTCTTTTTTTCTTTTCAAGCACCTCAGAAGATTCTGGAAACAGAATTCTATGTTGCAAAAGGGGTTTATGTGCACACTTGCAGCTTTATGGTAACACTGGTTCAAAGATAGGTGACATAAAGCTAGGGGTCATCAGCATACACGCCTGAACTGCACCTCAAGTGCTGTATACAATTTTAGCCTGCTTGAATATTGATGTACTTACATTGGAAGCTTTTCACAGAAACATAACTTGGTTAATTGCTGGGTTGAAGGGATTGACATATACAAAGCATAACTAGACTGGGATTGTCTCACTTGTAATTTAAAACATTGAGCCAGAACATTAAAACATCTGGCCAGAACAGAGTTCAAAACTAAAATGGCTCTGATTTAAGATGCAGATAAGGAGAAATTTATTCAAAAGCCAATTGCAAATGAAGGAAGAGTGATGTGAGAAAAAAACATTTTTATACGATGAGTAAGTTATGGTGTAAAATGCACTGTCTGGAAATACACTGGACGCGTGTTCAATGGAGGCGGTGGATTTGGGTAGTAATGACGTTCAGGAATATGGGGAAAAAGCAGAGGATTGACACAGAGTCGATACAAGCCAAATGCACCAGAATAGTTCGGTGACACTTCTCTGAGGATCATTAGAGTTTGAACTCATCCCCAGAAAAGGGGCAAACCGATGGAGATATTCACGGCGGAGGCAGACAGACCCGAGACCCCGGGTTAAGGCGGACAGGGGAGCGAAGGCCACAGGCGGGCCAGCCTTGATCTTACTGAATGGCGGAGAGAGCCCTAACGGCCTCCTCCGGAGCCAACTCGCTCACCTTCCTGTACACCTCCTTCCAGGGGGCAGGTCGGGTCTTATACAGAACCCGGTGTCGGGACTCCGCTTCCATCTCCTTCCCAATGGCCCGGAGTCAGCATCGAAGCCGGAGTTCAACCGTCAGCCGTCACCATGACGCCCGCCACCGCGCAGGCGCAGTATCCCGGATGTTGGTCACGTGGGCGGCTCTGCTCGGTTGCCATTGGCTGTCTGTTATAGTGACGCACTTGCAGGCGGTCCTGAGGAAGATGGCGGATGTGTGTGAGCGGTGGTGGGGGGAGTTACTCAATCATCCCCTGTTGGACCGACTCAAAAGGAGTGATAGGCACCCGGACGATCCGGCTAAAAACCTCGTCTTCTGCGTTGATAGTGATCTTTTCTTCTGGGATGTGAACGAAAGCGTGTTCTACACCACTAACCTTCGGAGCTTGAACGCCGACATCGAATCGTACCAGGTACCAGCCAATGGGGGAGAGGGAGGACAGTGTGAGATTGTTCAGACCTGAACAGATGAAAAAAGTCCTGGCCCTGGACAGCCACCTTTCTTTCCAGGGAATCGAGTTAATACCATGTTATTATACCATGGCTAACTACCACTGCTTTCCATTTTGCTGATCTGGTTGAGTGGTGTGTTCATCTACTGGACAGTTGCTAAGGCTGTTGCTCCTGCAGTTCTGTCCTCATGCTCCCCTATTTCCCTCAGCTGCAGCCATGCTCCTACTGGTCAAATCAGAAGACCATCGTAAATGGTGGGACTGCCTTGTGATACAAAATATTCAGAAACATTTTCTTGTCACTAATGTGTCATCATTCTGCAACTTGATTTCCAGCTCAAATGTGAAGTTGAAGCTGCTTGAACTGCATACACCTACTACAGATGTATTTGCCCTGTATCTCTTGCATGCTGCAGCCATGACACATCTGAAATGAACTGTAAGGACTATCTTACAGTCCTTAATGAGTTTTAAAGTACTATGTAAATATTTTATCCAATTATTTATTTTTCCTTTATAATATTAACCTTACCCTTGGTTCTTGTGCTATTTTAAACCTTAGACATGAAATAGACCTGAATCACATTATCAGATGTAAGATATTTGATGTACATAAATGCACCATTTCCATGCCATTGAAGTTTGATTGTTTATTTTGTTAACCTGCAGACCTTGCTATGTATAAATCCACCACTATTTGAAGTGAATGAAGTTCTGCTCAGTCCAACTCAGCATCATGTACTACTCATTGGAACTAAAGGCATGATGGTGTTGGAGCTACCCCAGCGGTGGGGAAAGAGGTCTGAATTTGAAGGTGGAACAAATAGGGTTAATTGTCGGTAAGTGTTTAGGTATTTCTGATTTTTGTTTTTTGAAAAAGTTAAATGATTTCAGATGAGGCCCTGGTATTTGTGATGGTACATCACTCAATGGAAAATAATTAAGTGAAGAAGTTTAAACCCTCTTGGATTTCCAAAGGAATGGGGGAAATACCAAAAGCATGAATTATGAACTATTACTAGCTCTCTTCTTTGCAAAAAGTAACTGCTAGTTCACTCCTGGTTCTCTCAAAAGTCACTCAACAAAATTTGCTATGTCAGTATTTTCTTTCCATGATTAAATTGAAAAAAAGGCCCTTTTTTTGAGAAAAAGAACAGTTAATCCATTGTAACAAAAGCAAAATAAGTAAAGGTGGAATAAAAGCACCGCACTGTGGATGCTCAAGATTTGAGTCGAGAAAGTCAGTAGGTCTGACAGCATCTGAAAGAAAGAAACAATTAATATTTTGAGTCCAATATGACTCAAAACCCATTCCCGAAGTAGAGTCCTAACACATTTGAAATGGTTTGATTCTCTCTCTCTCTCCGGTTAGACCTGCCAATTATCTGGTGCTTTCCTGCTTTATTTTCAGTAATGCTTGAAACACTCCACAATTCAGAGAACCTCGGTTATAAGTTGGAATAAATTTGCTGTTTCAGACTGATGATATTTTGTTAAACTTCAATGAAAAGTCGCAAACTAAAATATTTATCATTCTCTCTGCACAGATGCAGCCAGATCTGCTGAATGTTTCCAGTATCAGCAGTATTTTCCTTTTGCAATGATTTATTGAAATCATCCAGAGATATTTAGCTTCTGTTAAAACTTAATTGATCAAACTTTATCTCCCTTTATCTCCATGTTAATTCACATGTTTTTTTTCAGATCAGTTTAGATAAATGGTGTGTATTTTTTTCATGCACTTGTATTAAGTCTGTGCTACACCACATGGGGGCGATGGTGTTGTGGTGGTGAAGTCGCTGGATTTGCTATCCAGGCTTCTAGGTTAATGTTCTGGAGACATGGGTTCAAATACAGCCATGGTTGGTGCACTCGAAATTCTTATGATAAATACAGGGCAACCTACGATTACCCGAACGAGATGTGCAGGCACTTTTTCGTTTGGATAATCAAGCATTTGGTTAATCAATTAAATGCCTTTCCTCTGGGGCTCAAGAGTTCTTAAAGCCTGCTCCCCGTTCAGGAGACTGCAGAAGTGCACAGCGCGCGAGACTCCCTCCCCAATCCCTTGCAGACCAACCATGCCCCCTGCCTCCAACACCGTCCCCTCAACACTGCTCCCATCCAACACCTTCTCCCCACCCCCTGACACAGCCCCTACCCCCACCCCCAACACTGCACCCCGCCCCTCAACCCCATCCAACACCGCCCTGTCCCCACTCTGGGGCAGCCAGACTGGACGCAAATATTAAGATTGCTGTGGGGTAAGTCTCCAAATAGAGCGCGCGCGTGCACTCACATTTTTCTGCAACTTTTTGACAGGTTCCATATTTGCCCTGCACAGGACAATGTTGGTCAGATTACCTGTGGAAGTTGGTGGTGGTGGTGGTGGTGGGGGGGGGGGGGGGGGAGGAGTGGTTTAGAATTCTGGGGAGAGAGGGGGCGGGAGGTCAGTCGTTTAGAGAATGCCTGTTTAATCACTGTTGGGAACATGTCTTTTATGTAATGTTTCTATTGAGACCTCGCGATCTCCTTCGGATAATTGGATTCGGGTAATCTTCTGACATTTAGTTCAAGCAAAATTATGCAGTGATGCTCATATCCCATGAAAGAATAACTAAACCACTGTTATTTACGTTGTTAAAAAAAAAGTATTGTTTTTTGGAGTCCAAAATAATTTTACCAGATGAATATTTTCCTGCCCAGTAAACCAGGATTTTGCTGCACATAGCACAGGTTTGCTGTCCTAAATATTTTATTCTAAAGCAACCTTTTGATCTATTTTGTTTAGAACATTTTTTAAGAAAAAAATAATTTCATGTCTTTTTTTAATCAAATGGTTTCAGTGGAATCTAGTTATGCTGCCAATTATCAAATTGGCTTCTGAAATATCCCAGTCTGATGACAATCCAGACTACAATTGAGCTGAAATATTTATAGTTAGAGGGGTGCAGCATCCTGTTGAAGATTTAGTTTGCGACTTTTTTTTTGACCAGGGACAATTTATTGGCAGCTTGAAATTCCTTCTGACCTCTACTTATGTTCGTCTGTTGACCTTACTGGATCAATTGACAAACAGCATTTCTTTATAAACTGTTTAAGATCTGTATCTGTACTCTTTACTTGTAAAGAAGCAAATATTGTGGGCACTAAATGTTTTTCTTTTGAAATTGCAGAACAATTCCTATAGCAGAAAGATTCTTTACTAGTTCGACATTACTGACATTGAAGCATGCTGCTTGGTACCCCAGTGAAACTGAGGAACCACATGTTGTTATGTTGACCTCTGACAATTCTATAAGGTAATGTGAAACACTGTTTGATCTAAAAGTTGCATTGCTTCGTATTGATGTTCTGTAACTTGGCTATTCTGTCATTAAATCACCAAGCACTATTTGCACTTCAAATTCATGTCTGCATTTAAAACCATCAAAGAAATATGTTCATTCCATCTTTTGGGAATGAAATGTTTATCGGCTATATACTTATTTCCCCTTCCTTTCAGCCAGTCCAAAATTTCATGTGGGTGTTTTGCATGTCTTGGGCAAGCTGTTTCAGGTGGACATCTGTACAATTAAGAGTCATGTGTGTCAGTAAAATTGCTGGTATCCTGCTTACCATGGGCCCACAGTTTAAAGCTGATTTTTCACTACCACTGCACAGGGTGGTCTTGAAAGCTTGGGATAGCATGCTCCTAGGGCAGGATGGAAGGTAGGTTTAATGTGGATTAAATAGGTGCATGTAATGTTAATACTGTGTGTGTCTCATTGTTTTGTTTTACACCCTTGGTGAGGACCAAAATAATGCAACCAGGCTCAGTTCTCTTCCCATAACTCTTCAATTTTGTCATCACAGGTTATATGACTTAAAACAACCACAGACTCCAGTGAACACATTTAGCCTTACTCAGTGTGAAGAGGAAAATATTGTATCAACATCAAGGTAAACATGTTTATCATTTTGCTTGTTCTGTGGATATGTTTTGTGCTGTTATTTTTTTTCTTAAATATGAGTACTTTGCCAACTTGTACTTTCCATCTACTGACACTTCCTACCATGACTCAAATAACTAAATTATCAATGGTTTACTTTATCCTTGTTACTATTTCTATGAGTGTTATCACTTAATTATCTGCTGAAATCACAAACTTATCTGTTCTATGATGAAAGAACCTATACTTGTGTAACTTCTTTCTTGTCCTTAGCAACCCAATGCATTCAGTGGCAAGTGCTGTTATAATGTAGGCCAATACAACAGCAATGTTGTGTGCAGCAAGTTCTGTCAAGCATTTGTGAAATAAATTAATTTAATTTATTTGAATTGGTTGAGAATAAGATGTTGGTTTCATTATGCCATGAGTGGAGTGTTTTGTATCCTGAGAACTATATTTATAGAAAGCATATTTTGAAACCTGGAAAGCATCAGCAAAGCCAATGAACACAAAAACATTTCAACAGTTTCTGTTCACTCGAGTAGACATGTAGGGCTTATCATCTTGTATGAAGGCCAACACTTCTAACAATCTTTATTGCTGCACAGAATTACTAAGTCTGACCTGAATTGTTAACTGTTTTTCTCTCTGCATAAGTTGCCACATTATTGACAATAATAGTGCTGTCAATAAGCCCATCTGAGCTGATATACTTCAAGTTTATTGCCTGCAGAAAACTTGATTTTTAACTAAAAAAAATCCTAAATTACTACTCGCCCCAGAGGAAGCCTTATTTCACTCCATATCTCTCTAGACCCCCCATATGTAGCCTGTTAGATTCTGCTTTACGCTTTCTTCTTCGAGTGAAGTTTTTTATTTTTTTTCCTAACTGTCTTTCATTGGGTTTGCTGATACTTTCTATGTTTCAAATATCCTTTCTATAATGTAGTTCACAGAATATGCAATTCTCCATCCAAGGTATGATCAAACCAAAGCCTTGTATATTTTCAATAACAATTTTATACTTGGTATCTCCTGTATAAACCCATATTCTTGTTGTGGTTCTGTTCGCCGAGCTGGGAATTTGTGTTGCAGACGTTTTGTCCCCTGTCTAGGTGACATCCTCATTGCTTGGGAGCCTCCTGTGAAGCGCCTCTGTGATCTTTCCTCCGGCATTTGTAGTGGTTTGAATCTGCCGCTTCCAGCTGTCAGTTCCAGCTGTCCGCTGTAGTGATCGGTATATTGGGTCCAGGTCGATGTGCTTATTGATCGCAACTGTGGATAAGTGCCATGCCTCTAGGAATTCCCTGGCTGTTCTATGTTTGGCTTGTCCTATAATAGTAGTGTTGTTGTCCCAGTCAAATTCATGTTGCTTGTCATCTGCGTGTGTGGCTACTAAGGATAGCTGGTCGTGTTGTTTCGTGGCTAGTTGGTGTTCATGGATGCGGGTCGTTAGCTGTCTTCCAGTTTGCCCTATGTAGTGTTTTGTGCAGTCCTTGCATGGGATTTTGTACACTACATTGGTTTTGCTCATGGTGGGTATCGGGTCCTTCGTTCTGGTGAGTTATTGTCTGAGAGTGGCTGTTAGTTTGTGTGCTGTTATGAGTCCTAGTGGTCGCAGTAGTCTGGCTGTCAGTTCGGAAATGCTCTTGATGTATGGTAGTGTGGCTAGTCCTTTGGGTTGCAGCATATACTCATTCCGTTGTCTTTCCCTTAGGCATCTGTTGATGAAATTGTACGGGTATCCGTTTTTGGCGAATACCTTGTATAGGTGTTCTTCTTCCTCTTTTTGCAGTTCTGGTGTACTGCAGTGTGTTGTGGCCCTTTTGAATAGAGTCTTGATGCAACTTCTTTTGTGTGTGTTGGGGTGGTTGCTTTCATAGTTCAGGACTTGGTCTGTGTGTGTGTGGCTTTCCTGTGTACCCTTGTGCTGAATTCTCCGTTCAGTGTTCTCTGTACCATCACATCTAGGAATGGGAGTTGGTTGTCCTTTTCTTCCCCCCTCGTGAATCGGATTCCTGTGAGTGTGGCATTGATGATCCGGTATGTGTTCTCTATTTCTGTGTTTTTAATGATTACAAAGGTGTCATCCACATATCTGACCCAGAGTTTGGGTTGAATTAGCAGTAAGGCTGTTTGTTCTAACCTTTGCATTACTGCTTCTGCTGTGAGTCCAAAGGTTAGAACAAACAGTCTTACCGCAAATTCAACACAAACAGAGAATTCAGCACAAAGGTATAACACACTGCAGTACACCAGAACTGCAAAATGAGGAAGAAGAACACCTATACAAGGTATTCGCCAAAAACGGATACCAGTGCAATTTCATCAACAGATGCCTAAGGGAAAGACAACGGAATGAGGACATGCCACAACCCAAAGGACTGGCCACATTACCATAAATCAAGAGCATTTCTGAACTGACAGCCAGACTACTGTGACCACTAGGAGTCATAACAGCACACAAACTAACAGCCACTCTCAGACAACAACTCACCAGAACGAAGGACCCAATACTCAGCATGAGCAAAACCAACGTAGTGTACAAAATCCCATGCAAGGACTGCACAAAACACTACATAGGGCAAACTGGAAGACAGCTAACGATCCGCATCCATGAACACCAACTAGCCATGAAACGACACGACCAGCTATCCTTAGTAGCCACGCACGCAGATGACAAGCAACATGAATTTGACTGGGACAACAACACTACTATTATAGGACAAGCCAAACAGAGAACAGCCAGGGAATTCCTAGAGGCGTGGCACTCATCCACAGATCCAATCAATAAGCACATCGACCTGGACCCAATATACAGACCACTACAGCGGACAGCTGGAACTGACAACCGGAAGCGGCAGATTCAAACCACTATAAATGCCAGAGGAAAGATCACAGAAGCGCTTCACAGGAGGCTCCCAAGCACTGAGGATGTCACCTAGACAGGGGACGAAACGTCTGCAACACAAATTCCCAGCTCGGCGAACAGAACCGCAACAACGAGCACCCGGGCTACAAATCTTCTCCCAAACTTTAAACCCATATTCTGCCATGTCTCTCTAAGAAGATTTTCCACCTGAGCTTCATCTTTAAAGATTAGTGTACTTGGTTGCTTTCTCTTTTGTCCCCCCCCTAAAGATTTCTGAACATATTGAAACAGAATTTTCAATAGTGGTGTAGTTAAATTGGATATACTTTTTTATGGGTGAATTGTGTGGCTTTTTTGTTTGCATGTTTGACAAACTACTACAGAAGTACATCCGGGGATCAGTCAGCTGGATAGATGGCTTGCTTATGATGCAGTGTGATGGCAACAGCGTGGGTTTAATTCCTGCACTGAAGTTACCATGAAGGACTGACTCAATCTCTCTTCTCATCTGAGGCATGATCCCCTGTGGGTTAAATGACCACCAGTTGTCCCTCTCTAATGAGAGAACAGGTGGACAAGAACTGAGTAGTCCATAAATGAAAAGAGATTTGCTTGAATTTGAATTGTATGATTTCTAGTTATAATATTTTTGTGGTTGAAAAGTTGAGATTGGTATTCAAACTGTACTCTAGTACTTGAGCCCAGAATCTAGGTTGACACTTTACTGCAGCACTGATAAGTTGCTGGATCTACCTTCACCTAGCTAATGGTGAGCCTGTTTCAGATGAACTTGTGTGAAGTGCATTTGGGCATTAGTGATTACAGCACAGAAAGACCTGAAACCTTAAGGCACATGGCTGTAGAAACCAAATGTTCATAAATCTGACAGCTATTGAAATTAGGTTTTATTTCCAAATTTAAAACAAAACTGATCCTCAAGTCTTGAATGACCAATGGTCATATTGAAGAGGGCTCAATGGCCTACTCCTGCTCCAATTTTCTATGTAAACTGTTATGGCTTTGTTTCACATTTTCTTGTTTGTTTTAATCTAGGCATTTGGATTACTTGTCCAGTAGTGGTTACCCTGCTCTTGTACCATTGCTTATGCAGTGCTTTTTATTGTGTTTCAAGTTACCTGGGCCAGTTCCTTATATTTTGGAAATTAGCTAATTTTCTAGATCAGTTCTTTTTGATTGTGTATTTGCTAAAATTTTATTTGAACTAATGATGTTATGGTTGCTGTTTCCTAGATGTTCACGAGCTATTGGACCTTATCTGGGTTTCACTACTTTTATGCTAGAGCTGCCACTGCCTCCTCCTTTTATATATGCAAATTATTTCTCTTCCTCAAGTACAATTATTTAGAAAGGGGATGATGTTTCAAGAACGAGGAAGGTAATACAAACTGATATGCAAACAAAGTAGAGGTGATGAAGGAAGAGCCTTTAACAATGAGTGGTTAGGCTGTGGAATGCACTGCCCAAAAAGTAGTGGAGGTGGATTTACTTGAGTATTCAAAGGGCATTGAAAGGTCATGGTGTGCAGAGATCTAGGGGAAGGCAGAAGATTGGTGCTAGATAATAGAGCTGGTGCAGTCACAATGGGCTGAATGGTCTTCATCTGTACTGTAATAAGTCTGTGATTCTGTGTGTCTCTATCACTGTAGATCATATACAGCATCACTCGGGGAGACTGCAGTTGCTTTTGATTTTGGTCCTTTGACTTCTGCCCCTGGGCGTCGTTCCAAAGAAGAGGTTCAAGTCTATCCACTTTACGTTCTGTATGAAAATGGCGAGACCTTCTTGATCTATTGCAACCTCACTCACAACAGGTAGATGTGTGCCACTGAATATGTTGAAAAGGGTTGGTGGGCAAGGTAATTGAGGTAAATAAGCTTCAGGAAAACAACTTCAATTATGACTTGGAGGTGCCGGTGTTGGACTGGGGTGGACAAAGTTAACAATCACGTAACACCAGGTTATAGTCCAACAGGTTTATTTGGAAGCACTGCTCCTTCATCAGATGGACAACCTCCCGATGAAGAAGCAATGCCTAAAAGCTAGTGTTTCCAATTAAACCTGTTGGACTATAACCTGGTGTTGTATGATTTTTAACTTCAGTTATGGATTCAAACTTTTTACCTGATGTATATTGTTAGCTACTTATTATATAATTAGTGTTTGAGAACTGATGGCCATCTGGACTAGGCTACCTTTGTGCTTTACATTCTACTGTGCCTCTGAAGTGAACTGAGGTTCTGAATTTTGGAAGTTCACCACCTTCTCTGGAGCTGCAGGAATAAAATGAGGAATTGGTATGATAGGATTGCATTGAAGTTAATGAACCCTAAATGTACTTTTTTAATCTACCTATTATCCTAACTTGTTCGGTCTTTACAAATCCTTTGGGGGCATTAGTTGTGCAAGGGAGGGAAAGTATTTTGATATGCAGCATACATGTGCTGGCTTCTTGGCTCAGTCAGAGATTTAACAGCTCCACCAATCAACCCACAACCAGTGAAGAGACCAGATGTCAAGATGTCTCCCTTTGCATTTTGTCGGGAGAGGCAAGCAAAGAACAATATAATACATGCTGGGTCAGTTGGGAGTGACTGGTAAAGACTTAGGCTAACTAGGCTCATAGCAAGTTTTGATCTCATTTAGTAATAAGGGTGTCCAGGACAATGTGAGTCTTTCATCATTTTCTGGATAATGCACAGGATTTCTATTTAGTTTAGTGAGGTTTTGTATTATATTTTCAACACTCACTGAAATATAATGTGGCTTCATGACACTCAACAAAGAAGGGAGACAGCAGGAAATGACTTGTCTGTTAGCCTGTCATCTGTTGTAGGGGAAGTGCTGGAATCTATTTTGAAGTAGACATTGGGCGTTTTTAGCAATCACAGTATAACATAGCAAAGTCAATCCAGTTTTGTGAAAAGCAAGTGTTACTTGACAAATTTATTGGTGTTCTTTGGCAGTGTAACATGTATATTAGATAAAGGGAAGCAGCTGTGCTGTATTTGGATTCCCAAAGAGATTTAATAATGTGTCACGAAGAAGTTTAGTTGTTGAGATAAAGGTTTATCATGTTGAGATAATATATTGGTATGGATAGACAATTGGTTAATGATTTGGAATGAATAGATCATTTTTGGATTGTCAAACTGCAACTAAGAGTGCTATGGACATCTGGGCTGGAGCCTGAACTAATTGACTTGGTTGAAGAGACCAATTATTTTAGCCAAATTTGTGACTATACACAGCAAAGCAAATTGTGAAGACAACACAATCTGCAAATTTATATGGGCAGAAAGATATTGGCAGATGAAGTACAATATGAATCATTGTAAGATGGTTGACCTTGCAGGGAGGAAGAGCAAAGCAGAAAATTATTTAAAGGACTGCACTATACTGCAGTACAGAGGGTTCTGGGTAGTATTGAAAAAGAATTGCCAAAAGTAAGCATGAGGGTTCTTCAACTATTCAAGGTGAAAGGAATTTTGGCCTTCATTGTAAGGGAGTGGAATAGAAATGCTGAAGTTCTGCTACGATTATGCAGAGTTTTGGGACAACCATACTTAAAGTACTGTATGCAGTTTTGGGTTCCTTACTTAAGGATGGATGTATGAGTACTGTAGGGGCTTTGGAGAAGATTCACAAAGCTGCTTTTTTGAAAAGAAGGGGTAGTCTTCTGCAGTAGAGGCTGATTTTTGATCTGTAAATGGAGTTGAGAGCTATAGAGGTCAGGAAGGAAAGTCTGATCAACCATGATCTTATTGTGATGGACCAGGCTTTATGGGCTGAATGACCTGTGTTTTTCTTTGATGTTCCTATGTTCATATCTTGTTTTCTTCTCTCAGGGAATGCATGAGTCACTTCCCAGGCCAACATTTATTGCCCATCTTTGACTGCCATCTGAATTGAGCGGCTTTGTAGGCCATTTAGATGCATTTAAAGTTCAGCCGCATTGCTGTGGGTTTGGACTGATATCTAGGCCAGACCTGAGGAGGGCATTAGATTTCCTTCCCTGAAGGACATTAGTGAGTCAGTTGGAATTTGGCAAAAATCCCTGATTGTTCTAGCAGTTGCCATTACTGATGTCTGTATTCCAGATGTATTAATTGCATTTAAATTCAACCGATTTCTTCAGAGCATTAATCTGGATTAGTGGCTCAGTAACACTATCACTTTGCCGTGATCTCTTGGAACTTGGTGATCTAGACAGCGTAAAGTCTAAATCCGTCCATTCTTCAAAGAATTGCAAGGAGATTAATGGGCTGTTGGACAACTCAATGCAGAAAAGATATTAGATTGTCAACCCCCCCCCCCCCCCCCCCCCCCAAAAACCATAGATCATGCAGTAAGTTTGCAGATGACCCCAAAATTGGGAGTGTTGTGGACAGCAAAGAACGTTTCATCCGATTACAACGGGATCCCGATCAGATGGGCCGAGGAGTGGCAGATGGAGTTTAATTTAGATAAATGCGAGGTAATGCTTTTGGAAGAGCAAATTATAGTGAGACTTGTTCATTTAATGATAAGGTCCTGGCGAGTGTTGCTGAACAAAGAGACCTTGGAGTACAGGTTCATAATTCCTTGAAAGTGAAGTCGCAGGTAGATAGGATAGTGAAGTAGGCGTTTGGTATTCTTTCCTTTATTGGTCAGAGTATTGAGTATAGGAGTTGGGAGGTCTTGTTGCAGCTGTACAGGACTTTCGGAATATTGTACGCATTTCTGGTCTCCTTCCAATCGGAAGGATTTTATGAAACCTGAAAGGGTTTGGAAAAGATTTACATGCATGTTGGAAGATTTGAGCTATCGGGAGAGGCTGAATAGGCTGGGGCTGTTTTCCCTGGAGTGTCAGAGGCTAAGGGAAGACCTTATGGAGGTGTATAAAATCATGAAGAGCATGAATAGGGTGAATGGACAAAGTCTTTTCCCTGGAGTGCGGAGTCAAGAACTAGAGGGCATAGGTTTAGGGTGAGAGGGGAAAAGATATAAAAGGGACCTAAGGGGCAACTTTTTCATGCAGAGGGTGTTGCGTGTATTGAATGAGCTGCCAGAGGAAGTGGTGGAGGCTGGTACAGTTACACCATTTAAAAAGCATCTGGATGGGTACATGAATAGGAAATATTTAGAGGGATATGGGCCAAGTGCTGGCAAATGGGACTAGATTAGGTTAGGATATCTGGTCGGCATGGACAAGTTGGATTGAAGGGTCTGTTTCCATGCTGTACATCTCTCCCTCTATTTGACTAGATGTTAGTGAAAGTGAACTCTCGAGAGTAAGTATCTGCTTAGCGTAACCAAGAGGAGTAATTCAAATAAACCCAAATTTTATTACAGTATTCTAATTAATTCGTAACTTTTCGTTGAGATAGTATTGTGTAGTTGCCAAGACTAGTGACATTCTGGATCTGGGATTTTTACACTTATAATAGCTACTCGGGTGAGAATAAAACTATTCTTGTGGAAACAACATGTGACATGAGCTTTACTTAATCTTCTCTCCTAGCACTGGTCTTCTTGGGAAGTTGCTGGGTCCTCTACCAATGCACCCAGCTGCTGAGGATAATTACGGCTATGATGCTTGTGCCATACTGTGCCTTCCCTGTACCCCAAACATTCTGGTTATTGCTACACAATCCGGCATGTTATACCACTGTGTGGTTCTTGAGGGGGATGAAGAGGAAGATCAGATGGTAAGATGGAAATGGATCATATGCAACTAAGAAGTATATGCATTTGGAACTGATGATTAATCTTGATCTTGGTAGCTTTACTATTTGTGTGGCTTTTTTCCCCCCTCCTTCCTGTCTCCTTTCTCCCTGCCTTCTACCCATCAGATACTGTAAAACTCAGTCTGCCTCCTGTATAGTGAGGTGATTGAGTTGCTGATGTGTTATTGTCCACCTTTCATTGTTTTCAGTGTGTAGTTCCCAAGCAGTCTTTCCAGTGTGTGTTTTGTGTGGTGGGAGGCAAAGTTACAAAAATTAATGCATGTAGATAAAACCTCAGGAACAAACAACTGTAATAGGATAGTGCAAATAATTATTGTGTTGTTATAAAAGAGAATAAATTTGCAGAATCTAATTGATGTTTTACCATGGATAAGTATGTAATGCTGCCTTTTGGTAGCCCAAATAAGGATGTTGCACTTTCCTTGGAAAGTAAGAACCCAAATGGAGAAGAGGAGAAATTTAACTAGGGGGTATATCCATGCAAGTCATAAAGTAGTGACCTAGATTAAAATAACTTTCTTTTTAAAAGCAAACTCAGCAAATAAGGTTCATTTGTTGACCATCTGAATTAAAATTCAAAGTTATGCTAAATTTGTGTTGTACTTTGATTAGAATATAATGGAGGTTAGAATATAATACAGTTTTGGTCTTGATATTAAAAAATAGATATGTAGGCATTTGAGAAGGTTCAAAGAAGAATCACGGGACAATTTACAAACTGAGGTTATAATGACTTAAGCAAGCGACCAGGGCCGCCTCTTTCACACAGCTGAGGAGTGTGTTGGTGTTTGAATTAAGTTACACTTGCAAAAGGTTTTCCATTTGTTGGGATGGTCAAAATTGGAGTTTATAGATATGTGATAGTCACTAACCAATCTGGAAGGAAATTCAGAAAATATCTCTTCTTAGTGTGGTGGGAATATGAAATATGTTGTTACAACCCATAGTTAAGAAAAAATAATATAGAAGTATTTAAGAGGAAGTTAGATGGGTACATGGGGGTTGAAGAAATCGATTAGAACAGAATTAGAACACAATAACTGAATTATTGTCCAACCCTCAAGATTTTATGAAATACATAAAATGACTACCATAATATAGTCATTTCCAGTTGTGCTAATGTTTACCATGCAATGCTGGCTGAACTGATTCAATGTGCAACTATATTAATTACATTGGCTTGCTTGTATTGTTTGAGGTAATGCAGACATTATAAATTGTTAGAAAGTTGAAGGTTTATACTCTTCATGTTTAGGCCAATGAATCTTGGGACCTGAGATGTGAGTCTCTTCCTTCGCTCTACGTGTTTGAATGTGTGGAATTGGAATTGAGCTTGAAACTGGTGACTGGGGATGACATCGAGCAATTGCAATCTGATTTCTCCTGCCCAATCACATTGCATAAAGGTATGGTGCAACGTCTTTAGCATGCTCTTACATTTATTCATTTATATAACTTAAAACCATATACCTGACAGCCGATGTAATTGCATTGGTGTTGAACACAATAAATCTCCTTTTCTTGTTCCATTACTTTATCCCTAATAAATATTCTATTTGAATGAGAGTTTGATATGAATCAGCCTTTTTTTTGCCTATTATTCCACTATCTCTCATAATTTAGACCTGTGGCAAGTCAGTATATCCACAATGAGGAATAGTTGTCATTCATTTATCTGATCTTTTCTTTCTAGATCCATTATGTCCAACACGGTATCATTGCACACACCTAGCTGGTGTACACAGTGTCGGGCTGACATGGGTCAATGAACTGGAAAATTTCTTCAGCTCAGGTAGAGTATACAGTTAACATTGAGTCCAGAAACCATCGTTTAGAACTAGAAGCAGCGAGGAAACGGTGGTACAGAATAACCTCGATTATCTGAATGAGACAGGCGGGGAGTAATTTGTTCGGATAACCAATTTTTTTTTCAATCAGATCAGCCATCCGAATAAAGGAAGTTATACTGAATGTAATTACTTTTGAAAATGCATGTTCTTATTTCATTCATTTGATTAAAATGTATGCAAACACTGGATATTGCTCAATTCATGATATTTTAAAAAGACATTTCATCAGTAAGAAATTAAACACAATTATAAGATTCTTTTAGTGTAATAATATGCACTGACCTAATGCTTTGAAGTGTTTGAGTAGGTAACTCACTACCAGAGACAAATATTGTCAGTCAAATATATGATTCAAACGATCGCACTGGGCTCAAAATGATAACTCTCTTTTTCTCTCTCTTTGAATGTGAGTCAAGTTTTCTTTTATTTCATATCTCCAGCGTCTGCACCATTATGCTTTTATTCTTGATACTGAAGCTGTTTTGTTGATCAGACCTTGCTTTTGAGGCTCTCCTGAGTTTTCAATGCAACATAGCCTTATCCTTCCTACAGGATATATTATTCCGACCATAGAGGTTCAGAAGCAATTGGACTTGGCAATGTGTTAAATGGAGGACAGCTGAAGTTAAAAGCTGTGAATTGGTGTCATGCTTTCTGTCATATACAGCTGGGTAGTTTTCTTCCCTGAGGCATTATTTTAACTTTTTCATTTCAATTCCCTGTCCATATATCTCTCCAATAAATCACTAGTAGTTACAGCAGTATAAGTTATTTAAATAGCTAAAATGTGTTTTATTTAAAAAAAGTACACAAAACATTCACATTAAGATTTCCAAATGTAACTCTGGATCTAATCCTCGGAGGTCTTCCTTTTCCTCCACAACCAAAGGGCTTATCAAATGCTTGAATTTATTGTCACGTGTACCAAGGCACAGTGAAAAGATTTGTCTTGTGAGCAATACAGGCAGATCATAGTTTAGTAGCATAGATAAATATAGGTAAACAGCAGCAAAACCAAAGCACAGGTACAGGTGAATGCTAAGCGTTTGAGTCCATTCAGTATTCTAACAACAGTAGGGTAGAAACTGTTGTGAAACCGGCTGGTGCATGTGTTCAGGCATCTATACCTTCTCCCAGATAGTAGAGGTTGTAGAAAAACATTGCCAGGGTGGGATGGATCTTTGAGAATGCTGGCGGGCCTGGTAGATTGGCCTTTGTGACTGTCCGGGCCGAGTTCACCACTCACAAACCGTCTCCAATCTTGAACGGTACAAGCTACCATTTCCACCATACTAGGTAGTGATACATCCAGACAGAATATTCTCAATGGTGCATCTATAAAAATTGGCAAGGGTATTCACTGTCATGCCAAATTTCTCAGCTTTCTGAGGAAGAAGAAATGTTAGGCCTTTGTAACCAATGCATCCACGTGAAGAGTCCAAGAAAGCTTGCTGTTGATGACCACTCCCAGGAGAATGACAGTCTCCACTCATTCCACCTCTGTGCTGTTGATGTGCAGGGGAGCATGAGTAACATCCTGCTGAAAATCAATAATGAGTCCCTTGGTTTTGCCAGCACTGAGAGCTAGGGAGGCATAATCAATCCACTATTTCTTGGTGGAACTAATTTTCTCAATTATTCCTTCCACCTTGGTGTGGTTCTAACAGTAACAGCAGTAGCATTTTTACAGGACCTTGAGATCTTGTTCGGATAATTCGAATAATTAGAAGTGAGCAGATGGGTGGAGATGAAATGCAGAAAGAGTGCAAGAAGGGTAGCCAAATAAAGGGACTTTAAGCAAACGAGCCAGAGATGAAGAGAAGCAAGAAGGTGATAATGGAGACTGAGTGGGTGAAAATGGGTTAGCTGTGTTGAAAGCAGCTCATTTCATGATAGGGTCTTGGGTTGTGGAGGTAGACTATAGACATGGAAGGGTGTGTTCATGCTTTGAAATTGTTTAACTTGATGCTGAGTCCTGAAGGCCATAAAATACTCAAGCTGACGATGAGTTTGCGTTGAGCTTCAGTGGAACACTGCAACAGGTCAGATACAAAAGTGTTAGCATAGGAATGCAGTGATGTTGAAGTGGCAGGTAACTAGAAATTTGGGGCAGAGTGTAGGTGTTCTGCAACGTGGTCAGTCAGTCTGTATTTTCTCTTCCCAGTGCAGAGCAGCGAATATAGATTAGATTGAGCAAAGTATATGTAAATCGTTGCTTCATCTGGAAGTTGTGTCAGAGACCTTGAATGCTGAGAAGGAAGGAAGTAAATGGAGGTGTTGTACCTTATATGACTGCGTGGGAAGTTGCTGTGTGGGGATGTTGATTGAGGAGGAGTGGGCAAGATGTTCTAGGGGAATGGTCCCTGCACAAGGGTGAGCAGGGAGATATGTCTTATTGTGTCATTCCACTGAGGGTGGTGGAAATGGTAGCTTATTCATAGAGTTGTAGAGATCTACAGCACAAAAACATCCTTCGGTCCAGTCAAGAACAATCACATAACCGTTTAACTATGATCCTTTGGTGATGCTGATGCAGAGGAATATAAGAAGGGGGACCCTATCATTGTTGTGGGATGAGGGCAGAAGTGTGGGAAATAGGTCAGACACTGCTCGGGGGCATCCTCAGTTAAGGAAAAAGTTTGACAAGCCTGAGACACTCCTGCAGAAGGTAGGATCATCAGAATTAATGCAACAGACAGCTTTGTTGTTACTGCATTTAGAAGTTGTGGAGCAATGGGTTAGATTTTTGTCTTGTTTGAGATCATTACCTGACCTTTTGTGTGACAGGAATATTACTTGCCACTTAATCACCTCAAGCCTGGGCATTGTCCTGGTCTGGCTGAATTTGGACACTGGCTGCTTAGTATCTGAGGAGCTGTGAATGGCACTGAATTTTGCACAATTCCCATTTGGAAAACCCTGACTTCTGACTTTACTGTTAGAAAGAAGGTTGTTAATAATGTAACACAAAATGGTTATATCTAAGACAATATCATTAGGAGCTCCTGCAGTGATATTTTGGGACCCATAGCGGCAGCCATCTTTGTTTCTCCCACAAGACTCCAACCAATAGACCATTTCCCCTTTTACTCCTGTTGACTGTTTTTATGCAGGCTGCTTGATGCCACACTCACCTCACCTCTGGAATTCAGCTCTTTGTCCATGCTTGACCCAAGGCTGTAATGAGACCAGGAGCTGAGTGGGCCCCCACAAAACCCAACTAAGTGTCTTTGATCAGATTATTACTGAACAATTGAGTATTTCCATAACTTTACTGATCGGGTATTGAATGGTTGGATTTAATTTGTCCTGGTTTTTATGGACAGGATATACATTGCAAAACCACATTGTTGTGTCAATGTCAGTATTGTAGTTGTTTTAGAGTAGGTTGGGTAGTGTTGTAGCTATTTATGGAGCACAAGTTGCCAAAATATTGGCAGAGCTTACAGACTTTGCAGTATCAATGCCTTCAGACATTTCTTGATATCATGTAGTAAGTTGAGTTGTTTGAAGATTTATTAGCTCATCTGTGGGATAGAGTCTAGATTAGAGTGGTGCTGGAAAAGCATAGCTGGTCAGGCAGCATCCGAGGAGCAGGAAGATCGACGTTTTGGGCAAAAGCCCTTCATCAGCACTGAAGCGTCACTGAAGCTGTGCTTTTCCAGCACTACTCTAATCTAGACTCTGATTTCCAGCATCTGCAGTCCTCACTTTTGCCTCATCTGTGGGATAGCTCTATCAGTTCTTTCATTAACCCCAAGGTGTTAGGGCAGAGGATGTTGCAGGGACAACAGAACTGGGTTGCCATTGTAATTT
Organism: Hemiscyllium ocellatum; assembly: GCF_020745735.1. Lineage (NCBI taxonomy): Eukaryota > Metazoa > Chordata > Chondrichthyes > Orectolobiformes > Hemiscylliidae > Hemiscyllium > Hemiscyllium ocellatum. The sequence continues at coordinate 51,769,579 of NC_083431.1, forward strand.
TCACTGTCTAAGTTGATGGTCTGTCTAATTTAATTCTTTAAACTTTGTAGCAATATCATACCATTTCAGTGGGCAGTTAAGAGTCGACCACATTGCTTTGGGTCAGGAGTCATATGTAGGCCACACCAGGAAATGACAGCAGATTTCCTTACCTAAATAAGATTAGTGAATCACTTTTGGAAGTGAAGTAGTTTAGATCTGCCTCATCTGTTCTTTTTGGTAATATTTGCAAATCTTTTTAAATCTATCAACTAATATTTCCGCATTCCTGAAGTTGTGGATCACCTTGTGCTTTTATGCCTACAGATGACGAAGATAAAAGTGCGCTTCAGGAGTTGGCAGCAGAGCAGAAATGCTTGGTAGAACATGTCCTGTGCACCAAACCACTGCCATGCAGGTATCATCTTCCCATGTTCCTTATTACTCCATAGCTGGAAAAGGTTTTAGATTGTTAAAGTCTTGAGGAAAACCTGTTTTATGTGATATTTTTAATGCATGAATGTTTTACAAACCCTTGATTTTTGCCTCGGTCATTCTTAGGCCAAGCATGCTGGGGAGGGGTTATTGTTATATGATGAGGTAGAATCTTTGTCTCCTGATCACCTGAGTGGTGGCTTGGACTGGCCCACTTTTTTTTTAAGTTTTCTCAGTTCTGGAACTCTGAGCTGAAGTTGAGAATTAAAGGTTGAACAGTATCTTGTTTTAAGAGAAGAAGAGGACAAGCAAAGTCATGTAGGCATATGGGAGCTGGCCTGGAAAGATAATTGAAGATTAATTATTGCTGTAAGAATATTGCAGATGGTTGGCATCAGGATATGTTATGTTCAAGGACTGGCAGATGATTGTGATGTTGCATTCATTAATTTAGGCGAGGCTAGTGCTGGCCAGCCAACCACAGAAACTGTTGGGGGTAAAAAAGAGGAGAAATCCTATATTGAACTGGTTGTGTTTGGGTTTTTGGGTAGAAGGTTGTGTTTGGGTTTTTGGGTAGAAGGTTGTGTTTGGGTTTTTGGGTAGAAGGTTGTGTTTGGGTTTTTGGGTAGAAGGTTGTGTTTGGGTTTTTGGGTAGAAGGTTGTGTTTGGGTTTTACTGACTAGTTTTACATCTGGTTCAATAATTAAGTGTTCTGAGAAAAGAATCCCGGTTTAAAATAAGTGATTACTCTTCGGAACCTGCTGGAAGCTGTTTATATTGACCAGTAACTTTGGAATTCAAGCAAGATACTGTCAAAGGCCTTCCTGAAGTTCATAAAGACAGCATCTACCACTCTGCCTCATGAATCATCCGTGTCACTTCAAAAAATCTCAATCTGGTTTGAGAGACAGACATGACCTTGCCTGCACAAAGTCGTGCTACCTGCCACTAATAAGTCCATATTTTTCCAATTGTGACTAAATCCCTAAGTATCTTGTTCAATAATTTCCCCACCACTGACGTAAGGCTCAGTGGCCTATAATTTCCTGACTTATCCCTGTTGCCCTTCCTAAACTAAGCAGCAATGTTGGGTATGCTCCAGTTCACTGGTATCTCTCATGTGACTGAAGAGGATGTGAAGATTTTGTTCAAGGTCCCAGTAATTTCCTCACCTGCCTCCCTCAGCATTCGGTGATAGATCCCATCAGGTGTGGGGATTTGTCTACCTTAATGCTTTTTAAAACACCTAATACTACTCCCTTCCTTATTGACATGCCCCAAATATCAACATACCCCTCCTGCAACTCTCTATCACCATGTCCTTATCTTTTGTGAATACCAGTGCAAAGTATTCATTAAGGACCTTGCCCATTTCCTTCGGCTCCACGCAAAAATACACTCCTTTTGTTCTTGAGTGGGCCTACCCTTTCCCTAGCTATCCTCTTGCTCCTTATATACTATTATTTTCCTTAATTCCGTTTGCCAAAGACGTTTCATGGCCTCTTTCAGCCCTCATGATTTGTTGTTGGCGTTGTTTCCTCCTGTCGTTGTATGCATTCAAGGCTCTGTTTAAATTGAGTTTCCTAAATATATGCTTCCTTTTTTGTCTTTTTGACTAATCTCATAATTTCTCTTGTCATCCAAGGTTTACAAATCTTGCCATCCTTCTCCTTCATTTTCACAGGAGTATTGTGAATTTGCTGATGACACCAAGACAAGTAGTATTGTAAGAAGTGTAGGTGTAAGCATAACATTTCAAAGAGAGGTTGATGGTGTAAATAAATAGGCAAGAATGTTAGCAAAAGTGGGGTCATCTACTTTGGAGCAAAAAAAAACAGAACAGCGTTTTTTTTTGTTAATGATGAAAAACTGAGGCAGTGGACATCCAAATGGATGTTTTTGAGGAGATAGGTGGCAGATATATCATTGAAATGTCTTGAGGTCTGTAAAATTAAATGATCAGAATGGTTACTATAATACTGGCCTTCCGCACCTCCAGAGTAATTCTGGGTATTAAGACTTGGAAACAATATATTGGCCTTTGATCCTGTCAATTATAAGTTTTCTGGATAATAAGAGACAGTATTCCCTGGAACTTTAGAAAGTTAAGAGTTGATTTGATTTAAGTTTAAGATCCTAAGGGAATCAGGTAGGTTAAAGAGAAATATTTCCACAAATTGATCAATGTTAAATAAGACAGGAGGTTGAAGGTAAAAAGATTAACTGGTGTATATAGCCCGAATTACATCTTCCTATGTACAGGTTTTGCTTCATTTAATCGTTCACGGGATGCAGGTGTTGCAATTTTAGGGATTTTACAAACTGAGTTTAAGTTGAATGTAGTCCTTTTATTTTAAAGTAGTTGATGATAGAAATAGGTTTCTGGGAATTCTAGTCACAGTCACTCTCAATTCTTTTCAATATTTTTTGTGACCTTTCTGTTTGGTAAGAAATATGACAGTTGCAGTATTTTCACTTTGTGTGTGTATATGTCTTCAAATTCTTACAGTCCACCTGCACCAATCAAAGGATTCTGGATCATTTCAGATCTGTCCCTCGGAGCTGCAATGATTTGTATTACTGATTCTTTTGAATGTATTATAAGAGAATTGCTGTAAGTATTTTTCTTGTATGATTGAATTGTGAAAACTTCCTTTTAACAGGGATTTAGTGTTAGTGCTTGGGAAAGTGATCATCTGGTTTATATTGTTCTGTCAGATCACAGATATATGGATCAATATAATTGTGGACTGGTGAAGTCTTGAGATTGTTAGTGAACCGATTGGTGACATTTTGAATATTCAGTATGATTCCCACTGCGAATTGCTATCCTTATCTCCATTTGGAAAGATGCACAAAGTTTGTATCAAAACACAAATTGAGTTTTTTCTGAAACTATTTACAGTCGTAGCACACAATACAAGATAGGATTGTTGGGTAAGGATTCAGAGGCTAGCCATTGTTTGCTCATCTGCATAATGGACATGACTTGGGGCCGTTGCAGGGAGGGGAAGGTTTAAGTTGGAAGAGTCTGCCTGAGGTATGGCTGGGCAAAGATTGACAATTGGAATATATTGTGGGAAAATGTAAAGCTATCCATTTTGGCACAAAAGTTTAGATTGCGTAGTTTGTGGTAGGTTCTCACTGTCCCAGTGCATGAAATACACTGTATCAGCAATCTTCTCAAAACTCACTAGCAATAAAATATTTGCTTTTATTGCAATGCAGTGTAAAAGTAGGGAAGTTTTGATGCAGGGCATTAGAGTACTGTGTAAAGTTTTGATCTCTTTATTTAAGGAAGATCATACTTGCATTGGAAGCAGCTCAGAAGTTTGGCTGGGTAAATTCCTTTTTCAGGAAAGTTGGGCATATGCTCCTTACCTAATGGATGAATACAGAGAAGACTTTTCCCCTTCTGGGAAAATCCAGAATTGAGGAATGCAGTTGCCTGTTTAAGATAGAAATGCAAAGGAATTTCTTCTTTCAAGAGGATCCTTAATCTTTAAAATGCTGGAATATATTAATTGCTGGGAGGCAAGCTTCTAAACTTCAGGGGAGTTGAGGGTTAAGGGGGAAGAGAAAAATTGAGTTGATGCCAAGATCCGATCAGCTGTGATCTAACCAGTGGGAGAGCAGGGGGGCTGAATGGCTTATTGTACATACTTTTCATGCTGTCATGCAATAATTCTGAGTAATTGCACCTGCTATGGTTTTGATACTTTCAACAGTTCACTTGAAACTGTCTGTCTGTGCACTGACTCGATTACGAACAAATTGTAATAAATTTGTGGATGTTAGCAGGACCACGACAAGGCCAGTATCGCCACCATTATTGTGTTCCAACCCAGACAGCAGCTGTGTGGCATCTCCATTGCGAAACTTTGCAAGCGGTTCCTTTGAGCAACACATTAGAAATATTCTGCGTCGTACTACAACCAATCCACTGCTACTGAGGTATTGTTTTAACCCATAGACATATTTACATTCATATTATTTCATTGCATTCAATCAGTTTTCCTTAACCTCTCCAAATCTACTAACATGAAATGATTCATGGAGTCATATCATGGCATAATACAACTAGAACCATATAGTACTAAGTTCTGTGTTTGACCTGTGCTGAATCTGCTGATCTTAGCTAAGGCAGTGCAGTTACCTTCCCAACACTGAATCCTGTAAGTCCTAAAGTACATGAATGCTAGTTGCAGCAGATTTGGGAATGGTTGGGCAGCATGGTGGCTCAGTGGTTAGCACTGCAGCCTCACAGCACCAGGATCCCAGGTTCAATTCCCGCCTCAGGCGACTGTCTGTGTGGAGTTTGCACGTTTTCCCTGTGTCTGCGTGGGTTTCCTCCGGGTGCTCCGGTTTCCTCCCATACTCCAAAAATGTGCAGGTCAGGGTGAATTGGCCACGCTAAATTGCCCGTAGTGTTAGGTGCATTAGTCAGAGGGAAATGGGTCTGGGTGGGTTACTCTTCGGAAGGGCGGTGTGGACTTGTTGGGCCAAAGGGCCTATTTCCACACTGTTTAGAATCTAATCTAAACTAATCTTTGGAGTAGTACATTTTGTTGTACTGTGTTTGTTCGTTTTGGTGAACTGTATATGAGCTGTTCCCATTCATGAAATGGTGGCCCTGGGTCAACACTTTCAGAAGTGAAAAATTAATAGAACATGGTGTTTTCTACCTTGAGAAACTGAAGCTGCAGTGATGCATTCTGTTCTCCCCATAGCTATTCAGATTTAAATACTGATCTTGACTGAAGTTTGTACTTGGCCATGCCTTGAAATAAACATTGGAGTTTCTACAGTTAATGCTTTGGATGTGGGGTGTCTCTAACAGAGCAGCTTAACCCACCTTCCTAAAAAAACGTTCTTATGCAACTGACGAGTTTCTTGGTCACAGAAGGACAATTAAGCTGCAGTAGGACTAGAATCTTGTCAGGCTGAGGAAAGGTGGCAGATTTTGTTTCCTATTTGATATTCGTGAACCAGCTGTTTTTCTCTTAATGACCTCTACTGATGCCAACTTCTTATTTTCAAATTTCAAACTTAATTTAAATTCTTGCATTCTCTGAGTTAATGCTTCAGACTATTACACCTTCCATAGCCATAAAATGAGCTAGCACGTGAATATTTAATAGGAGGCAGTAGCATAGTAGTAATATCACTAGACCAGGAGTCATGACGCTAATGCTCTTGAAATACTGGTTCACATCCCACCATGGTGACGAGCAACTTATATCTAATTAATAAATGTGGAATACATATCTTTTTGACTCGACCTGTTCAGACACCTCAGGAACTGGTGGGGCTTGAATCTAGGTTTCCCAGCACAGAGGTAGGGAGCCACTGCACTACAACAACCCATTAAATCTGGAATATCAAGTTAACTCCATGGCAACATTACCGGGATTATCGTATAAAAACTCATCTGGTTTGCTCCTCTCTTTTAGGGAAGGGAATCTGCCATCCTTACTTAGATTTTACAATGTAGCTGATTCTTAACTTCCCTTTGAAATGACCTCCAGTCCATTCAGTTCATGATCAGTAAGGGATTGGCAACAAATGCTGGTTTTGCTAGCAATTCCCACATCCCATGAAGAAGAATTGAGAAAAAGATTCAAACATAAAATATTAAAACAGAGGAACTTCTTTTATCCGAGTACCAATTATCCGAATTTCGGATTATCTAAAGAAGATCTCAAGGTCCCGATAGGAGGATTACATCAATGACTTGTGACCAACACTGATCGTGCCTTTTGTTTACAATGATTTAAAGTGAATTTGGCTCACTGAAATGTTGCTGAGAAAAGTCCTGGACATCATGGGAGCCCAGGTACTGTGACCAAATGACTGACCTCCCACCCTCCCCCTCTCTCCCCACACTTCGCTTGGAGTTCTACCATTGGGTGTACCCTAAACGCCCCTTTCCCCAGATAATCTATCCAACATTGTCCTGTACAGGGCAGAAAGGGAACTTGTCAAAAAGTCGTGTATGCACATGCTATTTTGAGTCTCACCCCCTACCTCTCCAAAAAAGGCAGCAGCAGCCTTGCTGTTGGTGTCCAGTCTGATTGCTGTTACTCCATTCCGTTACTTCATTTTGTTCTGGAGTCCCATTGAGGGGGAAGAAATGAGAGGCATCTGTCCGCTTCACTCTGTCTCTTGGCTGGAGTCATAGAGAGTTGAAAGCACACAGTGGGAGTTGGTGGTGGAGGGGATGCTGCTGTCTCTTCTATTGAATGGGGAGAGGACATAGCAAGTGCTCACTGTCAATCCCATTGAAGTGAAGTAGCAGTGGGGAGAGGCTTCAGCAACGCTGCAAGTCCATTACACACAAGTGTGTGTCTGCTCAGAAACAAACCGAGACAGAGAGAGTGTGCAAGGCAGGCAGAGCGAGGAGAAAGGAAACTTTAGAAAACTGAGTCCCAGAGGAGAGGTATTGAATCAGTTATCTGAATGAAATACTGTCTGCCCATCTCCTTTTGGATACTCGAGGTTCCGCTGTATTGCGTAGAACATAGTTTCATGTTCTGTGTTCTCAGAACATTCAACAATTTGTCAAGTGATAGAATATATTATCCGTACATCCTGGTGAAAGGTTGTAATCAGGCCTGGAGGTTGGCGTTCCATTCAACCAGATGATCAGTGTTTCTTATGTGCTTGTGGTGGAAATAATTAAGTCATGTCAGCCTTCATCAGTAATTGTGTTTACTTATGTCTGATACTCACATGGTTTTTCAAATGGCAGGGTTATGTTCTTGAGACTGAGTATTATTGGCGAGGTCAGCATTTACTACCCATCCCTCATTGGCCACCAGAAGAAGGTGGTGAATTGTCACCTTGAATCACTGCTGTCCATGTGATATTGGTACACCCATAGTTAAGGAAGCTGTTCCAGGATTTTGACCCAGTGACACTGAAGGAACAGTAAAATTTCTAGGTCAAGGTGGTGAGTGATTTTGGGGAGAACTTGCAGGTGGTGTGCCCATGTGTCTGTTACATTTGTTCTTCTAGATGGTATGGATTACAGGTTTGGAAGTTGCTGTTGAAGGAGCTTTGGTGACTTGCAAGAAGCTGGAACTCTACAGTATGTATCTTTGTTTTTCTTTTCAGGGCATCTGATGCAGTAGGAGCACCTCCGCCGCAGGAATGTCTCCAGCTCTTGAGTCGAGCCACCCAGGTCTTCAGAGAAGAGTACATCCTTAAACAGGCTCTTGCACGCGAGGAGATCACACGCAGGTAATAAAGTCACCTCTTGATTTATGTGAAATAAAAAATTGTATTTGTATGGAATGTTTAAGCTAATGAAATGACCCAAGACACACCATGCAATTGCAGTCAAACTGCAGCCATGCAAAGATAGTCACACAGGATTGTAGAACAGGTGAGGAAGGATTTAAGGTGATCTTAAAAGTGTGGCGGAGAGGTTAGAATGCAGACATTGGGAATAAGTGAAACCTTGGAGAGATTAGAAAATAGGACGTGTTTTGAAAATTAGTGTTTCTCAATGGGAGTCTATGTGGATCAGTCAAGGTGAGGAAATGTGATGGTGAAAGTTATGACTGTCTGCACGGTTTGGAATGGACTTCAGATTCTGTCAGGTAGAAGATGAGGATGGTCAGAAGAGCATTGGAATAGTCCAGTCTAGAGTTTCAGCAGTGGGTGACATGGGCTGAATCAGGCAATGTTATGGCACGATTGTTGAATTAAATTTATTAACTGACAAAAAGTGAGAATAAGGGTAGGCGATGGTCAGGTGGTATTATTGTTAGATTTTTAATCCAAAAACTCCAATAAGTGTTCTGGGGACCTGGATTTGAATCCCACTCAGCAGATGGTGGAATCTGAAATTAAGAATCTCCTGATCACCATGACACGATTGTCGGAAAAACCCATTTGGTTTATTAATGTCTTTCAGGGAGGAAATTTGCCATCCTCACCTGGTCTGGCTATGTGACTCCAGACCCACTGTGATGTAGTTGACACTCAAATACCCTCAAAAATGGCCTAACAGGCCATTCAGTTGTACCAAACACTACATAGTCTCAAAGAAATGAAACCAGATGGTTAGGCCAGTTTTGGAATACTGTGTGCAGTTCTAGCCTCCCTCCTATAGGGACGATATTGTAAAACTTGAAAAGGTTCAGAAAATATTTACAAGCTTTAGGGAAAAGCTGTTTTCCCTGGAGCCTGAGAGATGACCAATAGAGGTTTATAAAATCATGAGGGGCATGGATAGATAAAGAGACTAAGTCTTTTTTCTGGGGTGGAGGGAGTCCAGAGCTAGAGGCCGTAGGTTTAGGGTGAGAAGGGGAAGATTTAAAAGGGACCTCGGCAACTTTTTCATGCAGAGAGTGGTGATGGAATGAGCTGCCAGGGGAATTAGTGGAGACTGGTACAATTGCAACATTTAAAAGGCATCTGATGGGTATATGAATAGGAAGGGTATAGAGGGATATGGCAAGTGCTGGCAAATGAGATTAGATTAATTTAGAATGTCTGACCAACAGTTGGACAAGTTGGGGAGGGGGGAGCTCTCCGGTGGTTGGAGTCATGTCTGATACATAGGAAGATGGTCATGGCTGTTGGAGTTCAGTCATCTCCGCTCCAGGACATCTCAGGGTAATGTCCTTGGCCCAACCATGTTCAACTGCTCCATCAATGACCTTTGCTCCATCATAAGGTCAGAAGTGGCAATGTTTGCTGATTAATTGCACAGGGTTTGGCACCATTTGCGACCACCTCAGATACTGATGTCATCCATGTTCAAATGCAACAAGATCTGGACAATATCCAGGCTTGGGCTGACAAGTGGCAAGTAACATTTGCGCCACACAAATGCCAGGCTATGACCATCATGAATAACCACTGCCCTTTGGCATTCAGTAGTGTTACCATCACTGAATCCCCCACTATCAATGTTATTGTTGACCAGAACCTCAATTGGCTTCACCACATAAACACTGGCTACAAGAGCAGGTCAGAAGCTAGAAGTACTGCAGTGAATAACTTACCTCCTGACTCCTCAAGGCCTGTCCACCATTCACAAGGCACAAGTCAGAAGTGTGGTGGATTACTCCCTACTTACCTGTATGAATGCAGCCCCAACAACACTCAAGAAGCTTGATACCATTCTGGCCCAGCTAGCAACACATTAATTTGTGAATGCATATGAAAAACTTTTTAAATGTTATGAGGAGTTTTGCTTTTTGAAGTCCCCTCTAAATGTCCAACCTCTTGCCCTCGATCTACTCCTTTTTGGTTATGGACCTCTCAGGTGCCTCTTGATTTTCAACTCTTCAGTTATGTCTCCTGTCAGCTAAAGCAATCCCAATTTTCTTCTTCTCTGCAGTTGAGGCAACATATTTATAATTTCCCCTTCATACTCATTCTCTCATTGTGTAAATTCCACCTAATATTTAACTGTCTTCCTCCAAATTCTGTGTATTGTATTTTTTCTTTGTGAAAACAAGCAAGAAGATTCCACAAAGAACTGTATCAGTCATCTGTCTCTAAACACAAATTATCCTCATTTGTCCCTAATGACCCCTGTTTTAATTACTTTCATATACTTTGTTTTATTGATTTTTTTTAATTGTCTTTTTTCATCCTTACTCTTTTCTTTCCTCACATTTTAATTTCACGCCTTCATTACTCCTACTGTAGGTTCTATAATGTTTAGCCTTATTTATCTGAAATCCCCCCTTTTCATCTATCTATTCTTCAACCTTCTTGATATCCAGCAGGGTCTGAATTTGTTTGCACATGTTTTTCTTTAAGTTCTTTCACATTCCTATTTTGAACCCTTGGAGCCCTTGTATCTCCTCATCCTCTTTATCTGGCATTGATTTTCTCTTTTAACTTCTGCAAGCTCACACTAGCTGAATCATATATCCGTTTAGAGCAATAGGTTTATGTTTCAAAACCTCTCTTTCTGATTTTTGACCTTTGCCCATGACGACTCTAAATATAATTCCCCACAATCCTATCCAATATAGTGCTCTTCATATAGTACTATTTCTACCTCCCGTGATTCAATCTTTTCACTAGGTTCAAAACACCACCCCTGTTCTTGTACGGTATGTTGTGCACTGTCTAAATATTTTCCTGAATACATTTTCTGCTCCCTTTGTGCCTTTCACACCAGTTCTACCTTTTGTTAATGTTAGAATAGTGCAATGTTATTGAGTTAACTATATCATCAAGGGTTGATAGTAAAAACAGAATTCTGTTCCACATTCCAGGGTAAAGCTACTGGAAAGTCAAAAAAAGAAGCAAATGCAGGATATTGTGCAGTGCATTGGGGACAAGTAAGTACATTGTGTTCTTAAATGGAGACACATGAATGCATTTTTAAGCCACTTGGTAATGCGAAACTCAACGAAGCTATTATTGTGATTTAATACCACAAACAGCAGTTTAATTTATTTTCTTAGCTACTGAAGTAGGGGTACCAGTATCCTGGGAGAAAATTTGCTCATGCTCTTCGGGGTGGGAGCGGGGACGTTAGACTAATGCAGCAGGGGAATGGGAACCTGAATTGTAGTTCCAATGTACAGGAGGTTAAGGGTAGTGAGATCAGGGATAGGTTTACAAGATCGTGAGAGGGCACCGTCAATCAGAATGTTGGTTTGAAATGTGTGTACTTCAATGCCAGGAGCAACCGGAATAAGGTGGGTGAACGTGCAGCATGGGTTGGTACCTGGGACTTCAATGTTGTGGCCATTTCAGAGACTTGGCTAGAGAAGGGACAGGAATGGTTGTTGCAGATTCCAGGATTTAGATGTTTCAGCAAGAACGGAAACGATGGTAAAAGAGGTGGGGGTGTCAATCAAGTGGCAGCTGAGAGAACGTTTGAGGACTCATCCACTAGGGTAGTTTGGGCTGAAGTTGGAGACAGGAAAGGAGAGGTCACCCTGTTGGGAGTTTTCTATAGGCCTCTGAATTGTTCCAGAGATGTAGAGGAAAGGATAGCAGAGAAGATTCTCAATAGGAGTGAGAGTAACAGGATAGTTGTTATGGGGGACTTAAACTTCCCCAATATTGACTGGGAATACTATAGTTCAAGTAGTTTAGATGGGTCAGTTTTTGTTCAATGTGTGCAGAAGGGTTTTCTGACACAGTATGTAGACAGGCCAACAAGGGGCAATGCCATATTGGATTTGGTACTGCGGGGGTGAACCCAGCCAGGTTTTAGATTTAGAGGTAGGTGAACACTTTGGCCATAGTGACCACAATTTGGTTATGTTTACAGTGGCAATGGGCAGGGATAGGTATATACTACAGCGAAAGAGGTATAACTGGGGGAAAAGCAATTATGATGTGATTAGGCAAGATTTAGGATGCATAGGATGGGGAAGGAGACTGCAGGGGATGGACACTCTTGAAATGTGGAGTTATTCAAGGAAAAGCTACTGCGGGGATCCTTGATAAATATATATCTATCAGGCAGGGAGGTAGTTGTCGAGAGAGTGAGCCATGGTTTACGAAAGAAGTTGAAGCTCTTCTCAAGAGGAAGAGGAAGGCTTATTTGAGGAGGAGGCATGAAGGCTCAGTTAGAGGGCTTGAGAGTTAGCCAGAAAAGATCTAAAGAGAGAGCTAAGAAGAGCCAGGAGGGCACATGTGAAGTTGGCGGATAGGATCGAGGAAAACCCTAAGGCCTTCTACAGGTATATCAGGACTAAAAGAATAACTCTTTATTAGAGCTAATCAAAGGTAGTGGAAAGTTGTGTGTGGAATCTGAGGACATAGGAGAAGCGCTAAATGAATACTTTTCGTCAGCATTCACATTGGGAAAGGAAAATTCACAAAGGGAAAGGAAAGTTAGTGAAAATATGGAGATATAGGCTATAAGATTAGATGAGATTGAGGTTGACAAAGTGGACGTTTTAGAAATTTTGGAAGATCTGAAAATAGACAAGACCCTGGGGCTGGATGGGATTTCTTCTCCGATTCTCTGGGAAGCCAGGGAAGAGATTGCAGAGCCTTTGGCTTTGATCTTTGTCATCGTTGTTGACAAGAGTAGTGCTAGAGACTGGAGGATAGCAAATGTTCTTCCCTTGTTTAAGGAGGGGAGTCAGGACAACCCCGGTAATTATAGACCAGTGAGCCTTACTTCAGTTGTGGATTAGGTGTTGGAAAAGGTTATAAGTGATAGGATTTATAATCATCTGGAAAAGAATAATTTGATTAGGGAAAGCCAACATGGTTTTGTGAAAGGTAGGTCATGCCTCAGTAATCTTATTGAGTTCTTCGAGAAGGTGACAAAACAGGTGGATGAAGGTAAAGTGGATGATGTGGTGTACATGGACTTCAGTAAGATGTTTGATAAGGTTGTACACGGTAGTCTATTGCACAAAATAAGGAGTTTCGGGATTGAAGATGATTTTGTGGTTTTGATCAAAAATTGGCCAACTGAAAGAAGACAAAGGGTGGTGGTTGATGGGAAGTGTTCACCCTGGAGCTCCGTTACCAGTGGTGTGCCGCAACGGTCTATTTTGGGGCCACTGCTATTTGTCATTTTTATAAATGATCTGAGATGAGCGAAGAAGGATGGGTGAGTAAATTTGTGGATGACACTAAGGTAGGCAGAGTTGTGGACAGTGCCAAAGGATATTTTTGGTTATAGATTGACATAGATAAGATGCTGAGGTGAGCTGTAAAGTAGCAAATGGAGTTGAATGTGGAAAAGTGTGAGGTAGTTCACTTCAGAAGAAATAATAGGAATGCAGAGTACTGTGCTAATGGTAAAATTCTTGGCAGTGTAGAAAGACAGAGATCTGTGTCCAGGTGCGTAAATCCCTGAATGTTACCATCCAGGTTGATAGGGTTCTTAAGAAGGAATATGTGGTGTGTTGGCATTTATTGGTAGGGGGATTGAGTTTTGGAGCCACGAGGTCATGCTTCAGCTGTACAAGACACTGGTAAGGCCGCACCTGGAGTATTGCAAGCAGTCCTGGTCACCACATTATAGAAAGGATGTAGAATCTTTGGAAATAGTTCTATTTCCTGGTATGGAAGGACGATCTTACGAGGAAAGGCTGAGGGAACTGAGGCTGTTGGAGAGAAGAAGGTTGTGTGGTGACTTAATTGAGACATATAATAAGAGGGTTAGATAGGGTGGACAGTGAGCCTTTTTCCTCTGGTGAAGGCTAGCACAAGGGGGCATAGTTTTAAATTGAAGGATGATAGATTGAAGACATTATTAATCCTTTACTCAGAGTAGTAAGGGTGTAAAACGGTCTGCATGCAACAGTAGTAGACTCTCTGATGCTAAGATCATTTGATGAACATTGCACATGCATATGGATAAGAATGGAACGGTGTAGGTTAGATGGGCTTCAGATTGTTGCGCCAACCTAGTAAACCATCGAGAGCCAAAGGCCCTCCACTGCGCTGTAACATTCTATGATCAATGAAACTCAACACCTCCACAGGATCCCTCCCATCTCTGAAAAATAGAACATTGCAACTTTGTACATCAAGATTTGTGGAATTAATTTATTTTCACAATTAGGAATGAACAGTAGAAATTCTTGTTACAATCTCCACAAAGACGTTAACTTTTTAAAGCATGTCATGCTAATGGAAAGAAAACTATTGGGCAAGACTTTTTTTTAACTTTTACTGTAATAAGCCAACTAAAATAAATGTAGTTCAAATATTAATGAACAGGCTAAAAGTATTATAGATAAACCTTCACATTAAATAGACAATACAACCAAGGAATACTTGATGTAGCTAAAAGTATACGAGCAGCTTGATCATCCCATACCGCTTGATCTCTTTAACATTGATGATATCATCTAACTCCTTCAATGCATTCAATGATTTGATTTGTTTCAAAAACTGTTCCACTGCTCCACAGAATCTCTCTCTTTCCACTTTATCCTCATAGCCCTTGAATCACATTCAGTGGTAGCTAAACACGTGGGCTACCACCAGCAAAGCACACATTTAAGAATCCTCTCTTATTCAGCGCACAACATTCCTGGTGACACAGAATTCCCTTTAACTCTCATCTCCTGTCCCTGTCACTTTCTTATACTGTTGATAACAGATTAAATAACGTGGATTCTGTTTACTTTAAAATCTCCAGTTTTATTTAGCAGCTCGAACTATAACTTGCAGCTGCAGATAACCATGTTGCCTGGCACTAGCTTGCTTCTGTTGGGCTGCATGTTGCATTTGGTCAAGTATTTTCACCCTGGTTATTGCCTCAGTAATATCTCTCTCTTCTTATAGAATCCTCCCCTTGAGCTCCCTTCCTTTTTACATGAACTTGTGGTTCACAACCTTGAAACAACAGCAGTGGTCTGCTCCAATCCAGAATCCATTGCCTTTCCTGGCTTCAGCTGTCTCTCTCCCTTCCAACACAGTAAGGCTATTCTGAGATTTGTTTCAACATCAGGTTCTGTTTGACAACTGCTAAACACAGCTGTTGCAGTCAGAGAAAATATTGCTTACTTCTTGTCAGAGTCTTACAGCACAGAGACAGACCTTTTGACCCAAAATAGTCCATGCCAACTAAAATGTCTATCCACGCTAACCCCATTTCCCTGCACATGGCCCATATCCTTCTAATACTTTCCTTCTCCATGTATTTCTCCAAATACTTTTTTAAATGTTGTCAATGTACCCACCTCAACCACTTCCACTGGCAGCTGTGTGAAAAGGTTGCCCCTCAGGCTCTCTTTTACTCTCTTTTTTTTCCCCTTCTAACCTTAAACTGATGCCCTCTAGTCCTCAGTTCCCAAGCCCTGGGGAGGGGGGAAAACTGAGTGCATTCACCCTATCCTTGCGACTTATGATTTATACTTGTCTACAAAAAATGTGTTTCAAACTGTAAGGTGGAAAGCACTGCATTTGGTTTTCTCTAGTCATGTGGGCATTCTTGAAACCTCATTAAGCCATATTTGGGAAATCAGTTAAGCCTCTCAAAGTACTCCCCAACTCTGGAGACATCACAGAAACAACATTTAAATTTTCTCCAAAGTACATGGGTCATTATACTCTCAACGTAAAGAAACATTTAATCTCTATCTTGAATAATTCTCATTAAATTGTTTTAATCTTTAACTGTGGATGTTAATTTTAAACAGCTTCTGTGGACATTTGTCTGCTGACACAACTGATTCCAGTCTCTCCAGTATCAGCCTTAAAAGCCCCCTTGAATGTATTATGTCATAAATTTTGTTTCATAATGTTATTGGGATATTTTGCTACATTTAATTCTGCTATGTAAACAAAATTTGTTGGATCTGACTGTCGAAGAAACTTTAACAATCTGAAGTGATAATTACATTATTGCAATTGTATTGTGATCATTACTGTGATGGAGAGATCAGGTAGAAAGTCTGGGCAAATCCACCTGAGCTAGAAGCCTCCAATCTCACTGTTTTTCATCACTTCCTATTTGATTTATTGATTGATATATATTTTGTAAATACAATGAGTTAAATTGGATTCAACTTACAAGCAGCAGTTCTTGTTAAGAGATAGAACAGCTCTTTCCCTTTCACATTGATGCAGTTCAGCTTTGGAGGTGCTGATTAAAACTAATTTCTTTCATTAGGAAGGTGATGCGGGAAATGGCAGAGGTACTTGCTGACAAATTTGAAGATGCAAGAGACAGTCAAGATGACATCATGATTAGGTATGAGCCAAGAATAGGACAATATCTCTAAGTAGAGAAATGGGTAGACATTTATAGTTTTAGAAAAAACGATTCACTTTCTAAGTTACCTCTGCATTACAGAGTGAAGAGAATCTTGCACAGTTTGAATTCAAAGCTTCCTGTGCTGTCGGACAGTGAGAAAGACATGAAAAAAGAACTTAAATGTATCAGTGAGCAACTTGAGGACCTGGGAAACAGTGTTAAACAGGTATGAATAATCTTAGAACTTATATTGTTTAGTAATCTCTTGAGGTAGCTGGTTCTCAGGAACTTTTTCTTTTAAAACTTCAAAACATACTAAAACAAAACCACTCCATTTATGTTTACTGTTAATTACTATAGCCAGCTGCTTTAGAATGCACTTCCAACTGGGTTGCGCTTCAGAATTCTAAACAAAAATTGTCAATTTGGCTCAATGGGTTGCACTCTTACTTTAGAATCCAATTGTAATGGGTTCAGGCTCTTTTTTTTCTTTTTGGAATTGATGTAATTTTGGAACTAACATTGGTATACTGAATCACTGCTGAAATGGTGGACATAATACCCATTTGGTTGAAATGTTAAACTATAATCCTTTTCCAGGACAGAACAGGATCTATGGTCTTTTTTGAAAAAGTGCAAAGAAGCTTTTATCAGTATCCAGTTATCCAATCCTTTAATCCATGCTCTTGTACTATCCAGAACTCCATCATCTTAAATTATAGTGTCTATGGCATCAATGTATTCTGGAAATCCAAATATGTTACCTCCTCTAGTTTCTCCTTATTATACTGTCAGGAAAAATTGTATTTGATAAATCTTTCATTAAAACCATAATGACTCACAATCCATATTGTGATTTTGCCAAGTGTCCTTTTGTCATATTGCTAATAATAGACTCCATTGGCTGTATGGTGTTAGAGGGGAAAATGAATCCTTCATAGACTAATTTTTAGGTTAGTTAACACAGCCTAATCTTGCAAATAACTTGTCTGTTGAGGTTTTGGGTTCAAATGAGCAAGGGAAGAAGCCTCCACTTTGAGTTGAGTTATTTGAATGCTATGGAACAACAATTTGATGAGAACACCAAACTGAGAATCTCAAGTGAGATTGTGGTGAGACCTCGGCAACATAGGCAGGAGAAAAGGCTGAAAGGCTTCTGACTTATTCAGGGCAGGACCAGCCCACCAACTTTGATCCTGAAGGTTGCTAATTCCATCAGCAAACTCTCATTGCTAAGCCTGCTCTTGCTCAGCCATATTCATCAGATGCATGATGACCATTTGACCAAAGAAGTTTTGCAAACGAATTGGCTGCTGGATCATGACCTCCTGAATGAGCAGCTATGTTTCCTTTGCAAGAGTGCCTTCAAGTAAGATGGCAGATATAACCCGTATCTATAGCTAACCCCTTACTGATTTTTAAAAAAAATTTTGTGTCAGCCTTCGTATACTTTAATTCCACCTTTGTGATAAAGAATTCCAGAGTCACTATCATCTGGGGAGAAATTCTTACTCATCTGTTTTCAATGGATAATGCCTTATTCCGAGATTATACCTTGTGGTTCTAGCTTCTCAAAGTGGGAGAATCTAAGAAAGTGATTGTTGGGTCCCCTGCTGAGATATTAGGCTGG
The DNA here is from genome assembly GCF_020745735.1 of Hemiscyllium ocellatum. Classification (NCBI taxonomy): domain Eukaryota; kingdom Metazoa; phylum Chordata; class Chondrichthyes; order Orectolobiformes; family Hemiscylliidae; genus Hemiscyllium; species Hemiscyllium ocellatum. The sequence goes on from NC_083431.1 coordinate 51,787,284, forward strand.
AGCGTGGCTAATGTGGTGCCACTATTTAAGAAAGGTAGTAAGGAAAAAGTCAGGGAACTATAGACTAGTGAGCCTGACATCATTGATGGGTAAGTTGTTGGAGGGGATTCTGAGGGACAGGATTTACATGTATTTGGAAAGGCAAGAACTGATTACGGATAGTCATCATAGCTTTGTACGTGGGAAATCATGTCTCACTAACTTGAGTGAGATTTTTGAAGAAGTGACAAGGAAGATTTGAAGGCAGAGTGGTGTACATGATCTATATGCACTTCAGTAAAGTGTTCGACAAGCTTCCTGATGGTAGACTAGTTGGCAAGATTCGGTCACATAGAATCCAGAACAGCTAGCAGGTGACGCCAAAATTGGTGGTGTAGTGGACCGTGAAGAGGGTTATTTCAGTTTACAACAAGATCTTGATCAGATGGGCCGAGGAGTGACAGATGGAGTTAAATTTAGATAAAGGTAAGGTGCTGCATTTTTGGTAACGCAAATCAAGACAGGACTTGCGCATTTTATGGTGGAGTCCTAGGAAATGTTGCCAAACAGAGATCTTGGAGTGCATGTTCGTAGTTCCTCGAAAGTGGAGTTGCAAGTAGACAGGGTGGTGAAGAAAGCGTTTTGTCAGTGTGGAGGTCATGTTGCAGCTGTACAGGACATTGGTTAGTGCAGTTCTGGAATACTGCATTCAGTTTTGGTCCCCCGATTATCGGAAAGATGTTGTTAAACTTGAAAGGGTTCAGAAAAGGTTTACAAAGATGGTGCCAGGATTGGCAGGTTTTAGATACCGGGAGCAGCTGAATAGGCTGGAGTTGTTCTCCCTGGAGTGTCAGAGGCTGAGAGGTTACCTTTTATAGAGGTTTGCAGAATCATGAGGGATATGGGTAGGGTGAATAGCCAAGGTGTTTTGCGCAGGGTAAGATGCCCAAAATTAGAGGGCCTAGATTTAAGGTGAGAGGGGAAAGACTTAAAGTTACCCCTTCGGTCCCTTTTTCCATGCAGAGGGTGATGTATGTTTGGAACAAAGTGGAGGTGAGTACAGTTACAGCATTCCAAAAGTGATCCAAATGGATATGAATGGGAAGCATTTAGAGGAATATAGGCCAAATGGGAGCAGGTCACATTGGGATGTCTGGTTGGTGCAGATGAGTTTGACTGAAGAGTTTGTTTCCATGCTGTATTAGACTATGACTTTTTAAGTTCTTACTATCCCTTTTTTTTTGTAATATTCCTTGATTGTTTATGTTCAATTTATTTCCTCTTTTTTTCCCTGTTGAATTATAAAAGTTACCCAATCCTCTGGTTTAGAACTAATGTTTGTCATGTTGTTTTTTTTTCTTCCAATCTGATACTATCCTTAACTCCCTTGATTTACTCTACTACTAGACCTACTGCAGTGTTAACCTCAGCTTAATTGTCAGAATTCCTATGTCTGAGTCCGACTCAGCACTTCGGGACAAAGCTCCAGGCTAGCACTCGAGTGCAGTACTGAGGGAAAAGTATTGTGTTGTTGAAGGGTCCACCTTTCAGTGACCCTCCCTGAAATAATGGTCGTTCCATTATAATTTGAGTTTAGTCAGTGCAAATTGACTGTAACGCAATTGACAAATTGTCAATGTTTGGATAATGTGAACTTTCTACTGAATAGGTCTAGTGATTTTCGATAAGCGATCTTAGACACCGTGATTTTCCTTAGCAGTATGTTGCAGAGGAGCATAACTATTGCATTACAGCAGAACCGCCTGTATGTGTTCACGATTCTATATTGCTATTTCAAAGAACAAGCCAATGTCATGGCCAATATTTATTCCTTAACTAAAAAAAATTATCTAATATTTATTATATATTGCTATGTGAAACATGTCTGTAAAGTGCTTTGAAACGGTGGTGGTCATAAAAGGTGCCCTATCAATGCAGATCTTTTGAAAAATTAGCTGGAGTTGATATTTGGTTATGCAGGACGGCTTTTTGGTAGCAAAAGAACTCAAATCATTTACAATGATGTCTGGTTTTGCTCAAATGTAATTTAAAATAAATGAACCAGCTTGCTCTTTCTGTTTTTTTTTATTATATCTGAGGAAAATGCAGCAAGCAGTTTGTGATAACCACTTTAACCTGAAAGCAGGAAGTGGATTATAGTATAGGCTGGTGTCTAAATTAAATGTTGCAGTGTTCCCTAATTAATATAATCAAATCCTTTTCATTTCAGGTCCAAAGGAAGAGTGAATACCAGCAGAGGGAAATACACGAGCAAGAGAGTCCACGAAAAAAGAGCATCTCACTCAGTGCATCTCAGAAGAAGTGTGTTCAATCTGTTTTAAAGGAGCAGTAAGTATCAGTGATATCAAATGGATCAGTTGAATTGCAAACATAGGGAATACTATTGAATAAGCCCAAATTGTCAGCTAGCCAGCTTTGTAATCATGTGTAAGAAGTACAGTGTTTTATTTGATAGTTCAAGGAAAACAAAACGGGGTTATAAAAATGATTCTCTTCTAGACTGGGAGAAGATACAGCAATTAAAGTCTTTAAACCAGAAAACAGATTGTACAGACACAAAAGCAAGCTATTTAATTCACTATCTATCTTAATCTAATTTTACTTTGCTGTCATTGACCACGCTGTTTAATGTACCTTTGTTTCATGTAAAAGTTTCTCTGCAGGCACAGCTTTAACATCAGATTGTACCAGAGAATTCCTAGTTATTTTTATAGTCATCCTTTCCGTTGACTTCCTTTTGTAATTGGCCTTAAACTTGTGTATTTGCATTACTGTTTCTCTGACCGGTGGAGATAATATCACTAACTATTATACTGTAAATCTTCATAACTATGAGCAGCTTGATTAGGTCACCTATTAACGTCCTTTGCTCAAGTGAATAGGAAAAGCCTCTAAACATTTTCCAATCTTGCTTCATAAGTGTGGACATCCTTCTTTGGTAATGTGCTGCTGAATTTACCCTGCACTGCTTCCATGATGTATTTCCTGGGAAGTAGTGCTTAAATCCACCCAAATTGCAGCTGCTGCGATAATTCCATTCATTTGAATACCAAGGTTGAAGACCAGTTGAGCTCTGCTGTTAGGTTGGCCAGTCAGGTTTCTCAAAGAAATCTAACCACAGGCAATCTTCCTTATGGCAAGACCTGTGTTAGATTATTGAGTGAGCCAAAGCATCCTCTTGCTCTGAGTATTTCATGCTTTGTAGTCTCGGTGCTCCAAACCCTGTAATTTTCCCCAGTCCTACAATCTCTGAGACACCTCCTTCAATTCTGTCATCTTGACCATTTCCAGTTTTAATGATGGCTGTGTTTTCAGCTGCTTAGGCTCCAAGTTCTGGAATTTCCTCCTCAAACTTTTCACTTGGCTTGCAAAAAATTCAGCTCTTCAGTTACTAGGTCATCTGTTTTCTTGGTGTATAGATGTCAAGTTTCCTTCAATAATATTTGTTCGGGGAATCATGGGATGTCTTTCTGCTTTTAAGGCATTTTGTTTTTGTAGCTAAATATGACTTCCAAATGTCACCCCGCCCAGTAATTGACCATCTTTGGAAGAAATGGAAACTGAAAATGTCACTAACAGATTTCTTAAGACAATCTCAGTCTGTAAAGTGGCAAGCCCTGACAAGAGTTTCGGAGAATCCAGTGTCCCTGTACAACCACCTTCCACCTCTTGGGCCTCAATACAAACCTTTTATGTACTTGGGGTAAGGCACAAGCAACACTGCATATTAGATTTCTTACAGCGTGGAAACAGGCCCTTTGGCCCAACAAATCCACACCGACCCTGCGAAGTGCAACCCACCCAGACCCATTCCCAGACATTTACCCCCTCATCTAACACAGGCAATTTAGCATAGCCAATTCACCTAACCAGCACATCTTTGGACTGTGGGAGGAAACCTGAACACCCGGAGGAAACCCACGCAGACACAGGGCGAATGTGCAAACTCCACACAGACAGTTGCCTGAGGCAGGAATTGAACCCGGGTCCCTGGTGCTGTGCGGCAGCAGTGCTAACCATTGTCCCACCGTTACCGAGAACAGTTCCATGTACAGACTGTGTCTGACAGAGTGATCTTCTTTAAACTGAGCACGAGTAGGCTGTCTTTTGGCTTGGGGACTTTTAATCACTGAATGAAGATCGAATGAAGGGAATGATGCATTCTCTCATTGAGCTTTTCCTGTCTTAGTTGTGATCGCTCACTTAATGGATTGACGTTTTCACAATTTCCTTTTATCAACACGACTTACAGTCCTTCAGCAAAACTTGAATACATAGTTTTCAAGTTTTAGTCTCAGCTTTTTATAGGCAAATGATAAGGTTTCATTACAAATCCCTTTGACTATCACTGGTGTCGTCCATCAGTTGAAATACATACACATTATCCTTGTCTGCTACCCTCTGACCAATTTTTTTATCAGATCAAAAATATTCTGCTGGAAGAGTTTAAAAACTCACTCCCAGAGATGCTAAGAATTTACGTGGAGGAAGTTCGGGAAGTGAGAAGGGCAGCAGAATTAGCAAATGAATATTTGTTTGTGCATAAGACAGTTTCTGGCCAGAATTTCACCCTGTGAGGGATAGAAATTGGGAGAAGGGGAGACCCTACACTACAAAACAAAGAGGAGAGAACAGTGGTTAAGTGTTTGCCACAGGTTAAAAAAGAAGCCCAGAGGGTGAAAAGGTGAAAGGCCTCAGGTGTTTCCACTGTGGTAAAGTGGGACATGTAAAGTCACAGTGCTGGTTGTTTTTTAAAAAAAAATGCACTGTGGGAAAAGATGTTGTTTAAAAAAAGCTAAGCATTAGTAAAAGTAGTAAATGAGACCCCAAGAAGAGTGGAGGAGCTGCAGAAGAGTGCACAGCCCAGGCAGAGGCTGGTTATGGAGTTAGTGCCTGATCTCTACAAAGAATTCACCTCTGTGGGTAAAGTTTACTCAAAGAACGGGGGGGGTGGGGGAAGAAGAAGGGCAACAAGTTGTTATAATTTTGAGAGATACAGGATCTAACCAGTCTCTAATAGTAAGACATGCGCAAATTTGTAGACTTCTGACCTGTTACCTGAGTGTGGTAATTTGTGGGATAGGTAGACAGAAATTTCACATTCCCCTATGTAAGATCAGGTTGGAGTGCCAACTGAAAACTGGGGAAGTTACAGTGGGAGAGATTAACAGAGTGTCAGTTCCAGGAATCCAGTTTGTTCTTGGGAATGGTATAGCAGGGTCCAAGATGGAAGTAACACCCCCTGTTGTGCAGAAGACTAAGAAACTGAGGAGTTAAAACAGAAATATCCTGGTAATTTCCCAAACTCTCTGTAGTAACAAGATCCCAGTATCATACATCACAGCAGGAAGCAAAAAACTAAAGAGAAAAATGAAGGAGTTGAGGTTCAGTGAGTGGGCGCCCTGTTTGACGTAACGGTGCATGAAAAACCTGAACAGGTAGAGGGTCAGATAGTAGTGTTTAACTCTGAAAGGCTAATGGGCTTGCAACAGAAAGACTCCACAATAAAAGATATACATGTTGTTGCGTACTCTGAAAAGGAGGCAGAGAATATTCTGAAAGAACTGGAGACACTGGTGTTAGTTACTGCTCTGAGTGAGGAATAAAATCCGGATGTTGTGGATTTTGATGTGCTGCAAAATATGTTTAAAAAAAAATGAAGTCCTTGAGGAATGGGATAGGTTAGTTTACTATCTGTCTCAGAAGCAAAGAACACAGTTGAAAGGTTTGTTACAGCAGTATGAGGATATATGTAGGAATCGGATGGGGAGGACTCATGCAATTGTACGTGAAGTAGACATAGGGAATGCTGTTCTGATAAAATAACACCCCTATCGGCTTAATCCTCTCAAAGACAGACCGGTCCAGAAGGAGACAGAGACCATGCTTAACGAGAATATCATTGAGCCAGAGCAATTAGAGTTCACCGATTTGTCTCAGTTCCCAAACCTGATGGGACTCAACGATTTTGCATGGATTATCAGAAGGTCAACGCTGTTACAAAATCAGACTTGTATACAATACAGAGATTGAAGGACTGTATTGAGAAAGTCAGACAAGCCAGTTGCATCACCCAGTTGGACTTACTGCATGGTTGCTGGCAGGTACCTTTTTTATCAGAGACAGCGAAATAAATTTCTGCATTTGTAACCCCAACTGGGCTATATCAGTTTAAAGTGATGCCTTTTGGAATGAAGAATGCGCCCACCACATTCCAAAGACTCATGTACAGAGTTGTGGCTGGGTTAACAAACTGCAGTGTATCTGGATGCTGTAGTGACCTTTACTAAGTCCTGGAAAGAACACATCATAGAATTGGCAGAGCTCTTTGACTATGAGAAGGAAAACTGGTGATAAACAAAACTGAATTCATGGAAGCAGAAGGGACGTTCTTAGGTCATAACATTGGTCATGGAAAGTTGACCCCACAGAACGCAAAGATGGAGGCCATCGAGGAATTTCCACGATCAACCTCTAAGAAAGAGGTGTTTTAATTCTTGGGGCTAAGTGGATTTTATCGGAAGTTTGTATAGTGGCATTGTAACCGATTTGCTGAAGAACACAATCTTTCGGTGGACAGAACCATGCCAGGAGGCATTTGACCATTTAAAAGAATATTAACCATTGCACCAATTTTAGCTACACCAAACTTTTGAAAACCTTTCAAAGCTGCCATTTGATGCTAGTGACACAGGAGTTGGAGCTGTACTGCTACAGGAAGATGATGATGTCAGTCAGTTACATCTCGAAGAAGCTCAACATCCACCAGAGGAAATATTCCATGATCAAAAAAGAACGATTGAATTTGGTTATGGCCTTACAACATATGAATATATGTCACAAACGATGTGTCTGAGGCGGTTGTGTAACTGATCATAATCCTCTTACATTCTTGAAATATTTTAAAGACAAGAATATGAGACTATTTCATTGGATTCTTATTTTACAGACTTCTAATTTACATTGTGCATATCGCGGGTCATAATGGCAGATGCGTTATGGATTTAACTGAAAATGTAGATGAGATTGGTATCTATTCAATGTTATATATGAATTTAATATGAACTTAGATTAAAGTCAAATGTATATCATGGCATTGTGATTAAGGAGTAGAAGGAAAAGTGAAGCCATCTTTTCATTACGATGGTTCATTTTTTTTTCTTAAGGAGGGAGGTGTCATGAGGTGTGTCCTACAGAGGAAGCTGGCAGGGACTGACTGAAAGTACAGAGTGTGCTGAACAATTTAAAAATGTTATATTTTGGTTGAAACAAATAGCTGGAGTTTTGTTGCCATGGTACAAAAACAAATTCAAATTTGGCCAATCAGTTTAAATTATGCACCAGATACCAAATTCCAATCAAATTTGAATGTAATGTTTTGATAACATCAAACTAATGAAAAAACCCAATGTTTTGGGGTATAAAATCAGACATTTTGAACAGTCAGTGGGAGAACTGCAAAAGAGCACCAATAAGTACAGGCTGTTAGCTGACTAGGTCTCTGAAAGGTCCCTGTCCAGAAAAGCTGTGCAGCAGAAGACCAAAAAAAAATGATACAGGAAAATCTACACAGGCGGATTGACAGCTGGCTGGTTTTGAAACATAATTTTGTTTTGTAAATCTTAATTGGGGGTTTTCTATTGGACCAGTATTGTAGAGTGAGAGGTAAAAGGTAGGTTTAAGAGAAAGGGGTTGTAAATAGGGTTTTAATGTTCTCTATTGGACTTGAATAAAATTGTTAATTTTTACTTTAAATGGTGACCTCTGGGATAGTTCTTTGCCTCTTGAAGTTTAACAGATTTTGGCACGAGTTGAGTTTCTCTGTGTTGGGTTTAAGTTAGCAGAGGGGTTTCCTCTGTGTTGTAACACTTTGACCTTTTGTACCTGGAAACAAAGGAACAGAGCTAATCTGTGACCAAATGCTTTGTCTTTTTCCATGTAACTCTTAATACCTTTAGAAACCATAAAATATCTGTGAAATGTCTCCTTAACCTTCTGTACAGAGAACTCATAGTCACTGCACATAACTGAAGTATGACACCCCAGTACTATCTGAGTAAATCTATTCTGCATCTATGTGAGGACTTGACGTTCTTCCTAAATGTTTTGGCCTTGATTGTGCTCAGTATTTCAGCTGGAGCATAACTAGTGAATTTGTTTTGGAGGTTTAGCATAACTTAGTGCTTTTGTACTTGATGCCTCATTATTTGTAATGCACAAGCTCTTGTATGCCTTTTTAACATGCTTCTCAAAAATCATGACAGCGATAGTCGTCATAGATTAATTTATCACTAGTTAGGAAGGATCCTATTTAAGTGGTGAGTGTTGTCTGCACCAATGCCAGACTCTCATTCTTATCCTCCAGGCACCCTAACTTCTGTATCTTACCTTTTCACAGGAGCAGTCAAAATGGTTGTTTGTCATGCCTTTACATTGCAGAATGTGGCACTAGCCCTTGTTTAAAAAGGCCAAAGTGTGACTTCCCCTTGCAGCATAAAGGACTTATCCAAATGGAAGTAAATATCTGTAATTCTGAAAAGAGCCCTAATTGGAATCCGTATCAGAATGGCAGAGCTCACTCTTCATGTTAAAAAGGAGAGTGGTAACTTGATTACAAAATGGCTCATTATTTCTTTATAGGTGATGACTAGCACTAACTCTAACTGATCAGATCAGTTTAAAATAATTGAATTGATTTTTGTTGGGCGACATTTGGGCTGATTTGACGGAGTTAAGGTGTAGACCGATTATGTTCTAATTGTAAGGTGATCAGACCTCCATGGTCTGCTGCCAATTATTTTAATGTCTTAATTTTCTTTTTCAGGAGTGACCGTATTACTGAAATAGTGAGGAAAATTAATGACATCAGAATTCATGTGAACTTCTAGTCCTGAGCTTGTTCTGCACGACGATGGCAAGTTATCTTTGAAACATGAAGTTTGAAAGTTCAATGGAAGATGTCTCCAATTCCTCTGAGACTAGGTTGAGGAAAGCAAAAGTAACAACATTTCGGCCATGCTGATCTTACTCAAACTTTCAACACTCTTCATACAAGATGCAACGAAATTCGTTCTGGGTGGAATTTCATGAGGTTTTATTTTCAGTTGGCATAAAGATCCAAATCGGTAACCTTGTATCTCCGATCCTCTTACAATTTACATACAGTTCTCCAATTAAAAGGAATCATTTGATAGAGGCACTGGTGCTCCACCAAGGATTAGTCGAAGATCATCCATCAATCTCCGATCATTAACCTGGTTCTTCTCTGAATACTATATCTTAAACTCAAAATTACTATTACCAACCTCTTACTGAACTGAATGCCGCCAGTGGAAGGGATATTTTGTTTTTCTGATTTCTGGCTTGTGCCATGTACGGTTTCATCTCCTGCCTAAAATGCAGTTCTTTTTGTATAAGTCTAGAATTGTGCTCAAACACTTTTCTAATGCCCCCAAAGCCTGATTCTAGAATTGTTTCATTCAAAGCAGCAGAATATTTGCTTTATCTGTTCATTTTGGTAGTTGCTTAAAGCAGGGGGAAAATGCCCCCCTCTGTCTTGGGATCCTGAACATTATGTCCACCATAGGTGGATGAATCTTTCTCCCTCCAGCTGCCGCTGCTCAAAACCATGTTTCTGGCATTTCCTTTTGCCGCAGTTTAACAGCTTTAATTTGGCTCACAACATGGGTCTCACCACACTGTAGGCATATGTATTTCATGCTTGCTTGTGCTGCTGACTTTCAGCTTTTAAAATTGTTTCTGGAGATGTATTTTAATGCATAAAGGAAGCGTGCACACCCTTCATATGTTTTGTCATATTTTGTATTGTTTTTGTTGGAGCAGTTTGGAAGGCCCTTCTGAAAGTGACTATATCTCTTGACAATGCTTTGAGTTTCACTTTGCACACTTGTTGTTTTATTGGTTGGGAGAAGGTGTCTGATTACATCCCTCGATCTCCACCACCTAGGTGGATGTAACAACACTGCCCCTAGTTTCACTGCCTCACACTGACTCTGGCCTTATGACCTGTTGCTCCCACTGAAAAGTGTGTGCAAGTCCAGTGACTTTATGATCAGAATTTGCTCTGATATCCATCATCCCCCATGAGAAGTCATCACTCGGGTGAAATGATGGAATGTGGAGGTGGAGAGAGAGAAAACTGTTCACGTATCAAACCTTACGTGGTAGGAGACAGTAATTTAGAAAGGAAAGGGTGACAACTAATCCAGGTTTGATTCTATAATTAATAATCCAAACATTTTAAGATATTTGAAATATTTTGGAAGTTCTTGTAAATGAATCTGACAGTTTTGTACTCATATCTAGTTTATTTTTGCAACTCAGCTGTTGATTTACGAAAGGAGGTGCTCTGTTTGGAGATGCGATGGCTGCTGTAACTCTTTGACCTAAAGCCTGCAGATGCTATGCAGGAGGAGAAGGAAGTAAGTTTTTAATTTAATGCGCCAAATGGGAATCAAGTTAATTAGTGCCCAATTTACTCTCCACTGAAGTCTGTTTTCTATTCGATGAATTATATTAAAATCACCCTTTTTTTGATAAAGTAGTGTTTAAACATGTTCATCCAGAGCTTACAGCCAATGTACAAGATCTTTTTTAAAATGTAGTACTTTGAAATATAATTTTGTGTACTTTATACATCTGTGTGAATAAAAGCATCTATATAGTCTGTGTTGTATTGTTGATGAAAGAGCTAACTCACAGGTTGAGCAGTATGGCTGAGGAAAGCTGATGTAGCGCCTCATCCATTCAGTGGAAGCATAGGAAATGGCAAAGATAATGCTGGAAATGGCCATTGGGTGGCATCTGTGGGCAGAAGGAGGGTGTTTTGGGTTGATGACTTAATTAGTGAAAGGTGTAACAGACTTAAGGCAGGAAAAGGGGACATATTGGAAATACTGCAGGGAAAGGTGTGAAGTAGGCTAGAAAGCATAACACCAGGAGTAGGTTACTCTGTCCCCTCAAACAGTCCAACATTCTAAATCCTGGTTGATCATCTACTTGAACACCCCATTCCTGCACTATCCCCATATCCCTTTATGTCTTCAGTAACTAGACATCTCTTATCGAGTAACTCAGCCTCCATAACCCCTGGAGTAGAGAATTCTCAAGATTCACCATACTCTAACAGATCAAATGACAAAAGGATGATGTGTGACAAAATACAAAAATCATCTGCAAGAGCTGTAAAGTGACACCAATATGATTGGCTGTATGAAAAAAGAGAATAGTTGTTATGATCTAGTATTGTTGAACTCATCTGGAAGACTGCAAAGTGACCAATTGAAAGATGAGGTGCTGTTTTTCATTAGGAAGATTTAAGAGACAGAGGGCCTCATTTCTCATGGCTTCATTCCTGATGAAGGGCATTTGCCTGAAACATCAATCCTCCTACTCAGGTGCTGTCTGGCCTGCTGTGTTTTTCCAGTGCCATACCCCTGATTTCAAAGACAGCGGGTCCAGGGGGAAACTGAGTCAGGAATTTGTGACAAGTGACTGCAAGGTCAGGGCCATACTTTGTGGGCTGGAGCAGAGGTGCTCCCAAAAAGTCTCATCCTGACTGCATTTCGTTGCTCCTACTATTGATTAGAAATGTCACTGTTATAAAGGGTGACCTTATGAGAAATAGGAAGCAGAGTAGATCATTTAGTGATCAAGGCTGGTCTGTAATTCATTAAGATCATTGATCTGATTGTTACCTTCACCCCATTTTCCTTTCTGTTCCCATAACACTTGCCTGCCTTGTAGATTAAAAATCAAACTCAGCCTTTTATGACGCATGCTGGGGAAGAGCATTCCAAAGACTCATAGCATTCAGTTCCATCCTAAATTGGCAAACCTTTTTAAACCGTTTCCAATATAAGTATGACCCTCCTTAAACATGGAAACCAAAACTAGACCATACTTTAGATGCAGTTATTGTAGGATTTGGGGTGTCAAACACTGCCAGCTCGTGTTTGGAATAGCTTGTTGCCATTGCGAGTCTTTTAAACAAGATGTAGTTATTGCATAATAGAAATTGGATACAAGTTACTTTGGTAAGATAAACATGGTAACAAAGACTATTGGGAGTCTCAGGATATATGGATATAATTCACTTAATACAAGCTGCCAGAGGAAGTAGAGAATGTGGCTACAATTATAAAATTTAAAGGGCATTTGGATAGGAAAGATATAGAAGGACATGGGCCAAATGCTGGCTATTGGGATGTCTGGTGCTGAAGAATTGGACTGTAGGGTGTTTCTGGCCTGTATGACTTTTAAGATCCAAAAAATGTTCTGGCTTAACCCTATTCAGTTGATATGATATCATATGTCTGGGTGGAGCCTAATGCAGTCACCAATGTTGACCCTTCAGAGCCATGACTCTATAAAATCTTGCCCAAAGTTTATTCTTGTGGTTAATGTTTGACATTCATATCACAATGGTGGCACAGTGGCTCAGTAGTTAGCACTGCTGTCTCTCAGCACCAGGGACCTGAGTTTGATTCCAGCCTCAGCAATTGTCTGTGTGGAGTTTGCACACACTTCCTGTGTCTGTGTGGGTTTCTTCCAGGTCCTCCAGTTTCCTCCCACAATCAAAGATGTGCAGGTTAGGTGAATTGGCCATGCGAAATTGCACATCGTGTTCAGGGATGTACAGGTTAGGTGCATTAGTCAGAGGAAATAGAGTTATAGAGTAGGGAAATGGGAGAGTTGGTGTGGACTTGTTGAGTCAAATAGCCTGTTTCTACACTATAGGGCTTCTATGGTTCATCTAAAGATGCTTTGTATTTAATGTTGCATAGAGGATGTGTTTTGAAAGATGGGATTTTGTGGACAAGCTTTACTTTAAAATCACTGTCAAAGTCTGCTGTAAGTATTAGATTTTTCTTTAACAAATCTCCCTCAATCACATGACAGGTGACAACTGTTTGCCATAACCCTGTCTGGGCCTTTTTTGAAATCACAGGTTTGGAGTGGTTCTTGTTTATTAATCTGGTTCAGTTGAAGAAAAGCCTGTGAAGAACAAGCTAAATTGACAAAACGTTTGCTCTGACCAAGCTACAAAATTGATGTCTCCTATTTCTGAAAAGAAACCCTCCCAAAAAACAGTTCAGGGAGCATCTGTTTGTCCTCTTGAAAGTGATTGAAAGAACATCAAGATTGTATTTCCTGCCCAAACTTTGTCTGGAAAGACTGAAGAGACAACCATGTGACTTGACTAAACCTGTTGGAGCAAGCACTCTGAAACATTCAAACAAAAACAAAGCTGGTAATCTGAAGCAAACACACAATGCTGAAGAAACCTAGCAGGTTTGGCAGCATCTGTAGAGAGTGAAACAAAATTAACATTTCAAGTCCAGTATTGCATCATGAATGAGTTTGTTTCCATGCTATACACCTCTATGACCCTAACTGATACCAAGATCAAAATAGGAAATCTGTTCTTGTGTCTCTGAATTTGCTACCAGACCGGAGTTTCTCCAGCATTCTTTGTGTTTGATTTGGAACATTTTATGTTTTATCCTTTGGCCTTCAACTCATTGGCCAAACTATTTTGTTTTGAGAAAGCTAATCTCTGCAGAGTTTAATTTTCTCTTTTTCTGAAAGTAGAGTTGTGCTTATATTTTTGAAATATTTATAGGATAAATATTAATACTTCTACATTAAAATATTGTTATGATCATAAGCCTATTAATCGTGTTTATTAAGAAACCTTGTTGATAGATCTTTGTGTTTAAAACTTTTTATGGACTACATATTTTAATGGTCATTTTGGTAACTAGCAAAAGTATTTTCTATTGGAACCAATGAAGTTGTGGAATCCAAGTAGTAGCACACTCCTACAGTCTCAGCAGTAACCTAAAAATGGGGTCTTGTCTGAGATACCTGACAAGGGTGTGTTTTAATTGAAAGAAGGGTGATGATAATTGGAAAAAGGATAAACAGCAATAGACCAAGTTTCTTCTGCATTATGTTAAAATGGCTTGTGCCAGTTGCTAAGACTCTTTTGGTAATTGAAGGTTTATCACTGAATAAGTTGCAAAGAATAACCACGGTAAAATAATTGAATTGACTGGGAGATAAGGTTAGAATTAAAACCAATGGCTAAGTGACATAATTGAGGTAATGACACAGCATTTGAAGTTGTAAGAAGAGCAAAGCAAACTGGATGGTGAGTTAATTGAGTTAGTGAGAATTCAGTTGCAGAGGAAGCAGAAACAGAAGTAAATGGAAATTTATTAAAAGATTGAAATTGTGAAGTTCAAAAAGAAAGGAAAAATGCATTTCAGGCAAGAGAAAGGGAGTATCAGCTTAAAAGGCTTGAACTGAAAGAAAAGCCACTGATGTTGAGGATTATCCTGATCCTGAAACACCTGGGTTAATCCACATTTTAGGATTGAACATGTTAAATTACCCATAGTGTCCAGGGATGTGCAGGCTAGATGGATTACCGTGGGAAATGCAGGGTTCTGGGGATAAGGGGGTGGGGGCGCATGCGTGGGTCTGGCTGGGATGCTCTTCAAAGAGGTGATGTGGACTTGATGGGCCAAATAGTCTGCTTCCACACTAGGGATTCTATGAGCAATAAAAGGTTGAAATTCCATTTATTACCTTAATTAGTTGCTGCACATGAATGTTAACTTCTTGTGATTCATGCGCAAGAACACTCGACCCTCCCTGCAACACTTGTTTCTCTAGATTCGAATAATAGTCAGTCTTTTGATTCTTTCTCCTAAAGTGCACTTTCTCCTAAAGTGCATTTACCTGATGACAGTGTGGCAAATTGCCCAAGTATGTCCTGTACCTAAAAAGGAGAAATCTAAACCAGCCAATTACCACCTCATCAGTCTACTCTTCATCATCAATAAAATGATGGAAGGTGTCATCAACGGTGCTTTCAGGCACCACCTCTCAGTGATGCCCAGTTTGGGTTCTGCCAGGGCCACTCACCTTCTGACCTCATGACAGACTTAGTTCACACATCGATCAAAGACCTGAATTCCAGAGTGAAAATAAGTATCAAGAGGCAAACTTTCAAGTGGTTGGAATCATGCCTGACTGACTAACAGACAGTTGTTGTTATAGAGTCATACAGCATGGAAACAGATCCTTCGTCCAGGTTGACCAAGATTCCCAACTAAACTAGTCCCGCTTGCCTGCATTTGGCCTAGATCCCTTCTAACCTTCCCTATATACATATACTTCTTCAAATGGTCTTTAAATGTTGTAACTTTATCTCCACCCTCTATGTGAAAAAGTTGTCCCTACGGTCCCTGCCTTCCATGATGTTTTAAAACTCAACCTCCTGCACTCCAGCAAAAAAAAATGTCCTAGCCTAATCAGCCTCTCCTTATAACTCAAACCCTCCATGCCTGGCAACATCTTGTAAATCTTTTCTGAACCCTCTCTAATTTAATAATATCCTTACAGTAGCAGGTTGTTGAAGGTTAGTCATCCGAGCTTCAGGATCTCTCAACAGGAGTTCCTCAGGGTAGTGGCCTAGGCCATCTTCAGTTTCTTCATAAATGACCTTCCCTCCATCATAGGGGCAGAAGTGGGAATGTTTGCCATTGATTGTACAATGTTCAGCACTATTCCTCAGAGACTGAAGCAGTCCATGTTCAAATGCAACAAGATCTGAATAACATCCAGTCTCAGGCTGATAAGTTATAAATAACATTTGTACCTTCATATTATATTCCCTCAGCTATAAAAGCTAATATTCCATTCGCTTTCTTTATTATCTGCTGTACCTGCATGCTAGTTTTCTTTGACTCATGAACGGGTACACCCAGTTCCCTTTGCACTGGAGCACCCCGGAGTCTCTCCCCATTAGATTATAGGTTGCTTTTCCATTTTTTTCAACCCAAATGTATGACCTCACACTTATCCACATTAAACTCTATCTGCCACATTTTGCCTACTCTTCTAACCTATCTATATTCATTTGTAAGGTTCTTATTTCCTCATTGCAATTTAGCTGTAGAGCCTTCTATCCCTGTACACAAGTCGTTAATGTAGCTGGGAACCAAGCACCAAACCCTGTGGCACCCCACTAGTTACCTCTTGCCATCCAGAAAAAAAGCCATTTATCCCAACTGTGTCTTCTGTCCATCAGCCAGTCATCAATCCAGGCTAATAAATTACCCCATCCCATCTGATTCAACTTTCTAAATTAACCTGTTGTGCAGCACTTTATTAAACACCTTCCGGAAATCCAGATAAATTACATCTACAGCGTCCCCATTACCCACTTTGCTTGTTACTTCTTCAAAGACCTATAGAAAATTAGTCAAACATGATTTGCCCTTCATAAAACCATGCTGACTCTGATGGGTAGTGTTTTGACTTTCCGAATATCCTGATATTGTTTCCTTGATAATTGATTCTAATACTTTCCCAACTAACATTTTGCCTTCCTTCATTTTGAATAAAGCCATTTTCTAATCCACTGGAACCTGTCCCATGTCCAGGAAATTTTGGAATATTGTAACCAATGGATCTACTATCTCTGCTGCCACTTCCTTTAATACGGTAGGATGTAGGCCATCAGGCCTGGGGGACTTGCCTGTCCTCAATCCTAATAGTTCGCTGAGTATCTTTGTCTTATTGATGTTGATTGTTCTACCTTATCCATTGCCTCTGATTTGTCCATCCCAGCAGGAATGATACTATTGTCCTCCACAATGAAAACTGAAGCAAAGTATTGATTCAGCATCTCTGCCAGCTCAATGTTCCCTACTATTAACTCTCCAGTTTTATCTTGCAAAGGACCAACATTCACCAACAATCTGGACATCATTCAGCACAAAGCAGCCCGCTTGATCGGTATTACATTCACAAGCATCCATTCCCTCCAATACCGATACTCAGTAGCAATAGGTGTGTACTATTAACAAGATGCACTGCAGAAATTTACCAAAGATTCTCAGACACCATCTTCCAAACCCACAACCATTTCCATCTAATTGGGCAGAAATGGAAACACCATCACCTGGAAGATCCCCTCCATGCCACTCACCATCCTACTGTGGTAATATATTGCTGTTCTTTTGCTTTGGTTGGGTCAAAATCCCTCCCCACCCAGACCCCTTCCCCTACACCTAACTCTATGGGCAATTTAGCATGGCCAATTCACCTGACCTGCACATCTTTGGACTGTGGGAGGAAACCAGAGTGCCCAGAGGAAACCCACGCAGACACTGGGAGAATGTGCAAACTCCACACAGTCAGTTGCCTGAGGCGGGAATTGAATTGTGAGGCAGCAGTGCTAACCACCATGATGGGCCAAATAGCCTAATTCTACTTCTATAACTTATGTCCTTACAGGTTCCACAGGGACCAATGCTGGGACTACAACTGTTTGTAATGTATATGTTAATAACTTGGAGGAAGGAAGTGAATACACTGTAACCAAATTTGCAGTTGGTACAAAAATAGATTTAAAGGTAAAAAGCTAAAAAGAAAATTGATTATGAAAGTAAATTGGTAAGAAATGCAGAAAACAAAATAGCAAGTTTCCACACTTTTCTGAGAGGGTAGCAAATATCTGGAATTCTCTGTCTTGGAGAGTCGTGGAGGTTAGATCACAAAAGCTATTTGAAGAGCAGGTAGATACATATTTAAAGGAGGAGTTAAGGACTGTGAGGAATGACACAAAACTAGAATTGAAAAGGCTAGCTGAAGTAAGTGTGGGGCCCTTGGAGGATGCAGCTGGGGAATTAAAAACAGGAAGCAGGGAAATGACAGATAATTTAAACTAATATTTTGCATCAATTGTCATGGCAGAGGACAACATAAATATTCCAACAATATCAGATAAACAACATGTTAATGGGAGAAAGGTATTTTTTATTCATTTATGGGATGTGGACATCACTGGCTGGCCAGTATTTGTTGCCTGTCCCTAATTGCCCATGAGAAAGTGGTGGTGAGCTACCTTCTTGAACCGCTGCAGTCATCTGCTGTGGGTTGGCATGCTTACCTTCAGTGACTGGCGCACAAGGACACCCACGTCCCACTGCACGCTCCCCACTCCCAATGTACAGCCATCCAGGTAGTAATCTGCCACTTTGTTTTTGCTTCCAAAGTGTATAACCTCACATTTATCCAAATTAAACTACATCTGCCATTGAGTTGCCCACTCACCCAACCTGTCCAGATCATGCTGAAGGATCCCTCCATCCACTTCACAGCTCACCCTCCCACCCAACTTGGTAACTCTGCAAACTTTGAGATATTACATTTTGTTTCCTCATCCAAATCACTGATATATATTGTGAATAGCTGGGGTACCAGCACTGATCCCAGTGTCACCCCCACTAGTTACTGCCTGGCAGTTTGAAAAGGACCCATTAATTCCTACACTGTTTCTTCTGTGACAACCAGTTTTCTATACATCTCAATACACTTCCCCCAATCCTATGTGCTTGAATCTTGCACAACAATCTCTTATTCAGGACTATGTAAATTTTTTTTCCTGAAAGTCCTAACATACCACATTGACTGGCTCCCCTTTGTCAACTCTACCAGTTACATCTTCATAGAATTCCAACAGATTTGTTAGCCATGATTTCCCCTTCATAAATCCATGCTGACTCTGTCTAATCCTGCCACTGCTTTCTGAATGCTCTGGTATAAAGTCCTTGATAATGGATTTGAGAACTTTCCCCACTACTGATGTTAGGCTTACTGGTTTATAATTCCCTGTTTTCTCTCTACCTTTTTGAATATTGGAGTGACATTAGCTACCCTCCAATCTGCAGGGACTGTTCCAGATCTATAGAGTACTCCCCCTTATCCTTCTAAACTCCAAACAGTATGGACCCAGAGTCCTGAACCACTCCTCATATGACGAGCTCTTCATCCCCAGGATCATTCTTGTTAAACCTCATCTGAACCCTCTCCAATGCTAACAAATCCTTCCTTGGATGCAGACCCCAAAGCTGCTCACAATATTCCAAATGCGGTTTGACCAGTGCCTCAGCGGGATGTTTCTGCTCTTGTATTCTAGCCCTCTTTAAGTGATTGTTAATATTACATTTGTCTTTGTGATTGCCAACTGAACCTTCATGTAACCTTGAGGATTCTGAATGAGGACTCCTGCGTCCCTTTCTGCTTCAAATTTCCAAAGCCTTTTTTTGATTAGAAAATAGTCTATGCCTCTGTTCTTCCTTCCTCACACCTTCCCACATTGTATTCAATCTGTCACTTCTTTGCCCACTCTCCTACAGTTCTTCTGCAGCCTCCCTGCTTCCTCAACACTACCTTCCTTGAGCCTTTCTTTGTGCAATTAAGTTTCGTAACAGTCCCCTCAGTTCCTTCATTCAAATCGTTATTATATAACACGAATAATTGTGGTCCCAACACGGACCCTTGTGGAACTCCACGAGTCAGTGGCTGCCATTCTGAAAAAGACCACTTTATTAATACGTTCTGCCTTCTGCCAGTCAGCCAACCCTCTATCCATGCCCTCTGTCCCTCCGTCTATCTGCAAATTCAGCAACAATGTCTTAACCCAATGGTCACAGGACATAAACATGAAACAGAACTCCTAATCACTGTTTTCTGACCATGAGCCAATCAATAGTTGAAGCCAAAGCTATGACTTCAATTAGGGTCTTTACAAACCACTCCCATCATCTCAATCTGACCTTTTCGTTCCTACTCACATCCATTCTGATTTGACATTTGGATATTCTGAACGATGATCCTGACTCTCTGATGTCTTTACATCATCCTTTCATGTCACCTCTTTGCGGAACCCAAGAGAAAATGCTGGAAAATCTCAGCAGGTCTGGCAGATCTATAAGGAGAGAAAAGAGCTGACGTTTCGAGTCTAACTGACCTCTTTGCAGATATCACCTGACTTTGTATATTCTATATTCTGGAAATGTATTTTCTGACCTTGGTCAACTTGTACTCATGCAGCTTTTTTTTGTGTGAATGATTCTTATGTTCAGATAATAAGAACTTTTTTCAAAATTATTCTTTGCAATGACATTATTTGCTCAACTGTTCATGACATTTTTAAAGAAATATGCACCTGAACCCACAAGTCTATTGGACATGCACTATATTTATCTTAATAACATCTAGAACACGCCCACAGTCCAAATTGGATAACATGACTCTTGCTTACATTCAACTCCATCTGCCACAGCTTGCTGCACTCACTTAGCAGAAAATTGCAAATGAAAATTGATAGACTGTTATCTACACAGTCTATAATGCAGCCTAAATTTGTGTCATCTGCAAATTTGGATATATTACTTTCTATGTCATTATATAAATCACTAAAAAACGTGAATAATTGAGGTACTTAAACCAGATGCTTGTGGGACACCACTGGTCACATTCTGCAATCTGAGAACCTAGCCATTATCTCTACTTTCGGTCACAAACAAAAACAGAAATTGCTGGAGAAGCTTAGCAGGTCTGGCAGCATCTGCGGTGAGAAATCAGAGTTAACATTTCCGGTCCAGTGACCCTTCTTCAGCACTGATGGTAGTGAGGAAACTGATTTTTATTGCAGAAAATCACATGGGGAAGGGTGGGCAAAGGGTAAATGATAGGTGGAGATAGCGCCCAAAGAGAGAGAAGGACAAGTTAGACAGACAAAGGAGTGGATAACGGTCAGCCTGGGAGAATGAACGGCTGCTAATGAGGACTGTTTGTGGCTTGTCGAATGAGCCAGAGGATGAAGTGGAACTGGCAAGTAGTGCAACTTTGAGTCAGTGTGAAGCAGTAATATTGGAGAGAGGTCGAGAGTGTGCAAATGACAACATATGATACTGAGTGTGGATCCCAGGATGCAGTGAGAACAGCTGTCTGTGGAATGTTGAAAGTCATGGAAATACCTGACATCCTGAGTGATTTCAAAACAGGAAGGCTGAAACTTGAGTTGGAATCCAAGTGGATTGGGTTCAACTGGACGCAGTCTACTGAGACTGTGATGTCGCTGGGGAAACAGGTTTTAGCAAATACCTTGTTAATCCGCAGGCGTGAGAGTGAAATTAATGATGCTGAACAAGAAAAAAACAGCTGAAATGGAACAAAGTTACTTTCTGTCACCTGATGCTCAACCAATTTCCAAGCCACGTCATGAGTTTGCTCTAAATTATGTTGGGTTCTACCCAATTAAAAGGGACTTTGTCAAATGGCCACTCCACTACCTCTGCCATTTTCCAAATCTGTCCTATACCACTATCCTATAACCTCGGTCTTCACAATTATCCTTCTGGGGACCACTTTTTGCTTTGCTCAATCTGCAGCACACTCTCCGTGGTCAATATCTCACGCCAGAGTGCTCCACCATTCAAACTGATTACCATCGATCCACCTCAACTGCACCTCCCTTCCAGAATTCCCTGAGATATCAAAACTCTATCCACTGACCCTTAAGTATCCTCAACAGTAGAACACACACCACTCTCTGGAGAATATCATTCTAAAGATTAACAACACAAAAACTGTCGAAAGTTCACCTCATCTCAGTCTGAGATGATAGGAAACACAGTCTGAAAATCCAAGTCATTGGCACCTATTGCTTCTGCTTTATCCACCCGACTGTTAATGAACACAACATTCTCTTGCATTTAGTCCAACATGAGTTTCCTTTCCTCAAAGCATCTTGACAGTGTCTTCAAATAGTATGATTATCTTAGTGCACGGTTAAGATTTCCAAAGTAATATCCTTACTCACTAATGTCCTTCTGTCTTCCTTAAATGTCAGGGGCTACTCCTCTTTCCAAATTCCACCTTACTGTTGTTAATAGTCTGCACTCTGGAAATGTTATTCCTTTACCTTGGTCATCTTGTAACTAAGGCACGGTGATGTCAATTAGATCGAACCATTCATCTCCATTTGTGCCATTGTTAGGGCGATCTTTTTGTGAAGTCTTCGCCTGTTCAGATAATAAGCCTTGATTTTTGTACCTGGCAAATACTCACTCTTTGCACTTATCTTATTATTTGTCGCTGATGTGTAATAATCATCATTACAAGGATTGAACTTGCTGTGTTTGCTGACCCATTCTTCCTGCCTTAACCATATCGATACACCGTTGTATGAACTCGACTGGTGAGTGCAGATATTGTCAAACTCCCTTCACCTGACAAGCCCTCACCACAACGTTGTTGCTTTCAGGCCCTATCCACACCACTAGTTAGACGGTTGTTAGAAAACAGGGGAACGCTGACATCGATCAGGGAAGTGGGATCATCGTAAGTGAGGCATCAATTGACAAAAACCACCGTTTGTGCTCTTCAATAAAACACTTGCTGCTCTGGTGTTCCTGGTGCGTTTGCTCCAATCTCAAGCAGTAATGGTGTGTTTGTGTATTGGGGGAAGAAGGTGAACAATGAAATTGGGCAAGAAAAAGTGAGACAGAGAGACGGAGTGAGGAGTTAAAAGGACTTTGCTTGATGAATGGGAGTGTGAGAGTGCGAAGCTGTGAGCAGCTCCTGGTGGCTGCAAAAGCCTACTGCACCTGGTATTCCCAGGCGGTCTCCCATCCAAGTACTAACCAGGCCTGAGTCTGCTTAGCTTCTGAGATCAGACGAGATCGGGCATTTTCAGACTAGTATGGCCGTAGGCACTTACACCCTGCATTTATGGTTCCTTAAAGGCACACAGTGCTGCATTTACAACAACTTGTTACCAGTCAATCATACTGCACTAAAGCATTTCTCTTTCCTTTGCCTTTCTATTCTCCCATCTCCATCTTTAGCTCCTCTACTTCACCCCCTACACACACACACACACCACACACCCACACCACACACACCCACACACGTTTATTACACAACAGGATCAACTCTTTCACACTCACTCCACTCCATTTCATGCCCATCCAAGCTGCTTTACAAATGAACTCCTTTACAAATTACAACCACAGCAACATACACACACCACAACGCTGTTTAGCCCCTACAACCTCTGCCTCCATTCAATCACATCATGGCTCAGCTCTCGCCCAACTTCATATGCAAGCCTCTGGCCCTTGGTACCTTTGCTTCACAAACATTTATCTCCCTCACATTTCAATTTAACAACTCATCCAGCATCCACTGCGCTTTGTCAGAAAACGCTTACTAAAACCCACCATCCTATGTGTGTGCACGACGGCTTCCTCACATCTCTACGCAACCCTCCGGCCCTAAGTCTCACGCTATGTCCCTTCATTCTACAATCCCCAACCAGTAGAAATAGTTTATCGTTATCTACCTTCTCTTTTCCTATTCATGTCTTCAAGACTTTCATCATACCCCCCATTAACATTCTCAATTCTACAGACCACAGGCCAAAATGATATGATCTCTCCTTCCATCTTGACCATGCAAGTCCAGGTATCATTCTTGTAAATCAGTATTCTACTCCTTTCAGAAGGTGTGCTGCCCAGATCCGCTCACAGTACTCCAAGTGGGGTCTATCTAACCAGGGTTTTGTAGAACTGCAGCATAACTTCAGCATCTTTCTACTTAGAAAGGACAGCAATCTGTTTGCTTTCTGGATTATTTTCTGTACGTGTCCGTGACATTTTAAAGATGTATGCACCTGAACCCCCAAGTCTCCTTGGACATGCACTTCATACCATCCAGGAAAATACCTTGATCTGTCCCTTCTTGATCCAAAAATGGATAGCCTCACTATTGCTTTCATTCAAATGCTTTTGCCACAGTTTTGCCCATGGACTTAATCTATCAATATCCCCTTGCAATTTTATGCTGTCATCTACACAGTCTACAATGCAGCCTAACTTTGTGTCATCCACAAATTATGATATATGACTTTCTGTGCCATTATCCATTTCCTTAATAAATAACATCAATAATTGAGGCCCGAACACAAGTCCTTGTGAGACACGACTGGTTACATCCTGCCAATTGTCTACCTATCCATTGTCTCTACTTTCTATCACCTGCCACTCAAACAATTTCCGAGCCATGTCAGGAATTTGCCCTCAATTCTGTTGGCTTCTACCTACTTAAGTGGACTTTGTCAAATTCCTTCTGGAAGTCCATGTAATCAACATCTATGGACATTATTCCCTGACAGCTCCCTTAGTCCCCTCTGCAATGAATTTGTCAGGCACGACCTACCTGTCATGTGGCTCTCCCTGATTAACTCAACAATGTTTGAGGTGCTCACTTATCCCATCCTTGATTATAGACTCCAACAAATTCCCTGCCATAGGTGCTCAGCTCCATGCTCTGCAATTCCCGACTTTTCCGAGTTCTCCACTCTAAAAAAGCGTGACTGACACGTGCAACAATCCAATCCGGAGGGACGACTCCTGTATCCTGGGAATTTTGAATGATGACAGTTAGGGCTTCTATGAGGCGCTTGTCTCCTTGTTTTAACACCCGCCGATGGAAACCGCCAAATCCCAGGCATTTGTCACCCTTTGATTCCAGTCATTTCCTCATTATCGATGTTTTACTCACCTTCATTTTATTCGGTTGTTTTTCCCGATCCATTTTTCATTTCATCGGGATTTCTGGCAAGCTATCCTCCTTTTCTACTGAAAATACCGAGGCAAAAGTAATGATGCAACATCTCTGCCATTTCCCCGGAGTCACTAACAATGCCCCACCTTCTCTTGACCACCCGCTTTCCCTTTAGGCCAGCGGAACAAATCTTCTTGATTTTGATGTCCCTGGAAATATTCCATTCAAAATTCCTTTTGGTAGCTCTTTTACACTGCTTTGTGTCTTTCCCGCTCTCTGTAACTTTCCCAATCAGCAGGATCTATGCTGAGATTTTTGTCAATGACTGTTTTCTTCTGTGAAGCCGAGCTTTCCCTCTCAGGGGGATCAACTGGTTTTCTATTGTCTTCAATGTTTCCTTAAACATTCTCCAGTCTTCTTCAGTTCTTTGAGCCATCAGCAGATTTTCCCACCTTATTGTGGACGGTCTCGGTCTCATCTCGTTCAAGGCGGCTTTACCGAACTCTCCAACTCCAGCAGCAGATGCATGCTTTGTACTTACAAACACTGCCTTGAACTGGGTCGCGTTATCATCGCTGTATGATAAGTGGCCACGCACGACTAGCTCACTCATTAAATCCAACTCATTACTCATTACTAAATCCAGGAGGCATTCAGGACATAATGCAGTAAGAAACAGTCCTGGCAATACACCAGACATGCACTACCTTTCTGACAAATGCTTGACTACATCTCTAAATCTCTGTGCACATTAAAATCCCTCAGGTGTAGTACTCTGGCTTTGTTACATATTACCTAGTTTTCTGCATTTTTACCATCTAGGACTCAGAGATGCTACCAGGCGGTCTGTACATAACACCTATTACAATTTTAGGCATTCGACTATTCCTCAGTTGCACCCACACGGTCTCCACTGAATGCATTCCCTTCATTATGTCCTCCCTCATCATTGAAAGAATTTTGTTTCTAATCACGGAGGCCACTCCACCATCTCTGCCATTTTCCATATCCGTCCTTTACCACTATCCTCTAACCTCGGTCAGGTTATTAGGACAGATGTTAGGGGTAGATTCTTCACTCAGCGGGTTGTGAGTTCATGGAATGCCCTGCCCGTATCAGTGGTGAACTCTCCTTCTTTATGGTCATTTAAGCGGGCATTGGATAGGCATGTGGAAGTTATTGGGCTAGTATAGGTTAGGTAGGATTCGGTCGGCGCAACATCGAGGGCCGAAGGGCCTGTACTGCGCTGTATCCTTCCATGTTCTATGTTCTTCACAATTATCCTTCTGGGGATCACCTTTTGCTTTGCTCAATCTGCAGCACACTCTCCGTGGTCAATATCTCACGCCAGAGTGCTCCACCATTCAAACTGATTACCATCGATCCACCTCAACTGCACCTCCCTTCCAGAATTCCCTGAGATATCAAAACTCCATCCACTGACCCTTAAGTATCCTCAACAGTAGAACACACACCACTCTCTGGAGAATATCATTCTAAAGATTAACAACACAATAACTGCCGAAAGTTCGCCTCATCTCAGTCTGAGATGATAGGAAATACAGTCTGAAAATCCAAGTCATTGGCACCTATTGCTTCTGCTTTATCCACCCGACTGTTAATGAACACAACATTTTCTTGCATTTAGTCCAACATGAGTTTCCTTTTCTCAAAGCATCTTGACAGTGTCTTCAAATAGTATGATTATCTTAGTGCACAGTTAAGATTTCTAAAGTAATATCCTTATTCACTAATGTCCTTCTGTCTTCCTTAAATGTCAGGGGCTACTCCTCTTTCCAAATTCCACCTTACTGTTGTTAATAGTCTGCACTCTGGAAATGTTATTCCTTTACCTTGGTCATCTTGTAACTAAGGCACGGTGATGTCAATTAGATCGAACCATTCATCTCCATTTGTACCATTGTTAGGGCGATCTTTTTGTGAAGTCTTCGCCTGTTCAGATAATAAGCCTTGATTTTTGTACCTGGCAAATACTCACTCTTTGCACTTATCTTATTATTTGTCGCTGATGTGTAATAATCATCATTACAAGGATTGAACTTGCTGTGTTTGCTGACCCATTCTTCCTGCCTTAACCATATCGATACACCGTTGTATGAACTCGACTGGTGAGTGCAGATATTGTCAAACTCCCTTCACCTGACAAGCCCTCACCACAACGTTGTTGCTTTCAGGCCCTATCCACACCACTAGTTAGACGGTTGTTAGAAAACAGGGGAACGCTGACATCGATCAGGGAAGTGGGATCATCGTAAGTAAGGCATCAATTGACAAAAACCACCGTTTGTGCTCTTCAATAAAACACTTGCTGCTCTGGTGTTCCTGGTGCGTTTGCTCCAATCTCAAGCAGTAATGGTGTGTTTGTGTATTGGGGGAAGAAGGTGAACAATGAAATTGGGCAAGAAAAAGTGAGACAGAGAGACGGAGTGAGGAGTTAAAAGGACGTTGCTTGATGAATGGGAGTGTGAGAGTGCGAAGCTGTGAGCAGCCCCTGGTGGCTGCAAAAGCCTACTGCACCTGGTATTCCCAGGCGGTCTCCCATCCAAGTACTAACCAGGCCTGAGTCTGCTTAGCTTCCGAGATCAGACGAGATCGGGCGTTTTCAGACTAGTATGGCCGTAGGCACTTACACCCTGCATTTATGGTTCCTTAAAGGCACACAGTGCTGCATTTACAACAACTTGTTACCAGTCAATCATACTGCACTAAAGCATTTCTCTTTCCTTTGCCTTTCTATTCTCCCATCTCCATCTTTAGCTCCTCTACTTCACCCCCTACACACACACACACACCACACACCCACACCACACACACCCACACACGTTTATTACACAACAGGATCAACTCTTTCACACTCACTCCACTCCATTTCATGCCCATCCAAGCTGCTTTACAAATGAACTCCTTTACAAATTACAACCACAGCAACATACACACACCACAACGCTGTTTAGCCCCTACAACCTCTGCCTCCATTCAATCACATCATGGCTCAGCTCTCGCCCAACTTCATATGCAAGCCTCTGGCCCTTGGTACCTTTGCTTCACAAACATTTATCTCCCTCACATTTCAATTTAACAACTCATCCAGCATCCACTGCGCTTTGTCAGAAAACGCTTACTAAAACCCACCATCCTATGTGTGTGCACGACGGCTTCCTCACATCTCTACGCAACCCTCCGGCCCTAAGTCTCACGCTATGTCCCTTCATTCTACAATCCCCAACCAGTAGAAATAGTTTATCGTTATCTACCTTCTCTTTTCCTATTCATGTCTTCAAGACTTTCATCATACCCCCCATTAACATTCTCAATTCTACAGACCACAGGCCGAAATGATATGATCTCTCCTTCCATCTTGACCATGCAAGTCCAGGTATCATTCTTGTAAATCAGTATTCTACTCCTTTCAGAAGGTGTGCTGCCCAGATCCGCTCACAGTACTCCAAGTGGGGTCTATCTAACCAGGGTTTTGTAGAACTGCAGCATAACTTCAGCATCTTTCTACTTAGAAAGGACAGCAATCTGTTTGCTTTCTGGATTATTTTCTGTACGTGTCCGTGACATTTTAAAGATGTATGCACCTGAACCCCCAAGTCTCCTTGGACATGCACTTCATACCATCCAGGAAAATACCTTGATCTGTCCCTTCTTGATCCAAAAATGGATAGCCTCACTATTGCTTTCATTCAAATGCTTTTGCCACAGTTTTGCTCATTGACTTAATCTATCAATATCCCCTTGCAATTTTATGCTGTCATCTACACAGTCTACAATGCAGCCTAACTTTGTGTCATCCACAAATTATGATATATGACTTTCTGTGCCATTATCCATTTCCTTAATAAATAACATCAATAATTGAGGCCCGAACACAAGTCCTTGTGAGACACGACTGGTTACATCCTGCCAATTGTCTACCTACCCATTGTCTCTACTTTCTATCACCTGCCACTCAAACAATTTCCGAGCCATGTCAGGAATTTGCCCTCAATTCTGTTGGCTTCTACCTACTTAAGTGGACTTTGTCAAATTCCTTCTGGAAGTCCATGTAATCAACATCTATGGACATTATTCCCTGACAGCTCCCTTAGTCCCCTCTGCAATGAATTTGTCAGGCACGACCTACCTGTCATGTGGCTCTCCCTGATTAACTCAACAATGTTTGAGGTGCTCACTTATCCCATCCTTGATTATAGACTCCAACAAATTCCCTGCCATAGGTGCTCAGCTCCATGCTCTGCAATTCCCGACTTTTCCGAGTTCTCCACTCTAAAAAAGCGTGACTGACACGTGCAACAATCCAATCCGGAGGGACGACTCCTGTATCCTGGGAATTTTGAACGATGACAGTTAGGGCTTCTATGAGGCGCTTGTCTCCTTGTTTTAACACCCGCCGATGGAAACCGCCAAATCCCAGGCATTTGTCACCCTTTGATTCCAGTCATTTCCTCATTATCGATGTTTTACTCACCTTCATTTTATTCGGTTGTTTTTCCCGATCCATTTTTCATTTCATCGGGATTTCTGGCAAGCTATCCTCCTTTTCTACTGAAAATACCGAGGCAAAAGTAATGATGCAACATCTCTGCCATTTCCCCGGAGTCACTAACAATGCCCCACCTTCTCTTGACCACCCGCTTTCCCTTTAGGCCAGCGGAACAAATCTTCTTGATTTTGATGTCCCTGGAAATATTCCATTCAAAATTCCTTTTGGTAGCTCTTTTACACTGCTTTGTGTCTTTCCCGCTCTCTGTAACTTTCCCAATCAGCAGGATCTATGCTGAGATTTTTGTCCATGACTGTTTTCTTCTGTGAAGCCGAGCTTTCCCTCTCAGCGGGATCAACTGGTTTTCTATTGTCTTCAATGTTTCCTTAAACATTCTCCAGTCTTCTTCAGTTCTTTGAGCCATCAGCAGATTTTCCCACCTTATTGTGGACGGTCTCGGTCTCATCTCGTTCAAGGCGGCTTTACCGAACTCTCCAACTCCAGCAGCAGATGCATGCTTTGTACTTTCAAACACTACCTTGAACTGGGTCGCGTTATCATCGCTGTATGATAAGTGGCCACGCACGACTAGCTCACTCATTAAATCCAACTCATTACTCATTACTAAATCCAGGAGGCATTCAGGACATAATGCAGTAAGAAACAGTCCTGGCAATACACCAGACATGCACTACCTTTCTGACAAATGCTTGACTACATCTCTAAATCTCTGTGCACATTAAAATCCCTCAGGTGTAGTACTCTGGCTTTGTTACATATTACCTAGTTTTCTGCATTTTTACCATCTAGGACTCAGAGATGCTACCAGGCGGTCTGTACATAACACCTATTACAATTTTAGGCATTCGACTATTCCTCAGTTGCACCCACACGGTCTCCACTGAATGCATTCCCTTCATTATGTCCTCTCTCATCATTGAAAGAATTTTGTTTCTAATCACGGAGGCCACTCCACCATCTCTGCCATTTTCCATATCCGTCCTTTACCACTATCCTATAACCTCGGTCAGGTTATTAGAACAGATGTTAGGGGTAGATTCTTCACTCAGCGGGTTGTGAGTTCATGGAATGCCCTGCCCGTATCAGTGGTGAACTCTCCTTCTTTATGGTCATTTAAGCGGGCATTGGATAGGCATGTGGAAGTTATTGGGCTAGTATAGGTTAGGTAGGATTCGGTCGGCGCAACATCGAGGGCCGAAGGGCCTGTACTGCGCTGTATCCTTCCATGTTCTATGTTCTTCACAATTATCCTTCTGGGGATCACCTTTTGCTTTGCTCAATCTGCAGCACACTCTCCGTGGTCAATATCTCACGCCAGAGTGCTCCACCATTCAAACTGATTACCATCGATCCACCTCAACTGCACCTCCCTTCCAGAATTCCCTGAGATATCAAAACTCCATCCACTGACCCTTAAGTATCCTCAACAGTAGAACACACACCACTCTCTGGAGAATATCATTCTAAAGATTAACAACACAATAACTGCCGAAAGTTCGCCTCATCTCAGTCTGAGATGATAGGAAATACAGTCTGAAAATCCAAGTCATTGGCACCTATTGCTTCTGCTTTATCCACCCGACTGTTAATGAACACAACATTTTCTTGCATTTAGTCCAACATGAGTTTCCTTTTCTCAAAGCATCTTGACAGTGTCTTCAAATAGTATGATTATCTTAGTGCACAGTTAAGATTTCTAAAGTAATATCCTTATTCACTAATGTCCTTCTGTCTTCCTTAAATGTCAGGGGCTACTCCTCTTTCCAAATTCCACCTTACTGTTGTTAATAGTCTGCACTCTGGAAATGTTATTCCTTTACCTTGGTCATCTTGTAACTAAGGCACGGTGATGTCAATTAGATCGAACCATTCATCTCCATTTGTACCATTGTTAGGGCGATCTTTTTGTGAAGTCTTCGCCTGTTCAGATAATAAGCCTTGATTTTTGTACCTGGCAAATACTCACTCTTTGCACTTATCTTATTATTTGTCGCTGATGTGTAATAATCATCATTACAAGGATTGAACTTGCTGTGTTTGCTGACCCATTCTTCCTGCCTTAACCATATCGATACACCGTTGTATGAACTCGACTGGTGAGTGCAGATATTGTCAAACTCCCTTCACCTGACAAGCCCTCACCACAACGTTGTTGCTTTCAGGCCCTATCCACACCACTAGTTAGACGGTTGTTAGAAAACAGGGGAACGCTGACATCGATCAGGGAAGTGTGATCCTCGTAAGTGAGGCATCAATTGACAAAAACCACCGTTTGTGCTCTTCAATAAAACACTTGCTGCTCTGGTGTTCCTGGTGCGTTTGCTCCAATCTCAAGCAGTAATGGTGTGTTTGTGTATTGGGGGAAGAAGGTGAACAATGAAATTGGGCAAGAAAAAGTGAGACAGAGAGACGGAGTGAGGAGTTAAAAGGACGTTGCTTGATGAATGGGAGTGTGAGAGTGCGAAGCTGTGAGCAGCTCCTGGTGGCTGCAAAAGCCTACTGCACCTGGTATTCCCAGGCGGTCTCCCATCCAAGTACTAACCAGGCCTGAGTCTGCTTAACTTCCGAGATCAGACAAGATCGGGCGTTTTCAGACTAGTATGGCCGTAGGCACTTACACCCTGCATTTATGGTTCCTTAAAGGCACACAGTGCTGCATTTACAACAACTTGTTACCAGTCAATCATACTGCACTAAAGCATTTCTCTTTCCTTTGCCTTTCTATTCTCCCATCTCCATCTTTAGCTCCTCTACTTCACCCCCTACACACACACACACACCACACACCCACACCACACACACCCACACACGTTTATTACACAACAGGATCAACTCTTTCACACTCACTCCACTCCATTTCATGCCCATCCAAGCTGCTTTACAAATGAACTCCTTTACAAATTACAACCACAGCAACATACACACACCACAACGCTGTTTAGCCCCTACAACCTCTGCCTCCATTCAATCACATCATGGCTCAGCTCTCGCCCAACTTCATATGCAAGCCTCTGGCCCTTGGTACCTTTGCTTCACAAACATTTATCTCCCTCACATTTCAATTTAACAACTCATCCAGCATCCACTGCGCTTTGTCAGAAAACGCTTACTAAAACCCACCATCCTATGTGTGTGCACGACGGCTTCCTCACATCTCTACGCAACCCTCCGGCCCTAAGTCTCACGCTATGTCCCTTCATTCTACAATCCCCAACCAGTAGAAATAGTTTATCGTTATCTACCTTCTCTTTTCCTATTCATGTCTTCAAGACTTTCATCATACCCCCCATTAACATTCTCAATTCTACAGACCACAGGCCGAAATGATATGATCTCTCCTTCCATCTTGACCATGCAAGTCCAGGTATCATTCTTGTAAATCAGTATTCTACTCCTTTCAGAAGGTGTGCTGCCCAGATCCGCTCACAGTACTCCAAGTGGGGTCTATCTAACCAGGGTTTTGTAGAACTGCAGCATAACTTCAGCATCTTTCTACTTAGAAAGGACAGCAATCTGTTTGCTTTCTGGATTATTTTCTGTACGTGTCCGTGACATTTTAAAGATGTATGCACCTGAACCCCCAAGTCTCCTTGGACATGCACTTCATACCATCCAGGAAAATACCTTGATCTGTCCCTTCTTGATCCAAAAATGGATAGCCTCACTATTGCTTTCATTCAAATGCTTTTGCCACAGTTTTGCTCATTGACTTAATCTATCAATATCCCCTTGCAATTTTATGCTGTCATCTACACAGTCTACAATGCAGCCTAACTTTGTGTCATCCACAAATTATGATATATGACTTTCTGTGCCATTATCCATTTCCTTAATAAATAACATCAATAATTGAGGCCCGAACACAAGTCCTTGTGAGACACGACTGGTTACATCCTGCCAATTGTCTACCTATCCATTGTCTCTACTTTCTATCACCTGCCACTCAAACAATTTCCGAGCCATGTCAGGAATTTGCCCTCAATTCTGTTGGCTTCTACCTACTTAAGTGGACTTTGTCAAATTCCTTCTGGAAGTCCATGTAATCAACATCTATGGACATTATTCCCTGACAGCTCCCTTAGTCCCCTCTGCAATGAATTTGTCAGGCACGACCTACCTGTCATGTGGCTCTCCCTGATTAACTCAACAATGTTTGAGGTGCTCACTTATCCCATCCTTGATTATAGACTCCAACAAATTCCCTGCCATAGGTGCTCAGCTCCATGCTCTGCAATTCCCGACTTTTCCGAGTTCTCCACTCTAAAAAAGCGTGACTGACACGTGCAACAATCCAATCCGGAGGGACGACTCC
The DNA here is from genome assembly GCF_020745735.1 of Hemiscyllium ocellatum. Lineage (NCBI taxonomy): Eukaryota > Metazoa > Chordata > Chondrichthyes > Orectolobiformes > Hemiscylliidae > Hemiscyllium > Hemiscyllium ocellatum. The sequence goes on from NC_083431.1 coordinate 51,820,583, forward strand.
TGTATCCTGGGAATTTTGAACGATGACAGTTAGGGCTTCTATGAGGCGCTTGTCTCCTTGTTTTAACACCCGCCGATGGAAACCGCCAAATCCCAGGCATTTGTCACCCTTTGATTCCAGTCATTTCCTCATTATCGATGTTTTACTCACCTTCATTTTATTCGGTTGTTTTTCCCGATCCATTTTTCATTTCATCGGGATTTCTGGCAAGCTATCCTCCTTTTCTACTGAAAATACCGAGGCAAAAGTAATGATGCAACATCTCTGCCATTTCCCCGGAGTCACTAACAATGCCCCACCTTCTCTTGACCACCCGCTTTCCCTTTAGGCCAGCGGAACAAATCTTCTTGATTTTGATGTCCCTGGAAATATTCCATTCAAAATTCCTTTTGGTAGCTCTTTTACACTGCTTTGTGTCTTTCCCGCTCTCTGTAACTTTCCCAATCAGCAGGATCTATGCTGAGATTTTTGTCAATGACTGTTTTCTTCTGTGAAGCCGAGCTTTCCCTCTCAGCGGGATCAACTGGTTTTCTATTGTCTTCAATGTTTCCTTAAACATTCTCCAGTCTTCTTCAGTTCTTTGAGCCATCAGCAGATTTTCCCACCTTATTGTGGACGGTCTCGGTCTCATCTCGTTCAAGGCGGCTTTACCGAACTCTCCAACTCCAGCAGCAGATGCATGCTTTGTACTTTCAAACACTACCTTGAACTGGGTCGCGTTATCATCGCTGTATGATAAGTGGCCACGCACGACTAGCTCACTCATTAAATCCAACTCATTACTCATTACTAAATCCAGGAGGCATTCAGGACATAATGCAGTAAGAAACAGTCCTGGCAATACACCAGACATGCACTACCTTTCTGACAAATGCTTGACTACATCTCTAAATCTCTGTGCACATTAAAATCCCTCAGGTGTAGTACTCTGGCTTTGTTACATATTACCTAGTTTTCTGCATTTTTACCATCTAGGACTCAGAGATGCTACCAGGCGGTCTGTACAGAACACCTATTACAATTTTAGGCATTCGACTATTCCTCAGTTGCACCCACACGGTCTCCACTGAATGCATTCCCTTCATTATGTCCTCTCTCATCATTGAAAGAATTTTGTTTCTAATCACGGAGGCCACTCCACCATCTCTGCCATTTTCCATATCCGTCCTTTACCACTATCCTCTAACCTCGGTCAGGTTATTAGGACAGATGTTAGGGGTAGATTCTTCACTCAGCGGGTTGTGAGTTCATGGAATGCCCTGCCCGTATCAGTGGTGAACTCTCCTTCTTTATGGTCATTTAAGCGGGCATTGGATAGGCATGTGGAAGTTATTGGGCTAGTATAGGTTAGGTAGGATTCGGTCGGCGCAACATCGAGGGCCGAAGGGCCTGTACTGCGCTGTATCCTTCCATGTTCTATGTTCTTCACAATTATCCTTCTGGGGATCACCTTTTGCTTTGCTCAATCTGCAGCACACTCTCCGTGGTCAATATCTCACGCCAGAGTGCTCCACCATTCAAACTGATTACCATCGATCCACCTCAACTGCACCTCCCTTCCAGAATTCCCTGAGATATCAAAACTCCATCCACTGACCCTTAAGTATCCTCAACAGTAGAACACACACCACTCTCTGGAGAATATCATTCTAAAGATTAACAACACAATAACTGCCGAAAGTTCGCCTCATCTCAGTCTGAGATGATAGGAAATACAGTCTGAAAATCCAAGTCATTGGCACCTATTGCTTCTGCTTTATCCACCCGACTGTTAATGAACACAACATTTTCTTGCATTTAGTCCAACATGAGTTTCCTTTTCTCAAAGCATCTTGACAGTGTCTTCAAATAGTATGATTATCTTAGTGCACAGTTAAGATTTCTAAAGTAATATCCTTATTCACTAATGTCCTTCTGTCTTCCTTAAATGTCAGGGGCTACTCCTCTTTCCAAATTCCACCTTACTGTTGTTAATAGTCTGCACTCTGGAAATGTTATTCCTTTACCTTGGTCATCTTGTAACTAAGGCACGGTGACGTCAATTAGATCGAACCATTCATCTCCATTTGTACCATTGTTAGGGTGATCTTTTTGTGAAGTCTTCGCCTGTTCAGATAATAAGCCTTGATTTTTGTACCTGGCAAATACTCACTCTTTGCACTTATCTTATTATTTGTCGCTGATGTGTAATAATCATCATTACAAGGATTGAACTTGCTGTGTTTGCTGACCCATTCTTCCTGCCTTAACCATATCGATACACCGTTGTATGAACTCGACTGGTGAGTGCAGATATTGTCAAACTCCCTTCACCTGACAAGCCCTCACCACAACGTTGTTGCTTTCAGGCCCTATCCACACCACTAGTTAGACGGTTGTTAGAAAACAGGGGAACGCTGACATCGATCAGGGAAGTGTGATCCTCGTAAGTGAGGCATCAATTGACAAAAACCACCGTTTGTGTTCTTCAATAAAACACTTGCTGCTCTGGTGTTCCTGGTGCGTTTGCTCCAATCTCAAGCAGTAATGGTGTGTTTGTGTATTGGGGGAAGAAGGTGAACAATGAAATTGGGCAAGAAAAAGTGAGACAGAGAGACGGAGTGAGGAGTTAAAAGGACGTTGCTTGATGAATGGGAGTGTGAGAGTGCGAAGCTGTGAGCAGCCCCTGGTGGCTGCAAAAGCCTACTGCACCTGGTATTCCCAGGCAGTCTCCCATCCAAGTACTAACCAGGCCTGAGTCTGCTTAGCTTCCGAGATCAGACGAGATCGGGCGTTTTCAGACTAGTATGGCCGTAGGCACTTACACCCTGCATTTATGGTTCCTTAAAGGCACACAGTGCTGCATTTACAACAACTTGTTACCAGTCAATCATACTGCACTAAAGCATTTCTCTTTCCTTTGCCTTTCTATTCTCCCATCTCCATCTTTAGCTCCTCTACTTCACCCCCTACACACACACACACACCACACACCCACACCACACACACCCACACACGTTTATTACACAACAGGATCAACTCTTTCACACTCACTCCACTCCATTTCATGCCCATCCAAGCTGCTTTACAAATGAACTCCTTTACAAATTACAACCACAGCAACATACACACACCACAACGCTGTTTAGCCCCTACAACCTCTGCCTCCATTCAATCACATCATGGCTCAGCTCTCGCCCAACTTCATATGCAAGCCTCTGGCCCTTGGTACCTTTGCTTCACAAACATTTATCTCCCTCACATTTCAATTTAACAACTCATCCAGCATCCACTGCGCTTTGTCAGAAAACGCTTACTAAAACCCACCATCCTATGTGTGTGCACGACGGCTTCCTCACATCTCTACGCAACCCTCCGGCCCTAAGTCTCACGCTATGTCCCTTCATTCTACAATCCCCAACCAGTAGAAATAGTTTATCGTTATCTACCTTCTCTTTTCCTATTCATGTCTTCAAGACTTTCATCATACCCCCCATTAACATTCTCAATTCTACAGACCACAGGCCGAAATGATATGATCTCTCCTTCCATCTTGACCATGCAAGTCCAGGTATCATTCTTGTAAATCAGTATTCTACTCCTTTCAGAAGGTGTGCTGCCCAGATCCGCTCACAGTACTCCAAGTGGGGTCTATCTAACCAGGGTTTTGTAGAACTGCAGCATAACTTCAGCATCTTTCTACTTAGAAAGGACAGCAATCTGTTTGCTTTCTGGATTATTTTCTGTACGTGTCCGTGACATTTTAAAGATGTATGCACCTGAACCCCCAAGTCTCCTTGGACATGCACTTCATACCATCCAGGAAAATACCTTGATCTGTCCCTTCTTGATCCAAAAATGGATAGCCTCACTATTGCTTTCATTCAAATGCTTTTGCCACAGTTTTGCTCATTGACTTAATCTATCAATATCCCCTTGCAATTTTATGCTGTCATCTACACAGTCTACAATGCAGCCTAACTTTGTGTCATCCACAAATTATGATATATGACTTTCTGTGCCATTATCCATTTCCTTAATAAATAACATCAATAATTGAGGCCCGAACACAAGTCCTTGTGAGACACGACTGGTTACATCCTGCCAATTGTCTACCTATCCATTGTCTCTACTTTCTATCACCTGCCACTCAAACAATTTCCGAGCCATGTCAGGAATTTGCCCTCAATTCTGTTGGCTTCTACCTACTTAAGTGGACTTTGTCAAATTCCTTCTGGAAGTCCATGTAATCAACATCTATGGACATTATTCCCTGACAGCTCCCTTAGTCCCCTCTGCAATGAATTTGTCAGGCACGACCTACCTGTCATGTGGCTCTCCCTGATTAACTCAACAATGTTTGAGGTGCTCACTTATCCCATCCTTGATTATAGACTCCAACAAATTCCCTGCCATAGGTGCTCAGCTCCATGCTCTGCAATTCCCGACTTTTCCGAGTTCTCCACTCTAAAAAAGCGTGACTGACACGTGCAACAATCCAATCCGGAGGGACGACTCCTGTATCCTGGGAATTTTGAACGATGACAGTTAGGGCTTCTATGAGGCGCTTGTCTCCTTGTTTTAACACCCGCCGATGGAAACCGCCAAATCCCAGGCATTTGTCACCCTTTGATTCCAGTCATTTCCTCATTATCGATGTTTTACTCACCTTCATTTTATTCGGTTGTTTTTCCCGATCCATTTTTCATTTCATCGGGATTTCTGGCAAGCTATCCTCCTTTTCTACTGAAAATACCGAGGCAAAAGTAATGATGCAACATCTCTGCCATTTCCCCGGAGTCACTAACAATGCCCCACCTTCTCTTGACCACCCGCTTTCCCTTTAGGCCAGCGGAACAAATCTTCTTGATTTTGATGTCCCTGGAAATATTCCATTCAAAATTCCTTTTGGTAGCTCTTTTACACTGCTTTGTGTCTTTCCCGCTCTCTGTAACTTTCCCAATCAGCAGGATCTATGCTGAGATTTTTGTCAATGACTGTTTTCTTCTGTGAAGCCGAGCTTTCCCTCTCAGCGGGATCAACTGGTTTTCTATTGTCTTCAATGTTTCCTTAAACATTCTCCAGTCTTCTTCAGTTCTTTGAGCCATCAGCAGATTTTCCCACCTTATTGTGGACGGTCTCGGTCTCATCTCGTTCAAGGCGGCTTTACCGAACTCTCCAACTCCAGCAGCAGATGCATGCTTTGTACTTTCAAACACTACCTTGAACTGGGTCGCGTTATCATCGCTGTATGATAAGTGGCCACGCACGACTAGCTCACTCATTAAATCCAACTCATTACTCATTACTAAATCCAGGAGGCATTCAGGACATAATGCAGTAAGAAACAGTCCTGGCAATACACCAGACATGCACTACCTTTCTGACAAATGCTTGACTACATCTCTAAATCTCTGTGCACATTAAAATCCCTCAGGTGTAGTACTCTGGCTTTGTTACATATTACCTAGTTTTCTGCATTTTTACCATCCAGGACTCAGAGATGCTACCAGGCGGTCTGTACATAACACCTATTACAATTTTAGGCATTCGACTATTCCTCAGTTGCACCCACACGGTCTCCACTGAATGCATTCCCTTCATTATGTCCTCTCTCATCATTGAAAGAATTTTGTTTCTAATCACGGAGGCCACTCCACCATCTCTGCCATTTTCCATATCCGTCCTTTACCACTATCCTATAACCTCGGTCAGGTTATTAGGACAGATGTTAGGGGTAGATTCTTCACTCAGCGGGTTGTGAGTTCATGGAATGCCCTGCCCGTATCAGTGGTGAACTCTCCTTCTTTATGGTCATTTAAGCGGGCATTGGATAGGCATGTGGAAGTTATTGGGCTAGTATAGGTTAGGTAGGATTCGGTCGGCGCAACATCGAGGGCCGAAGGGCCTGTACTGCGCTGTATCCTTCCATGTTCTATGTTCTTCACAATTATCCTTCTGGGGATCACCTTTTGCTTTGCTCAATCTGCAGCACACTCTCCGTGGTCAATATCTCACGCCAGAGTGCTCCACCATTCAAACTGATTACCATCGATCCACCTCAACTGCACCTCCCTTCCAGAATTCCCTGAGATATCAAAACTCCATCCACTGACCCTTAAGTATCCTCAACAGTAGAACACACACCACTCTCTGGAGAATATCATTCTAAAGATTAACAACACAATAACTGCCGAAAGTTCGCCTCATCTCAGTCTGAGATGATAGGAAATACAGTCTGAAAATCCAAGTCATTGGCACCTATTGCTTCTGCTTTATCCACCCGACTGTTAATGAACACAACATTTTCTTGCATTTAGTCCAACATGAGTTTCCTTTTCTCAAAGCATCTTGACAGTGTCTTCAAATAGTATGATTATCTTAGTGCACAGTTAAGATTTCTAAAGTAATATCCTTATTCACTAATGTCCTTCTGTCTTCCTTAAATGTCAGGGGCTACTCCTCTTTCCAAATTCCACCTTACTGTTGTTAATAGTCTGCACTCTGGAAATGTTATTCCTTTACCTTGGTCATCTTGTAACTAAGGCACGGTGATGTCAATTAGATCGAACCATTCATCTCCATTTGTACCATTGTTAGGGCGATCTTTTTGTGAAGTCTTCGCCTGTTCAGATAATAAGCCTTGATTTTTGTACCTGGCAAATACTCACTCTTTGCACTTATCTTATTATTTGTCGCTGATGTGTAATAATCATCATTACAAGGATTGAACTTGCTGTGTTTGCTGACCCATTCTTCCTGCCTTAACCATATCGATACACCGTTGTATGAACTCGACTGGTGAGTGCAGATATTGTCAAACTCCCTTCACCTGACAAGCCCTCACCACAACGTTGTTGCTTTCAGGCCCTATCCACACCACTAGTTAGACGGTTGTTAGAAAACAGGGGAACGCTGACATCGATCAGGGAAGTGTGATCCTCGTAAGTGAGGCATCAATTGACAAAAACCACCGTTTGTGCTCTTCAATAAAACACTTGCTGCTCTGGTGTTCCTGGTGCGTTTGCTCCAATCTCAAGCAGTAATGGTGTGTTTGTGTATTGGGGGAAGAAGGTGAACAATGAAATTGGGCAAGAAAAAGTGAGACAGAGAGACGGAGTGAGGAGTTAAAAGGACGTTGCTTGATGAATGGGAGTGTGAGAGTGCGAAGCTGTGAGCAGCCCCTGGTGGCTGCAAAAGCCTACTGCACCTGGTATTCCCAGGCGGTCTCCCATCCAAGTACTAACCAGGCCTGAGTCTGCTTAGCTTCCGAGATCAGACGAGATCGGGCGTTTTCAGACTAGTATGGCCGTAGGCACTTACACCCTGCATTTATGGTTCCTTAAAGGCACACAGTGCTGCATTTACAACAACTTGTTACCAGTCAATCATACTGCACTAAAGCATTTCTCTTTCCTTTGCCTTTCTATTCTCCCATCTCCATCTTTAGCTCCTCTACTTCACCCCCTACACACACACACACACCACACACCCACACCACACACACCCACACACGTTTATTACACAACAGGATCAACTCTTTCACACTCACTCCACTCCATTTCATGCCCATCCAAGCTGCTTTACAAATGAACTCCTTTACAAATTACAACCACAGCAACATACACACACCACAACGCTGTTTAGCCCCTACAACCTCTGCCTCCATTCAATCACATCATGGCTCAGCTCTCGCCCAACTTCATATGCAAGCCTCTGGCCCTTGGTACCTTTGCTTCACAAACATTTATCTCCCTCACATTTCAATTTAACAACTCATCCAGCATCCACTGCGCTTTGTCAGAAAACGCTTACTAAAACCCACCATCCTATGTGTGTGCACGACGGCTTCCTCACATCTCTACGCAACCCTCCGGCCCTAAGTCTCACGCTATGTCCCTTCATTCTACAATCCCCAACCAGTAGAAATAGTTTATCGTTATCTACCTTCTCTTTTCCTATTCATGTCTTCAAGACTTTCATCATACCCCCCATTAACATTCTCAATTCTACAGACCACAGGCCGAAATGATATGATCTCTCCTTCCATCTTGACCATGCAAGTCCAGGTATCATTCTTGTAAATCAGTATTCTACTCCTTTCAGAAGGTGTGCTGCCCAGATCCGCTCACAGTACTCCAAGTGGGGTCTATCTAACCAGGGTTTTGTAGAACTGCAGCATAACTTCAGCATCTTTCTACTTAGAAAGGACAGCAATCTGTTTGCTTTCTGGATTATTTTCTGTACGTGTCCGTGACATTTTAAAGATGTATGCACCTGAACCCCCAAGTCTCCTTGGACATGCACTTCATACCATCCAGGAAAATACCTTGATCTGTCCCTTCTTGATCCAAAAATGGATAGCCTCACTATTGCTTTCATTCAAATGCTTTTGCCACAGTTTTGCTCATTGACTTAATCTATCAATATCCCCTTGCAATTTTATGCTGTCATCTACACAGTCTACAATGCAGCCTAACTTTGTGTCATCCACAAATTATGATATATGACTTTCTGTGCCATTATCCATTTCCTTAATAAATAACATCAATAATTGAGGCCCGAACACAAGTCCTTGTGAGACACGACTGGTTACATCCTGCCAATTGTCTACCTATCCATTGTCTCTACTTTCTATCACCTGCCACTCAAACAATTTCCGAGCCATGTCAGGAATTTGCCCTCAATTCTGTTGGCTTCTACCTACTTAAGTGGACTTTGTCAAATTCCTTCTGGAAGTCCATGTAATCAACATCTATGGACATTATTCCCTGACAGCTCCCTTAGTCCCCTCTGCAATGAATTTGTCAGGCACGACCTACCTGTCATGTGGCTCTCCCTGATTAACTCAACAATGTTTGAGGTGCTCACTTATCCCATCCTTGATTATAGACTCCAACAAATTCCCTGCCATAGGTGCTCAGCTCCATGCTCTGCAATTCCCGACTTTTCCGAGTTCTCCACTCTAAAAAAGCGTGACTGACACGTGCAACAATCCAATCCGGAGGGACGACTCCTGTATCCTGGGAATTTTGAACGATGACAGTTAGGGCTTCTATGAGGCGCTTGTCTCCTTGTTTTAACACCCGCCGATGGAAACCGCCAAATCCCAGGCATTTGTCACCCTTTGATTCCAGTCATTTCCTCATTATCGATGTTTTACTCACCTTCATTTTATTCGGTTGTTTTTCCCGATCCATTTTTCATTTCATCGGGATTTCTGGCAAGCTATCCTCCTTTTCTACTGAAAATACCGAGGCAAAAGTAATGATGCAACATCTCTGCCATTTCCCCGGAGTCACTAACAATGCCCCACCTTCTCTTGACCACCCGCTTTCCCTTTAGGCCAGCGGAACAAATCTTCTTGATTTTGATGTCCCTGGAAATATTCCATTCAAAATTCCTTTTGGTAGCTCTTTTACACTGCTTTGTGTCTTTCCCGCTCTCTGTAACTTTCCCAATCAGCAGGATCTATGCTGAGATTTTTGTCAATGACTGTTTTCTTCTGTGAAGCCGAGCTTTCCCTCTCAGCGGGATCAACTGGTTTTCTATTGTCTTCAATGTTTCCTTAAACATTCTCCAGTCTTCTTCAGTTCTTTGAGCCATCAGCAGATTTTCCCACCTTATTGTGGACGGTCTCGGTCTCATCTCGTTCAAGGCGGCTTTACCGAACTCTCCAACTCCAGCAGCAGATGCATGCTTTGTACTTTCAAACACTACCTTGAACTGGGTCGCGTTATCATCGCTGTATGATAAGTGGCCACGCACGACTAGCTCACTCATTAAATCCAACTCATTACTCATTACTAAATCCAGGAGGCATTCAGGACATAATGCAGTAAGAAACAGTCCTGGCAATACACCAGACATGCACTACCTTTCTGACAAATGCTTGACTACATCTCTAAATCTCTGTGCACATTAAAATCCCTCAGGTGTAGTACTCTGGCTTTGTTACATATTACCTAGTTTTCTGCATTTTTACCATCTAGGACTCAGAGATGCTACCAGGCGGTCTGTACATAACACCTATTACAATTTTAGGCATTCGACTATTCCTCAGTTGCACCCACACGGTCTCCACTGAATGCATTCCCTTCATTATGTCCTCTCTCATCATTGAAAGAATTTTGTTTCTAATCACGGAGGCCACTCCACCATCTCTGCCATTTTCCATATCCGTCCTTTACCACTATCCTATAACCTCGGTCAGGTTATTAGGACAGATGTTAGGGGTAGATTCTTCACTCAGCGGGTTGTGAGTTCATGGAATGCCCTGCCCGTATCAGTGGTGAACTCTCCTTCTTTATGGTCATTTAAGCGGGCATTGGATAGGCATGTGGAAGTTATTGGGCTAGTATAGGTTAGGTAGGATTCGGTCGGCGCAACATCGAGGGCCGAAGGGCCTGTACTGCGCTGTATCCTTCCATGTTCTATGTTCTTCACAATTATCCTTCTGGGGATCACCTTTTGCTTTGCTCAATCTGCAGCACACTCTCCGTGGTCAATATCTCACGCCAGAGTGCTCCACCATTCAAACTGATTACCATCGATCCACCTCAACTGCACCTCCCTTCCAGAATTCCCTGAGATATCAAAACTCCATCCACTGACCCTTAAGTATCCTCAACAGTAGAACACACACCACTCTCTGGAGAATATCATTCTAAAGATTAACAACACAATAACTGCCGAAAGTTCGCCTCATCTCAGTCTGAGATGATAGGAAATACAGTCTGAAAATCCAAGTCATTGGCACCTATTGCTTCTGCTTTATCCACCCGACTGTTAATGAACACAACATTTTCTTGCATTTAGTCCAACATGAGTTTCCTTTTCTCAAAGCATCTTGACAGTGTCTTCAAATAGTATGATTATCTTAGTGCACAGTTAAGATTTCTAAAGTAATATCCTTATTCACTAATGTCCTTCTGTCTTCCTTAAATGTCAGGGGCTACTCCTCTTTCCAAATTCCACCTTACTGTTGTTAATAGTCTGCACTCTGGAAATGTTATTCCTTTACCTTGGTCATCTTGTAACTAAGGCACGGTGATGTCAATTAGATCGAACCATTCATCTCCATTTGTACCATTGTTAGGGCGATCTTTTTGTGAAGTCTTCGCCTGTTCAGATAATAAGCCTTGATTTTTGTACCTGGCAAATACTCACTCTTTGCACTTATCTTATTATTTGTCGCTGATGTGTAATAATCATCATTACAAGGATTGAACTTGCTGTGTTTGCTGACCCATTCTTCCTGCCTTAACCATATCGATACACCGTTGTATGAACTCGACTGGTGAGTGCAGATATTGTCAAACTCCCTTCACCTGACAAGCCCTCACCACAACGTTGTTGCTTTCAGGCCCTATCCACACCACTAGTTAGACGGTTGTTAGAAAACAGGGGAACGCTGACATCGATCAGGGAAGTGTGATCCTCGTAAGTGAGGCATCAATTGACAAAAACCACCGTTTGTGTTCTTCAATAAAACACTTGCTGCTCTGGTGTTCCTGGTGCGTTTGCTCCAATCTCAAGCAGTAATGGTGTGTTTGTGTATTGGGGGAAGAAGGTGAACAATGAAATTGGGCAAGAAAAAGTGAGACAGAGAGACGGAGTGAGGAGTTAAAAGGACGTTGCTTGATGAATGGGAGTGTGAGAGTGCGAAGCTGTGAGCAGCCCCTGGTGGCTGCAAAAGCCTACTGCACCTGGTATTCCCAGGCGGTCTCCCATCCAAGTACTAACCAGGCCTGAGTCTGCTTAGCTTCCGAGATCAGGCGTTTTCAGACTAGTATGGCCGTAGGCACTTACACCCTGCATTTATGGTTCCTTAAAGGCACACAGTGCTGCATTTACAACAACTTGTTACCAGTCAATCATACTGCACTAAAGCATTTCTCTTTCCTTTGCCTTTCTATTCTCCCATCTCCATCTTTAGCTCCTCTACTTCACCCCCTACACACACACACACACCACACACCCACACCACACACACCCACACACGTTTATTACACAACAGGATCAACTCTTTCACACTCACTCCACTCCATTTCATGCCCATCCAAGCTGCTTTACAAATGAACTCCTTTACAAATTACAACCACAGCAACATACACACACCACAACGCTGTTTAGCCCCTACAACCTCTGCCTCCATTCAATCACATCATGGCTCAGCTCTCGCCCAACTTCATATGCAAGCCTCTGGCCCTTGGTACCTTTGCTTCACAAACATTTATCTCCCTCACATTTCAATTTAACAACTCATCCAGCATCCACTGCGCTTTGTCAGAAAACGCTTACTAAAACCCACCATCCTATGTGTGTGCACGACGGCTTCCTCACATCTCTACGCAACCCTCCGGCCCTAAGTCTCACGCTATGTCCCTTCATTCTACAATCCCCAACCAGTAGAAATAGTTTATCGTTATCTACCTTCTCTTTTCCTATTCATGTCTTCAAGACTTTCATCATACCCCCCATTAACATTCTCAATTCTACAGACCACAGGCCGAAATGATATGATCTCTCCTTCCATCTTGACCATGCAAGTCCAGGTATCATTCTTGTAAATCAGTATTCTACTCCTTTCAGAAGGTGTGCTGCCCAGATCCGCTCACAGTACTCCAAGTGGGGTCTATCTAACCAGGGTTTTGTAGAACTGCAGCATAACTTCAGCATCTTTCTACTTAGAAAGGACAGCAATCTGTTTGCTTTCTGGATTATTTTCTGTACGTGTCCGTGACATTTTAAAGATGTATGCACCTGAACCCCCAAGTCTCCTTGGACATGCACTTCATACCATCCAGGAAAATACCTTGATCTGTCCCTTCTTGATCCAAAAATGGATAGCCTCACTATTGCTTTCATTCAAATGCTTTTGCCACAGTTTTGCTCATTGACTTAATCTATCAATATCCCCTTGCAATTTTATGCTGTCATCTACACAGTCTACAATGCAGCCTAACTTTGTGTCATCCACAAATTATGATATATGACTTTCTGTGCCATTATCCATTTCCTTAATAAATAACATCAATAATTGAGGCCCGAACACAAGTCCTTGTGAGACACGACTGGTTACATCCTGCCAATTGTCTACCTATCCATTGTCTCTACTTTCTATCACCTGCCACTCAAACAATTTCCGAGCCATGTCAGGAATTTGCCCTCAATTCTGTTGGCTTCTACCTACTTAAGTGGACTTTGTCAAATTCCTTCTGGAAGTCCATGTAATCAACATCTATGGACATTATTCCCTGACAGCTCCCTTAGTCCCCTCTGCAATGAATTTGTCAGGCACGACCTACCTGTCATGTGGCTCTCCCTGATTAACTCAACAATGTTTGAGGTGCTCACTTATCCCATCCTTGATTATAGACTCCAACAAATTCCCTGCCATAGGTGCTCAGCTCCATGCTCTGCAATTCCCGACTTTTCCGAGTTCTCCACTCTAAAAAAGCGTGACTGACACGTGCAACAATCCAATCCGGAGGGACGACTCCTGTATCCTGGGAATTTTGAACGATGACAGTTAGGGCTTCTATGAGGCGCTTGTCTCCTTGTTTTAACACCCGCCGATGGAAACCGCCAAATCCCAGGCATTTGTCACCCTTTGATTCCAGTCATTTCCTCATTATCGATGTTTTACTCACCTTCATTTTATTCGGTTGTTTTTCCCGATCCATTTTTCATTTCATCGGGATTTCTGGCAAGCTATCCTCCTTTTCTACTGAAAATACCGAGGCAAAAGTAATGATGCAACATCTCTGCCATTTCCCCGGAGTCACTAACAATGCCCCACCTTCTCTTGACCACCCGCTTTCCCTTTAGGCCAGCGGAACAAATCTTCTTGATTTTGATGTCCCTGGAAATATTCCATTCAAAATTCCTTTTGGTAGCTCTTTTACACTGCTTTGTGTCTTTCCCGCTCTCTGTAACTTTCCCAATCAGCAGGATCTATGCTGAGATTTTTGTCAATGACTGTTTTCTTCTGTGAAGCCGAGCTTTCCCTCTCAGCGGGATCAACTGGTTTTCTATTGTCTTCAATGTTTCCTTAAACATTCTCCAGTCTTCTTCAGTTCTTTGAGCCATCAGCAGATTTTCCCACCTTATTGTGGACGGTCTCGGTCTCATCTCGTTCAAGGCGGCTTTACCGAACTCTCCAACTCCAGCAGCAGATGCATGCTTTGTACTTTCAAACACTACCTTGAACTGGGTCGCGTTATCATCGCTGTATGATAAGTGGCCACGCACGACTAGCTCACTCATTAAATCCAACTCATTACTCATTACTAAATCCAGGAGGCATTCAGGACATAATGCAGTAAGAAACAGTCCTGGCAATACACCAGACATGCACTACCTTTCTGACAAATGCTTGACTACATCTCTAAATCTCTGTGCACATTAAAATCCCTCAGGTGTAGTACTCTGGCTTTGTTACATATTACCTAGTTTTCTGCATTTTTACCATCTAGGACTCAGAGATGCTACCAGGCGGTCTGTACATAACACCTATTACAATTTTAGGCATTCGACTATTCCTCAGTTGCACCCACACGGTCTCCACTGAATGCATTCCCTTCATTATGTCCTCTCTCATCATTGAAAGAATTTTGTTTCTAATCACGGAGGCCACTCCACCATCTCTGCCATTTTCCATATCCGTCCTTTACCACTATCCTATAACCTCGGTCAGGTTATTAGGACAGATGTTAGGGGTAGATTCTTCACTCAGCGGGTTGTGAGTTCATGGAATGCCCTGCCCGTATCAGTGGTGAACTCTCCTTCTTTATGGTCATTTAAGCGGGCATTGGATAGGCATGTGGAAGTTATTGGGCTAGTATAGGTTAGGTAGGATTCGGTCGGCGCAACATCGAGGGCCGAAGGGCCTGTACTGCGCTGTATCCTTCCATGTTCTATGTTCTTCACAATTATCCTTCTGGGGATCACCTTTTGCTTTGCTCAATCTGCAGCACACTCTCCGTGGTCAATATCTCACGCCAGAGTGCTCCACCATTCAAACTGATTACCATCGATCCACCTCAACTGCACCTCCCTTCCAGAATTCCCTGAGATATCAAAACTCCATCCACTGACCCTTAAGTATCCTCAACAGTAGAACACACACCACTCTCTGGAGAATATCATTCTAAAGATTAACAACACAATAACTGCCGAAAGTTCGCCTCATCTCAGTCTGAGATGATAGGAAATACAGTCTGAAAATCCAAGTCATTGGCACCTATTGCTTCTGCTTTATCCACCCGACTGTTAATGAACACAACATTTTCTTGCATTTAGTCCAACATGAGTTTCCTTTTCTCAAAGCATCTTGACAGTGTCTTCAAATAGTATGATTATCTTAGTGCACAGTTAAGATTTCTAAAGTAATATCCTTATTCACTAATGTCCTTCTGTCTTCCTTAAATGTCAGGGGCTACTCCTCTTTCCAAATTCCACCTTACTGTTGTTAATAGTCTGCACTCTGGAAATGTTATTCCTTTACCTTGGTCATCTTGTAACTAAGGCACGGTGATGTCAATTAGATCGAACCATTCATCTCCATTTGTACCATTGTTAGGGCGATCTTTTTGTGAAGTCTTCGCCTGTTCAGATAATAAGCCTTGATTTTTGTACCTGGCAAATACTCACTCTTTGCACTTATCTTATTATTTGTCGCTGATGTGTAATAATCATCATTACAAGGATTGAACTTGCTGTGTTTGCTGACCCATTCTTCCTGCCTTAACCATATCGATACACCGTTGTATGAACTCGACTGGTGAGTGCAGATATTGTCAAACTCCCTTCACCTGACAAGCCCTCACCACAACGTTGTTGCTTTCAGGCCCTATCCACACCACTAGTTAGACGGTTGTTAGAAAACAGGGGAACGCTGACATCGATCAGGGAAGTGTGATCCTCGTAAGTGAGGCATCAATTGACAAAAACCACCGTTTGTGCTCTTCAATAAAACACTTGCTGCTCTGGTGTTCCTGGTGCGTTTGCTCCAATCTCAAGCAGTAATGGTGTGTTTGTGTATTGGGGGAAGAAGGTGAACAATGAAATTGGGCAAGAAAAAGTGAGACAGAGAGACGGAGTGAGGAGTTAAAAGGACTTTGCTTGATGAATGGGAGTGTGAGAGTGCGAAGCTGTGAGCAGCCCCTGGTGGCTGCAAAAGCCTACTGCACCTGGTATTCCCAGGCGGTCTCCCATCCAAGTACTAACCAGGCCTGAGTCTGCTTAGCTTCCGAGATCAGGCGTTTTCAGACTAGTATGGCCGTAGGCACTTACACCCTGCATTTATGGTTCCTTAAAGGCACACAGTGCTGCATTTACAACAACTTGTTACCAGTCAATCATACTGCACTAAAGCATTTCTCTTTCCTTTGCCTTTCTATTCTCCCATCTCCATCTTTAGCTCCTCTACTTCACCCCCTACACACACACACACACCACACACCCACACCACACACACCCACACACGTTTATTACACAACAGGATCAACTCTTTCACACTCACTCCACTCCATTTCATGCCCATCCAAGCTGCTTTACAAATGAACTCCTTTACAAATTACAACCACAGCAACATACACACACCACAACGCTGTTTAGCCCCTACAACCTCTGCCTCCATTCAATCACATCATGGCTCAGCTCTCGCCCAACTTCATATGCAAGCCTCTGGCCCTTGGTACCTTTGCTTCACAAACATTTATCTCCCTCACATTTCAATTTAACAACTCATCCAGCATCCACTGCGCTTTGTCAGAAAACGCTTACTAAAACCCACCATCCTATGTGTGTGCACGACGGCTTCCTCACATCTCTACGCAACCCTCCGGCCCTAAGTCTCACGCTATGTCCCTTCATTCTACAATCCCCAACCAGTAGAAATAGTTTATCGTTATCTACCTTCTCTTTTCCTATTCATGTCTTCAAGACTTTCATCATACCCCCCATTAACATTCTCAATTCTACAGACCACAGGCCGAAATGATATGATCTCTCCTTCCATCTTGACCATGCAAGTCCAGGTATCATTCTTGTAAATCAGTATTCTACTCCTTTCAGAAGGTGTGCTGCCCAGATCCGCTCACAGTACTCCAAGTGGGGTCTATCTAACCAGGGTTTTGTAGAACTGCAGCATAACTTCAGCATCTTTCTACTTAGAAAGGACAGCAATCTGTTTGCTTTCTGGATTATTTTCTGTACGTGTCCGTGACATTTTAAAGATGTATGCACCTGAACCCCCAAGTCTCCTTGGACATGCACTTCATACCATCCAGGAAAATACCTTGATCTGTCCCTTCTTGATCCAAAAATGGATAGCCTCACTATTGCTTTCATTCAAATGCTTTTGCCACAGTTTTGCTCATTGACTTAATCTATCAATATCCCCTTGCAATTTTATGCTGTCATCTACACAGTCTACAATGCAGCCTAACTTTGTGTCATCCACAAATTATGATATATGACTTTCTGTGCCATTATCCATTTCCTTAATAAATAACATCAATAATTGAGGCCCGAACACAAGTCCTTGTGAGACACGACTGGTTACATCCTGCCAATTGTCTACCTATCCATTGTCTCTACTTTCTATCACCTGCCACTCAAACAATTTCCGAGCCATGTCAGGAATTTGCCCTCAATTCTGTTGGCTTCTACCTACTTAAGTGGACTTTGTCAAATTCCTTCTGGAAGTCCATGTAATCAACATCTATGGACATTATTCCCTGACAGCTCCCTTAGTCCCCTCTGCAATGAATTTGTCAGGCACGACCTACCTGTCATGTGGCTCTCCCTGATTAACTCAACAATGTTTGAGGTGCTCACTTATCCCATCCTTGATTATAGACTCCAACAAATTCCCTGCCATAGGTGCTCAGCTCCATGCTCTGCAATTCCCGACTTTTCCGAGTTCTCCACTCTAAAAAAGCGTGACTGACACGTGCAACAATCCAATCCGGAGGGACGACTCCTGTATCCTGGGAATTTTGAACGATGACAGTTAGGGCTTCTATGAGGCGCTTGTCTCCTTGTTTTAACACCCGCCGATGGAAACCGCCAAATCCCAGGCATTTGTCACCCTTTGATTCCAGTCATTTCCTCATTATCGATGTTTTACTCACCTTCATTTTATTCGGTTGTTTTTCCCGATCCATTTTTCATTTCATCGGGATTTCTGGCAAGCTATCCTCCTTTTCTACTGAAAATACCGAGGCAAAAGTAATGATGCAACATCTCTGCCATTTCCCCGGAGTCACTAACAATGCCCCACCTTCTCTTGACCACCCGCTTTCCCTTTAGGCCAGCGGAACAAATCTTCTTGATTTTGATGTCCCTGGAAATATTCCATTCAAAATTCCTTTTGGTAGCTCTTTTACACTGCTTTGTGTCTTTCCCGCTCTCTGTAACTTTCCCAATCAGCAGGATCTATGCTGAGATTTTTGTCAATGACTGTTTTCTTCTGTGAAGCCGAGCTTTCCCTCTCAGCGGGATCAACTGGTTTTCTATTGTCTTCAATGTTTCCTTAAACATTCTCCAGTCTTCTTCAGTTCTTTGAGCCATCAGCAGATTTTCCCACCTTATTGTGGACGGTCTCGGTCTCATCTCGTTCAAGGCGGCTTTACCGAACTCTCCAACTCCAGCAGCAGATGCATGCTTTGTACTTTCAAACACTACCTTGAACTGGGTCGCGTTATCATCGCTGTATGATAAGTGGCCACGCACGACTAGCTCACTCATTAAATCCAACTCATTACTCATTACTAAATCCAGGAGGCATTCAGGACATAATGCAGTAAGAAACAGTCCTGGCAATACACCAGACATGCACTACCTTTCTGACAAATGCTTGACTACATCTCTAAATCTCTGTGCACATTAAAATCCCTCAGGTGTAGTACTCTGGCTTTGTTACATATTACCTAGTTTTCTGCATTTTTACCATCTAGGACTCAGAGATGCTACCAGGCGGTCTGTACATAACACCTATTACAATTTTAGGCATTCGACTATTCCTCAGTTGCACCCACACGGTCTCCACTGAATGCATTCCCTTCATTATGTCCTCTCTCATCATTGAAAGAATTTTGTTTCTAATCACGGAGGCCACTCCACCATCTCTGCCATTTTCCATATCCGTCCTTTACCACTATCCTATAACCTCGGTCAGGTTATTAGGACAGATGTTAGGGGTAGATTCTTCACTCAGCGGGTTGTGAGTTCATGGAATGCCCTGCCCGTATCAGTGGTGAACTCTCCTTCTTTATGGTCATTTAAGCGGGCATTGGATAGGCATGTGGAAGTTATTGGGCTAGTATAGGTTAGGTAGGATTCGGTCGGCGCAACATCGAGGGCCGAAGGGCCTGTACTGCGCTGTATCCTTCCATGTTCTATGTTCTTCACAATTATCCTTCTGGGGATCACCTTTTGCTTTGCTCAATCTGCAGCACACTCTCCGTGGTCAATATCTCACGCCAGAGTGCTCCACCATTCAAACTGATTACCATCGATCCACCTCAACTGCACCTCCCTTCCAGAATTCCCTGAGATATCAAAACTCCATCCACTGACCCTTAAGTATCCTCAACAGTAGAACACACACCACTCTCTGGAGAATATCATTCTAAAGATTAACAACACAATAACTGCCGAAAGTTCGCCTCATCTCAGTCTGAGATGATAGGAAATACAGTCTGAAAATCCAAGTCATTGGCACCTATTGCTTCTGCTTTATCCACCCGACTGTTAATGAACACAACATTTTCTTGCATTTAGTCCAACATGAGTTTCCTTTTCTCAAAGCATCTTGACAGTGTCTTCAAATAGTATGATTATCTTAGTGCACAGTTAAGATTTCTAAAGTAATATCCTTATTCACTAATGTCCTTCTGTCTTCCTTAAATGTCAGGGGCTACTCCTCTTTCCAAATTCCACCTTACTGTTGTTAATAGTCTGCACTCTGGAAATGTTATTCCTTTACCTTGGTCATCTTGTAACTAAGGCACGGTGATGTCAATTAGATCGAACCATTCATCTCCATTTGTACCATTGTTAGGGCGATCTTTTTGTGAAGTCTTCGCCTGTTCAGATAATAAGCCTTGATTTTTGTACCTGGCAAATACTCACTCTTTGCACTTATCTTATTATTTGTCGCTGATGTGTAATAATCATCATTACAAGGATTGAACTTGCTGTGTTTGCTGACCCATTCTTCCTGCCTTAACCATATCGATACACCGTTGTATGAACTCGACTGGTGAGTGCAGATATTGTCAAACTCCCTTCACCTGACAAGCCCTCACCACAACGTTGTTGCTTTCAGGCCCTATCCACACCACTAGTTAGACGGTTGTTAGAAAACAGGGGAACGCTGACATCGATCAGGGAAGTGTGATCCTCGTAAGTGAGGCATCAATTGACAAAAACCACCGTTTGTGCTCTTCAATAAAACACTTGCTGCTCTGGTGTTCCTGGTGCGTTTGCTCCAATCTCAAGCAGTAATGGTGTGTTTGTGTATTGGGGGAAGAAGGTGAACAATGAAATTGGGCAAGAAAAAGTGAGACAGAGAGACGGAGTGAGGAGTTAAAAGGACTTTGCTTGATGAATGGGAGTGTGAGAGTGCGAAGCTGTGAGCAGCCCCTGGTGGCTGCAAAAGCCTACTGCACCTGGTATTCCCAGGCGGTCTCCCATCCAAGTACTAACCAGGCCTGAGTCTGCTTAGCTTCCGAGATCAGGCGTTTTCAGACTAGTATGGCCGTAGGCACTTACACCCTGCATTTATGGTTCCTTAAAGGCACACAGTGCTGCATTTACAACAACTTGTTACCAGTCAATCATACTGCACTAAAGCATTTCTCTTTCCTTTGCCTTTCTATTCTCCCATCTCCATCTTTAGCTCCTCTACTTCACCCCCTACACACACACACACACCACACACCCACACCACACACACCCACACACGTTTATTACACAACAGGATCAACTCTTTCACACTCACTCCACTCCATTTCATGCCCATCCAAGCTGCTTTACAAATGAACTCCTTTACAAATTACAACCACAGCAACATACACACACCACAACGCTGTTTAGCCCCTACAACCTCTGCCTCCATTCAATCACATCATGGCTCAGCTCTCGCCCAACTTCATATGCAAGCCTCTGGCCCTTGGTACCTTTGCTTCACAAACATTTATCTCCCTCACATTTCAATTTAACAACTCATCCAGCATCCACTGCGCTTTGTCAGAAAACGCTTACTAAAACCCACCATCCTATGTGTGTGCACGACGGCTTCCTCACATCTCTACGCAACCCTCCGGCCCTAAGTCTCACGCTATGTCCCTTCATTCTACAATCCCCAACCAGTAGAAATAGTTTATCGTTATCTACCTTCTCTTTTCCTATTCATGTCTTCAAGACTTTCATCATACCCCCCATTAACATTCTCAATTCTACAGACCACAGGCCGAAATGATATGATCTCTCCTTCCATCTTGACCATGCAAGTCCAGGTATCATTCTTGTAAATCAGTATTCTACTCCTTTCAGAAGGTGTGCTGCCCAGATCCGCTCACAGTACTCCAAGTGGGGTCTATCTAACCAGGGTTTTGTAGAACTGCAGCATAACTTCAGCATCTTTCTACTTAGAAAGGACAGCAATCTGTTTGCTTTCTGGATTATTTTCTGTACGTGTCCGTGACATTTTAAAGATGTATGCACCTGAACCCCCAAGTCTCCTTGGACATGCACTTCATACCATCCAGGAAAATACCTTGATCTGTCCCTTCTTGATCCAAAAATGGATAGCCTCACTATTGCTTTCATTCAAATGCTTTTGCCACAGTTTTGCTCATTGACTTAATCTATCAATATCCCCTTGCAATTTTATGCTGTCATCTACACAGTCTACAATGCAGCCTAACTTTGTGTCATCCACAAATTATGATATATGACTTTCTGTGCCATTATCCATTTCCTTAATAAATAACATCAATAATTGAGGCCCGAACACAAGTCCTTGTGAGACACGACTGGTTACATCCTGCCAATTGTCTACCTATCCATTGTCTCTACTTTCTATCACCTGCCACTCAAACAATTTCCGAGCCATGTCAGGAATTTGCCCTCAATTCTGTTGGCTTCTACCTACTTAAGTGGACTTTGTCAAATTCCTTCTGGAAGTCCATGTAATCAACATCTATGGACATTATTCCCTGACAGCTCCCTTAGTCCCCTCTGCAATGAATTTGTCAGGCACGACCTACCTGTCATGTGGCTCTCCCTGATTAACTCAACAATGTTTGAGGTGCTCACTTATCCCATCCTTGATTATAGACTCCAACAAATTCCCTGCCATAGGTGCTCAGCTCCATGCTCTGCAATTCCCGACTTTTCCGAGTTCTCCACTCTAAAAAAGCGTGACTGACACGTGCAACAATCCAATCCGGAGGGACGACTCCTGTATCCTGGGAATTTTGAACGATGACAGTTAGGGCTTCTATGAGGCGCTTGTCTCCTTGTTTTAACACCCGCCGATGGAAACCGCCAAATCCCAGGCATTTGTCACCCTTTGATTCCAGTCATTTCCTCATTATCGATGTTTTACTCACCTTCATTTTATTCGGTTGTTTTTCCCGATCCATTTTTCATTTCATCGGGATTTCTGGCAAGCTATCCTCCTTTTCTACTGAAAATACCGAGGCAAAAGTAATGATGCAACATCTCTGCCATTTCCCCGGAGTCACTAACAATGCCCCACCTTCTCTTGACCACCCGCTTTCCCTTTAGGCCAGCGGAACAAATCTTCTTGATTTTGATGTCCCTGGAAATATTCCATTCAAAATTCCTTTTGGTAGCTCTTTTACACTGCTTTGTGTCTTTCCCGCTCTCTGTAACTTTCCCAATCAGCAGGATCTATGCTGAGATTTTTGTCAATGACTGTTTTCTTCTGTGAAGCCGAGCTTTCCCTCTCAGCGGGATCAACTGGTTTTCTATTGTCTTCAATGTTTCCTTAAACATTCTCCAGTCTTCTTCAGTTCTTTGAGCCATCAGCAGATTTTCCCACCTTATTGTGGACGGTCTCGGTCTCATCTCGTTCAAGGCGGCTTTACCGAACTCTCCAACTCCAGCAGCAGATGCATGCTTTGTACTTTCAAACACTACCTTGAACTGGGTCGCGTTATCATCGCTGTATGATAAGTGGCCACGCACGACTAGCTCACTCATTAAATCCAACTCATTACTCATTACTAAATCCAGGAGGCATTCAGGACATAATGCAGTAAGAAACAGTCCTGGCAATACACCAGACATGCACTACCTTTCTGACAAATGCTTGACTACATCTCTAAATCTCTGTGCACATTAAAATCCCTCAGGTGTAGTACTCTGGCTTTGTTACATATTACCTAGTTTTCTGCATTTTTACCATCTAGGACTCAGAGATGCTACCAGGCGGTCTGTACATAACACCTATTACAATTTTAGGCATTCGACTATTCCTCAGTTGCACCCACACGGTCTCCACTGAATGCATTCCCTTCATTATGTCCTCTCTCATCATTGAAAGAATTTTGTTTCTAATCACGGAGGCCACTCCACCATCTCTGCCATTTTCCATATCCGTCCTTTACCACTATCCTCTAACCTCGGTCAGGTTATTAGGACAGATGTTAGGGGTAGATTCTTCACTCAGCGGGTTGTGAGTTCATGGAATGCCCTGCCCGTATCAGTGGTGAACTCTCCTTCT
Organism: Hemiscyllium ocellatum; assembly: GCF_020745735.1. Classification (NCBI taxonomy): domain Eukaryota; kingdom Metazoa; phylum Chordata; class Chondrichthyes; order Orectolobiformes; family Hemiscylliidae; genus Hemiscyllium; species Hemiscyllium ocellatum. Next base: position 51,844,332 of record NC_083431.1, read on the forward strand.
TTATGGTCATTTAAGCGGGCATTGGATAGGCATGTGGAAGTTATTGGGCTAGTATAGGTTAGGTAGGATTCGGTCGGCGCAACATCGAGGGCCGAAGGGCCTGTACTGCGCTGTATCCTTCCATGTTCTATGTTCTTCACAATTATCCTTCTGGGGATCACCTTTTGCTTTGCTCAATCTGCAGCACACTCTCCGTGGTCAATATCTCACGCCAGAGTGCTCCACCATTCAAACTGATTACCATCGATCCACCTCAACTGCACCTCCCTTCCAGAATTCCCTGAGATATCAAAACTCCATCCACTGACCCTTAAGTATCCTCAACAGTAGAACACACACCACTCTCTGGAGAATATCATTCTAAAGATTAACAACACAATAACTGCCGAAAGTTCGCCTCATCTCAGTCTGAGATGATAGGAAATACAGTCTGAAAATCCAAGTCATTGGCACCTATTGCTTCTGCTTTATCCACCCGACTGTTAATGAACACAACATTTTCTTGCATTTAGTCCAACATGAGTTTCCTTTTCTCAAAGCATCTTGACAGTGTCTTCAAATAGTATGATTATCTTAGTGCACAGTTAAGATTTCTAAAGTAATATCCTTATTCACTAATGTCCTTCTGTCTTCCTTAAATGTCAGGGGCTACTCCTCTTTCCAAATTCCACCTTACTGTTGTTAATAGTCTGCACTCTGGAAATGTTATTCCTTTACCTTGGTCATCTTGTAACTAAGGCACGGTGATGTCAATTAGATCGAACCATTCATCTCCATTTGTACCATTGTTAGGGCGATCTTTTTGTGAAGTCTTCGCCTGTTCAGATAATAAGCCTTGATTTTTGTACCTGGCAAATACTCACTCTTTGCACTTATCTTATTATTTGTCGCTGATGTGTAATAATCATCATTACAAGGATTGAACTTGCTGTGTTTGCTGACCCATTCTTCCTGCCTTAACCATATCGATACACCGTTGTATGAACTCGACTGGTGAGTGCAGATATTGTCAAACTCCCTTCACCTGACAAGCCCTCACCACAACGTTGTTGCTTTCAGGCCCTATCCACACCACTAGTTAGACGGTTGTTAGAAAACAGGGGAACGCTGACATCGATCAGGGAAGTGTGATCCTCGTAAGTGAGGCATCAATTGACAAAAACCACCGTTTGTGCTCTTCAATAAAACACTTGCTGCTCTGGTGTTCCTGGTGCGTTTGCTCCAATCTCAAGCAGTAATGGTGTGTTTGTGTATTGGGGGAAGAAGGTGAACAATGAAATTGGGCAAGAAAAAGTGAGACAGAGAGACGGAGTGAGGAGTTAAAAGGACTTTGCTTGATGAATGGGAGTGTGAGAGTGCGAAGCTGTGAGCAGCCCCTGGTGGCTGCAAAAGCCTACTGCACCTGGTATTCCCAGGCGGTCTCCCATCCAAGTACTAACCAGGCCTGAGTCTGCTTAGCTTCCGAGATCAGGCGTTTTCAGACTAGTATGGCCGTAGGCACTTACACCCTGCATTTATGGTTCCTTAAAGGCACACAGTGCTGCATTTACAACAACTTGTTACCAGTCAATCATACTGCACTAAAGCATTTCTCTTTCCTTTGCCTTTCTATTCTCCCATCTCCATCTTTAGCTCCTCTACTTCACCCCCTACACACACACACACACCACACACCCACACCACACACACCCACACACGTTTATTACACAACAGGATCAACTCTTTCACACTCACTCCACTCCATTTCATGCCCATCCAAGCTGCTTTACAAATGAACTCCTTTACAAATTACAACCACAGCAACATACACACACCACAACGCTGTTTAGCCCCTACAACCTCTGCCTCCATTCAATCACATCATGGCTCAGCTCTCGCCCAACTTCATATGCAAGCCTCTGGCCCTTGGTACCTTTGCTTCACAAACATTTATCTCCCTCACATTTCAATTTAACAACTCATCCAGCATCCACTGCGCTTTGTCAGAAAACGCTTACTAAAACCCACCATCCTATGTGTGTGCACGACGGCTTCCTCACATCTCTACGCAACCCTCCGGCCCTAAGTCTCACGCTATGTCCCTTCATTCTACAATCCCCAACCAGTAGAAATAGTTTATCGTTATCTACCTTCTCTTTTCCTATTCATGTCTTCAAGACTTTCATCATACCCCCCATTAACATTCTCAATTCTACAGACCACAGGCCGAAATGATATGATCTCTCCTTCCATCTTGACCATGCAAGTCCAGGTATCATTCTTGTAAATCAGTATTCTACTCCTTTCAGAAGGTGTGCTGCCCAGATCCGCTCACAGTACTCCAAGTGGGGTCTATCTAACCAGGGTTTTGTAGAACTGCAGCATAACTTCAGCATCTTTCTACTTAGAAAGGACAGCAATCTGTTTGCTTTCTGGATTATTTTCTGTACGTGTCCGTGACATTTTAAAGATGTATGCACCTGAACCCCCAAGTCTCCTTGGACATGCACTTCATACCATCCAGGAAAATACCTTGATCTGTCCCTTCTTGATCCAAAAATGGATAGCCTCACTATTGCTTTCATTCAAATGCTTTTGCCACAGTTTTGCTCATTGACTTAATCTATCAATATCCCCTTGCAATTTTATGCTGTCATCTACACAGTCTACAATGCAGCCTAACTTTGTGTCATCCACAAATTATGATATATGACTTTCTGTGCCATTATCCATTTCCTTAATAAATAACATCAATAATTGAGGCCCGAACACAAGTCCTTGTGAGACACGACTGGTTACATCCTGCCAATTGTCTACCTATCCATTGTCTCTACTTTCTATCACCTGCCACTCAAACAATTTCCGAGCCATGTCAGGAATTTGCCCTCAATTCTGTTGGCTTCTACCTACTTAAGTGGACTTTGTCAAATTCCTTCTGGAAGTCCATGTAATCAACATCTATGGACATTATTCCCTGACAGCTCCCTTAGTCCCCTCTGCAATGAATTTGTCAGGCACGACCTACCTGTCATGTGGCTCTCCCTGATTAACTCAACAATGTTTGAGGTGCTCACTTATCCCATCCTTGATTATAGACTCCAACAAATTCCCTGCCATAGGTGCTCAGCTCCATGCTCTGCAATTCCCGACTTTTCCGAGTTCTCCACTCTAAAAAAGCGTGACTGACACGTGCAACAATCCAATCCGGAGGGACGACTCCTGTATCCTGGGAATTTTGAACGATGACAGTTAGGGCTTCTATGAGGCGCTTGTCTCCTTGTTTTAACACCCGCCGATGGAAACCGCCAAATCCCAGGCATTTGTCACCCTTTGATTCCAGTCATTTCCTCATTATCGATGTTTTACTCACCTTCATTTTATTCGGTTGTTTTTCCCGATCCATTTTTCATTTCATCGGGATTTCTGGCAAGCTATCCTCCTTTTCTACTGAAAATACCGAGGCAAAAGTAATGATGCAACATCTCTGCCATTTCCCCGGAGTCACTAACAATGCCCCACCTTCTCTTGACCACCCGCTTTCCCTTTAGGCCAGCGGAACAAATCTTCTTGATTTTGATGTCCCTGGAAATATTCCATTCAAAATTCCTTTTGGTAGCTCTTTTACACTGCTTTGTGTCTTTCCCGCTCTCTGTAACTTTCCCAATCAGCAGGATCTATGCTGAGATTTTTGTCAATGACTGTTTTCTTCTGTGAAGCCGAGCTTTCCCTCTCAGCGGGATCAACTGGTTTTCTATTGTCTTCAATGTTTCCTTAAACATTCTCCAGTCTTCTTCAGTTCTTTGAGCCATCAGCAGATTTTCCCACCTTATTGTGGACGGTCTCGGTCTCATCTCGTTCAAGGCGGCTTTACCGAACTCTCCAACTCCAGCAGCAGATGCATGCTTTGTACTTTCAAACACTACCTTGAACTGGGTCGCGTTATCATCGCTGTATGATAAGTGGCCACGCACGACTAGCTCACTCATTAAATCCAACTCATTACTCATTACTAAATCCAGGAGGCATTCAGGACATAATGCAGTAAGAAACAGTCCTGGCAATACACCAGACATGCACTACCTTTCTGACAAATGCTTGACTACATCTCTAAATCTCTGTGCACATTAAAATCCCTCAGGTGTAGTACTCTGGCTTTGTTACATATTACCTAGTTTTCTGCATTTTTACCATCTAGGACTCAGAGATGCTACCAGGCGGTCTGTACATAACACCTATTACAATTTTAGGCATTCGACTATTCCTCAGTTGCACCCACACGGTCTCCACTGAATGCATTCCCTTCATTATGTCCTCTCTCATCATTGAAAGAATTTTGTTTCTAATCACGGAGGCCACTCCACCATCTCTGCCATTTTCCATATCCGTCCTTTACCACTATCCTATAACCTCGGTCAGGTTATTAGGACAGATGTTAGGGGTAGATTCTTCACTCAGCGGGTTGTGAGTTCATGGAATGCCCTGCCCGTATCAGTGGTGAACTCTCCTTCTTTATGGTCATTTAAGCGGGCATTGGATAGGCATGTGGAAGTTATTGGGCTAGTATAGGTTAGGTAGGATTCGGTCGGCGCAACATCGAGGGCCGAAGGGCCTGTACTGCGCTGTATCCTTCCATGTTCTATGTTCTTCACAATTATCCTTCTGGGGATCACCTTTTGCTTTGCTCAATCTGCAGCACACTCTCCGTGGTCAATATCTCACGCCAGAGTGCTCCACCATTCAAACTGATTACCATCGATCCACCTCAACTGCACCTCCCTTCCAGAATTCCCTGAGATATCAAAACTCCATCCACTGACCCTTAAGTATCCTCAACAGTAGAACACACACCACTCTCTGGAGAATATCATTCTAAAGATTAACAACACAATAACTGCCGAAAGTTCGCCTCATCTCAGTCTGAGATGATAGGAAATACAGTCTGAAAATCCAAGTCATTGGCACCTATTGCTTCTGCTTTATCCACCCGACTGTTAATGAACACAACATTTTCTTGCATTTAGTCCAACATGAGTTTCCTTTTCTCAAAGCATCTTGACAGTGTCTTCAAATAGTATGATTATCTTAGTGCACAGTTAAGATTTCTAAAGTAATATCCTTATTCACTAATGTCCTTCTGTCTTCCTTAAATGTCAGGGGCTACTCCTCTTTCCAAATTCCACCTTACTGTTGTTAATAGTCTGCACTCTGGAAATGTTATTCCTTTACCTTGGTCATCTTGTAACTAAGGCACGGTGATGTCAATTAGATCGAACCATTCATCTCCATTTGTACCATTGTTAGGGCGATCTTTTTGTGAAGTCTTCGCCTGTTCAGATAATAAGCCTTGATTTTTGTACCTGGCAAATACTCACTCTTTGCACTTATCTTATTATTTGTCGCTGATGTGTAATAATCATCATTACAAGGATTGAACTTGCTGTGTTTGCTGACCCATTCTTCCTGCCTTAACCATATCGATACACCGTTGTATGAACTCGACTGGTGAGTGCAGATATTGTCAAACTCCCTTCACCTGACAAGCCCTCACCACAACGTTGTTGCTTTCAGGCCCTATCCACACCACTAGTTAGACGGTTGTTAGAAAACAGGGGAACGCTGACATCGATCAGGGAAGTGTGATCCTCGTAAGTGAGGCATCAATTGACAAAAACCACCGTTTGTGCTCTTCAATAAAACACTTGCTGCTCTGGTGTTCCTGGTGCGTTTGCTCCAATCTCAAGCAGTAATGGTGTGTTTGTGTATTGGGGGAAGAAGGTGAACAATGAAATTGGGCAAGAAAAAGTGAGACAGAGAGACGGAGTGAGGAGTTAAAAGGACTTTGCTTGATGAATGGGAGTGTGAGAGTGCGAAGCTGTGAGCAGCCCCTGGTGGCTGCAAAAGCCTACTGCACCTGGTATTCCCAGGCGGTCTCCCATCCAAGTACTAACCAGGCCTGAGTCTGCTTAGCTTCCGAGATCAGACGAGATCGGGCGTTTTCAGACTAGTATGGCCGTAGGCACTTACACCCTGCATTTATGGTTCCTTAAAGGCACACAGTGCTGCATTTACAACAACTTGTTACCAGTCAATCATACTGCACTAAAGCATTTCTCTTTCCTTTGCCTTTCTATTCTCCCATCTCCATCTTTAGCTCCTCTACTTCACCCCCTACACACACACACACACCACACACCCACACCACACACACCCACACACGTTTATTACACAACAGGATCAACTCTTTCACACTCACTCCACTCCATTTCATGCCCATCCAAGCTGCTTTACAAATGAACTCCTTTACAAATTACAACCACAGCAACATACACACACCACAACGCTGTTTAGCCCCTACAACCTCTGCCTCCATTCAATCACATCATGGCTCAGCTCTCGCCCAACTTCATATGCAAGCCTCTGGCCCTTGGTACCTTTGCTTCACAAACATTTATCTCCCTCACATTTCAATTTAACAACTCATCCAGCATCCACTGCGCTTTGTCAGAAAACGCTTACTAAAACCCACCATCCTATGTGTGTGCACGACGGCTTCCTCACATCTCTACGCAACCCTCCGGCCCTAAGTCTCACGCTATGTCCCTTCATTCTACAATCCCCAACCAGTAGAAATAGTTTATCGTTATCTACCTTCTCTTTTCCTATTCATGTCTTCAAGACTTTCATCATACCCCCCATTAACATTCTCAATTCTACAGACCACAGGCCGAAATGATATGATCTCTCCTTCCATCTTGACCATGCAAGTCCAGGTATCATTCTTGTAAATCAGTATTCTACTCCTTTCAGAAGGTGTGCTGCCCAGATCCGCTCACAGTACTCCAAGTGGGGTCTATCTAACCAGGGTTTTGTAGAACTGCAGCATAACTTCAGCATCTTTCTACTTAGAAAGGACAGCAATCTGTTTGCTTTCTGGATTATTTTCTGTACGTGTCCGTGACATTTTAAAGATGTATGCACCTGAACCCCCAAGTCTCCTTGGACATGCACTTCATACCATCCAGGAAAATACCTTGATCTGTCCCTTCTTGATCCAAAAATGGATAGCCTCACTATTGCTTTCATTCAAATGCTTTTGCCACAGTTTTGCTCATTGACTTAATCTATCAATATCCCCTTGCAATTTTATGCTGTCATCTACACAGTCTACAATGCAGCCTAACTTTGTGTCATCCACAAATTATGATATATGACTTTCTGTGCCATTATCCATTTCCTTAATAAATAACATCAATAATTGAGGCCCGAACACAAGTCCTTGTGAGACACGACTGGTTACATCCTGCCAATTGTCTACCTATCCATTGTCTCTACTTTCTATCACCTGCCACTCAAACAATTTCCGAGCCATGTCAGGAATTTGCCCTCAATTCTGTTGGCTTCTACCTACTTAAGTGGACTTTGTCAAATTCCTTCTGGAAGTCCATGTAATCAACATCTATGGACATTATTCCCTGACAGCTCCCTTAGTCCCCTCTGCAATGAATTTGTCAGGCACGACCTACCTGTCATGTGGCTCTCCCTGATTAACTCAACAATGTTTGAGGTGCTCACTTATCCCATCCTTGATTATAGACTCCAACAAATTCCCTGCCATAGGTGCTCAGCTCCATGCTCTGCAATTCCCGACTTTTCCGAGTTCTCCACTCTAAAAAAGCGTGACTGACACGTGCAACAATCCAATCCGGAGGGACGACTCCTGTATCCTGGGAATTTTGAACGATGACAGTTAGGGCTTCTATGAGGCGCTTGTCTCCTTGTTTTAACACCCGCCGATGGAAACCGCCAAATCCCAGGCATTTGTCACCCTTTGATTCCAGTCATTTCCTCATTATCGATGTTTTACTCACCTTCATTTTATTCGGTTGTTTTTCCCGATCCATTTTTCATTTCATCGGGATTTCTGGCAAGCTATCCTCCTTTTCTACTGAAAATACCGAGGCAAAAGTAATGATGCAACATCTCTGCCATTTCCCCGGAGTCACTAACAATGCCCCACCTTCTCTTGACCACCCGCTTTCCCTTTAGGCCAGCGGAACAAATCTTCTTGATTTTGATGTCCCTGGAAATATTCCATTCAAAATTCCTTTTGGTAGCTCTTTTACACTGCTTTGTGTCTTTCCCGCTCTCTGTAACTTTCCCAATCAGCAGGATCTATGCTGAGATTTTTGTCAATGACTGTTTTCTTCTGTGAAGCCGAGCTTTCCCTCTCAGCGGGATCAACTGGTTTTCTATTGTCTTCAATGTTTCCTTAAACATTCTCCAGTCTTCTTCAGTTCTTTGAGCCATCAGCAGATTTTCCCACCTTATTGTGGACGGTCTCGGTCTCATCTCGTTCAAGGCGGCTTTACCGAACTCTCCAACTCCAGCAGCAGATGCATGCTTTGTACTTTCAAACACTACCTTGAACTGGGTCGCGTTATCATCGCTGTATGATAAGTGGCCACGCACGACTAGCTCACTCATTAAATCCAACTCATTACTCATTACTAAATCCAGGAGGCATTCAGGACATAATGCAGTAAGAAACAGTCCTGGCAATACACCAGACATGCACTACCTTTCTGACAAATGCTTGACTACATCTCTAAATCTCTGTGCACATTAAAATCCCTCAGGTGTAGTACTCTGGCTTTGTTACATATTACCTAGTTTTCTGCATTTTTACCATCTAGGACTCAGAGATGCTACCAGGCGGTCTGTACATAACACCTATTACAATTTTAGGCATTCGACTATTCCTCAGTTGCACCCACACGGTCTCCACTGAATGCATTCCCTTCATTATGTCCTCTCTCATCATTGAAAGAATTTTGTTTCTAATCACGGAGGCCACTCCACCATCTCTGCCATTTTCCATATCCGTCCTTTACCACTATCCTATAACCTCGGTCAGGTTATTAGGACAGATGTTAGGGGTAGATTCTTCACTCAGCGGGTTGTGAGTTCATGGAATGCCCTGCCCGTATCAGTGGTGAACTCTCCTTCTTTATGGTCATTTAAGCGGGCATTGGATAGGCATGTGGAAGTTATTGGGCTAGTATAGGTTAGGTAGGATTCGGTCGGCGCAACATCGAGGGCCGAAGGGCCTGTACTGCGCTGTATCCTTCCATGTTCTATGTTCTTCACAATTATCCTTCTGGGGATCACCTTTTGCTTTGCTCAATCTGCAGCACACTCTCCGTGGTCAATATCTCACGCCAGAGTGCTCCACCATTCAAACTGATTACCATCGATCCACCTCAACTGCACCTCCCTTCCAGAATTCCCTGAGATATCAAAACTCCATCCACTGACCCTTAAGTATCCTCAACAGTAGAACACACACCACTCTCTGGAGAATATCATTCTAAAGATTAACAACACAATAACTGCCGAAAGTTCGCCTCATCTCAGTCTGAGATGATAGGAAATACAGTCTGAAAATCCAAGTCATTGGCACCTATTGCTTCTGCTTTATCCACCCGACTGTTAATGAACACAACATTTTCTTGCATTTAGTCCAACATGAGTTTCCTTTTCTCAAAGCATCTTGACAGTGTCTTCAAATAGTATGATTATCTTAGTGCACAGTTAAGATTTCTAAAGTAATATCCTTATTCACTAATGTCCTTCTGTCTTCCTTAAATGTCAGGGGCTACTCCTCTTTCCAAATTCCACCTTACTGTTGTTAATAGTCTGCACTCTGGAAATGTTATTCCTTTACCTTGGTCATCTTGTAACTAAGGCACGGTGATGTCAATTAGATCGAACCATTCATCTCCATTTGTACCATTGTTAGGGCGATCTTTTTGTGAAGTCTTCGCCTGTTCAGATAATAAGCCTTGATTTTTGTACCTGGCAAATACTCACTCTTTGCACTTATCTTATTATTTGTCGCTGATGTGTAATAATCATCATTACAAGGATTGAACTTGCTGTGTTTGCTGACCCATTCTTCCTGCCTTAACCATATCGATACACCGTTGTATGAACTCGACTGGTGAGTGCAGATATTGTCAAACTCCCTTCACCTGACAAGCCCTCACCACAACGTTGTTGCTTTCAGGCCCTATCCACACCACTAGTTAGACGGTTGTTAGAAAACAGGGGAACGCTGACATCGATCAGGGAAGTGTGATCCTCGTAAGTGAGGCATCAATTGACAAAAACCACCGTTTGTGCTCTTCAATAAAACACTTGCTGCTCTGGTGTTCCTGGTGCGTTTGCTCCAATCTCAAGCAGTAATGGTGTGTTTGTGTATTGGGGGAAGAAGGTGAACAATGAAATTGGGCAAGAAAAAGTGAGACAGAGAGACGGAGTGAGGAGTTAAAAGGACGTTGCTTGATGAATGGGAGTGTGAGAGTGCGAAGCTGTGAGCAGCCCCTGGTGGCTGCAAAAGCCTACTGCACCTGGTATTCCCAGGCGGTCTCCCATCCAAGTACTAACCAGGCCTGAGTCTGCTTAGCTTCCGAGATCAGACGAGATCGGGCGTTTTCAGACTAGTATGGCCGTAGGCACTTACACCCTGCATTTATGGTTCCTTAAAGGCACACAGTGCTGCATTTACAACAACTTGTTACCAGTCAATCATACTGCACTAAAGCATTTCTCTTTCCTTTGCCTTTCTATTCTCCCATCTCCATCTTTAGCTCCTCTACTTCACCCCCTACACACACACACACACCACACACCCACACCACACACACCCACACACGTTTATTACACAACAGGATCAACTCTTTCACACTCACTCCACTCCATTTCATGCCCATCCAAGCTGCTTTACAAATGAACTCCTTTACAAATTACAACCACAGCAACATACACACACCACAACGCTGTTTAGCCCCTACAACCTCTGCCTCCATTCAATCACATCATGGCTCAGCTCTCGCCCAACTTCATATGCAAGCCTCTGGCCCTTGGTACCTTTGCTTCACAAACATTTATCTCCCTCACATTTCAATTTAACAACTCATCCAGCATCCACTGCGCTTTGTCAGAAAACGCTTACTAAAACCCACCATCCTATGTGTGTGCACGACGGCTTCCTCACATCTCTACGCAACCCTCCGGCCCTAAGTCTCACGCTATGTCCCTTCATTCTACAATCCCCAACCAGTAGAAATAGTTTATCGTTATCTACCTTCTCTTTTCCTATTCATGTCTTCAAGACTTTCATCATACCCCCCATTAACATTCTCAATTCTACAGACCACAGGCCGAAATGATATGATCTCTCCTTCCATCTTGACCATGCAAGTCCAGGTATCATTCTTGTAAATCAGTATTCTACTCCTTTCAGAAGGTGTGCTGCCCAGATCCGCTCACAGTACTCCAAGTGGGGTCTATCTAACCAGGGTTTTGTAGAACTGCAGCATAACTTCAGCATCTTTCTACTTAGAAAGGACAGCAATCTGTTTGCTTTCTGGATTATTTTCTGTACGTGTCCGTGACATTTTAAAGATGTATGCACCTGAACCCCCAAGTCTCCTTGGACATGCACTTCATACCATCCAGGAAAATACCTTGATCTGTCCCTTCTTGATCCAAAAATGGATAGCCTCACTATTGCTTTCATTCAAATGCTTTTGCCACAGTTTTGCTCATTGACTTAATCTATCAATATCCCCTTGCAATTTTATGCTGTCATCTACACAGTCTACAATGCAGCCTAACTTTGTGTCATCCACAAATTATGATATATGACTTTCTGTGCCATTATCCATTTCCTTAATAAATAACATCAATAATTGAGGCCCGAACACAAGTCCTTGTGAGACACGACTGGTTACATCCTGCCAATTGTCTACCTATCCATTGTCTCTACTTTCTATCACCTGCCACTCAAACAATTTCCGAGCCATGTCAGGAATTTGCCCTCAATTCTGTTGGCTTCTACCTACTTAAGTGGACTTTGTCAAATTCCTTCTGGAAGTCCATGTAATCAACATCTATGGACATTATTCCCTGACAGCTCCCTTAGTCCCCTCTGCAATGAATTTGTCAGGCACGACCTACCTGTCATGTGGCTCTCCCTGATTAACTCAACAATGTTTGAGGTGCTCACTTATCCCATCCTTGATTATAGACTCCAACAAATTCCCTGCCATAGGTGCTCAGCTCCATGCTCTGCAATTCCCGACTTTTCCGAGTTCTCCACTCTAAAAAAGCGTGACTGACACGTGCAACAATCCAATCCGGAGGGACGACTCCTGTATCCTGGGAATTTTGAACGATGACAGTTAGGGCTTCTATGAGGCGCTTGTCTCCTTGTTTTAACACCCGCCGATGGAAACCGCCAAATCCCAGGCATTTGTCACCCTTTGATTCCAGTCATTTCCTCATTATCGATGTTTTACTCACCTTCATTTTATTCGGTTGTTTTTCCCGATCCATTTTTCATTTCATCGGGATTTCTGGCAAGCTATCCTCCTTTTCTACTGAAAATACCGAGGCAAAAGTAATGATGCAACATCTCTGCCATTTCCCCGGAGTCACTAACAATGCCCCACCTTCTCTTGACCACCCGCTTTCCCTTTAGGCCAGCGGAACAAATCTTCTTGATTTTGATGTCCCTGGAAATATTCCATTCAAAATTCCTTTTGGTAGCTCTTTTACACTGCTTTGTGTCTTTCCCGCTCTCTGTAACTTTCCCAATCAGCAGGATCTATGCTGAGATTTTTGTCAATGACTGTTTTCTTCTGTGAAGCCGAGCTTTCCCTCTCAGCGGGATCAACTGGTTTTCTATTGTCTTCAATGTTTCCTTAAACATTCTCCAGTCTTCTTCAGTTCTTTGAGCCATCAGCAGATTTTCCCACCTTATTGTGGACGGTCTCGGTCTCATCTCGTTCAAGGCGGCTTTACCGAACTCTCCAACTCCAGCAGCAGATGCATGCTTTGTACTTTCAAACACTACCTTGAACTGGGTCGCGTTATCATCGCTGTATGATAAGTGGCCACGCACGACTAGCTCACTCATTAAATCCAACTCATTACTCATTACTAAATCCAGGAGGCATTCAGGACATAATGCAGTAAGAAACAGTCCTGGCAATACACCAGACATGCACTACCTTTCTGACAAATGCTTGACTACATCTCTAAATCTCTGTGCACATTAAAATCCCTCAGGTGTAGTACTCTGGCTTTGTTACATATTACCTAGTTTTCTGCATTTTTACCATCTAGGACTCAGAGATGCTACCAGGCGGTCTGTACATAACACCTATTACAATTTTAGGCATTCGACTATTCCTCAGTTGCACCCACACGGTCTCCACTGAATGCATTCCCTTCATTATGTCCTCTCTCATCATTGAAAGAATTTTGTTTCTAATCACGGAGGCCACTCCACCATCTCTGCCATTTTCCATATCCGTCCTTTACCACTATCCTATAACCTCGGTCAGGTTATTAGGACAGATGTTAGGGGTAGATTCTTCACTCAGCGGGTTGTGAGTTCATGGAATGCCCTGCCCGTATCAGTGGTGAACTCTCCTTCTTTATGGTCATTTAAGCGGGCATTGGATAGGCATGTGGAAGTTATTGGGCTAGTATAGGTTAGGTAGGATTCGGTCGGCGCAACATCGAGGGCCGAAGGGCCTGTACTGCGCTGTATCCTTCCATGTTCTATGTTCTTCACAATTATCCTTCTGGGGATCACCTTTTGCTTTGCTCAATCTGCAGCACACTCTCCGTGGTCAATATCTCACGCCAGAGTGCTCCACCATTCAAACTGATTACCATCGATCCACCTCAACTGCACCTCCCTTCCAGAATTCCCTGAGATATCAAAACTCCATCCACTGACCCTTAAGTATCCTCAACAGTAGAACACACACCACTCTCTGGAGAATATCATTCTAAAGATTAACAACACAATAACTGCCGAAAGTTCGCCTCATCTCAGTCTGAGATGATAGGAAATACAGTCTGAAAATCCAAGTCATTGGCACCTATTGCTTCTGCTTTATCCACCCGACTGTTAATGAACACAACATTTTCTTGCATTTAGTCCAACATGAGTTTCCTTTTCTCAAAGCATCTTGACAGTGTCTTCAAATAGTATGATTATCTTAGTGCACAGTTAAGATTTCTAAAGTAATATCCTTATTCACTAATGTCCTTCTGTCTTCCTTAAATGTCAGGGGCTACTCCTCTTTCCAAATTCCACCTTACTGTTGTTAATAGTCTGCACTCTGGAAATGTTATTCCTTTACCTTGGTCATCTTGTAACTAAGGCACGGTGATGTCAATTAGATCGAACCATTCATCTCCATTTGTACCATTGTTAGGGCGATCTTTTTGTGAAGTCTTCGCCTGTTCAGATAATAAGCCTTGATTTTTGTACCTGGCAAATACTCACTCTTTGCACTTATCTTATTATTTGTCGCTGATGTGTAATAATCATCATTACAAGGATTGAACTTGCTGTGTTTGCTGACCCATTCTTCCTGCCTTAACCATATCGATACACCGTTGTATGAACTCGACTGGTGAGTGCAGATATTGTCAAACTCCCTTCACCTGACAAGCCCTCACCACAACGTTGTTGCTTTCAGGCCCTATCCACACCACTAGTTAGACGGTTGTTAGAAAACAGGGGAACGCTGACATCGATCAGGGAAGTGTGATCCTCGTAAGTGAGGCATCAATTGACAAAAACCACCGTTTGTGCTCTTCAATAAAACACTTGCTGCTCTGGTGTTCCTGGTGCGTTTGCTCCAATCTCAAGCAGTAATGGTGTGTTTGTGTATTGGGGGAAGAAGGTGAACAATGAAATTGGGCAAGAAAAAGTGAGACAGAGAGACGGAGTGAGGAGTTAAAAGGACTTTGCTTGATGAATGGGAGTGTGAGAGTGCGAAGCTGTGAGCAGCCCCTGGTGGCTGCAAAAGCCTACTGCACCTGGTATTCCCAGGCGGTCTCCCATCCAAGTACTAACCAGGCCTGAGTCTGCTTAGCTTCCGAGATCAGACGAGATCGGGCGTTTTCAGACTAGTATGGCCGTAGGCACTTACACCCTGCATTTATGGTTCCTTAAAGGCACACAGTGCTGCATTTACAACAACTTGTTACCAGTCAATCATACTGCACTAAAGCATTTCTCTTTCCTTTGCCTTTCTATTCTCCCATCTCCATCTTTAGCTCCTCTACTTCACCCCCTACACACACACACACACCACACACCCACACCACACACACCCACACACGTTTATTACACAACAGGATCAACTCTTTCACACTCACTCCACTCCATTTCATGCCCATCCAAGCTGCTTTACAAATGAACTCCTTTACAAATTACAACCACAGCAACATACACACACCACAACGCTGTTTAGCCCCTACAACCTCTGCCTCCATTCAATCACATCATGGCTCAGCTCTCGCCCAACTTCATATGCAAGCCTCTGGCCCTTGGTACCTTTGCTTCACAAACATTTATCTCCCTCACATTTCAATTTAACAACTCATCCAGCATCCACTGCGCTTTGTCAGAAAACGCTTACTAAAACCCACCATCCTATGTGTGTGCACGACGGCTTCCTCACATCTCTACGCAACCCTCCGGCCCTAAGTCTCACGCTATGTCCCTTCATTCTACAATCCCCAACCAGTAGAAATAGTTTATCGTTATCTACCTTCTCTTTTCCTATTCATGTCTTCAAGACTTTCATCATACCCCCCATTAACATTCTCAATTCTACAGACCACAGGCCGAAATGATATGATCTCTCCTTCCATCTTGACCATGCAAGTCCAGGTATCATTCTTGTAAATCAGTATTCTACTCCTTTCAGAAGGTGTGCTGCCCAGATCCGCTCACAGTACTCCAAGTGGGGTCTATCTAACCAGGGTTTTGTAGAACTGCAGCATAACTTCAGCATCTTTCTACTTAGAAAGGACAGCAATCTGTTTGCTTTCTGGATTATTTTCTGTACGTGTCCGTGACATTTTAAAGATGTATGCACCTGAACCCCCAAGTCTCCTTGGACATGCACTTCATACCATCCAGGAAAATACCTTGATCTGTCCCTTCTTGATCCAAAAATGGATAGCCTCACTATTGCTTTCATTCAAATGCTTTTGCCACAGTTTTGCTCATTGACTTAATCTATCAATATCCCCTTGCAATTTTATGCTGTCATCTACACAGTCTACAATGCAGCCTAACTTTGTGTCATCCACAAATTATGATATATGACTTTCTGTGCCATTATCCATTTCCTTAATAAATAACATCAATAATTGAGGCCCGAACACAAGTCCTTGTGAGACACGACTGGTTACATCCTGCCAATTGTCTACCTATCCATTGTCTCTACTTTCTATCACCTGCCACTCAAACAATTTCCGAGCCATGTCAGGAATTTGCCCTCAATTCTGTTGGCTTCTACCTACTTAAGTGGACTTTGTCAAATTCCTTCTGGAAGTCCATGTAATCAACATCTATGGACATTATTCCCTGACAGCTCCCTTAGTCCCCTCTGCAATGAATTTGTCAGGCACGACCTACCTGTCATGTGGCTCTCCCTGATTAACTCAACAATGTTTGAGGTGCTCACTTATCCCATCCTTGATTATAGACTCCAACAAATTCCCTGCCATAGGTGCTCAGCTCCATGCTCTGCAATTCCCGACTTTTCCGAGTTCTCCACTCTAAAAAAGCGTGACTGACACGTGCAACAATCCAATCCGGAGGGACGACTCCTGTATCCTGGGAATTTTGAACGATGACAGTTAGGGCTTCTATGAGGCGCTTGTCTCCTTGTTTTAACACCCGCCGATGGAAACCGCCAAATCCCAGGCATTTGTCACCCTTTGATTCCAGTCATTTCCTCATTATCGATGTTTTACTCACCTTCATTTTATTCGGTTGTTTTTCCCGATCCATTTTTCATTTCATCGGGATTTCTGGCAAGCTATCCTCCTTTTCTACTGAAAATACCGAGGCAAAAGTAATGATGCAACATCTCTGCCATTTCCCCGGAGTCACTAACAATGCCCCACCTTCTCTTGACCACCCGCTTTCCCTTTAGGCCAGCGGAACAAATCTTCTTGATTTTGATGTCCCTGGAAATATTCCATTCAAAATTCCTTTTGGTAGCTCTTTTACACTGCTTTGTGTCTTTCCCGCTCTCTGTAACTTTCCCAATCAGCAGGATCTATGCTGAGATTTTTGTCAATGACTGTTTTCTTCTGTGAAGCCGAGCTTTCCCTCTCAGCGGGATCAACTGGTTTTCTATTGTCTTCAATGTTTCCTTAAACATTCTCCAGTCTTCTTCAGTTCTTTGAGCCATCAGCAGATTTTCCCACCTTATTGTGGACGGTCTCGGTCTCATCTCGTTCAAGGCGGCTTTACCGAACTCTCCAACTCCAGCAGCAGATGCATGCTTTGTACTTTCAAACACTACCTTGAACTGGGTCGCGTTATCATCGCTGTATGATAAGTGGCCACGCACGACTAGCTCACTCATTAAATCCAACTCATTACTCATTACTAAATCCAGGAGGCATTCAGGACATAATGCAGTAAGAAACAGTCCTGGCAATACACCAGACATGCACTACCTTTCTGACAAATGCTTGACTACATCTCTAAATCTCTGTGCACATTAAAATCCCTCAGGTGTAGTACTCTGGCTTTGTTACATATTACCTAGTTTTCTGCATTTTTACCATCTAGGACTCAGAGATGCTACCAGGCGGTCTGTACATAACACCTATTACAATTTTAGGCATTCGACTATTCCTCAGTTGCACCCACACGGTCTCCACTGAATGCATTCCCTTCATTATGTCCTCTCTCATCATTGAAAGAATTTTGTTTCTAATCACGGAGGCCACTCCACCATCTCTGCCATTTTCCATATCCGTCCTTTACCACTATCCTATAACCTCGGTCAGGTTATTAGGACAGATGTTAGGGGTAGATTCTTCACTCAGCGGGTTGTGAGTTCATGGAATGCCCTGCCCGTATCAGTGGTGAACTCTCCTTCTTTATGGTCATTTAAGCGGGCATTGGATAGGCATGTGGAAGTTATTGGGCTAGTATAGGTTAGGTAGGATTCGGTCGGCGCAACATCGAGGGCCGAAGGGCCTGTACTGCGCTGTATCCTTCCATGTTCTATGTTCTTCACAATTATCCTTCTGGGGATCACCTTTTGCTTTGCTCAATCTGCAGCACACTCTCCGTGGTCAATATCTCACGCCAGAGTGCTCCACCATTCAAACTGATTACCATCGATCCACCTCAACTGCACCTCCCTTCCAGAATTCCCTGAGATATCAAAACTCCATCCACTGACCCTTAAGTATCCTCAACAGTAGAACACACACCACTCTCTGGAGAATATCATTCTAAAGATTAACAACACAATAACTGCCGAAAGTTCGCCTCATCTCAGTCTGAGATGATAGGAAATACAGTCTGAAAATCCAAGTCATTGGCACCTATTGCTTCTGCTTTATCCACCCGACTGTTAATGAACACAACATTTTCTTGCATTTAGTCCAACATGAGTTTCCTTTTCTCAAAGCATCTTGACAGTGTCTTCAAATAGTATGATTATCTTAGTGCACAGTTAAGATTTCTAAAGTAATATCCTTATTCACTAATGTCCTTCTGTCTTCCTTAAATGTCAGGGGCTACTCCTCTTTCCAAATTCCACCTTACTGTTGTTAATAGTCTGCACTCTGGAAATGTTATTCCTTTACCTTGGTCATCTTGTAACTAAGGCACGGTGATGTCAATTAGATCGAACCATTCATCTCCATTTGTACCATTGTTAGGGCGATCTTTTTGTGAAGTCTTCGCCTGTTCAGATAATAAGCCTTGATTTTTGTACCTGGCAAATACTCACTCTTTGCACTTATCTTATTATTTGTCGCTGATGTGTAATAATCATCATTACAAGGATTGAACTTGCTGTGTTTGCTGACCCATTCTTCCTGCCTTAACCATATCGATACACCGTTGTATGAACTCGACTGGTGAGTGCAGATATTGTCAAACTCCCTTCACCTGACAAGCCCTCACCACAACGTTGTTGCTTTCAGGCCCTATCCACACCACTAGTTAGACGGTTGTTAGAAAACAGGGGAACGCTGACATCGATCAGGGAAGTGTGATCCTCGTAAGTGAGGCATCAATTGACAAAAACCACCGTTTGTGCTCTTCAATAAAACACTTGCTGCTCTGGTGTTCCTGGTGCGTTTGCTCCAATCTCAAGCAGTAATGGTGTGTTTGTGTATTGGGGGAAGAAGGTGAACAATGAAATTGGGCAAGAAAAAGTGAGACAGAGAGACGGAGTGAGGAGTTAAAAGGACTTTGCTTGATGAATGGGAGTGTGAGAGTGCGAAGCTGTGAGCAGCCCCTGGTGGCTGCAAAAGCCTACTGCACCTGGTATTCCCAGGCGGTCTCCCATCCAAGTACTAACCAGGCCTGAGTCTGCTTAGCTTCCGAGATCAGGCGTTTTCAGACTAGTATGGCCGTAGGCACTTACACCCTGCATTTATGGTTCCTTAAAGGCACACAGTGCTGCATTTACAACAACTTGTTACCAGTCAATCATACTGCACTAAAGCATTTCTCTTTCCTTTGCCTTTCTATTCTCCCATCTCCATCTTTAGCTCCTCTACTTCACCCCCTACACACACACACACACCACACACCCACACCACACACACCCACACACGTTTATTACACAACAGGATCAACTCTTTCACACTCACTCCACTCCATTTCATGCCCATCCAAGCTGCTTTACAAATGAACTCCTTTACAAATTACAACCACAGCAACATACACACACCACAACGCTGTTTAGCCCCTACAACCTCTGCCTCCATTCAATCACATCATGGCTCAGCTCTCGCCCAACTTCATATGCAAGCCTCTGGCCCTTGGTACCTTTGCTTCACAAACATTTATCTCCCTCACATTTCAATTTAACAACTCATCCAGCATCCACTGCGCTTTGTCAGAAAACGCTTACTAAAACCCACCATCCTATGTGTGTGCACGACGGCTTCCTCACATCTCTACGCAACCCTCCGGCCCTAAGTCTCACGCTATGTCCCTTCATTCTACAATCCCCAACCAGTAGAAATAGTTTATCGTTATCTACCTTCTCTTTTCCTATTCATGTCTTCAAGACTTTCATCATACCCCCCATTAACATTCTCAATTCTACAGACCACAGGCCGAAATGATATGATCTCTCCTTCCATCTTGACCATGCAAGTCCAGGTATCATTCTTGTAAATCAGTATTCTACTCCTTTCAGAAGGTGTGCTGCCCAGATCCGCTCACAGTACTCCAAGTGGGGTCTATCTAACCAGGGTTTTGTAGAACTGCAGCATAACTTCAGCATCTTTCTACTTAGAAAGGACAGCAATCTGTTTGCTTTCTGGATTATTTTCTGTACGTGTCCGTGACATTTTAAAGATGTATGCACCTGAACCCCCAAGTCTCCTTGGACATGCACTTCATACCATCCAGGAAAATACCTTGATCTGTCCCTTCTTGATCCAAAAATGGATAGCCTCACTATTGCTTTCATTCAAATGCTTTTGCCACAGTTTTGCTCATTGACTTAATCTATCAATATCCCCTTGCAATTTTATGCTGTCATCTACACAGTCTACAATGCAGCCTAACTTTGTGTCATCCACAAATTATGATATATGACTTTCTGTGCCATTATCCATTTCCTTAATAAATAACATCAATAATTGAGGCCCGAACACAAGTCCTTGTGAGACACGACTGGTTACATCCTGCCAATTGTCTACCTATCCATTGTCTCTACTTTCTATCACCTGCCACTCAAACAATTTCCGAGCCATGTCAGGAATTTGCCCTCAATTCTGTTGGCTTCTACCTACTTAAGTGGACTTTGTCAAATTCCTTCTGGAAGTCCATGTAATCAACATCTATGGACATTATTCCCTGACAGCTCCCTTAGTCCCCTCTGCAATGAATTTGTCAGGCACGACCTACCTGTCATGTGGCTCTCCCTGATTAACTCAACAATGTTTGAGGTGCTCACTTATCCCATCCTTGATTATAGACTCCAACAAATTCCCTGCCATAGGTGCTCAGCTCCATGCTCTGCAATTCCCGACTTTTCCGAGTTCTCCACTCTAAAAAAGCGTGACTGACACGTGCAACAATCCAATCCGGAGGGACGACTCCTGTATCCTGGGAATTTTGAACGATGACAGTTAGGGCTTCTATGAGGCGCTTGTCTCCTTGTTTTAACACCCGCCGATGGAAACCGCCAAATCCCAGGCATTTGTCACCCTTTGATTCCAGTCATTTCCTCATTATCGATGTTTTACTCACCTTCATTTTATTCGGTTGTTTTTCCCGATCCATTTTTCATTTCATCGGGATTTCTGGCAAGCTATCCTCCTTTTCTACTGAAAATACCGAGGCAAAAGTAATGATGCAACATCTCTGCCATTTCCCCGGAGTCACTAACAATGCCCCACCTTCTCTTGACCACCCGCTTTCCCTTTAGGCCAGCGGAACAAATCTTCTTGATTTTGATGTCCCTGGAAATATTCCATTCAAAATTCCTTTTGGTAGCTCTTTTACACTGCTTTGTGTCTTTCCCGCTCTCTGTAACTTTCCCAATCAGCAGGATCTATGCTGAGATTTTTGTCAATGACTGTTTTCTTCTGTGAAGCCGAGCTTTCCCTCTCAGCGGGATCAACTGGTTTTCTATTGTCTTCAATGTTTCCTTAAACATTCTCCAGTCTTCTTCAGTTCTTTGAGCCATCAGCAGATTTTCCCACCTTATTGTGGACGGTCTCGGTCTCATCTCGTTCAAGGCGGCTTTACCGAACTCTCCAACTCCAGCAGCAGATGCATGCTTTGTACTTTCAAACACTACCTTGAACTGGGTCGCGTTATCATCGCTGTATGATAAGTGGCCACGCACGACTAGCTCACTCATTAAATCCAACTCATTACTCATTACTAAATCCAGGAGGCATTCAGGACATAATGCAGTAAGAAACAGTCCTGGCAATACACCAGACATGCACTACCTTTCTGACAAATGCTTGACTACATCTCTAAATCTCTGTGCACATTAAAATCCCTCAGGTGTAGTACTCTGGCTTTGTTACATATTACCTAGTTTTCTGCATTTTTACCATCTAGGACTCAGAGATGCTACCAGGCGGTCTGTACATAACACCTATTACAATTTTAGGCATTCGACTATTCCTCAGTTGCACCCACACGGTCTCCACTGAATGCATTCCCTTCATTATGTCCTCTCTCATCATTGAAAGAATTTTGTTTCTAATCACGGAGGCCACTCCACCATCTCTGCCATTTTCCATATCCGTCCTTTACCACTATCCTATAACCTCGGTCAGGTTATTAGGACAGATGTTAGGGGTAGATTCTTCACTCAGCGGGTTGTGAGTTCATGGAATGCCCTGCCCGTATCAGTGGTGAACTCTCCTTCTTTATGGTCATTTAAGCGGGCATTGGATAGGCATGTGGAAGTTATTGGGCTAGTATAGGTTAGGTAGGATTCGGTCGGCGCAACATCGAGGGCCGAAGGGCCTGTACTGCGCTGTATCCTTCCATGTTCTATGTTCTTCACAATTATCCTTCTGGGGATCACCTTTTGCTTTGCTCAATCTGCAGCACACTCTCCGTGGTCAATATCTCACGCCAGAGTGCTCCACCATTCAAACTGATTACCATCGATCCACCTCAACTGCACCTCCCTTCCAGAATTCCCTGAGATATCAAAACTCCATCCACTGACCCTTAAGTATCCTCAACAGTAGAACACACACCACTCTCTGGAGAATATCATTCTAAAGATTAACAACACAATAACTGCCGAAAGTTCGCCTCATCTCAGTCTGAGATGATAGGAAATACAGTCTGAAAATCCAAGTCATTGGCACCTATTGCTTCTGCTTTATCCACCCGACTGTTAATGAACACAACATTTTCTTGCATTTAGTCCAACATGAGTTTCCTTTTCTCAAAGCATCTTGACAGTGTCTTCAAATAGTATGATTATCTTAGTGCACAGTTAAGATTTCTAAAGTAATATCCTTATTCACTAATGTCCTTCTGTCTTCCTTAAATGTCAGGGGCTACTCCTCTTTCCAAATTCCACCTTACTGTTGTTAATAGTCTGCACTCTGGAAATGTTATTCCTTTACCTTGGTCATCTTGTAACTAAGGCACGGTGATGTCAATTAGATCGAACCATTCATCTCCATTTGTACCATTGTTAGGGCGATCTTTTTGTGAAGTCTTCGCCTGTTCAGATAATAAGCCTTGATTTTTGTACCTGGCAAATACTCACTCTTTGCACTTATCTTATTATTTGTCGCTGATGTGTAATAATCATCATTACAAGGATTGAACTTGCTGTGTTTGCTGACCCATTCTTCCTGCCTTAACCATATCGATACACCGTTGTATGAACTCGACTGGTGAGTGCAGATATTGTCAAACTCCCTTCACCTGACAAGCCCTCACCACAACGTTGTTGCTTTCAGGCCCTATCCACACCACTAGTTAGACGGTTGTTAGAAAACAGGGGAACGCTGACATCGATCAGGGAAGTGTGATCCTCGTAAGTGAGGCATCAATTGACAAAAACCACCGTTTGTGCTCTTCAATAAAACACTTGCTGCTCTGGTGTTCCTGGTGCGTTTGCTCCAATCTCAAGCAGTAATGGTGTGTTTGTGTATTGGGGGAAGAAGGTGAACAATGAAATTGGGCAAGAAAAAGTGAGACAGAGAGACGGAGTGAGGAGTTAAAAGGACTTTGCTTGATGAATGGGAGTGTGAGAGTGCGAAGCTGTGAGCAGCCCCTGGTGGCTGCAAAAGCCTACTGCACCTGGTATTCCCAGGCGGTCTCCCATCCAAGTACTAACCAGGCCTGAGTCTGCTTAGCTTCCGAGATCAGACGAGATCGGGCGTTTTCAGACTAGTATGGCCGTAGGCACTTACACCCTGCATTTATGGTTCCTTAAAGGCACACAGTGCTGCATTTACAACAACTTGTTACCAGTCAATCATACTGCACTAAAGCATTTCTCTTTCCTTTGCCTTTCTATTCTCCCATCTCCATCTTTAGCTCCTCTACTTCACCCCCTACACACACACACACACCACACACCCACACCACACACACCCACACACGTTTATTACACAACAGGATCAACTCTTTCACACTCACTCCACTCCATTTCATGCCCATCCAAGCTGCTTTACAAATGAACTCCTTTACAAATTACAACCACAGCAACATACACACACCACAACGCTGTTTAGCCCCTACAACCTCTGCCTCCATTCAATCACATCATGGCTCAGCTCTCGCCCAACTTCATATGCAAGCCTCTGGCCCTTGGTACCTTTGCTTCACAAACATTTATCTCCCTCACATTTCAATTTAACAACTCATCCAGCATCCACTGCGCTTTGTCAGAAAACGCTTACTAAAACCCACCATCCTATGTGTGTGCACGACGGCTTCCTCACATCTCTACGCAACCCTCCGGCCCTAAGTCTCACGCTATGTCCCTTCATTCTACAATCCCCA
The DNA here is from genome assembly GCF_020745735.1 of Hemiscyllium ocellatum. NCBI lineage: Eukaryota > Metazoa > Chordata > Chondrichthyes > Orectolobiformes > Hemiscylliidae > Hemiscyllium > Hemiscyllium ocellatum. The sequence goes on from NC_083431.1 coordinate 51,868,912, forward strand.
ACCAGTAGAAATAGTTTATCGTTATCTACCTTCTCTTTTCCTATTCATGTCTTCAAGACTTTCATCATACCCCCCATTAACATTCTCAATTCTACAGACCACAGGCCGAAATGATATGATCTCTCCTTCCATCTTGACCATGCAAGTCCAGGTATCATTCTTGTAAATCAGTATTCTACTCCTTTCAGAAGGTGTGCTGCCCAGATCCGCTCACAGTACTCCAAGTGGGGTCTATCTAACCAGGGTTTTGTAGAACTGCAGCATAACTTCAGCATCTTTCTACTTAGAAAGGACAGCAATCTGTTTGCTTTCTGGATTATTTTCTGTACGTGTCCGTGACATTTTAAAGATGTATGCACCTGAACCCCCAAGTCTCCTTGGACATGCACTTCATACCATCCAGGAAAATACCTTGATCTGTCCCTTCTTGATCCAAAAATGGATAGCCTCACTATTGCTTTCATTCAAATGCTTTTGCCACAGTTTTGCTCATTGACTTAATCTATCAATATCCCCTTGCAATTTTATGCTGTCATCTACACAGTCTACAATGCAGCCTAACTTTGTGTCATCCACAAATTATGATATATGACTTTCTGTGCCATTATCCATTTCCTTAATAAATAACATCAATAATTGAGGCCCGAACACAAGTCCTTGTGAGACACGACTGGTTACATCCTGCCAATTGTCTACCTATCCATTGTCTCTACTTTCTATCACCTGCCACTCAAACAATTTCCGAGCCATGTCAGGAATTTGCCCTCAATTCTGTTGGCTTCTACCTACTTAAGTGGACTTTGTCAAATTCCTTCTGGAAGTCCATGTAATCAACATCTATGGACATTATTCCCTGACAGCTCCCTTAGTCCCCTCTGCAATGAATTTGTCAGGCACGACCTACCTGTCATGTGGCTCTCCCTGATTAACTCAACAATGTTTGAGGTGCTCACTTATCCCATCCTTGATTATAGACTCCAACAAATTCCCTGCCATAGGTGCTCAGCTCCATGCTCTGCAATTCCCGACTTTTCCGAGTTCTCCACTCTAAAAAAGCGTGACTGACACGTGCAACAATCCAATCCGGAGGGACGACTCCTGTATCCTGGGAATTTTGAACGATGACAGTTAGGGCTTCTATGAGGCGCTTGTCTCCTTGTTTTAACACCCGCCGATGGAAACCGCCAAATCCCAGGCATTTGTCACCCTTTGATTCCAGTCATTTCCTCATTATCGATGTTTTACTCACCTTCATTTTATTCGGTTGTTTTTCCCGATCCATTTTTCATTTCATCGGGATTTCTGGCAAGCTATCCTCCTTTTCTACTGAAAATACCGAGGCAAAAGTAATGATGCAACATCTCTGCCATTTCCCCGGAGTCACTAACAATGCCCCACCTTCTCTTGACCACCCGCTTTCCCTTTAGGCCAGCGGAACAAATCTTCTTGATTTTGATGTCCCTGGAAATATTCCATTCAAAATTCCTTTTGGTAGCTCTTTTACACTGCTTTGTGTCTTTCCCGCTCTCTGTAACTTTCCCAATCAGCAGGATCTATGCTGAGATTTTTGTCAATGACTGTTTTCTTCTGTGAAGCCGAGCTTTCCCTCTCAGCGGGATCAACTGGTTTTCTATTGTCTTCAATGTTTCCTTAAACATTCTCCAGTCTTCTTCAGTTCTTTGAGCCATCAGCAGATTTTCCCACCTTATTGTGGACGGTCTCGGTCTCATCTCGTTCAAGGCGGCTTTACCGAACTCTCCAACTCCAGCAGCAGATGCATGCTTTGTACTTTCAAACACTACCTTGAACTGGGTCGCGTTATCATCGCTGTATGATAAGTGGCCACGCACGACTAGCTCACTCATTAAATCCAACTCATTACTCATTACTAAATCCAGGAGGCATTCAGGACATAATGCAGTAAGAAACAGTCCTGGCAATACACCAGACATGCACTACCTTTCTGACAAATGCTTGACTACATCTCTAAATCTCTGTGCACATTAAAATCCCTCAGGTGTAGTACTCTGGCTTTGTTACATATTACCTAGTTTTCTGCATTTTTACCATCTAGGACTCAGAGATGCTACCAGGCGGTCTGTACATAACACCTATTACAATTTTAGGCATTCGACTATTCCTCAGTTGCACCCACACGGTCTCCACTGAATGCATTCCCTTCATTATGTCCTCTCTCATCATTGAAAGAATTTTGTTTCTAATCACGGAGGCCACTCCACCATCTCTGCCATTTTCCATATCCGTCCTTTACCACTATCCTATAACCTCGGTCAGGTTATTAGGACAGATGTTAGGGGTAGATTCTTCACTCAGCGGGTTGTGAGTTCATGGAATGCCCTGCCCGTATCAGTGGTGAACTCTCCTTCTTTATGGTCATTTAAGCGGGCATTGGATAGGCATGTGGAAGTTATTGGGCGAGTATAGGTTAGGTAGGATTCGGTCGGCGCAACATCGAGGGCCGAAGGGCCTGTACTGCGCTGTATCCTTCCATGTTCTATGTTCTTCACAATTATCCTTCTGGGGATCACCTTTTGCTTTGCTCAATCTGCAGCACACTCTCCGTGGTCAATATCTCACGCCAGAGTGCTCCACCATTCAAACTGATTACCATCGATCCACCTCAACTGCACCTCCCTTCCAGAATTCCCTGAGATATCAAAACTCCATCCACTGACCCTTAAGTATCCTCAACAGTAGAACACACACCACTCTCTGGAGAATATCATTCTAAAGATTAACAACACAATAACTGCCGAAAGTTCGCCTCATCTCAGTCTGAGATGATAGGAAATACAGTCTGAAAATCCAAGTCATTGGCACCTATTGCTTCTGCTTTATCCACCCGACTGTTAATGAACACAACATTTTCTTGCATTTAGTCCAACATGAGTTTCCTTTTCTCAAAGCATCTTGACAGTGTCTTCAAATAGTATGATTATCTTAGTGCACAGTTAAGATTTCTAAAGTAATATCCTTATTCACTAATGTCCTTCTGTCTTCCTTAAATGTCAGGGGCTACTCCTCTTTCCAAATTCCACCTTACTGTTGTTAATAGTCTGCACTCTGGAAATGTTATTCCTTTACCTTGGTCATCTTGTAACTAAGGCACGGTGATGTCAATTAGATCGAACCATTCATCTCCATTTGTACCATTGTTAGGGCGATCTTTTTGTGAAGTCTTCGCCTGTTCAGATAATAAGCCTTGATTTTTGTACCTGGCAAATACTCACTCTTTGCACTTATCTTATTATTTGTCGCTGATGTGTAATAATCATCATTACAAGGATTGAACTTGCTGTGTTTGCTGACCCATTCTTCCTGCCTTAACCATATCGATACACCGTTGTATGAACTCGACTGGTGAGTGCAGATATTGTCAAACTCCCTTCACCTGACAAGCCCTCACCACAACGTTGTTGCTTTCAGGCCCTATCCACACCACTAGTTAGACGGTTGTTAGAAAACAGGGGAACGCTGACATCGATCAGGGAAGTGTGATCCTCGTAAGTGAGGCATCAATTGACAAAAACCACCGTTTGTGCTCTTCAATAAAACACTTGCTGCTCTGGTGTTCCTGGTGCGTTTGCTCCAATCTCAAGCAGTAATGGTGTGTTTGTGTATTGGGGGAAGAAGGTGAACAATGAAATTGGGCAAGAAAAAGTGAGACAGAGAGACGGAGTGAGGAGTTAAAAGGACTTTGCTTGATGAATGGGAGTGTGAGAGTGCGAAGCTGTGAGCAGCCCCTGGTGGCTGCAAAAGCCTACTGCACCTGGTATTCCCAGGCGGTCTCCCATCCAAGTACTAACCAGGCCTGAGTCTGCTTAGCTTCCGAGATCAGACGAGATCGGGCGTTTTCAGACTAGTATGGCCGTAGGCACTTACACCCTGCATTTATGGTTCCTTAAAGGCACACAGTGCTGCATTTACAACAACTTGTTACCAGTCAATCATACTGCACTAAAGCATTTCTCTTTCCTTTGCCTTTCTATTCTCCCATCTCCATCTTTAGCTCCTCTACTTCACCCCCTACACACACACACACACCACACACCCACACCACACACACCCACACACGTTTATTACACAACAGGATCAACTCTTTCACACTCACTCCACTCCATTTCATGCCCATCCAAGCTGCTTTACAAATGAACTCCTTTACAAATTACAACCACAGCAACATACACACACCACAACGCTGTTTAGCCCCTACAACCTCTGCCTCCATTCAATCACATCATGGCTCAGCTCTCGCCCAACTTCATATGCAAGCCTCTGGCCCTTGGTACCTTTGCTTCACAAACATTTATCTCCCTCACATTTCAATTTAACAACTCATCCAGCATCCACTGCGCTTTGTCAGAAAACGCTTACTAAAACCCACCATCCTATGTGTGTGCACGACGGCTTCCTCACATCTCTACGCAACCCTCCGGCCCTAAGTCTCACGCTATGTCCCTTCATTCTACAATCCCCAACCAGTAGAAATAGTTTATCGTTATCTACCTTCTCTTTTCCTATTCATGTCTTCAAGACTTTCATCATACCCCCCATTAACATTCTCAATTCTACAGACCACAGGCCGAAATGATATGATCTCTCCTTCCATCTTGACCATGCAAGTCCAGGTATCATTCTTGTAAATCAGTATTCTACTCCTTTCAGAAGGTGTGCTGCCCAGATCCGCTCACAGTACTCCAAGTGGGGTCTATCTAACCAGGGTTTTGTAGAACTGCAGCATAACTTCAGCATCTTTCTACTTAGAAAGGACAGCAATCTGTTTGCTTTCTGGATTATTTTCTGTACGTGTCCGTGACATTTTAAAGATGTATGCACCTGAACCCCCAAGTCTCCTTGGACATGCACTTCATACCATCCAGGAAAATACCTTGATCTGTCCCTTCTTGATCCAAAAATGGATAGCCTCACTATTGCTTTCATTCAAATGCTTTTGCCACAGTTTTGCTCATTGACTTAATCTATCAATATCCCCTTGCAATTTTATGCTGTCATCTACACAGTCTACAATGCAGCCTAACTTTGTGTCATCCACAAATTATGATATATGACTTTCTGTGCCATTATCCATTTCCTTAATAAATAACATCAATAATTGAGGCCCGAACACAAGTCCTTGTGAGACACGACTGGTTACATCCTGCCAATTGTCTACCTATCCATTGTCTCTACTTTCTATCACCTGCCACTCAAACAATTTCCGAGCCATGTCAGGAATTTGCCCTCAATTCTGTTGGCTTCTACCTACTTAAGTGGACTTTGTCAAATTCCTTCTGGAAGTCCATGTAATCAACATCTATGGACATTATTCCCTGACAGCTCCCTTAGTCCCCTCTGCAATGAATTTGTCAGGCACGACCTACCTGTCATGTGGCTCTCCCTGATTAACTCAACAATGTTTGAGGTGCTCACTTATCCCATCCTTGATTATAGACTCCAACAAATTCCCTGCCATAGGTGCTCAGCTCCATGCTCTGCAATTCCCGACTTTTCCGAGTTCTCCACTCTAAAAAAGCGTGACTGACACGTGCAACAATCCAATCCGGAGGGACGACTCCTGTATCCTGGGAATTTTGAACGATGACAGTTAGGGCTTCTATGAGGCGCTTGTCTCCTTGTTTTAACACCCGCCGATGGAAACCGCCAAATCCCAGGCATTTGTCACCCTTTGATTCCAGTCATTTCCTCATTATCGATGTTTTACTCACCTTCATTTTATTCGGTTGTTTTTCCCGATCCATTTTTCATTTCATCGGGATTTCTGGCAAGCTATCCTCCTTTTCTACTGAAAATACCGAGGCAAAAGTAATGATGCAACATCTCTGCCATTTCCCCGGAGTCACTAACAATGCCCCACCTTCTCTTGACCACCCGCTTTCCCTTTAGGCCAGCGGAACAAATCTTCTTGATTTTGATGTCCCTGGAAATATTCCATTCAAAATTCCTTTTGGTAGCTCTTTTACACTGCTTTGTGTCTTTCCCGCTCTCTGTAACTTTCCCAATCAGCAGGATCTATGCTGAGATTTTTGTCAATGACTGTTTTCTTCTGTGAAGCCGAGCTTTCCCTCTCAGCGGGATCAACTGGTTTTCTATTGTCTTCAATGTTTCCTTAAACATTCTCCAGTCTTCTTCAGTTCTTTGAGCCATCAGCAGATTTTCCCACCTTATTGTGGACGGTCTCGGTCTCATCTCGTTCAAGGCGGCTTTACCGAACTCTCCAACTCCAGCAGCAGATGCATGCTTTGTACTTTCAAACACTACCTTGAACTGGGTCGCGTTATCATCGCTGTATGATAAGTGGCCACGCACGACTAGCTCACTCATTAAATCCAACTCATTACTCATTACTAAATCCAGGAGGCATTCAGGACATAATGCAGTAAGAAACAGTCCTGGCAATACACCAGACATGCACTACCTTTCTGACAAATGCTTGACTACATCTCTAAATCTCTGTGCACATTAAAATCCCTCAGGTGTAGTACTCTGGCTTTGTTACATATTACCTAGTTTTCTGCATTTTTACCATCTAGGACTCAGAGATGCTACCAGGCGGTCTGTACATAACACCTATTACAATTTTAGGCATTCGACTATTCCTCAGTTGCACCCACACGGTCTCCACTGAATGCATTCCCTTCATTATGTCCTCTCTCATCATTGAAAGAATTTTGTTTCTAATCACGGAGGCCACTCCACCATCTCTGCCATTTTCCATATCCGTCCTTTACCACTATCCTATAACCTCGGTCAGGTTATTAGGACAGATGTTAGGGGTAGATTCTTCACTCAGCGGGTTGTGAGTTCATGGAATGCCCTGCCCGTATCAGTGGTGAACTCTCCTTCTTTATGGTCATTTAAGCGGGCATTGGATAGGCATGTGGAAGTTATTGGGCTAGTATAGGTTAGGTAGGATTCGGTCGGCGCAACATCGAGGGCCGAAGGGCCTGTACTGCGCTGTATCCTTCCATGTTCTATGTTCTTCACAATTATCCTTCTGGGGATCACCTTTTGCTTTGCTCAATCTGCAGCACACTCTCCGTGGTCAATATCTCACGCCAGAGTGCTCCACCATTCAAACTGATTACCATCGATCCACCTCAACTGCACCTCCCTTCCAGAATTCCCTGAGATATCAAAACTCCATCCACTGACCCTTAAGTATCCTCAACAGTAGAACACACACCACTCTCTGGAGAATATCATTCTAAAGATTAACAACACAATAACTGCCGAAAGTTCGCCTCATCTCAGTCTGAGATGATAGGAAATACAGTCTGAAAATCCAAGTCATTGGCACCTATTGCTTCTGCTTTATCCACCCGACTGTTAATGAACACAACATTTTCTTGCATTTAGTCCAACATGAGTTTCCTTTTCTCAAAGCATCTTGACAGTGTCTTCAAATAGTATGATTATCTTAGTGCACAGTTAAGATTTCTAAAGTAATATCCTTATTCACTAATGTCCTTCTGTCTTCCTTAAATGTCAGGGGCTACTCCTCTTTCCAAATTCCACCTTACTGTTGTTAATAGTCTGCACTCTGGAAATGTTATTCCTTTACCTTGGTCATCTTGTAACTAAGGCACGGTGATGTCAATTAGATCGAACCATTCATCTCCATTTGTACCATTGTTAGGGCGATCTTTTTGTGAAGTCTTCGCCTGTTCAGATAATAAGCCTTGATTTTTGTACCTGGCAAATACTCACTCTTTGCACTTATCTTATTATTTGTCGCTGATGTGTAATAATCATCATTACAAGGATTGAACTTGCTGTGTTTGCTGACCCATTCTTCCTGCCTTAACCATATCGATACACCGTTGTATGAACTCGACTGGTGAGTGCAGATATTGTCAAACTCCCTTCACCTGACAAGCCCTCACCACAACGTTGTTGCTTTCAGGCCCTATCCACACCACTAGTTAGACGGTTGTTAGAAAACAGGGGAACGCTGACATCGATCAGGGAAGTGTGATCCTCGTAAGTGAGGCATCAATTGACAAAAACCACCGTTTGTGCTCTTCAATAAAACACTTGCTGCTCTGGTGTTCCTGGTGCGTTTGCTCCAATCTCAAGCAGTAATGGTGTGTTTGTGTATTGGGGGAAGAAGGTGAACAATGAAATTGGGCAAGAAAAAGTGAGACAGAGAGACGGAGTGAGGAGTTAAAAGGACGTTGCTTGATGAATGGGAGTGTGAGAGTGCGAAGCTGTGAGCAGCCCCTGGTGGCTGCAAAAGCCTACTGCACCTGGTATTCCCAGGCGGTCTCCCATCCAAGTACTAACCAGGCCTGAGTCTGCTTAGCTTCCGAGATCAGACGAGATCGGGCGTTTTCAGACTAGTATGGCCGTAGGCACTTACACCCTGCATTTATGGTTCCTTAAAGGCACACAGTGCTGCATTTACAACAACTTGTTACCAGTCAATCATACTGCACTAAAGCATTTCTCTTTCCTTTGCCTTTCTATTCTCCCATCTCCATCTTTAGCTCCTCTACTTCACCCCCTACACACACACACACACCACACACCCACACCACACACACCCACACACGTTTATTACACAACAGGATCAACTCTTTCACACTCACTCCACTCCATTTCATGCCCATCCAAGCTGCTTTACAAATGAACTCCTTTACAAATTACAACCACAGCAACATACACACACCACAACGCTGTTTAGCCCCTACAACCTCTGCCTCCATTCAATCACATCATGGCTCAGCTCTCGCCCAACTTCATATGCAAGCCTCTGGCCCTTGGTACCTTTGCTTCACAAACATTTATCTCCCTCACATTTCAATTTAACAACTCATCCAGCATCCACTGCGCTTTGTCAGAAAACGCTTACTAAAACCCACCATCCTATGTGTGTGCACGACGGCTTCCTCACATCTCTACGCAACCCTCCGGCCCTAAGTCTCACGCTATGTCCCTTCATTCTACAATCCCCAACCAGTAGAAATAGTTTATCGTTATCTACCTTCTCTTTTCCTATTCATGTCTTCAAGACTTTCATCATACCCCCCATTAACATTCTCAATTCTACAGACCACAGGCCGAAATGATATGATCTCTCCTTCCATCTTGACCATGCAAGTCCAGGTATCATTCTTGTAAATCAGTATTCTACTCCTTTCAGAAGGTGTGCTGCCCAGATCCGCTCACAGTACTCCAAGTGGGGTCTATCTAACCAGGGTTTTGTAGAACTGCAGCATAACTTCAGCATCTTTCTACTTAGAAAGGACAGCAATCTGTTTGCTTTCTGGATTATTTTCTGTACGTGTCCGTGACATTTTAAAGATGTATGCACCTGAACCCCCAAGTCTCCTTGGACATGCACTTCATACCATCCAGGAAAATACCTTGATCTGTCCCTTCTTGATCCAAAAATGGATAGCCTCACTATTGCTTTCATTCAAATGCTTTTGCCACAGTTTTGCTCATTGACTTAATCTATCAATATCCCCTTGCAATTTTATGCTGTCATCTACACAGTCTACAATGCAGCCTAACTTTGTGTCATCCACAAATTATGATATATGACTTTCTGTGCCATTATCCATTTCCTTAATAAATAACATCAATAATTGAGGCCCGAACACAAGTCCTTGTGAGACACGACTGGTTACATCCTGCCAATTGTCTACCTATCCATTGTCTCTACTTTCTATCACCTGCCACTCAAACAATTTCCGAGCCATGTCAGGAATTTGCCCTCAATTCTGTTGGCTTCTACCTACTTAAGTGGACTTTGTCAAATTCCTTCTGGAAGTCCATGTAATCAACATCTATGGACATTATTCCCTGACAGCTCCCTTAGTCCCCTCTGCAATGAATTTGTCAGGCACGACCTACCTGTCATGTGGCTCTCCCTGATTAACTCAACAATGTTTGAGGTGCTCACTTATCCCATCCTTGATTATAGACTCCAACAAATTCCCTGCCATAGGTGCTCAGCTCCATGCTCTGCAATTCCCGACTTTTCCGAGTTCTCCACTCTAAAAAAGCGTGACTGACACGTGCAACAATCCAATCCGGAGGGACGACTCCTGTATCCTGGGAATTTTGAACGATGACAGTTAGGGCTTCTATGAGGCGCTTGTCTCCTTGTTTTAACACCCGCCGATGGAAACCGCCAAATCCCAGGCATTTGTCACCCTTTGATTCCAGTCATTTCCTCATTATCGATGTTTTACTCACCTTCATTTTATTCGGTTGTTTTTCCCGATCCATTTTTCATTTCATCGGGATTTCTGGCAAGCTATCCTCCTTTTCTACTGAAAATACCGAGGCAAAAGTAATGATGCAACATCTCTGCCATTTCCCCGGAGTCACTAACAATGCCCCACCTTCTCTTGACCACCCGCTTTCCCTTTAGGCCAGCGGAACAAATCTTCTTGATTTTGATGTCCCTGGAAATATTCCATTCAAAATTCCTTTTGGTAGCTCTTTTACACTGCTTTGTGTCTTTCCCGCTCTCTGTAACTTTCCCAATCAGCAGGATCTATGCTGAGATTTTTGTCAATGACTGTTTTCTTCTGTGAAGCCGAGCTTTCCCTCTCAGCGGGATCAACTGGTTTTCTATTGTCTTCAATGTTTCCTTAAACATTCTCCAGTCTTCTTCAGTTCTTTGAGCCATCAGCAGATTTTCCCACCTTATTGTGGACGGTCTCGGTCTCATCTCGTTCAAGGCGGCTTTACCGAACTCTCCAACTCCAGCAGCAGATGCATGCTTTGTACTTTCAAACACTACCTTGAACTGGGTCGCGTTATCATCGCTGTATGATAAGTGGCCACGCACGACTAGCTCACTCATTAAATCCAACTCATTACTCATTACTAAATCCAGGAGGCATTCAGGACATAATGCAGTAAGAAACAGTCCTGGCAATACACCAGACATGCACTACCTTTCTGACAAATGCTTGACTACATCTCTAAATCTCTGTGCACATTAAAATCCCTCAGGTGTAGTACTCTGGCTTTGTTACATATTACCTAGTTTTCTGCATTTTTACCATCTAGGACTCAGAGATGCTACCAGGCGGTCTGTACATAACACCTATTACAATTTTAGGCATTCGACTATTCCTCAGTTGCACCCACACGGTCTCCACTGAATGCATTCCCTTCATTATGTCCTCTCTCATCATTGAAAGAATTTTGTTTCTAATCACGGAGGCCACTCCACCATCTCTGCCATTTTCCATATCCGTCCTTTACCACTATCCTATAACCTCGGTCAGGTTATTAGGACAGATGTTAGGGGTAGATTCTTCACTCAGCGGGTTGTGAGTTCATGGAATGCCCTGCCCGTATCAGTGGTGAACTCTCCTTCTTTATGGTCATTTAAGCGGGCATTGGATAGGCATGTGGAAGTTATTGGGCTAGTATAGGTTAGGTAGGATTCGGTCGGCGCAACATCGAGGGCCGAAGGGCCTGTACTGCGCTGTATCCTTCCATGTTCTATGTTCTTCACAATTATCCTTCTGGGGATCACCTTTTGCTTTGCTCAATCTGCAGCACACTCTCCGTGGTCAATATCTCACGCCAGAGTGCTCCACCATTCAAACTGATTACCATCGATCCACCTCAACTGCACCTCCCTTCCAGAATTCCCTGAGATATCAAAACTCCATCCACTGACCCTTAAGTATCCTCAACAGTAGAACACACACCACTCTCTGGAGAATATCATTCTAAAGATTAACAACACAATAACTGCCGAAAGTTCGCCTCATCTCAGTCTGAGATGATAGGAAATACAGTCTGAAAATCCAAGTCATTGGCACCTATTGCTTCTGCTTTATCCACCCGACTGTTAATGAACACAACATTTTCTTGCATTTAGTCCAACATGAGTTTCCTTTTCTCAAAGCATCTTGACAGTGTCTTCAAATAGTATGATTATCTTAGTGCACAGTTAAGATTTCTAAAGTAATATCCTTATTCACTAATGTCCTTCTGTCTTCCTTAAATGTCAGGGGCTACTCCTCTTTCCAAATTCCACCTTACTGTTGTTAATAGTCTGCACTCTGGAAATGTTATTCCTTTACCTTGGTCATCTTGTAACTAAGGCACGGTGATGTCAATTAGATCGAACCATTCATCTCCATTTGTACCATTGTTAGGGCGATCTTTTTGTGAAGTCTTCGCCTGTTCAGATAATAAGCCTTGATTTTTGTACCTGGCAAATACTCACTCTTTGCACTTATCTTATTATTTGTCGCTGATGTGTAATAATCATCATTACAAGGATTGAACTTGCTGTGTTTGCTGACCCATTCTTCCTGCCTTAACCATATCGATACACCGTTGTATGAACTCGACTGGTGAGTGCAGATATTGTCAAACTCCCTTCACCTGACAAGCCCTCACCACAACGTTGTTGCTTTCAGGCCCTATCCACACCACTAGTTAGACGGTTGTTAGAAAACAGGGGAACGCTGACATCGATCAGGGAAGTGTGATCCTCGTAAGTGAGGCATCAATTGACAAAAACCACCGTTTGTGCTCTTCAATAAAACACTTGCTGCTCTGGTGTTCCTGGTGCGTTTGCTCCAATCTCAAGCAGTAATGGTGTGTTTGTGTATTGGGGGAAGAAGGTGAACAATGAAATTGGGCAAGAAAAAGTGAGACAGAGAGACGGAGTGAGGAGTTAAAAGGACTTTGCTTGATGAATGGGAGTGTGAGAGTGCGAAGCTGTGAGCAGCCCCTGGTGGCTGCAAAAGCCTACTGCACCTGGTATTCCCAGGCGGTCTCCCATCCAAGTACTAACCAGGCCTGAGTCTGCTTAGCTTCCGAGATCAGACGAGATCGGGCGTTTTCAGACTAGTATGGCCGTAGGCACTTACACCCTGCATTTATGGTTCCTTAAAGGCACACAGTGCTGCATTTACAACAACTTGTTACCAGTCAATCATACTGCACTAAAGCATTTCTCTTTCCTTTGCCTTTCTATTCTCCCATCTCCATCTTTAGCTCCTCTACTTCACCCCCTACACACACACACACACCACACACCCACACCACACACACCCACACACGTTTATTACACAACAGGATCAACTCTTTCACACTCACTCCACTCCATTTCATGCCCATCCAAGCTGCTTTACAAATGAACTCCTTTACAAATTACAACCACAGCAACATACACACACCACAACGCTGTTTAGCCCCTACAACCTCTGCCTCCATTCAATCACATCATGGCTCAGCTCTCGCCCAACTTCATATGCAAGCCTCTGGCCCTTGGTACCTTTGCTTCACAAACATTTATCTCCCTCACATTTCAATTTAACAACTCATCCAGCATCCACTGCGCTTTGTCAGAAAACGCTTACTAAAACCCACCATCCTATGTGTGTGCACGACGGCTTCCTCACATCTCTACGCAACCCTCCGGCCCTAAGTCTCACGCTATGTCCCTTCATTCTACAATCCCCAACCAGTAGAAATAGTTTATCGTTATCTACCTTCTCTTTTCCTATTCATGTCTTCAAGACTTTCATCATACCCCCCATTAACATTCTCAATTCTACAGACCACAGGCCGAAATGATATGATCTCTCCTTCCATCTTGACCATGCAAGTCCAGGTATCATTCTTGTAAATCAGTATTCTACTCCTTTCAGAAGGTGTGCTGCCCAGATCCGCTCACAGTACTCCAAGTGGGGTCTATCTAACCAGGGTTTTGTAGAACTGCAGCATAACTTCAGCATCTTTCTACTTAGAAAGGACAGCAATCTGTTTGCTTTCTGGATTATTTTCTGTACGTGTCCGTGACATTTTAAAGATGTATGCACCTGAACCCCCAAGTCTCCTTGGACATGCACTTCATACCATCCAGGAAAATACCTTGATCTGTCCCTTCTTGATCCAAAAATGGATAGCCTCACTATTGCTTTCATTCAAATGCTTTTGCCACAGTTTTGCTCATTGACTTAATCTATCAATATCCCCTTGCAATTTTATGCTGTCATCTACACAGTCTACAATGCAGCCTAACTTTGTGTCATCCACAAATTATGATATATGACTTTCTGTGCCATTATCCATTTCCTTAATAAATAACATCAATAATTGAGGCCCGAACACAAGTCCTTGTGAGACACGACTGGTTACATCCTGCCAATTGTCTACCTATCCATTGTCTCTACTTTCTATCACCTGCCACTCAAACAATTTCCGAGCCATGTCAGGAATTTGCCCTCAATTCTGTTGGCTTCTACCTACTTAAGTGGACTTTGTCAAATTCCTTCTGGAAGTCCATGTAATCAACATCTATGGACATTATTCCCTGACAGCTCCCTTAGTCCCCTCTGCAATGAATTTGTCAGGCACGACCTACCTGTCATGTGGCTCTCCCTGATTAACTCAACAATGTTTGAGGTGCTCACTTATCCCATCCTTGATTATAGACTCCAACAAATTCCCTGCCATAGGTGCTCAGCTCCATGCTCTGCAATTCCCGACTTTTCCGAGTTCTCCACTCTAAAAAAGCGTGACTGACACGTGCAACAATCCAATCCGGAGGGACGACTCCTGTATCCTGGGAATTTTGAACGATGACAGTTAGGGCTTCTATGAGGCGCTTGTCTCCTTGTTTTAACACCCGCCGATGGAAACCGCCAAATCCCAGGCATTTGTCACCCTTTGATTCCAGTCATTTCCTCATTATCGATGTTTTACTCACCTTCATTTTATTCGGTTGTTTTTCCCGATCCATTTTTCATTTCATCGGGATTTCTGGCAAGCTATCCTCCTTTTCTACTGAAAATACCGAGGCAAAAGTAATGATGCAACATCTCTGCCATTTCCCCGGAGTCACTAACAATGCCCCACCTTCTCTTGACCACCCGCTTTCCCTTTAGGCCAGCGGAACAAATCTTCTTGATTTTGATGTCCCTGGAAATATTCCATTCAAAATTCCTTTTGGTAGCTCTTTTACACTGCTTTGTGTCTTTCCCGCTCTCTGTAACTTTCCCAATCAGCAGGATCTATGCTGAGATTTTTGTCAATGACTGTTTTCTTCTGTGAAGCCGAGCTTTCCCTCTCAGCGGGATCAACTGGTTTTCTATTGTCTTCAATGTTTCCTTAAACATTCTCCAGTCTTCTTCAGTTCTTTGAGCCATCAGCAGATTTTCCCACCTTATTGTGGACGGTCTCGGTCTCATCTCGTTCAAGGCGGCTTTACCGAACTCTCCAACTCCAGCAGCAGATGCATGCTTTGTACTTTCAAACACTACCTTGAACTGGGTCGCGTTATCATCGCTGTATGATAAGTGGCCACGCACGACTAGCTCACTCATTAAATCCAACTCATTACTCATTACTAAATCCAGGAGGCATTCAGGACATAATGCAGTAAGAAACAGTCCTGGCAATACACCAGACATGCACTACCTTTCTGACAAATGCTTGACTACATCTCTAAATCTCTGTGCACATTAAAATCCCTCAGGTGTAGTACTCTGGCTTTGTTACATATTACCTAGTTTTCTGCATTTTTACCATCTAGGACTCAGAGATGCTACCAGGCGGTCTGTACATAACACCTATTACAATTTTAGGCATTCGACTATTCCTCAGTTGCACCCACACGGTCTCCACTGAATGCATTCCCTTCATTATGTCCTCTCTCATCATTGAAAGAATTTTGTTTCTAATCACGGAGGCCACTCCACCATCTCTGCCATTTTCCATATCCGTCCTTTACCACTATCCTATAACCTCGGTCAGGTTATTAGGACAGATGTTAGGGGTAGATTCTTCACTCAGCGGGTTGTGAGTTCATGGAATGCCCTGCCCGTATCAGTGGTGAACTCTCCTTCTTTATGGTCATTTAAGCGGGCATTGGATAGGCATGTGGAAGTTATTGGGCTAGTATAGGTTAGGTAGGATTCGGTCGGCGCAACATCGAGGGCCGAAGGGCCTGTACTGCGCTGTATCCTTCCATGTTCTATGTTCTTCACAATTATCCTTCTGGGGATCACCTTTTGCTTTGCTCAATCTGCAGCACACTCTCCGTGGTCAATATCTCACGCCAGAGTGCTCCACCATTCAAACTGATTACCATCGATCCACCTCAACTGCACCTCCCTTCCAGAATTCCCTGAGATATCAAAACTCCATCCACTGACCCTTAAGTATCCTCAACAGTAGAACACACACCACTCTCTGGAGAATATCATTCTAAAGATTAACAACACAATAACTGCCGAAAGTTCGCCTCATCTCAGTCTGAGATGATAGGAAATACAGTCTGAAAATCCAAGTCATTGGCACCTATTGCTTCTGCTTTATCCACCCGACTGTTAATGAACACAACATTTTCTTGCATTTAGTCCAACATGAGTTTCCTTTTCTCAAAGCATCTTGACAGTGTCTTCAAATAGTATGATTATCTTAGTGCACAGTTAAGATTTCTAAAGTAATATCCTTATTCACTAATGTCCTTCTGTCTTCCTTAAATGTCAGGGGCTACTCCTCTTTCCAAATTCCACCTTACTGTTGTTAATAGTCTGCACTCTGGAAATGTTATTCCTTTACCTTGGTCATCTTGTAACTAAGGCACGGTGATGTCAATTAGATCGAACCATTCATCTCCATTTGTACCATTGTTAGGGCGATCTTTTTGTGAAGTCTTCGCCTGTTCAGATAATAAGCCTTGATTTTTGTACCTGGCAAATACTCACTCTTTGCACTTATCTTATTATTTGTCGCTGATGTGTAATAATCATCATTACAAGGATTGAACTTGCTGTGTTTGCTGACCCATTCTTCCTGCCTTAACCATATCGATACACCGTTGTATGAACTCGACTGGTGAGTGCAGATATTGTCAAACTCCCTTCACCTGACAAGCCCTCACCACAACGTTGTTGCTTTCAGGCCCTATCCACACCACTAGTTAGACGGTTGTTAGAAAACAGGGGAACGCTGACATCGATCAGGGAAGTGTGATCCTCGTAAGTGAGGCATCAATTGACAAAAACCACCGTTTGTGCTCTTCAATAAAACACTTGCTGCTCTGGTGTTCCTGGTGCGTTTGCTCCAATCTCAAGCAGTAATGGTGTGTTTGTGTATTGGGGGAAGAAGGTGAACAATGAAATTGGGCAAGAAAAAGTGAGACAGAGAGACGGAGTGAGGAGTTAAAAGGACGTTGCTTGATGAATGGGAGTGTGAGAGTGCGAAGCTGTGAGCAGCCCCTGGTGGCTGCAAAAGCCTACTGCACCTGGTATTCCCAGGCAGTCTCCCATCCAAGTACTAACCAGGCCTGAGTCTGCTTAGCTTCCGAGATCAGGCGTTTTCAGACTAGTATGGCCGTAGGCACTTACACCCTGCATTTATGGTTCCTTAAAGGCACACAGTGCTGCATTTACAACAACTTGTTACCAGTCAATCATACTGCACTAAAGCATTTCTCTTTCCTTTGCCTTTCTATTCTCCCATCTCCATCTTTAGCTCCTCTACTTCACCCCCTACACACACACACACACCACACACCCACACCACACACACCCACACACGTTTATTACACAACAGGATCAACTCTTTCACACTCACTCCACTCCATTTCATGCCCATCCAAGCTGCTTTACAAATGAACTCCTTTACAAATTACAACCACAGCAACATACACACACCACAACGCTGTTTAGCCCCTACAACCTCTGCCTCCATTCAATCACATCATGGCTCAGCTCTCGCCCAACTTCATATGCAAGCCTCTGGCCCTTGGTACCTTTGCTTCACAAACATTTATCTCCCTCACATTTCAATTTAACAACTCATCCAGCATCCACTGCGCTTTGTCAGAAAACGCTTACTAAAACCCACCATCCTATGTGTGTGCACGACGGCTTCCTCACATCTCTACGCAACCCTCCGGCCCTAAGTCTCACGCTATGTCCCTTCATTCTACAATCCCCAACCAGTAGAAATAGTTTATCGTTATCTACCTTCTCTTTTCCTATTCATGTCTTCAAGACTTTCATCATACCCCCCATTAACATTCTCAATTCTACAGACCACAGGCCGAAATGATATGATCTCTCCTTCCATCTTGACCATGCAAGTCCAGGTATCATTCTTGTAAATCAGTATTCTACTCCTTTCAGAAGGTGTGCTGCCCAGATCCGCTCACAGTACTCCAAGTGGGGTCTATCTAACCAGGGTTTTGTAGAACTGCAGCATAACTTCAGCATCTTTCTACTTAGAAAGGACAGCAATCTGTTTGCTTTCTGGATTATTTTCTGTACGTGTCCGTGACATTTTAAAGATGTATGCACCTGAACCCCCAAGTCTCCTTGGACATGCACTTCATACCATCCAGGAAAATACCTTGATCTGTCCCTTCTTGATCCAAAAATGGATAGCCTCACTATTGCTTTCATTCAAATGCTTTTGCCACAGTTTTGCTCATTGACTTAATCTATCAATATCCCCTTGCAATTTTATGCTGTCATCTACACAGTCTACAATGCAGCCTAACTTTGTGTCATCCACAAATTATGATATATGACTTTCTGTGCCATTATCCATTTCCTTAATAAATAACATCAATAATTGAGGCCCGAACACAAGTCCTTGTGAGACACGACTGGTTACATCCTGCCAATTGTCTACCTATCCATTGTCTCTACTTTCTATCACCTGCCACTCAAACAATTTCCGAGCCATGTCAGGAATTTGCCCTCAATTCTGTTGGCTTCTACCTACTTAAGTGGACTTTGTCAAATTCCTTCTGGAAGTCCATGTAATCAACATCTATGGACATTATTCCCTGACAGCTCCCTTAGTCCCCTCTGCAATGAATTTGTCAGGCACGACCTACCTGTCATGTGGCTCTCCCTGATTAACTCAACAATGTTTGAGGTGCTCACTTATCCCATCCTTGATTATAGACTCCAACAAATTCCCTGCCATAGGTGCTCAGCTCCATGCTCTGCAATTCCCGACTTTTCCGAGTTCTCCACTCTAAAAAAGCGTGACTGACACGTGCAACAATCCAATCCGGAGGGACGACTCCTGTATCCTGGGAATTTTGAACGATGACAGTTAGGGCTTCTATGAGGCGCTTGTCTCCTTGTTTTAACACCCGCCGATGGAAACCGCCAAATCCCAGGCATTTGTCACCCTTTGATTCCAGTCATTTCCTCATTATCGATGTTTTACTCACCTTCATTTTATTCGGTTGTTTTTCCCGATCCATTTTTCATTTCATCGGGATTTCTGGCAAGCTATCCTCCTTTTCTACTGAAAATACCGAGGCAAAAGTAATGATGCAACATCTCTGCCATTTCCCCGGAGTCACTAACAATGCCCCACCTTCTCTTGACCACCCGCTTTCCCTTTAGGCCAGCGGAACAAATCTTCTTGATTTTGATGTCCCTGGAAATATTCCATTCAAAATTCCTTTTGGTAGCTCTTTTACACTGCTTTGTGTCTTTCCCGCTCTCTGTAACTTTCCCAATCAGCAGGATCTATGCTGAGATTTTTGTCAATGACTGTTTTCTTCTGTGAAGCCGAGCTTTCCCTCTCAGCGGGATCAACTGGTTTTCTATTGTCTTCAATGTTTCCTTAAACATTCTCCAGTCTTCTTCAGTTCTTTGAGCCATCAGCAGATTTTCCCACCTTATTGTGGACGGTCTCGGTCTCATCTCGTTCAAGGCGGCTTTACCGAACTCTCCAACTCCAGCAGCAGATGCATGCTTTGTACTTTCAAACACTACCTTGAACTGGGTCGCGTTATCATCGCTGTATGATAAGTGGCCACGCACGACTAGCTCACTCATTAAATCCAACTCATTACTCATTACTAAATCCAGGAGGCATTCAGGACATAATGCAGTAAGAAACAGTCCTGGCAATACACCAGACATGCACTACCTTTCTGACAAATGCTTGACTACATCTCTAAATCTCTGTGCACATTAAAATCCCTCAGGTGTAGTACTCTGGCTTTGTTACATATTACCTAGTTTTCTGCATTTTTACCATCTAGGACTCAGAGATGCTACCAGGCGGTCTGTACATAACACCTATTACAATTTTAGGCATTCGACTATTCCTCAGTTGCACCCACACGGTCTCCACTGAATGCATTCCCTTCATTATGTCCTCTCTCATCATTGAAAGAATTTTGTTTCTAATCACGGAGGCCACTCCACCATCTCTGCCATTTTCCATATCCGTCCTTTACCACTATCCTATAACCTCGGTCAGGTTATTAGGACAGATGTTAGGGGTAGATTCTTCACTCAGCGGGTTGTGAGTTCATGGAATGCCCTGCCCGTATCAGTGGTGAACTCTCCTTCTTTATGGTCATTTAAGCGGGCATTGGATAGGCATGTGGAAGTTATTGGGCTAGTATAGGTTAGGTAGGATTCGGTCGGCGCAACATCGAGGGCCGAAGGGCCTGTACTGCGCTGTATCCTTCCATGTTCTATGTTCTTCACAATTATCCTTCTGGGGATCACCTTTTGCTTTGCTCAATCTGCAGCACACTCTCCGTGGTCAATATCTCACGCCAGAGTGCTCCACCATTCAAACTGATTACCATCGATCCACCTCAACTGCACCTCCCTTCCAGAATTCCCTGAGATATCAAAACTCCATCCACTGACCCTTAAGTATCCTCAACAGTAGAACACACACCACTCTCTGGAGAATATCATTCTAAAGATTAACAACACAATAACTGCCGAAAGTTCGCCTCATCTCAGTCTGAGATGATAGGAAATACAGTCTGAAAATCCAAGTCATTGGCACCTATTGCTTCTGCTTTATCCACCCGACTGTTAATGAACACAACATTTTCTTGCATTTAGTCCAACATGAGTTTCCTTTTCTCAAAGCATCTTGACAGTGTCTTCAAATAGTATGATTATCTTAGTGCACAGTTAAGATTTCTAAAGTAATATCCTTATTCACTAATGTCCTTCTGTCTTCCTTAAATGTCAGGGGCTACTCCTCTTTCCAAATTCCACCTTACTGTTGTTAATAGTCTGCACTCTGGAAATGTTATTCCTTTACCTTGGTCATCTTGTAACTAAGGCACGGTGATGTCAATTAGATCGAACCATTCATCTCCATTTGTACCATTGTTAGGGCGATCTTTTTGTGAAGTCTTCGCCTGTTCAGATAATAAGCCTTGATTTTTGTACCTGGCAAATACTCACTCTTTGCACTTATCTTATTATTTGTCGCTGATGTGTAATAATCATCATTACAAGGATTGAACTTGCTGTGTTTGCTGACCCATTCTTCCTGCCTTAACCATATCGATACACCGTTGTATGAACTCGACTGGTGAGTGCAGATATTGTCAAACTCCCTTCACCTGACAAGCCCTCACCACAACGTTGTTGCTTTCAGGCCCTATCCACACCACTAGTTAGACGGTTGTTAGAAAACAGGGGAACGCTGACATCGATCAGGGAAGTGTGATCCTCGTAAGTGAGGCATCAATTGACAAAAACCACCGTTTGTGCTCTTCAATAAAACACTTGCTGCTCTGGTGTTCCTGGTGCGTTTGCTCCAATCTCAAGCAGTAATGGTGTGTTTGTGTATTGGGGGAAGAAGGTGAACAATGAAATTGGGCAAGAAAAAGTGAGACAGAGAGACGGAGTGAGGAGTTAAAAGGACGTTGCTTGATGAATGGGAGTGTGAGAGTGCGAAGCTGTGAGCAGCCCCTGGTGGCTGCAAAAGCCTACTGCACCTGGTATTCCCAGGCGGTCTCCCATCCAAGTACTAACCAGGCCTGAGTCTGCTTAGCTTCCGAGATCAGACGAGATCGGGCGTTTTCAGACTAGTATGGCCGTAGGCACTTACACCCTGCATTTATGGTTCCTTAAAGGCACACAGTGCTGCATTTACAACAACTTGTTACCAGTCAATCATACTGCACTAAAGCATTTCTCTTTCCTTTGCCTTTCTATTCTCCCATCTCCATCTTTAGCTCCTCTACTTCACCCCCTACACACACACACACACCACACACCCACACCACACACACCCACACACGTTTATTACACAACAGGATCAACTCTTTCACACTCACTCCACTCCATTTCATGCCCATCCAAGCTGCTTTACAAATGAACTCCTTTACAAATTACAACCACAGCAACATACACACACCACAACGCTGTTTAGCCCCTACAACCTCTGCCTCCATTCAATCACATCATGGCTCAGCTCTCGCCCAACTTCATATGCAAGCCTCTGGCCCTTGGTACCTTTGCTTCACAAACATTTATCTCCCTCACATTTCAATTTAACAACTCATCCAGCATCCACTGCGCTTTGTCAGAAAACGCTTACTAAAACCCACCATCCTATGTGTGTGCACGACGGCTTCCTCACATCTCTACGCAACCCTCCGGCCCTAAGTCTCACGCTATGTCCCTTCATTCTACAATCCCCAACCAGTAGAAATAGTTTATCGTTATCTACCTTCTCTTTTCCTATTCATGTCTTCAAGACTTTCATCATACCCCCCATTAACATTCTCAATTCTACAGACCACAGGCCGAAATGATATGATCTCTCCTTCCATCTTGACCATGCAAGTCCAGGTATCATTCTTGTAAATCAGTATTCTACTCCTTTCAGAAGGTGTGCTGCCCAGATCCGCTCACAGTACTCCAAGTGGGGTCTATCTAACCAGGGTTTTGTAGAACTGCAGCATAACTTCAGCATCTTTCTACTTAGAAAGGACAGCAATCTGTTTGCTTTCTGGATTATTTTCTGTACGTGTCCGTGACATTTTAAAGATGTATGCACCTGAACCCCCAAGTCTCCTTGGACATGCACTTCATACCATCCAGGAAAATACCTTGATCTGTCCCTTCTTGATCCAAAAATGGATAGCCTCACTATTGCTTTCATTCAAATGCTTTTGCCACAGTTTTGCTCATTGACTTAATCTATCAATATCCCCTTGCAATTTTATGCTGTCATCTACACAGTCTACAATGCAGCCTAACTTTGTGTCATCCACAAATTATGATATATGACTTTCTGTGCCATTATCCATTTCCTTAATAAATAACATCAATAATTGAGGCCCGAACACAAGTCCTTGTGAGACACGACTGGTTACATCCTGCCAATTGTCTACCTATCCATTGTCTCTACTTTCTATCACCTGCCACTCAAACAATTTCCGAGCCATGTCAGGAATTTGCCCTCAATTCTGTTGGCTTCTACCTACTTAAGTGGACTTTGTCAAATTCCTTCTGGAAGTCCATGTAATCAACATCTATGGACATTATTCCCTGACAGCTCCCTTAGTCCCCTCTGCAATGAATTTGTCAGGCACGACCTACCTGTCATGTGGCTCTCCCTGATTAACTCAACAATGTTTGAGGTGCTCACTTATCCCATCCTTGATTATAGACTCCAACAAATTCCCTGCCATAGGTGCTCAGCTCCATGCTCTGCAATTCCCGACTTTTCCGAGTTCTCCACTCTAAAAAAGCGTGACTGACACGTGCAACAATCCAATCCGGAGGGACGACTCCTGTATCCTGGGAATTTTGAACGATGACAGTTAGGGCTTCTATGAGGCGCTTGTCTCCTTGTTTTAACACCCGCCGATGGAAACCGCCAAATCCCAGGCATTTGTCACCCTTTGATTCCAGTCATTTCCTCATTATCGATGTTTTACTCACCTTCATTTTATTCGGTTGTTTTTCCCGATCCATTTTTCATTTCATCGGGATTTCTGGCAAGCTATCCTCCTTTTCTACTGAAAATACCGAGGCAAAAGTAATGATGCAACATCTCTGCCATTTCCCCGGAGTCACTAACAATGCCCCACCTTCTCTTGACCACCCGCTTTCCCTTTAGGCCAGCGGAACAAATCTTCTTGATTTTGATGTCCCTGGAAATATTCCATTCAAAATTCCTTTTGGTAGCTCTTTTACACTGCTTTGTGTCTTTCCCGCTCTCTGTAACTTTCCCAATCAGCAGGATCTATGCTGAGATTTTTGTCAATGACTGTTTTCTTCTGTGAAGCCGAGCTTTCCCTCTCAGCGGGATCAACTGGTTTTCTATTGTCTTCAATGTTTCCTTAAACATTCTCCAGTCTTCTTCAGTTCTTTGAGCCATCAGCAGATTTTCCCACCTTATTGTGGACGGTCTCGGTCTCATCTCGTTCAAGGCGGCTTTACCGAACTCTCCAACTCCAGCAGCAGATGCATGCTTTGTACTTTCAAACACTACCTTGAACTGGGTCGCGTTATCATCGCTGTATGATAAGTGGCCACGCACGACTAGCTCACTCATTAAATCCAACTCATTACTCATTACTAAATCCAGGAGGCATTCAGGACATAATGCAGTAAGAAACAGTCCTGGCAATACACCAGACATGCACTACCTTTCTGACAAATGCTTGACTACATCTCTAAATCTCTGTGCACATTAAAATCCCTC
Source organism: Hemiscyllium ocellatum (assembly GCF_020745735.1). NCBI lineage: Eukaryota > Metazoa > Chordata > Chondrichthyes > Orectolobiformes > Hemiscylliidae > Hemiscyllium > Hemiscyllium ocellatum. The sequence continues at coordinate 51,893,407 of NC_083431.1, forward strand.
AGGTGTAGTACTCTGGCTTTGTTACATATTACCTAGTTTTCTGCATTTTTACCATCTAGGACTCAGAGATGCTACCAGGCGGTCTGTACATAACACCTATTACAATTTTAGGCATTCGACTATTCCTCAGTTGCACCCACACGGTCTCCACTGAATGCATTCCCTTCATTATGTCCTCTCTCATCATTGAAAGAATTTTGTTTCTAATCACGGAGGCCACTCCACCATCTCTGCCATTTTCCATATCCGTCCTTTACCACTATCCTATAACCTCGGTCAGGTTATTAGGACAGATGTTAGGGGTAGATTCTTCACTCAGCGGGTTGTGAGTTCATGGAATGCCCTGCCCGTATCAGTGGTGAACTCTCCTTCTTTATGGTCATTTAAGCGGGCATTGGATAGGCATGTGGAAGTTATTGGGCTAGTATAGGTTAGGTAGGATTCGGTCGGCGCAACATCGAGGGCCGAAGGGCCTGTACTGCGCTGTATCCTTCCATGTTCTATGTTCTTCACAATTATCCTTCTGGGGATCACCTTTTGCTTTGCTCAATCTGCAGCACACTCTCCGTGGTCAATATCTCACGCCAGAGTGCTCCACCATTCAAACTGATTACCATCGATCCACCTCAACTGCACCTCCCTTCCAGAATTCCCTGAGATATCAAAACTCCATCCACTGACCCTTAAGTATCCTCAACAGTAGAACACACACCACTCTCTGGAGAATATCATTCTAAAGATTAACAACACAATAACTGCCGAAAGTTCGCCTCATCTCAGTCTGAGATGATAGGAAATACAGTCTGAAAATCCAAGTCATTGGCACCTATTGCTTCTGCTTTATCCACCCGACTGTTAATGAACACAACATTTTCTTGCATTTAGTCCAACATGAGTTTCCTTTTCTCAAAGCATCTTGACAGTGTCTTCAAATAGTATGATTATCTTAGTGCACAGTTAAGATTTCTAAAGTAATATCCTTATTCACTAATGTCCTTCTGTCTTCCTTAAATGTCAGGGGCTACTCCTCTTTCCAAATTCCACCTTACTGTTGTTAATAGTCTGCACTCTGGAAATGTTATTCCTTTACCTTGGTCATCTTGTAACTAAGGCACGGTGATGTCAATTAGATCGAACCATTCATCTCCATTTGTACCATTGTTAGGGCGATCTTTTTGTGAAGTCTTCGCCTGTTCAGATAATAAGCCTTGATTTTTGTACCTGGCAAATACTCACTCTTTGCACTTATCTTATTATTTGTCGCTGATGTGTAATAATCATCATTACAAGGATTGAACTTGCTGTGTTTGCTGACCCATTCTTCCTGCCTTAACCATATCGATACACCGTTGTATGAACTCGACTGGTGAGTGCAGATATTGTCAAACTCCCTTCACCTGACAAGCCCTCACCACAACGTTGTTGCTTTCAGGCCCTATCCACACCACTAGTTAGACGGTTGTTAGAAAACAGGGGAACGCTGACATCGATCAGGGAAGTGTGATCCTCGTAAGTGAGGCATCAATTGACAAAAACCACCGTTTGTGCTCTTCAATAAAACACTTGCTGCTCTGGTGTTCCTGGTGCGTTTGCTCCAATCTCAAGCAGTAATGGTGTGTTTGTGTATTGGGGGAAGAAGGTGAACAATGAAATTGGGCAAGAAAAAGTGAGACAGAGAGACGGAGTGAGGAGTTAAAAGGACTTTGCTTGATGAATGGGAGTGTGAGAGTGCGAAGCTGTGAGCAGCCCCTGGTGGCTGCAAAAGCCTACTGCACCTGGTATTCCCAGGCGGTCTCCCATCCAAGTACTAACCAGGCCTGAGTCTGCTTAGCTTCCGAGATCAGACGAGATCGGGCGTTTTCAGACTAGTATGGCCGTAGGCACTTACACCCTGCATTTATGGTTCCTTAAAGGCACACAGTGCTGCATTTACAACAACTTGTTACCAGTCAATCATACTGCACTAAAGCATTTCTCTTTCCTTTGCCTTTCTATTCTCCCATCTCCATCTTTAGCTCCTCTACTTCACCCCCTACACACACACACACACCACACACCCACACCACACACACCCACACACGTTTATTACACAACAGGATCAACTCTTTCACACTCACTCCACTCCATTTCATGCCCATCCAAGCTGCTTTACAAATGAACTCCTTTACAAATTACAACCACAGCAACATACACACACCACAACGCTGTTTAGCCCCTACAACCTCTGCCTCCATTCAATCACATCATGGCTCAGCTCTCGCCCAACTTCATATGCAAGCCTCTGGCCCTTGGTACCTTTGCTTCACAAACATTTATCTCCCTCACATTTCAATTTAACAACTCATCCAGCATCCACTGCGCTTTGTCAGAAAACGCTTACTAAAACCCACCATCCTATGTGTGTGCACGACGGCTTCCTCACATCTCTACGCAACCCTCCGGCCCTAAGTCTCACGCTATGTCCCTTCATTCTACAATCCCCAACCAGTAGAAATAGTTTATCGTTATCTACCTTCTCTTTTCCTATTCATGTCTTCAAGACTTTCATCATACCCCCCATTAACATTCTCAATTCTACAGACCACAGGCCGAAATGATATGATCTCTCCTTCCATCTTGACCATGCAAGTCCAGGTATCATTCTTGTAAATCAGTATTCTACTCCTTTCAGAAGGTGTGCTGCCCAGATCCGCTCACAGTACTCCAAGTGGGGTCTATCTAACCAGGGTTTTGTAGAACTGCAGCATAACTTCAGCATCTTTCTACTTAGAAAGGACAGCAATCTGTTTGCTTTCTGGATTATTTTCTGTACGTGTCCGTGACATTTTAAAGATGTATGCACCTGAACCCCCAAGTCTCCTTGGACATGCACTTCATACCATCCAGGAAAATACCTTGATCTGTCCCTTCTTGATCCAAAAATGGATAGCCTCACTATTGCTTTCATTCAAATGCTTTTGCCACAGTTTTGCTCATTGACTTAATCTATCAATATCCCCTTGCAATTTTATGCTGTCATCTACACAGTCTACAATGCAGCCTAACTTTGTGTCATCCACAAATTATGATATATGACTTTCTGTGCCATTATCCATTTCCTTAATAAATAACATCAATAATTGAGGCCCGAACACAAGTCCTTGTGAGACACGACTGGTTACATCCTGCCAATTGTCTACCTATCCATTGTCTCTACTTTCTATCACCTGCCACTCAAACAATTTCCGAGCCATGTCAGGAATTTGCCCTCAATTCTGTTGGCTTCTACCTACTTAAGTGGACTTTGTCAAATTCCTTCTGGAAGTCCATGTAATCAACATCTATGGACATTATTCCCTGACAGCTCCCTTAGTCCCCTCTGCAATGAATTTGTCAGGCACGACCTACCTGTCATGTGGCTCTCCCTGATTAACTCAACAATGTTTGAGGTGCTCACTTATCCCATCCTTGATTATAGACTCCAACAAATTCCCTGCCATAGGTGCTCAGCTCCATGCTCTGCAATTCCCGACTTTTCCGAGTTCTCCACTCTAAAAAAGCGTGACTGACACGTGCAACAATCCAATCCGGAGGGACGACTCCTGTATCCTGGGAATTTTGAACGATGACAGTTAGGGCTTCTATGAGGCGCTTGTCTCCTTGTTTTAACACCCGCCGATGGAAACCGCCAAATCCCAGGCATTTGTCACCCTTTGATTCCAGTCATTTCCTCATTATCGATGTTTTACTCACCTTCATTTTATTCGGTTGTTTTTCCCGATCCATTTTTCATTTCATCGGGATTTCTGGCAAGCTATCCTCCTTTTCTACTGAAAATACCGAGGCAAAAGTAATGATGCAACATCTCTGCCATTTCCCCGGAGTCACTAACAATGCCCCACCTTCTCTTGACCACCCGCTTTCCCTTTAGGCCAGCGGAACAAATCTTCTTGATTTTGATGTCCCTGGAAATATTCCATTCAAAATTCCTTTTGGTAGCTCTTTTACACTGCTTTGTGTCTTTCCCGCTCTCTGTAACTTTCCCAATCAGCAGGATCTATGCTGAGATTTTTGTCAATGACTGTTTTCTTCTGTGAAGCCGAGCTTTCCCTCTCAGCGGGATCAACTGGTTTTCTATTGTCTTCAATGTTTCCTTAAACATTCTCCAGTCTTCTTCAGTTCTTTGAGCCATCAGCAGATTTTCCCACCTTATTGTGGACGGTCTCGGTCTCATCTCGTTCAAGGCGGCTTTACCGAACTCTCCAACTCCAGCAGCAGATGCATGCTTTGTACTTTCAAACACTACCTTGAACTGGGTCGCGTTATCATCGCTGTATGATAAGTGGCCACGCACGACTAGCTCACTCATTAAATCCAACTCATTACTCATTACTAAATCCAGGAGGCATTCAGGACATAATGCAGTAAGAAACAGTCCTGGCAATACACCAGACATGCACTACCTTTCTGACAAATGCTTGACTACATCTCTAAATCTCTGTGCACATTAAAATCCCTCAGGTGTAGTACTCTGGCTTTGTTACATATTACCTAGTTTTCTGCATTTTTACCATCTAGGACTCAGAGATGCTACCAGGCGGTCTGTACATAACACCTATTACAATTTTAGGCATTCGACTATTCCTCAGTTGCACCCACACGGTCTCCACTGAATGCATTCCCTTCATTATGTCCTCTCTCATCATTGAAAGAATTTTGTTTCTAATCACGGAGGCCACTCCACCATCTCTGCCATTTTCCATATCCGTCCTTTACCACTATCCTATAACCTCGGTCAGGTTATTAGGACAGATGTTAGGGGTAGATTCTTCACTCAGCGGGTTGTGAGTTCATGGAATGCCCTGCCCGTATCAGTGGTGAACTCTCCTTCTTTATGGTCATTTAAGCGGGCATTGGATAGGCATGTGGAAGTTATTGGGCTAGTATAGGTTAGGTAGGATTCGGTCGGCGCAACATCGAGGGCCGAAGGGCCTGTACTGCGCTGTATCCTTCCATGTTCTATGTTCTTCACAATTATCCTTCTGGGGATCACCTTTTGCTTTGCTCAATCTGCAGCACACTCTCCGTGGTCAATATCTCACGCCAGAGTGCTCCACCATTCAAACTGATTACCATCGATCCACCTCAACTGCACCTCCCTTCCAGAATTCCCTGAGATATCAAAACTCCATCCACTGACCCTTAAGTATCCTCAACAGTAGAACACACACCACTCTCTGGAGAATATCATTCTAAAGATTAACAACACAATAACTGCCGAAAGTTCGCCTCATCTCAGTCTGAGATGATAGGAAATACAGTCTGAAAATCCAAGTCATTGGCACCTATTGCTTCTGCTTTATCCACCCGACTGTTAATGAACACAACATTTTCTTGCATTTAGTCCAACATGAGTTTCCTTTTCTCAAAGCATCTTGACAGTGTCTTCAAATAGTATGATTATCTTAGTGCACAGTTAAGATTTCTAAAGTAATATCCTTATTCACTAATGTCCTTCTGTCTTCCTTAAATGTCAGGGGCTACTCCTCTTTCCAAATTCCACCTTACTGTTGTTAATAGTCTGCACTCTGGAAATGTTATTCCTTTACCTTGGTCATCTTGTAACTAAGGCACGGTGATGTCAATTAGATCGAACCATTCATCTCCATTTGTACCATTGTTAGGGCGATCTTTTTGTGAAGTCTTCGCCTGTTCAGATAATAAGCCTTGATTTTTGTACCTGGCAAATACTCACTCTTTGCACTTATCTTATTATTTGTCGCTGATGTGTAATAATCATCATTACAAGGATTGAACTTGCTGTGTTTGCTGACCCATTCTTCCTGCCTTAACCATATCGATACACCGTTGTATGAACTCGACTGGTGAGTGCAGATATTGTCAAACTCCCTTCACCTGACAAGCCCTCACCACAACGTTGTTGCTTTCAGGCCCTATCCACACCACTAGTTAGACGGTTGTTAGAAAACAGGGGAACGCTGACATCGATCAGGGAAGTGTGATCCTCGTAAGTGAGGCATCAATTGACAAAAACCACCGTTTGTGCTCTTCAATAAAACACTTGCTGCTCTGGTGTTCCTGGTGCGTTTGCTCCAATCTCAAGCAGTAATGGTGTGTTTGTGTATTGGGGGAAGAAGGTGAACAATGAAATTGGGCAAGAAAAAGTGAGACAGAGAGACGGAGTGAGGAGTTAAAAGGACTTTGCTTGATGAATGGGAGTGTGAGAGTGCGAAGCTGTGAGCAGCCCCTGGTGGCTGCAAAAGCCTACTGCACCTGGTATTCCCAGGCGGTCTCCCATCCAAGTACTAACCAGGCCTGAGTCTGCTTAGCTTCCGAGATCAGACGAGATCGGGCGTTTTCAGACTAGTATGGCCGTAGGCACTTACACCCTGCATTTATGGTTCCTTAAAGGCACACAGTGCTGCATTTACAACAACTTGTTACCAGTCAATCATACTGCACTAAAGCATTTCTCTTTCCTTTGCCTTTCTATTCTCCCATCTCCATCTTTAGCTCCTCTACTTCACCCCCTACACACACACACACACCACACACCCACACCACACACACCCACACACGTTTATTACACAACAGGATCAACTCTTTCACACTCACTCCACTCCATTTCATGCCCATCCAAGCTGCTTTACAAATGAACTCCTTTACAAATTACAACCACAGCAACATACACACACCACAACGCTGTTTAGCCCCTACAACCTCTGCCTCCATTCAATCACATCATGGCTCAGCTCTCGCCCAACTTCATATGCAAGCCTCTGGCCCTTGGTACCTTTGCTTCACAAACATTTATCTCCCTCACATTTCAATTTAACAACTCATCCAGCATCCACTGCGCTTTGTCAGAAAACGCTTACTAAAACCCACCATCCTATGTGTGTGCACGACGGCTTCCTCACATCTCTACGCAACCCTCCGGCCCTAAGTCTCACGCTATGTCCCTTCATTCTACAATCCCCAACCAGTAGAAATAGTTTATCGTTATCTACCTTCTCTTTTCCTATTCATGTCTTCAAGACTTTCATCATACCCCCCATTAACATTCTCAATTCTACAGACCACAGGCCGAAATGATATGATCTCTCCTTCCATCTTGACCATGCAAGTCCAGGTATCATTCTTGTAAATCAGTATTCTACTCCTTTCAGAAGGTGTGCTGCCCAGATCCGCTCACAGTACTCCAAGTGGGGTCTATCTAACCAGGGTTTTGTAGAACTGCAGCATAACTTCAGCATCTTTCTACTTAGAAAGGACAGCAATCTGTTTGCTTTCTGGATTATTTTCTGTACGTGTCCGTGACATTTTAAAGATGTATGCACCTGAACCCCCAAGTCTCCTTGGACATGCACTTCATACCATCCAGGAAAATACCTTGATCTGTCCCTTCTTGATCCAAAAATGGATAGCCTCACTATTGCTTTCATTCAAATGCTTTTGCCACAGTTTTGCTCATTGACTTAATCTATCAATATCCCCTTGCAATTTTATGCTGTCATCTACACAGTCTACAATGCAGCCTAACTTTGTGTCATCCACAAATTATGATATATGACTTTCTGTGCCATTATCCATTTCCTTAATAAATAACATCAATAATTGAGGCCCGAACACAAGTCCTTGTGAGACACGACTGGTTACATCCTGCCAATTGTCTACCTATCCATTGTCTCTACTTTCTATCACCTGCCACTCAAACAATTTCCGAGCCATGTCAGGAATTTGCCCTCAATTCTGTTGGCTTCTACCTACTTAAGTGGACTTTGTCAAATTCCTTCTGGAAGTCCATGTAATCAACATCTATGGACATTATTCCCTGACAGCTCCCTTAGTCCCCTCTGCAATGAATTTGTCAGGCACGACCTACCTGTCATGTGGCTCTCCCTGATTAACTCAACAATGTTTGAGGTGCTCACTTATCCCATCCTTGATTATAGACTCCAACAAATTCCCTGCCATAGGTGCTCAGCTCCATGCTCTGCAATTCCCGACTTTTCCGAGTTCTCCACTCTAAAAAAGCGTGACTGACACGTGCAACAATCCAATCCGGAGGGACGACTCCTGTATCCTGGGAATTTTGAACGATGACAGTTAGGGCTTCTATGAGGCGCTTGTCTCCTTGTTTTAACACCCGCCGATGGAAACCGCCAAATCCCAGGCATTTGTCACCCTTTGATTCCAGTCATTTCCTCATTATCGATGTTTTACTCACCTTCATTTTATTCGGTTGTTTTTCCCGATCCATTTTTCATTTCATCGGGATTTCTGGCAAGCTATCCTCCTTTTCTACTGAAAATACCGAGGCAAAAGTAATGATGCAACATCTCTGCCATTTCCCCGGAGTCACTAACAATGCCCCACCTTCTCTTGACCACCCGCTTTCCCTTTAGGCCAGCGGAACAAATCTTCTTGATTTTGATGTCCCTGGAAATATTCCATTCAAAATTCCTTTTGGTAGCTCTTTTACACTGCTTTGTGTCTTTCCCGCTCTCTGTAACTTTCCCAATCAGCAGGATCTATGCTGAGATTTTTGTCAATGACTGTTTTCTTCTGTGAAGCCGAGCTTTCCCTCTCAGCGGGATCAACTGGTTTTCTATTGTCTTCAATGTTTCCTTAAACATTCTCCAGTCTTCTTCAGTTCTTTGAGCCATCAGCAGATTTTCCCACCTTATTGTGGACGGTCTCGGTCTCATCTCGTTCAAGGCGGCTTTACCGAACTCTCCAACTCCAGCAGCAGATGCATGCTTTGTACTTTCAAACACTACCTTGAACTGGGTCGCGTTATCATCGCTGTATGATAAGTGGCCACGCACGACTAGCTCACTCATTAAATCCAACTCATTACTCATTACTAAATCCAGGAGGCATTCAGGACATAATGCAGTAAGAAACAGTCCTGGCAATACACCAGACATGCACTACCTTTCTGACAAATGCTTGACTACATCTCTAAATCTCTGTGCACATTAAAATCCCTCAGGTGTAGTACTCTGGCTTTGTTACATATTACCTAGTTTTCTGCATTTTTACCATCTAGGACTCAGAGATGCTACCAGGCGGTCTGTACATAACACCTATTACAATTTTAGGCATTCGACTATTCCTCAGTTGCACCCACACGGTCTCCACTGAATGCATTCCCTTCATTATGTCCTCTCTCATCATTGAAAGAATTTTGTTTCTAATCACGGAGGCCACTCCACCATCTCTGCCATTTTCCATATCCGTCCTTTACCACTATCCTATAACCTCGGTCAGGTTATTAGGACAGATGTTAGGGGTAGATTCTTCACTCAGCGGGTTGTGAGTTCATGGAATGCCCTGCCCGTATCAGTGGTGAACTCTCCTTCTTTATGGTCATTTAAGCGGGCATTGGATAGGCATGTGGAAGTTATTGGGCTAGTATAGGTTAGGTAGGATTCGGTCGGCGCAACATCGAGGGCCGAAGGGCCTGTACTGCGCTGTATCCTTCCATGTTCTATGTTCTTCACAATTATCCTTCTGGGGATCACCTTTTGCTTTGCTCAATCTGCAGCACACTCTCCGTGGTCAATATCTCACGCCAGAGTGCTCCACCATTCAAACTGATTACCATCGATCCACCTCAACTGCACCTCCCTTCCAGAATTCCCTGAGATATCAAAACTCCATCCACTGACCCTTAAGTATCCTCAACAGTAGAACACACACCACTCTCTGGAGAATATCATTCTAAAGATTAACAACACAATAACTGCCGAAAGTTCGCCTCATCTCAGTCTGAGATGATAGGAAATACAGTCTGAAAATCCAAGTCATTGGCACCTATTGCTTCTGCTTTATCCACCCGACTGTTAATGAACACAACATTTTCTTGCATTTAGTCCAACATGAGTTTCCTTTTCTCAAAGCATCTTGACAGTGTCTTCAAATAGTATGATTATCTTAGTGCACAGTTAAGATTTCTAAAGTAATATCCTTATTCACTAATGTCCTTCTGTCTTCCTTAAATGTCAGGGGCTACTCCTCTTTCCAAATTCCACCTTACTGTTGTTAATAGTCTGCACTCTGGAAATGTTATTCCTTTACCTTGGTCATCTTGTAACTAAGGCACGGTGATGTCAATTAGATCGAACCATTCATCTCCATTTGTACCATTGTTAGGGCGATCTTTTTGTGAAGTCTTCGCCTGTTCAGATAATAAGCCTTGATTTTTGTACCTGGCAAATACTCACTCTTTGCACTTATCTTATTATTTGTCGCTGATGTGTAATAATCATCATTACAAGGATTGAACTTGCTGTGTTTGCTGACCCATTCTTCCTGCCTTAACCATATCGATACACCGTTGTATGAACTCGACTGGTGAGTGCAGATATTGTCAAACTCCCTTCACCTGACAAGCCCTCACCACAACGTTGTTGCTTTCAGGCCCTATCCACACCACTAGTTAGACGGTTGTTAGAAAACAGGGGAACGCTGACATCGATCAGGGAAGTGTGATCCTCGTAAGTGAGGCATCAATTGACAAAAACCACCGTTTGTGCTCTTCAATAAAACACTTGCTGCTCTGGTGTTCCTGGTGCGTTTGCTCCAATCTCAAGCAGTAATGGTGTGTTTGTGTATTGGGGGAAGAAGGTGAACAATGAAATTGGGCAAGAAAAAGTGAGACAGAGAGACGGAGTGAGGAGTTAAAAGGACTTTGCTTGATGAATGGGAGTGTGAGAGTGCGAAGCTGTGAGCAGCCCCTGGTGGCTGCAAAAGCCTACTGCACCTGGTATTCCCAGGCGGTCTCCCATCCAAGTACTAACCAGGCCTGAGTCTGCTTAGCTTCCGAGATCAGACGAGATCGGGCGTTTTCAGACTAGTATGGCCGTAGGCACTTACACCCTGCATTTATGGTTCCTTAAAGGCACACAGTGCTGCATTTACAACAACTTGTTACCAGTCAATCATACTGCACTAAAGCATTTCTCTTTCCTTTGCCTTTCTATTCTCCCATCTCCATCTTTAGCTCCTCTACTTCACCCCCTACACACACACACACACCACACACCCACACCACACACACCCACACACGTTTATTACACAACAGGATCAACTCTTTCACACTCACTCCACTCCATTTCATGCCCATCCAAGCTGCTTTACAAATGAACTCCTTTACAAATTACAACCACAGCAACATACACACACCACAACGCTGTTTAGCCCCTACAACCTCTGCCTCCATTCAATCACATCATGGCTCAGCTCTCGCCCAACTTCATATGCAAGCCTCTGGCCCTTGGTACCTTTGCTTCACAAACATTTATCTCCCTCACATTTCAATTTAACAACTCATCCAGCATCCACTGCGCTTTGTCAGAAAACGCTTACTAAAACCCACCATCCTATGTGTGTGCACGACGGCTTCCTCACATCTCTACGCAACCCTCCGGCCCTAAGTCTCACGCTATGTCCCTTCATTCTACAATCCCCAACCAGTAGAAATAGTTTATCGTTATCTACCTTCTCTTTTCCTATTCATGTCTTCAAGACTTTCATCATACCCCCCATTAACATTCTCAATTCTACAGACCACAGGCCGAAATGATATGATCTCTCCTTCCATCTTGACCATGCAAGTCCAGGTATCATTCTTGTAAATCAGTATTCTACTCCTTTCAGAAGGTGTGCTGCCCAGATCCGCTCACAGTACTCCAAGTGGGGTCTATCTAACCAGGGTTTTGTAGAACTGCAGCATAACTTCAGCATCTTTCTACTTAGAAAGGACAGCAATCTGTTTGCTTTCTGGATTATTTTCTGTACGTGTCCGTGACATTTTAAAGATGTATGCACCTGAACCCCCAAGTCTCCTTGGACATGCACTTCATACCATCCAGGAAAATACCTTGATCTGTCCCTTCTTGATCCAAAAATGGATAGCCTCACTATTGCTTTCATTCAAATGCTTTTGCCACAGTTTTGCTCATTGACTTAATCTATCAATATCCCCTTGCAATTTTATGCTGTCATCTACACAGTCTACAATGCAGCCTAACTTTGTGTCATCCACAAATTATGATATATGACTTTCTGTGCCATTATCCATTTCCTTAATAAATAACATCAATAATTGAGGCCCGAACACAAGTCCTTGTGAGACACGACTGGTTACATCCTGCCAATTGTCTACCTATCCATTGTCTCTACTTTCTATCACCTGCCACTCAAACAATTTCCGAGCCATGTCAGGAATTTGCCCTCAATTCTGTTGGCTTCTACCTACTTAAGTGGACTTTGTCAAATTCCTTCTGGAAGTCCATGTAATCAACATCTATGGACATTATTCCCTGACAGCTCCCTTAGTCCCCTCTGCAATGAATTTGTCAGGCACGACCTACCTGTCATGTGGCTCTCCCTGATTAACTCAACAATGTTTGAGGTGCTCACTTATCCCATCCTTGATTATAGACTCCAACAAATTCCCTGCCATAGGTGCTCAGCTCCATGCTCTGCAATTCCCGACTTTTCCGAGTTCTCCACTCTAAAAAAGCGTGACTGACACGTGCAACAATCCAATCCGGAGGGACGACTCCTGTATCCTGGGAATTTTGAACGATGACAGTTAGGGCTTCTATGAGGCGCTTGTCTCCTTGTTTTAACACCCGCCGATGGAAACCGCCAAATCCCAGGCATTTGTCACCCTTTGATTCCAGTCATTTCCTCATTATCGATGTTTTACTCACCTTCATTTTATTCGGTTGTTTTTCCCGATCCATTTTTCATTTCATCGGGATTTCTGGCAAGCTATCCTCCTTTTCTACTGAAAATACCGAGGCAAAAGTAATGATGCAACATCTCTGCCATTTCCCCGGAGTCACTAACAATGCCCCACCTTCTCTTGACCACCCGCTTTCCCTTTAGGCCAGCGGAACAAATCTTCTTGATTTTGATGTCCCTGGAAATATTCCATTCAAAATTCCTTTTGGTAGCTCTTTTACACTGCTTTGTGTCTTTCCCGCTCTCTGTAACTTTCCCAATCAGCAGGATCTATGCTGAGATTTTTGTCAATGACTGTTTTCTTCTGTGAAGCCGAGCTTTCCCTCTCAGCGGGATCAACTGGTTTTCTATTGTCTTCAATGTTTCCTTAAACATTCTCCAGTCTTCTTCAGTTCTTTGAGCCATCAGCAGATTTTCCCACCTTATTGTGGACGGTCTCGGTCTCATCTCGTTCAAGGCGGCTTTACCGAACTCTCCAACTCCAGCAGCAGATGCATGCTTTGTACTTTCAAACACTACCTTGAACTGGGTCGCGTTATCATCGCTGTATGATAAGTGGCCACGCACGACTAGCTCACTCATTAAATCCAACTCATTACTCATTACTAAATCCAGGAGGCATTCAGGACATAATGCAGTAAGAAACAGTCCTGGCAATACACCAGACATGCACTACCTTTCTGACAAATGCTTGACTACATCTCTAAATCTCTGTGCACATTAAAATCCCTCAGGTGTAGTACTCTGGCTTTGTTACATATTACCTAGTTTTCTGCATTTTTACCATCTAGGACTCAGAGATGCTACCAGGCGGTCTGTACATAACACCTATTACAATTTTAGGCATTCGACTATTCCTCAGTTGCACCCACACGGTCTCCACTGAATGCATTCCCTTCATTATGTCCTCTCTCATCATTGAAAGAATTTTGTTTCTAATCACGGAGGCCACTCCACCATCTCTGCCATTTTCCATATCCGTCCTTTACCACTATCCTATAACCTCGGTCAGGTTATTAGGACAGATGTTAGGGGTAGATTCTTCACTCAGCGGGTTGTGAGTTCATGGAATGCCCTGCCCGTATCAGTGGTGAACTCTCCTTCTTTATGGTCATTTAAGCGGGCATTGGATAGGCATGTGGAAGTTATTGGGCTAGTATAGGTTAGGTAGGATTCGGTCGGCGCAACATCGAGGGCCGAAGGGCCTGTACTGCGCTGTATCCTTCCATGTTCTATGTTCTTCACAATTATCCTTCTGGGGATCACCTTTTGCTTTGCTCAATCTGCAGCACACTCTCCGTGGTCAATATCTCACGCCAGAGTGCTCCACCATTCAAACTGATTACCATCGATCCACCTCAACTGCACCTCCCTTCCAGAATTCCCTGAGATATCAAAACTCCATCCACTGACCCTTAAGTATCCTCAACAGTAGAACACACACCACTCTCTGGAGAATATCATTCTAAAGATTAACAACACAATAACTGCCGAAAGTTCGCCTCATCTCAGTCTGAGATGATAGGAAATACAGTCTGAAAATCCAAGTCATTGGCACCTATTGCTTCTGCTTTATCCACCCGACTGTTAATGAACACAACATTTTCTTGCATTTAGTCCAACATGAGTTTCCTTTTCTCAAAGCATCTTGACAGTGTCTTCAAATAGTATGATTATCTTAGTGCACAGTTAAGATTTCTAAAGTAATATCCTTATTCACTAATGTCCTTCTGTCTTCCTTAAATGTCAGGGGCTACTCCTCTTTCCAAATTCCACCTTACTGTTGTTAATAGTCTGCACTCTGGAAATGTTATTCCTTTACCTTGGTCATCTTGTAACTAAGGCACGGTGATGTCAATTAGATCGAACCATTCATCTCCATTTGTACCATTGTTAGGGCGATCTTTTTGTGAAGTCTTCGCCTGTTCAGATAATAAGCCTTGATTTTTGTACCTGGCAAATACTCACTCTTTGCACTTATCTTATTATTTGTCGCTGATGTGTAATAATCATCATTACAAGGATTGAACTTGCTGTGTTTGCTGACCCATTCTTCCTGCCTTAACCATATCGATACACCGTTGTATGAACTCGACTGGTGAGTGCAGATATTGTCAAACTCCCTTCACCTGACAAGCCCTCACCACAACGTTGTTGCTTTCAGGCCCTATCCACACCACTAGTTAGACGGTTGTTAGAAAACAGGGGAACGCTGACATCGATCAGGGAAGTGTGATCCTCGTAAGTGAGGCATCAATTGACAAAAACCACCGTTTGTGCTCTTCAATAAAACACTTGCTGCTCTGGTGTTCCTGGTGCGTTTGCTCCAATCTCAAGCAGTAATGGTGTGTTTGTGTATTGGGGGAAGAAGGTGAACAATGAAATTGGGCAAGAAAAAGTGAGACAGAGAGACGGAGTGAGGAGTTAAAAGGACGTTGCTTGATGAATGGGAGTGTGAGAGTGCGAAGCTGTGAGCAGCCCCTGGTGGCTGCAAAAGCCTACTGCACCTGGTATTCCCAGGCGGTCTCCCATCCAAGTACTAACCAGGCCTGAGTCTGCTTAGCTTCCGAGATCAGGCGTTTTCAGACTAGTATGGCCGTAGGCACTTACACCCTGCATTTATGGTTCCTTAAAGGCACACAGTGCTGCATTTACAACAACTTGTTACCAGTCAATCATACTGCACTAAAGCATTTCTCTTTCCTTTGCCTTTCTATTCTCCCATCTCCATCTTTAGCTCCTCTACTTCACCCCCTACACACACACACACACCACACACCCACACCACACACACCCACACACGTTTATTACACAACAGGATCAACTCTTTCACACTCACTCCACTCCATTTCATGCCCATCCAAGCTGCTTTACAAATGAACTCCTTTACAAATTACAACCACAGCAACATACACACACCACAACGCTGTTTAGCCCCTACAACCTCTGCCTCCATTCAATCACATCATGGCTCAGCTCTCGCCCAACTTCATATGCAAGCCTCTGGCCCTTGGTACCTTTGCTTCACAAACATTTATCTCCCTCACATTTCAATTTAACAACTCATCCAGCATCCACTGCGCTTTGTCAGAAAACGCTTACTAAAACCCACCATCCTATGTGTGTGCACGACGGCTTCCTCACATCTCTACGCAACCCTCCGGCCCTAAGTCTCACGCTATGTCCCTTCATTCTACAATCCCCAACCAGTAGAAATAGTTTATCGTTATCTACCTTCTCTTTTCCTATTCATGTCTTCAAGACTTTCATCATACCCCCCATTAACATTCTCAATTCTACAGACCACAGGCCGAAATGATATGATCTCTCCTTCCATCTTGACCATGCAAGTCCAGGTATCATTCTTGTAAATCAGTATTCTACTCCTTTCAGAAGGTGTGCTGCCCAGATCCGCTCACAGTACTCCAAGTGGGGTCTATCTAACCAGGGTTTTGTAGAACTGCAGCATAACTTCAGCATCTTTCTACTTAGAAAGGACAGCAATCTGTTTGCTTTCTGGATTATTTTCTGTACGTGTCCGTGACATTTTAAAGATGTATGCACCTGAACCCCCAAGTCTCCTTGGACATGCACTTCATACCATCCAGGAAAATACCTTGATCTGTCCCTTCTTGATCCAAAAATGGATAGCCTCACTATTGCTTTCATTCAAATGCTTTTGCCACAGTTTTGCTCATTGACTTAATCTATCAATATCCCCTTGCAATTTTATGCTGTCATCTACACAGTCTACAATGCAGCCTAACTTTGTGTCATCCACAAATTATGATATATGACTTTCTGTGCCATTATCCATTTCCTTAATAAATAACATCAATAATTGAGGCCCGAACACAAGTCCTTGTGAGACACGACTGGTTACATCCTGCCAATTGTCTACCTATCCATTGTCTCTACTTTCTATCACCTGCCACTCAAACAATTTCCGAGCCATGTCAGGAATTTGCCCTCAATTCTGTTGGCTTCTACCTACTTAAGTGGACTTTGTCAAATTCCTTCTGGAAGTCCATGTAATCAACATCTATGGACATTATTCCCTGACAGCTCCCTTAGTCCCCTCTGCAATGAATTTGTCAGGCACGACCTACCTGTCATGTGGCTCTCCCTGATTAACTCAACAATGTTTGAGGTGCTCACTTATCCCATCCTTGATTATAGACTCCAACAAATTCCCTGCCATAGGTGCTCAGCTCCATGCTCTGCAATTCCCGACTTTTCCGAGTTCTCCACTCTAAAAAAGCGTGACTGACACGTGCAACAATCCAATCCGGAGGGACGACTCCTGTATCCTGGGAATTTTGAACGATGACAGTTAGGGCTTCTATGAGGCGCTTGTCTCCTTGTTTTAACACCCGCCGATGGAAACCGCCAAATCCCAGGCATTTGTCACCCTTTGATTCCAGTCATTTCCTCATTATCGATGTTTTACTCACCTTCATTTTATTCGGTTGTTTTTCCCGATCCATTTTTCATTTCATCGGGATTTCTGGCAAGCTATCCTCCTTTTCTACTGAAAATACCGAGGCAAAAGTAATGATGCAACATCTCTGCCATTTCCCCGGAGTCACTAACAATGCCCCACCTTCTCTTGACCACCCGCTTTCCCTTTAGGCCAGCGGAACAAATCTTCTTGATTTTGATGTCCCTGGAAATATTCCATTCAAAATTCCTTTTGGTAGCTCTTTTACACTGCTTTGTGTCTTTCCCGCTCTCTGTAACTTTCCCAATCAGCAGGATCTATGCTGAGATTTTTGTCAATGACTGTTTTCTTCTGTGAAGCCGAGCTTTCCCTCTCAGCGGGATCAACTGGTTTTCTATTGTCTTCAATGTTTCCTTAAACATTCTCCAGTCTTCTTCAGTTCTTTGAGCCATCAGCAGATTTTCCCACCTTATTGTGGACGGTCTCGGTCTCATCTCGTTCAAGGCGGCTTTACCGAACTCTCCAACTCCAGCAGCAGATGCATGCTTTGTACTTTCAAACACTACCTTGAACTGGGTCGCGTTATCATCGCTGTATGATAAGTGGCCACGCACGACTAGCTCACTCATTAAATCCAACTCATTACTCATTACTAAATCCAGGAGGCATTCAGGACATAATGCAGTAAGAAACAGTCCTGGCAATACACCAGACATGCACTACCTTTCTGACAAATGCTTGACTACATCTCTAAATCTCTGTGCACATTAAAATCCCTCAGGTGTAGTACTCTGGCTTTGTTACATATTACCTAGTTTTCTGCATTTTTACCATCTAGGACTCAGAGATGCTACCAGGCGGTCTGTACATAACACCTATTACAATTTTAGGCATTCGACTATTCCTCAGTTGCACCCACACGGTCTCCACTGAATGCATTCCCTTCATTATGTCCTCTCTCATCATTGAAAGAATTTTGTTTCTAATCACGGAGGCCACTCCACCATCTCTGCCATTTTCCATATCCGTCCTTTACCACTATCCTATAACCTCGGTCAGGTTATTAGGACAGATGTTAGGGGTAGATTCTTCACTCAGCGGGTTGTGAGTTCATGGAATGCCCTGCCCGTATCAGTGGTGAACTCTCCTTCTTTATGGTCATTTAAGCGGGCATTGGATAGGCATGTGGAAGTTATTGGGCTAGTATAGGTTAGGTAGGATTCGGTCGGCGCAACATCGAGGGCCGAAGGGCCTGTACTGCGCTGTATCCTTCCATGTTCTATGTTCTTCACAATTATCCTTCTGGGGATCACCTTTTGCTTTGCTCAATCTGCAGCACACTCTCCGTGGTCAATATCTCACGCCAGAGTGCTCCACCATTCAAACTGATTACCATCGATCCACCTCAACTGCACCTCCCTTCCAGAATTCCCTGAGATATCAAAACTCCATCCACTGACCCTTAAGTATCCTCAACAGTAGAACACACACCACTCTCTGGAGAATATCATTCTAAAGATTAACAACACAATAACTGCCGAAAGTTCGCCTCATCTCAGTCTGAGATGATAGGAAATACAGTCTGAAAATCCAAGTCATTGGCACCTATTGCTTCTGCTTTATCCACCCGACTGTTAATGAACACAACATTTTCTTGCATTTAGTCCAACATGAGTTTCCTTTTCTCAAAGCATCTTGACAGTGTCTTCAAATAGTATGATTATCTTAGTGCACAGTTAAGATTTCTAAAGTAATATCCTTATTCACTAATGTCCTTCTGTCTTCCTTAAATGTCAGGGGCTACTCCTCTTTCCAAATTCCACCTTACTGTTGTTAATAGTCTGCACTCTGGAAATGTTATTCCTTTACCTTGGTCATCTTGTAACTAAGGCACGGTGATGTCAATTAGATCGAACCATTCATCTCCATTTGTACCATTGTTAGGGCGATCTTTTTGTGAAGTCTTCGCCTGTTCAGATAATAAGCCTTGATTTTTGTACCTGGCAAATACTCACTCTTTGCACTTATCTTATTATTTGTCGCTGATGTGTAATAATCATCATTACAAGGATTGAACTTGCTGTGTTTGCTGACCCATTCTTCCTGCCTTAACCATATCGATACACCGTTGTATGAACTCGACTGGTGAGTGCAGATATTGTCAAACTCCCTTCACCTGACAAGCCCTCACCACAACGTTGTTGCTTTCAGGCCCTATCCACACCACTAGTTAGACGGTTGTTAGAAAACAGGGGAACGCTGACATCGATCAGGGAAGTGTGATCCTCGTAAGTGAGGCATCAATTGACAAAAACCACCGTTTGTGCTCTTCAATAAAACACTTGCTGCTCTGGTGTTCCTGGTGCGTTTGCTCCAATCTCAAGCAGTAATGGTGTGTTTGTGTATTGGGGGAAGAAGGTGAACAATGAAATTGGGCAAGAAAAAGTGAGACAGAGAGACGGAGTGAGGAGTTAAAAGGACGTTGCTTGATGAATGGGAGTGTGAGAGTGCGAAGCTGTGAGCAGCCCCTGGTGGCTGCAAAAGCCTACTGCACCTGGTATTCCCAGGCGGTCTCCCATCCAAGTACTAACCAGGCCTGAGTCTGCTTAGCTTCCGAGATCAGGCGTTTTCAGACTAGTATGGCCGTAGGCACTTACACCCTGCATTTATGGTTCCTTAAAGGCACACAGTGCTGCATTTACAACAACTTGTTACCAGTCAATCATACTGCACTAAAGCATTTCTCTTTCCTTTGCCTTTCTATTCTCCCATCTCCATCTTTAGCTCCTCTACTTCACCCCCTACACACACACACACACCACACACCCACACCACACACACCCACACACGTTTATTACACAACAGGATCAACTCTTTCACACTCACTCCACTCCATTTCATGCCCATCCAAGCTGCTTTACAAATGAACTCCTTTACAAATTACAACCACAGCAACATACACACACCACAACGCTGTTTAGCCCCTACAACCTCTGCCTCCATTCAATCACATCATGGCTCAGCTCTCGCCCAACTTCATATGCAAGCCTCTGGCCCTTGGTACCTTTGCTTCACAAACATTTATCTCCCTCACATTTCAATTTAACAACTCATCCAGCATCCACTGCGCTTTGTCAGAAAACGCTTACTAAAACCCACCATCCTATGTGTGTGCACGACGGCTTCCTCACATCTCTACGCAACCCTCCGGCCCTAAGTCTCACGCTATGTCCCTTCATTCTACAATCCCCAACCAGTAGAAATAGTTTATCGTTATCTACCTTCTCTTTTCCTATTCATGTCTTCAAGACTTTCATCATACCCCCCATTAACATTCTCAATTCTACAGACCACAGGCCGAAATGATATGATCTCTCCTTCCATCTTGACCATGCAAGTCCAGGTATCATTCTTGTAAATCAGTATTCTACTCCTTTCAGAAGGTGTGCTGCCCAGATCCGCTCACAGTACTCCAAGTGGGGTCTATCTAACCAGGGTTTTGTAGAACTGCAGCATAACTTCAGCATCTTTCTACTTAGAAAGGACAGCAATCTGTTTGCTTTCTGGATTATTTTCTGTACGTGTCCGTGACATTTTAAAGATGTATGCACCTGAACCCCCAAGTCTCCTTGGACATGCACTTCATACCATCCAGGAAAATACCTTGATCTGTCCCTTCTTGATCCAAAAATGGATAGCCTCACTATTGCTTTCATTCAAATGCTTTTGCCACAGTTTTGCTCATTGACTTAATCTATCAATATCCCCTTGCAATTTTATGCTGTCATCTACACAGTCTACAATGCAGCCTAACTTTGTGTCATCCACAAATTATGATATATGACTTTCTGTGCCATTATCCATTTCCTTAATAAATAACATCAATAATTGAGGCCCGAACACAAGTCCTTGTGAGACACGACTGGTTACATCCTGCCAATTGTCTACCTATCCATTGTCTCTACTTTCTATCACCTGCCACTCAAACAATTTCCGAGCCATGTCAGGAATTTGCCCTCAATTCTGTTGGCTTCTACCTACTTAAGTGGACTTTGTCAAATTCCTTCTGGAAGTCCATGTAATCAACATCTATGGACATTATTCCCTGACAGCTCCCTTAGTCCCCTCTGCAATGAATTTGTCAGGCACGACCTACCTGTCATGTGGCTCTCCCTGATTAACTCAACAATGTTTGAGGTGCTCACTTATCCCATCCTTGATTATAGACTCCAACAAATTCCCTGCCATAGGTGCTCAGCTCCATGCTCTGCAATTCCCGACTTTTCCGAGTTCTCCACTCTAAAAAAGCGTGACTGACACGTGCAACAATCCAATCCGGAGGGACGACTCCTGTATCCTGGGAATTTTGAACGATGACAGTTAGGGCTTCTATGAGGCGCTTGTCTCCTTGTTTTAACACCCGCCGATGGAAACCGCCAAATCCCAGGCATTTGTCACCCTTTGATTCCAGTCATTTCCTCATTATCGATGTTTTACTCACCTTCATTTTATTCGGTTGTTTTTCCCGATCCATTTTTCATTTCATCGGGATTTCTGGCAAGCTATCCTCCTTTTCTACTGAAAATACCGAGGCAAAAGTAATGATGCAACATCTCTGCCATTTCCCCGGAGTCACTAACAATGCCCCACCTTCTCTTGACCACCCGCTTTCCCTTTAGGCCAGCGGAACAAATCTTCTTGATTTTGATGTCCCTGGAAATATTCCATTCAAAATTCCTTTTGGTAGCTCTTTTACACTGCTTTGTGTCTTTCCCGCTCTCTGTAACTTTCCCAATCAGCAGGATCTATGCTGAGATTTTTGTCAATGACTGTTTTCTTCTGTGAAGCCGAGCTTTCCCTCTCAGCGGGATCAACTGGTTTTCTATTGTCTTCAATGTTTCCTTAAACATTCTCCAGTCTTCTTCAGTTCTTTGAGCCATCAGCAGATTTTCCCACCTTATTGTGGACGGTCTCGGTCTCATCTCGTTCAAGGCGGCTTTACCGAACTCTCCAACTCCAGCAGCAGATGCATGCTTTGTACTTTCAAACACTACCTTGAACTGGGTCGCGTTATCATCGCTGTATGATAAGTGGCCACGCACGACTAGCTCACTCATTAAATCCAACTCATTACTCATTACTAAATCCAGGAGGCATTCAGGACATAATGCAGTAAGAAACAGTCCTGGCAATACACCAGACATGCACTACCTTTCTGACAAATGCTTGACTACATCTCTAAATCTCTGTGCACATTAAAATCCCTCAGGTGTAGTACTCTGGCTTTGTTACATATTACCTAGTTTTCTGCATTTTTACCATCTAGGACTCAGAGATGCTACCAGGCGGTCTGTACATAACACCTATTACAATTTTAGGCATTCGACTATTCCTCAGTTGCACCCACACGGTCTCCACTGAATGCATTCCCTTCATTATGTCCTCTCTCATCATTGAAAGAATTTTGTTTCTAATCACGGAGGCCACTCCACCATCTCTGCCATTTTCCATATCCGTCCTTTACCACTATCCTATAACCTCGGTCAGGTTATTAGGACAGATGTTAGGGGTAGATTCTTCACTCAGCGGGTTGTGAGTTCATGGAATGCCCTGCCCGTATCAGTGGTGAACTCTCCTTCTTTATGGTCATTTAAGCGGGCATTGGATAGGCATGTGGAAGTTATTGGGCTAGTATAGGTTAGGTAGGATTCGGTCGGCGCAACATCGAGGGCCGAAGGGCCTGTACTGCGCTGTATCCTTCCATGTTCTATGTTCTTCACAATTATCCTTCTGGGGATCACCTTTTGCTTTGCTCAATCTGCAGCACACTCTCCGTGGTCAATATCTCACGCCAGAGTGCTCCACCATTCAAACTGATTACCATCGATCCACCTCAACTGCACCTCCCTTCCAGAATTCCCTGAGATATCAAAACTCCATCCACTGACCCTTAAGTATCCTCAACAGTAGAACACACACCACTCTCTGGAGAATATCATTCTAAAGATTAACAACACAATAACTGCCGAAAGTTCGCCTCATCTCAGTCTGAGATGATAGGAAATACAGTCTGAAAATCCAAGTCATTGGCACCTATTGCTTCTGCTTTATCCACCCGACTGTTAATGAACACAACATTTTCTTGCATTTAGTCCAACATGAGTTTCCTTTTCTCAAAGCATCTTGACAGTGTCTTCAAATAGTATGATTATCTTAGTGCACAGTTAAGATTTCTAAAGTAATATCCTTATTCACTAATGTCCTTCTGTCTTCCTTAAATGTCAGGGGCTACTCCTCTTTCCAAATTCCACCTTACTGTTGTTAATAGTCTGCACTCTGGAAATGTTATTCCTTTACCTTGGTCATCTTGTAACTAAGGCACGGTGATGTCAATTAGATCGAACCATTCATCTCCATTTGTACCATTGTTAGGGCGATCTTTTTGTGAAGTCTTCGCCTGTTCAGATAATAAGCCTTGATTTTTGTACCTGGCAAATACTCACTCTTTGCACTTATCTTATTATTTGTCGCTGATGTGTAATAATCATCATTACAAGGATTGAACTTGCTGTGTTTGCTGACCCATTCTTCCTGCCTTAACCATATCGATACACCGTTGTATGAACTCGACTGGTGAGTGCAGATATTGTCAAACTCCCTTCACCTGACAAGCCCTCACCACAACGTTGTTGCTTTCAGGCCCTATCCACACCACTAGTTAGACGGTTGTTAGAAAACAGGGGAACGCTGACATCGATCAGGGAAGTGTGATCCTCGTAAGTGAGGCATCAATTGACAAAAACCACCGTTTGTGCTCTTCAATAAAACACTTGCTGCTCTGGTGTTCCTGGTGCGTTTGCTCCAATCTCAAGCAGTAATGGTGTGTTTGTGTATTGGGGGAAGAAGGTGAACAATGAAATTGGGCAAGAAAAAGTGAGACAGAGAGACGGAGTGAGGAGTTAAAAGGACTTTGCTTGATGAATGGGAGTGTGAGAGTGCGAAGCTGTGAGCAGCCCCTGGTGGCTGCAAAAGCCTACTGCACCTGGTATTCCCAGGCGGTCTCCCATCCAAGTACTAACCAGGCCTGAGTCTGCTTAGCTTCCGAGATCAGACGAGATCGGGCGTTTTCAGACTAGTATGGCCGTAGGCACTTACACCCTGCATTTATGGTTCCTTAAAGGCACACAGTGCTGCATTTACAACAACTTGTTACCAGTCAATCATACTGCACTAAAGCATTTCTCTTTCCTTTGCCTTTCTATTCTCCCATCTCCATCTTTAGCTCCTCTACTTCACCCCCTACACACACACACACACCACACACCCACACCACACACACCCACACACGTTTATTACACAACAGGATCAACTCTTTCACACTCACTCCACTCCATTTCATGCCCATCCAAGCTGCTTTACAAATGAACTCCTTTACAAATTACAACCACAGCAACATACACACACCACAACGCTGTTTAGCCCCTACAACCTCTGCCTCCATTCAATCACATCATGGCTCAGCTCTCGCCCAACTTCATATGCAAGCCTCTGGCCCTTGGTACCTTTGCTTCACAAACATTTATCTCCCTCACATTTCAATTTAACAACTCATCCAGCATCCACTGCGCTTTGTCAGAAAACGCTTACTAAAACCCACCATCCTATGTGTGTGCACGACGGCTTCCTCACATCTCTACGCAACCCTCCGGCCCTAAGTCTCACGCTATGTCCCTTCATTCTACAATCCCCAACCAGTAGAAATAGTTTATCGTTATCTACCTTCTCTTTTCCTATTCATGTCTTCAAGACTTTCATCATACCCCCCATTAACATTCTCAATTCTACAGACCACAGGCCGAAATGATATGATCTCTCCTTCCATCTTGACCATGCAAGTCCAGGTATCATTCTTGTAAATCAGTATTCTACTCCTTTCAGAAGGTGTGCTGCCCAGATCCGCTCACAGTACTCCAAGTGGGGTCTATCTAACCAGGGTTTTGTAGAACTGCAGCATAACTTCAGCATCTTTCTACTTAGAAAGGACAGCAATCTGTTTGCTTTCTGGATTATTTTCTGTACGTGTCCGTGACATTTTAAAGATGTATGCACCTGAACCCCCAAGTCTCCTTGGACATGCACTTCATACCATCCAGGAAAATACCTTGATCTGTCCCTTCTTGATCCAAAAATGGATAGCCTCACTATTGCTTTCATTCAAATGCTTTTGCCACAGTTTTGCTCATTGACTTAATCTATCAATATCCCCTTGCAATTTTATGCTGTCATCTACACAGTCTACAATGCAGCCTAACTTTGTGTCATCCACAAATTATGATATATGACTTTCTGTGCCATTATCCATTTCCTTAATAAATAACATCAATAATTGAGGCCCGAACACAAGTCCTTGTGAGACACGACTGGTTACATCCTGCCAATTGTCTACCTATCCATTGTCTCTACTTTCTATCACCTGCCACTCAAACAATTTCCGAGCCATGTCAGGAATTTGCCCTCAATTCTGTTGGCTTCTACCTACTTAAGTGGACTTTGTCAAATTCCTTCTGGAAGTCCATGTAATCAACATCTATGGACATTATTCCCTGACAGCTCCCTTAGTCCCCTCTGCAATGAATTTGTCAGGCACGACCTACCTGTCATGTGGCTCTCCCTGATTAACTCAACAATGTTTGAGGTGCTCACTTATCCCATCCTTGATTATAGACTCCAACAAATTCCCTGCCATAGGTGCTCAGCTCCATGCTCTGCAATTCCCGACTTTTCCGAGTTCTCCACTCTAAAAAAGCGTGACTGACACGTGCAACAATCCAATCCGGAGGGACGACTCCTGTATCCTGGGAATTTTGAACGATGACAGTTAGGGCTTCTATGAGGCGCTTGTCTCCTTGTTTTAACACCCGCCGATGGAAACCGCCAAATCCCAGGCATTTGTCACCCTTTGATTCCAGTCATTTCCTCATTATCGATGTTTTACTCACCTTCATTTTATTCGGTTGTTTTTCCCGATCCATTTTTCATTTCATCGGGATTTCTGGCAAGCTATCCTCCTTTTCTACTGAAAATACCGAGGCAAAAGTAATGATGCAACATCTCTGCCATTTCCCCGGAGTCACTAACAATGCCCCACCTTCTCTTGACCACCCGCTTTCCCTTTAGGCCAGCGGAACAAATCTTCTTGATTTTGATGTCCCTGGAAATATTCCATTCAAAATTCCTTTTGGTAGCTCTTTTACACTGCTTTGTGTCTTTCCCGCTCTCTGTAACTTTCCCAATCAGCAGGATCTATGCTGAGATTTTTGTCAATGACTGTTTTCTTCTGTGAAGCCGAGCTTTCCCTCTCAGCGGGATCAACTGGTTTTCTATTGTCTTCAATGTTTCCTTAAACATTCTCCAGTCTTCTTCAGTTCTTTGAGCCATCAGCAGATTTTCCCACCTTATTGTGGACGGTCTCGGTCTCATCTCGTTCAAGGCGGCTTTACCGAACTCTCCAACTCCAGCAGCAGATGCATGCTTTGTACTTTCAAACACTACCTTGAACTGGGTCGCGTTATCATCGCTGTATGATAAGTGGCCACGCACGACTAGCTCACTCATTAAATCCAACTCATTACTCATTACTAAATCCAGGAGGCATTCAGGACATAATGCAGTAAGAAACAGTCCTGGCAATACACCAGACATGCACTACCTTTCTGACAAATGCTTGACTACATCTCTAAATCTCTGTGCACATTAAAATCCCTCAGGTGTAGTACTCTGGCTTTGTTACATATTACCTAGTTTTCTGCATTTTTACCATCTAGGACTCAGAGATGCTACCAGGCGGTCTGTACATAACACCTATTACAATTTTAGGCATTCGACTATTCCTCAGTTGCACCCACACGGTCTCCACTGAATGCATTCCCTTCATTATGTCCTCTCTCATCATTGAAAGAATTTTGTTTCTAATCACGGAGGCCACTCCACCATCTCTGCCATTTTCCATATCCGTCCTTTACCACTATCCTATAACCTCGGTCAGGTTATTAGAACAGATGTTAGGGGTAGATTCTTCACTCAGCGGGTTGTGAGTTCATGGAATGCCCTGCCCGTATCAGTGGTGAACTCTCCTTCTTTATGGTCATTTAAGCGGGCATTGGATAGGCATGTGGAAGTTATTGGGCTAGTATAGGTTAGGTAGGATTCGGTCGGCGCAACATCGAGGGCCGAAGGGCCTGTACTGCGCTGTATCCTTCCATGTTCTATGTTCTTCACAATTATCCTTCTGGGGATCACCTTTTGCTTTGCTCAATCTGCAGCACACTCTCCGTGGTCAATATCTCACGCCAGAGTGCTCCACCATTCAAACTGATTACCATCGATCCACCTCAACTGCACCTCCCTTCCAGAATTCCCTGAGATATCAAAACTCCATCCACTGACCCTTAAGTATCCTCAACAGTAGAACACACACCACTCTCTGGAGAATATCATTCTAAAGATTAACAACACAATAACTGCCGAAAGTTCGCCTCATCTCAGTCTGAGATGATAGGAAATACAGTCTGAAAATCCAAGTCATTGGCACCTATTGCTTCTGCTTTATCCACCCGACTGTTAATGAACACAACATTTTCTTGCATTTAGTCCAACATGAGTTTCCTTTTCTCAAAGCATCTTGACAGTGTCTTCAAATAGTATGATTATCTTAGTGCACAGTTAAGATTTCTAAAGTAATATCCTTATTCACTAATGTCCTTCTGTCTTCCTTAAATGTCAGGGGCTACTCCTCTTTCCAAATTCCACCTTACTGTTGTTAATAGTCTGCACTCTGGAAATGTTATTCCTTTACCTTGGTCATCTTGTAACTAAGGCACGGTGATGTCAATTAGATCGAACCATTCATCTCCATTTGTACCATTGTTAGGGCGATCTTTTTGTGAAGTCTTCGCCTGTTCAGATAATAAGCCTTGATTTTTGTACCTGGCAAATACTCACTCTTTGCACTTATCTTATTATTTGTCGCTGATGTGTAATAATCATCATTACAAGGATTGAACTTGCTGTGTTTGCTGACCCATTCTTCCTGCCTTAACCATATCGATACACCGTTGTATGAACTCGACTGGTGAGTGCAGATATTGTCAAACTCCCTTCACCTGACAAGCCCTCACCACAACGTTGTTGCTTTCAGGCCCTATCCACACCACTAGTTAGACGGTTGTTAGAAAACAGGGGAACGCTGACATCGATCAGGGAAGTGTGATCCTCGTAAGTGAGGCATCAATTGACAAAAACCACCGTTTGTGCTCTTCAATAAAACACTTGCTGCTCTGGTGTTCCTGGTGCGTTTGCTCCAATCTCAAGCAGTAATGGTGTGTTTGTGTATTGGGGGAAGAAGGTGAACAATGAAATTGGGCAAGAAAAAGTGAGACAGAGAGACGGAGTGAGGAGTTAAAAGGACGTTGCTTGATGAATGGGAGTGTGAGAGTGCGAAGCTGTGAGCAGCCCCTGGTGGCTGCAAAAGCCTACTGCACCTGGTATTCCCAGGCGGTCTCCCATCCAAGTACTAACCAGGCCTGAGTCTGCTTAGCTTCCGAGATCAGACGAGATCGGGCGTTTTCAGACTAGTATGGCCGTAGGCACTTACACCCTGCATTTATGGTTCCTTAAAGGCACACAGTGCTGCATTTACAACAACTTGTTACCAGTCAATCATACTGCACTAAAGCATTTCTCTTTCCTTTGCCTTTCTATTCTCCCATCTCCATCTTTAGCTCCTCTACTTCACCCCCTACACACACACACACACCACACACCCACACCACACACACCCACACACGTTTATTACACAACAGGATCAACTCTTTCACACTCACTCCACTCCATTTCATGCCCATCCAAGCTGCTTTACAAATGAACTCCTTTACAAATTACAACCACAGCAACATACACACACCACAACGCTGTTTAGCCCCTACAACCTCTGCCTCCATTCAATCACATCATGGCTCAGCTCTCGCCCAACTTCATATGCAAGCCTCTGGCCCTTGGTACCTTTGCTTCACAAACATTTATCTCCCTCACATTTCAATTTAACAACTCATCCAGCATCCACTGCGCTTTGTCAGAAAACGCTTACTAAAACCCACCATCCTATGTGTGTGCACGACGGCTTCCTCACATCTCTACGCAACCCTCCGGCCCTAAGTCTCACGCTATGTCCCTTCATTCTACAATCCCCAACCAGTAGAAATAGTTTATCGTTATCTACCTTCTCTTTTCCTATTCATGTCTTCAAGACTTTCATCATACCCCCCATTAACATTCTCAATTCTACAGACCACAGGCCGAAATGATATGATCTCTCCTTCCATCTTGACCATGCAAGTCCAGGTATCATTCTTGTAAATCAGTATTCTACTCCTTTCAGAAGGTGTGCTGCCCAGATCCGCTCACAGTACTCCAAGTGGGGTCTATCTAACCAGGGTTTTGTAGAACTGCAGCATAACTTCAGCATCTTTCTACTTAGAAAGGACAGCAATCTGTTTGCTTTCTGGATTATTTTCTGTACGTGTCCGTGACATTTTAAAGATGTATGCACCTGAACCCCCAAGTCTCCTTGGACATGCACTTCATACCATCCAGGAAAATACCTTGATCTGTCCCTTCTTGATCCAAAAATGGATAGCCTCACTATTGCTTTCATTCAAATGCTTTTGCCACAGTTTTGCTCATTGACTTAATCTATCAATATCCCCTTGCAATTTTATGCTGTCATCTACACAGTCTACAATGCAGCCTAACTTTGTGTCATCCACAAATTATGATATATGACTTTCTGTGCCATTATCCATTTCCTTAATAAATAACATCAATAATTGAGGCCCGAACACAAGTCCTTGTGAGACACGACTGGTTACATCCTGCCAATTGTCTACCTATCCATTGTCTCTACTTTCTATCACCTGCCACTCAAACAATTTCCGAGCCATGTCAGGAATTTGCCCTCAATTCTGTTGGCTTCTACCTACTTAAGTGGACTTTGTCAAATTCCTTCTGGAAGTCCATGTAATCAACATCTATGGACATTATTCCCTGACAGCTCCCTTAGTCCCCTCTGCAATGAATTTGTCAGGCACGACCTACCTGTCATGTGGCTCTCCCTGATTAACTCAACAATGTTTGAGGTGCTCACTTATCCCATCCTTGATTATAGACTCCAACAAATTCCCTGCCATAGGTGCTCAGCTCCATGCTCTGCAATTCCCGACTTTTCCGAGTTCTCCACTCTAAAAAAGCGTGACTGACACGTGCAACAATCCAATCCGGAGGGACGACTCCTGTATCCTGGGAATTTTGAACGATGACAGTTAGGGCTTCTATGAGGCGCTTGTCTCCTTGTTTTAACACCCGCCGATGGAAACCGCCAAATCCCAGGCATTTGTCACCCTTTGATTCCAGTCATTTCCTCATTATCGATGTTTTACTCACCTTCATTTTATTCGGTTGTTTTTCCCGATCCATTTTTCATTTCATCGGGATTTCTGGCAAGCTATCCTCCTTTTCTACTGAAAATACCGAGGCAAAAGTAATGATGCAACATCTCTGCCATTTCCCCGGAGTCACTAACAATGCCCCACCTTCTCTTGACCACCCGCTTTCCCTTTAGGCCAGCGGAACAAATCTTCTTGATTTTGATGTCCCTGGAAATATTCCATTCAAAATTCCTTTTGGTAGCTCTTTTACACTGCTTTGTGTCTTTCCCGCTCTCTGTAACTTTCCCAATCAGCAGGATCTATGCTGAGATTTTTGTCAATGACTGTTTTCTTCTGTGAAGCCGAGCTTTCCCTCTCAGCGGGATCAACTGGTTTTCTATTGTCTTCAATGTTTCCTTAAACATTCTCCAGTCTTCTTCAGTTCTTTGAGCCATCAGCAGATTTTCCCACCTTATTGTGGACGGTCTCGGTCTCATCTCGTTCAAGGCGGCTTTACCGAACTCTCCAACTCCAGCAGCAGATGCATGCTTTGTACTTTCAAACACTACCTTGAACTGGGTCGCGTTATCATCGCTGTATGATAAGTGGCCACGCACGACTAGCTCACTCATTAAATCCAACTCATTACTCATTACTAAATCCAGGAGGCATTCAGGACATAATGCAGTAAGAAACAGTCCTGGCAATACACCAGACATGCACTACCTTTCTGACAAATGCTTGACTACATCTCTAAATCTCTGTGCACATTAAAATCCCTCAGGTGTAGTACTCTGGCTTTGTTACATATTACCTAGTTTTCTGCATTTTTACCATCTAGGACTCAGAGATGCTACCAGGCGGTCTGTACATAACACCTATTACAATTTTAGGCATTCGACTATTCCTCAGTTGCACCCACACGGTCTCCACTGAATGCATTCCCTTCATTATGTCCTCTCTCATCATTGAAAGAATTTTGTTTCTAATCACGGAGGCCACTCCACCATCTCTGCCATTTTCCATATCCGTCCTTTACCACTATCCTCTAACCTCGGTCAGGTTATTAGGACAGATGTTAGGGGTAGATTCTTCACTCAGCGGGTTGTGAGTTCATGGAATGCCCTGCCCGTATCAGTGGTGAACTCTCCTTCTTTATGGTCATTTAAGCGGGCATTGGATAGGCATGTGGAAGTTATTGGGCTAGTATAGGTTAGGTAGGATTCGGTCGGCGCAACATCGAGGGCCGAAGGGCCTGTACTGCGCTGTATCCTTCCATGTTCTATGTTCTTCACAATTATCCTTCTGGGGATCACCTTTTGCTTTGCTCAATCTGCAGCACACTCTCCGTGGTCAATATCTCACGCCAGAGTGCTCCACCATTCAAACTGATTACCATCGATCCACCTCAACTGCACCTCCCTTCCAGAATTCCCTGAGATATCAAAACTCCATCCACTGACCCTTAAGTATCCTCAACAGTAGAACACACACCACTCTCTGGAGAATATCATTCTAAAGATTAACAACACAATAACTGCCGAAAGTTCGCCTCATCTCAGTCTGAGATGATAGGAAATACAGTCTGAAAATCCAAGTCATTGGCACCTATTGCTTCTGCTTTATCCACCCGACTGTTAATGAACACAACATTTTCTTGCATTTAGTCCAACATGAGTTTCCTTTTCTCAAAGCATCTTGACAGTGTCTTCAAATAGTATGATTATCTTAGTGCACAGTTAAGATTTCTAAAGTAATATCCTTATTCACTAATGTCCTTCTGTCTTCCTTAAATGTCAGGGGCTACTCCTCTTTCCAAATTCCACCTTACTGTTGTTAATAGTCTGCACTCTGGAAATGTTATTCCTTTACCTTGGTCATCTTGTAACTAAGGCACGGTGATGTCAATTAGATCGAACCATTCATCTCCATTTGTACCATTGTTAGGGCGATCTTTTTGTGAAGTCTTCGCCTGTTCAGATAATAAGCCTTGATTTTTGTACCTGGCAAATACTCACTCTTTGCACTTATCTTATTATTTGTCGCTGATGTGTAATAATCATCATTACAAGGATTGAACTTGCTGTGTTTGCTGACCCATTCTTCCTGCCTTAACCATATCGATACACCGTTGTATGAACTCGACTGGTGAGTGCAGATATTGTCAAACTCCCTTCACCTGACAAGCCCTCACCACAACGTTGTTGCTTTCAGGCCCTATCCACACCACTAGTTAGACGGTTGTTAGAAAACAGGGGAACGCTGACATCGATCAGGGAAGTGTGATCCTCGTAAGTGAGGCATCAATTGACAAAAACCACCGTTTGTGCTCTTCAATAAAACACTTGCTGCTCTGGTGTTCCTGGTGCGTTTGCTCCAATCTCAAGCAGTAATGGTGTGTTTGTGTATTGGGGGAAGAAGGTGAACAATGAAATTGGGCAAGAAAAAGTGAGACAGAGAGACGGAGTGAGGAGTTAAAAGGACGTTGCTTGATGAATGGGAGTGTGAGAGTGCGAAGCTGTGAGCAGCCCTGGTGGCTGCAAAAGCCTACTGCACCTGGTATTCCCAGGCGGTCTCCCATCCAAGTACTAACCAGGCCTGAGTCTGCTTAGCTTCCGAGATCAGACGAGATCGGGCGTTTTCAGACTAGTATGGCCGTAGGCACTTACACCCTGCATTTATGGTTCCTTAAAGGCACACAGTGCTGCATTTACAACAACTTGTTACCAGTCAATCATACTGCACTAAAGCATTTCTCTTTCCTTTGCCTTTCTATTCTCCCATCTCCATCTTTAGCTCCTCTACTTCACCCCCTACACACACACACACACCACACACCCACACCACACACACCCACACACGTTTATTACACAACAGGATCAACTCTTTCACACTCACTCCACTCCATTTCATGCCCATCCAAGCTGCTTTACAAATGAACTCCTTTACAAATTACAACCACAGCAACATACACACACCACAACGCTGTTTAGCCCCTACAACCTCTGCCTCCATTCAATCACATCATGGCTCAGCTCTCGCCCAACTTCATATGCAAGCCTCTGGCCCTTGGTACCTTTGCTTCACAAACATTTATCTCCCTCACATTTCAATTTAACAACTCATCCAGCATCCACTGCGCTTTGTCAGAAAACGCTTACTAAAACCCACCATCCTATGTGTGTGCACGACGGCTTCCTCACATCTCTACGCAACCCTCCGGCCCTAAGTCTCACGCTATGTCCCTTCATTCTACAATCCCCAACCAGTAGAAATAGTTTATCGTTATCTACCTTCTCTTTTCCTATTCATGTCTTCAAGACTTTCATCATACCCCCCATTAACATTCTCAATTCTACAGACCACAGGCCGAAATGATATGATCTCTCCTTCCATCTTGACCATGCAAGTCCAGGTATCATTCTTGTAAATCAGTATTCTACTCCTTTCAGAAGGTGTGCTGCCCAGATCCGCTCACAGTACTCCAAGTGGGGTCTATCTAACCAGGGTTTTGTAGAACTGCAGCATAACTTCAGCATCTTTCTACTTAGAAAGGACAGCAATCTGTTTGCTTTCTGGATTATTTTCTGTACGTGTCCGTGACATTTTAAAGATGTATGCACCTGAACCCCCAAGTCTCCTTGGACATGCACTTCATACCATCCAGGAAAATACCTTGATCTGTCCCTTCTTGATCCAAAAATGGATAGCCTCACTATTGCTTTCATTCAAATGCTTTTGCCACAGTTTTGCTCATTGACTTAATCTATCAATATCCCCTTGCAATTTTATGCTGTCATCTACACAGTCTACAATGCAGCCTAACTTTGTGTCATCCACAAATTATGATATATGACTTTCTGTGCCATTATCCATTTCCTTAATAAATAACATCAATAATTGAGGCCCGAACACAAGTCCTTGTGAGACACGACTGGTTACATCCTGCCAATTGTCTACCTATCCATTGTCTCTACTTTCTATCACCTGCCACTCAAACAATTTCCGAGCCATGTCAGGAATTTGCCCTCAATTCTGTTGGCTTCTACCTACTTAAGTGGACTTTGTCAAATTCCTTCTGGAAGTCCATGTAATCAACATCTATGGACATTATTCCCTGACAGCTCCCTTAGTCCCCTCTGCAATGAATTTGTCAGGCACGACCTACCTGTCATGTGGCTCTCCCTGATTAACTCAACAATGTTTGAGGTGCTCACTTATCCCATCCTTGATTATAGACTCCAACAAATTCCCTGCCATAGGTGCTCAGCTCCATGCTCTGCAATTCCCGACTTTTCCGAGTTCTCCACTCTAAAAAAGCGTGACTGACACGTGCAACAATCCAATCCGGAGGGACGACTCCTGTATCCTGGGAATTTTGAACGATGACAGTTAGGGCTTCTATGAGGCGCTTGTCTCCTTGTTTTAACACCCGCCGATGGAAACCGCCAAATCCCAGGCATTTGTCACCCTTTGATTCCAGTCATTTCCTCATTATCGATGTTTTACTCACCTTCATTTTATTCGGTTGTTTTTCCCGATCCATTTTTCATTTCATCGGGATTTCTGGCAAGCTATCCTCCTTTTCTACTGAAAATACCGAGGCAAAAGTAATGATGCAACATCTCTGCCATTTCCCCGGAGTCACTAACAATGCCCCACCTTCTCTTGACCACCCGCTTTCCCTTTAGGCCAGCGGAACAAATCTTCTTGATTTTGATGTCCCTGGAAATATTCCATTCAAAATTCCTTTTGGTAGCTCTTTTACACTGCTTTGTGTCTTTCCCGCTCTCTGTAACTTTCCCAATCAGCAGGATCTATGCTGAGATTTTTGTCAATGACTGTTTTCTTCTGTGAAGCCGAGCTTTCCCTCTCAGCGGGATCAACTGGTTTTCTATTGTCTTCAATGTTTCCTTAAACATTCTCCAGTCTTCTTCAGTTCTTTGAGCCATCAGCAGATTTTCCCACCTTATTGTGGACGGTCTCGGTCTCATCTCGTTCAAGGCGGCTTTACCGAACTCTCCAACTCCAGCAGCAGATGCATGCTTTGTACTTTCAAACACTACCTTGAACTGGGTCGCGTTATCATCGCTGTATGATAAGTGGCCACGCACGACTAGCTCACTCATTAAATCCAACTCATTACTCATTACTAAATCCAGGAGGCATTCAGGACATAATGCAGTAAGAAACAGTCCTGGCAATACACCAGACATGCACTACCTTTCTGACAAATGCTTGACTACATCTCTAAATCTCTGTGCACATTAAAATCCCTCAGGTGTAGTACTCTGGCTTTGTTACATATTACCTAGTTTTCTGCATTTTTACCATCTAGGACTCAGAGATGCTACCAGGCGGTCTGTACATAACACCTATTACAATTTTAGGCATTCGACTATTCCTCAGTTGCACCCACACGGTCTCCACTGAATGCATTCCCTTCATTATGTCCTCTCTCATCATTGAAAGAATTTTGTTTCTAATCACGGAGGCCACTCCACCATCTCTGCCATTTTCCATATCCGTCCTTTACCACTATCCTATAACCTCGGTCAGGTTATTAGGACAGATGTTAGGGGTAGATTCTTCACTCAGCGGGTTGTGAGTTCATGGAATGCCCTGCCCGTATCAGTGGTGAACTCTCCTTCTTTATGGTCATTTAAGCGGGCATTGGATAGGCATGTGGAAGTTATTGGGCTAGTATAGGTTAGGTAGGATTCGGTCGGCGCAACATCGAGGGCCGAAGGGCCTGTACTGCGCTGTATCCTTCCATGTTCTATGTTCTTCACAATTATCCTTCTGGGGATCACCTTTTGCTTTGCTCAATCTGCAGCACACTCTCCGTGGTCAATATCTCACGCCAGAGTGCTCCACCATTCAAACTGATTACCATCGATCCACCTCAACTGCACCTCCCTTCCAGAATTCCCTGAGATATCAAAACTCCATCCACTGACCCTTAAGTATCCTCAACAGTAGAACACACACCACTCTCTGGAGAATATCATTCTAAAGATTAACAACACAATAACTGCCGAAAGTTCGCCTCATCTCAGTCTGAGATGATAGGAAATACAGTCTGAAAATCCAAGTCATTGGCACCTATTGCTTCTGCTTTATCCACCCGACTGTTAATGAACACAACATTTTCTTGCATTTAGTCCAACATGAGTTTCCTTTTCTCAAAGCATCTTGACAGTGTCTTCAAATAGTATGATTATCTTAGTGCACAGTTAAGATTTCTAAAGTAATATCCTTATTCACTAATGTCCTTCTGTCTTCCTTAAATGTCAGGGGCTACTCCTCTTTCCAAATTCCACCTTACTGTTGTTAATAGTCTGCACTCTGGAAATGTTATTCCTTTACCTTGGTCATCTTGTAACTAAGGCACGGTGATGTCAATTAGATCGAACCATTCATCTCCATTTGTACCATTGTTAGGGCGATCTTTTTGTGAAGTCTTCGCCTGTTCAGATAATAAGCCTTGATTTTTGTACCTGGCAAATACTCACTCTTTGCACTTATCTTATTATTTGTCGCTGATGTGTAATAATCATCATTACAAGGATTGAACTTGCTGTGTTTGCTGACCCATTCTTCCTGCCTTAACCATATCGATACACCGTTGTATGAACTCGACTGGTGAGTGCAGATATTGTCAAACTCCCTTCACCTGACAAGCCCTCACCACAACGTTGTTGCTTTCAGGCCCTATCCACACCACTAGTTAGACGGTTGTTAGAAAACAGGGGAACGCTGACATCGATCAGGGAAGTGTGATCCTCGTAAGTGAGGCATCAATTGACAAAAACCACCGTTTGTGCTCTTCAATAAAACACTTGCTGCTCTGGTGTTCCTGGTGCGTTTGCTCCAATCTCAAGCAGTAATGGTGTGTTTGTGTATTGGGGGAAGAAGGTGAACAATGAAATTGGGCAAGAAAAAGTGAGACAGAGAGACGGAGTGAGGAGTTAAAAGGACGTTGCTTGATGAATGGGAGTGTGAGAGTGCGAAGCTGTGAGCAGCTCCTGGTGGCTGCAAAAGCCTACTGCACCTGGTATTCCCAGGCGGTCTCCCATCCAAGTACTAACCAGGCCTGAGTCTGCTTAGCTTCCGAGATCAGACGAGATCGGGCGTTTTCAGACTAGTATGGCCGTAGGCACTTACACCCTGCATTTATGGTTCCTTAAAGGCACACAGTGCTGCATTTACAACAACTTGTTACCAGTCAATCATACTGCACTAAAGCATTTCTCTTTCCTTTGCCTTTCTATTCTCCCATCTCCATCTTTAGCTCCTCTACTTCACCCCCTACACACACACACACACCACACACCCACACCACACACACCCACACACGTTTATTACACAACAGGATCAACTCTTTCACACTCACTCCACTCCATTTCATGCCCATCCAAGCTGCTTTACAAATGAACTCCTTTACAAATTACAACCACAGCAACATACACACACCACAACGCTGTTTAGCCCCTACAACCTCTGCCTCCATTCAATCACATCATGGCTCAGCTCTCGCCCAACTTCATATGCAAGCCTCTGGCCCTTGGTACCTTTGCTTCACAAACATTTATCTCCCTCACATTTCAATTTAACAACTCATCCAGCATCCACTGCGCTTTGTCAGAAAACGCTTACTAAAACCCACCATCCTATGTGTGTGCACGACGGCTTCCTCACATCTCTACGCAACCCTCCGGCCCTAAGTCTCACGCTATGTCCCTTCATTCTACAATCCCCAACCAGTAGAAATAGTTTATCGTTATCTACCTTCTCTTTTCCTATTCATGTCTTCAAGACTTTCATCATACCCCCCATTAACATTCTCAATTCTACAGACCACAGGCCGAAATGATATGATCTCTCCTTCCATCTTGACCATGCAAGTCCAGGTATCATTCTTGTAAATC
Source organism: Hemiscyllium ocellatum (assembly GCF_020745735.1). Taxonomy (NCBI): domain Eukaryota; kingdom Metazoa; phylum Chordata; class Chondrichthyes; order Orectolobiformes; family Hemiscylliidae; genus Hemiscyllium; species Hemiscyllium ocellatum. Next base: position 51,932,022 of record NC_083431.1, read on the forward strand.
AGTATTCTACTCCTTTCAGAAGGTGTGCTGCCCAGATCCGCTCACAGTACTCCAAGTGGGGTCTATCTAACCAGGGTTTTGTAGAACTGCAGCATAACTTCAGCATCTTTCTACTTAGAAAGGACAGCAATCTGTTTGCTTTCTGGATTATTTTCTGTACGTGTCCGTGACATTTTAAAGATGTATGCACCTGAACCCCCAAGTCTCCTTGGACATGCACTTCATACCATCCAGGAAAATACCTTGATCTGTCCCTTCTTGATCCAAAAATGGATAGCCTCACTATTGCTTTCATTCAAATGCTTTTGCCACAGTTTTGCTCATTGACTTAATCTATCAATATCCCCTTGCAATTTTATGCTGTCATCTACACAGTCTACAATGCAGCCTAACTTTGTGTCATCCACAAATTATGATATATGACTTTCTGTGCCATTATCCATTTCCTTAATAAATAACATCAATAATTGAGGCCCGAACACAAGTCCTTGTGAGACACGACTGGTTACATCCTGCCAATTGTCTACCTATCCATTGTCTCTACTTTCTATCACCTGCCACTCAAACAATTTCCGAGCCATGTCAGGAATTTGCCCTCAATTCTGTTGGCTTCTACCTACTTAAGTGGACTTTGTCAAATTCCTTCTGGAAGTCCATGTAATCAACATCTATGGACATTATTCCCTGACAGCTCCCTTAGTCCCCTCTGCAATGAATTTGTCAGGCACGACCTACCTGTCATGTGGCTCTCCCTGATTAACTCAACAATGTTTGAGGTGCTCACTTATCCCATCCTTGATTATAGACTCCAACAAATTCCCTGCCATAGGTGCTCAGCTCCATGCTCTGCAATTCCCGACTTTTCCGAGTTCTCCACTCTAAAAAAGCGTGACTGACACGTGCAACAATCCAATCCGGAGGGACGACTCCTGTATCCTGGGAATTTTGAACGATGACAGTTAGGGCTTCTATGAGGCGCTTGTCTCCTTGTTTTAACACCCGCCGATGGAAACCGCCAAATCCCAGGCATTTGTCACCCTTTGATTCCAGTCATTTCCTCATTATCGATGTTTTACTCACCTTCATTTTATTCGGTTGTTTTTCCCGATCCATTTTTCATTTCATCGGGATTTCTGGCAAGCTATCCTCCTTTTCTACTGAAAATACCGAGGCAAAAGTAATGATGCAACATCTCTGCCATTTCCCCGGAGTCACTAACAATGCCCCACCTTCTCTTGACCACCCGCTTTCCCTTTAGGCCAGCGGAACAAATCTTCTTGATTTTGATGTCCCTGGAAATATTCCATTCAAAATTCCTTTTGGTAGCTCTTTTACACTGCTTTGTGTCTTTCCCGCTCTCTGTAACTTTCCCAATCAGCAGGATCTATGCTGAGATTTTTGTCAATGACTGTTTTCTTCTGTGAAGCCGAGCTTTCCCTCTCAGCGGGATCAACTGGTTTTCTATTGTCTTCAATGTTTCCTTAAACATTCTCCAGTCTTCTTCAGTTCTTTGAGCCATCAGCAGATTTTCCCACCTTATTGTGGACGGTCTCGGTCTCATCTCGTTCAAGGCGGCTTTACCGAACTCTCCAACTCCAGCAGCAGATGCATGCTTTGTACTTTCAAACACTACCTTGAACTGGGTCGCGTTATCATCGCTGTATGATAAGTGGCCACGCACGACTAGCTCACTCATTAAATCCAACTCATTACTCATTACTAAATCCAGGAGGCATTCAGGACATAATGCAGTAAGAAACAGTCCTGGCAATACACCAGACATGCACTACCTTTCTGACAAATGCTTGACTACATCTCTAAATCTCTGTGCACATTAAAATCCCTCAGGTGTAGTACTCTGGCTTTGTTACATATTACCTAGTTTTCTGCATTTTTACCATCTAGGACTCAGAGATGCTACCAGGCGGTCTGTACATAACACCTATTACAATTTTAGGCATTCGACTATTCCTCAGTTGCACCCACACGGTCTCCACTGAATGCATTCCCTTCATTATGTCCTCTCTCATCATTGAAAGAATTTTGTTTCTAATCACGGAGGCCACTCCACCATCTCTGCCATTTTCCATATCCGTCCTTTACCACTATCCTCTAACCTCGGTCAGGTTATTAGGACAGATGTTAGGGGTAGATTCTTCACTCAGCGGGTTGTGAGTTCATGAATGCCCTGCCCGTATCAGTGGTGAACTCTCCTTCTTTATGGTCATTTAAGCGGGCATTGGATAGGCATGTGGAAGTTATTGGGCTAGTATAGGTTAGGTAGGATGCGGTCGGCGCAACATCGAGGGCCGAAGGGCCTGTACTGCGCTGTATCCTTCCATGTTCTATGTTCTTCACAATTATCCTTCTGGGGATCACCTTTTGCTTTGCTCAATCTGCAGCACACTCTCCGTGGTCAATATCTCACGCCAGAGTGCTCCACCATTCAAACTGATTACCATCGATCCACCTCAACTGCACCTCCCTTCCAGAATTCCCTGAGATATCAAAACTCCATCCACTGACCCTTAAGTATCCTCAACAGTAGAACACACACCACTCTCTGGAGAATATCATTCTAAAGATTAACAACACAATAACTGCCGAAAGTTCGCCTCATCTCAGTCTGAGATGATAGGAAATACAGTCTGAAAATCCAAGTCATTGGCACCTATTGCTTCTGCTTTATCCACCCGACTGTTAATGAACACAACATTTTCTTGCATTTAGTCCAACATGAGTTTCCTTTTCTCAAAGCATCTTGACAGTGTCTTCAAATAGTATGATTATCTTAGTGCACAGTTAAGATTTCTAAAGTAATATCCTTATTCACTAATGTCCTTCTGTCTTCCTTAAATGTCAGGGGCTACTCCTCTTTCCAAATTCCACCTTACTGTTGTTAATAGTCTGCACTCTGGAAATGTTATTCCTTTACCTTGGTCATCTTGTAACTAAGGCACGGTGATGTCAATTAGATCGAACCATTCATCTCCATTTGTACCATTGTTAGGGCGATCTTTTTGTGAAGTCTTCGCCTGTTCAGATAATAAGCCTTGATTTTTGTACCTGGCAAATACTCACTCTTTGCACTTATCTTATTATTTGTCGCTGATGTGTAATAATCATCATTACAAGGATTGAACTTGCTGTGTTTGCTGACCCATTCTTCCTGCCTTAACCATATCGATACACCGTTGTATGAACTCGACTGGTGAGTGCAGATATTGTCAAACTCCCTTCACCTGACAAGCCCTCACCACAACGTTGTTGCTTTCAGGCCCTATCCACACCACTAGTTAGACGGTTGTTAGAAAACAGGGGAACGCTGACATCGATCAGGGAAGTGTGATCCTCGTAAGTGAGGCATCAATTGACAAAAACCACCGTTTGTGCTCTTCAATAAAACACTTGCTGCTCTGGTGTTCCTGGTGCGTTTGCTCCAATCTCAAGCAGTAATGGTGTGTTTGTGTATTGGGGAAGAAGGTGAACAATGAAATTGGGCAAGAAAAGTGAGACAGAGAGACGGAGTGAGGAGTTAAAAGGACGTTGCTTGATGAATGGGAGTGTGAGAGTGCGAAGCTGTGAGCAGCTCCTGGTGGCTGCAAAAGCCTACTGCACCTGTATTCCCAGGCGGTCTCCCATCCAAGTACTAACCAGGCCTGAGTCTGCTTAGCTTCCGAGATCAGACGAGATCGGCGTTTTCAGACTAGTATGGCCGTAGGCACTTACACCCTGCATTTATGGTTCCTTAAAGGCACACAGTGCTGCATTTACAACAACTTGTTACCAGTCAATCATACTGCACTAAAGCATTTCTCTTTCCTTTGCCTTTCTATTCTCCCATCTCCATCTTTAGCTCCTCTACTTCACCCCTACACACACACACACACCACACACCCACACCCACCACACACCCACACACGTTTATTACACAACAGGATCAACTCTTTCACACTCACTCCACTCCATTTCATGCCCATCCAAGCTGCTTTACAAATGAACTCCTTTACAAATTACAACCACAGCAACATACACACACCACAACGCTGTTTAGCCCCTACAACCTCTGCCTCCATTCAATCACATCATGGCTCAGCTCTCGCCCAACTTCATATGCAAGCCTCTGGCCCTTGGTACCTTTGCTTCACAAACATTTATCTCCCTCACATTTCAATTTAACAACTCATCCAGCATCCACTGCGCTTTGTCAGAAAACGCTTACTAAAACCCACCATCCTATGTGTGTGCACGACGGCTTCCTCACATCTCTACGCAACCCTCCGGCCCTAAGTCTCACGCTATGTCCCTTCATTCTACAATCCCCAACCAGTAGAAATAGTTTATCGTTATCTACCTTCTCTTTCCTATTCATGTCTTCAAGACTTTCATCATACCCCCCATTAACATTCTCAATTCTACAGACCACAGGCCGAAATGATATGATCTCTCCTTCCATCTTGACCATGCAAGTCCAGGTATCATTCTTGTAAATCAGTATTCTACTCCTTTCAGAAGGTGTGCTGCCCAGATCCGCTCACAGTACTCCAAGTGGGGTCTATCTAACCAGGGTTTTGTAGAACTGCAGCATAACTTCAGCATCTTTCTACTTAGAAAGGACAGCAATCTGTTTGCTTTCTGGATTATTTTCTGTACGTGTCCGTGACATTTTAAAGATGTATGCACCTGAACCCCCAAGTCTCCTTGGACATGCACTTCATACCATCCAGGAAAATACCTTGATCTGTCCCTTCTTGATCCAAAAATGGATAGCCTCACTATTGCTTTCATTCAAATGCTTTTGCCACAGTTTTGCTCATTGACTTAATCTATCAATATCCCCTTGCAATTTTATGCTGTCATCTACACAGTCTACAATGCAGCCTAACTTTGTGTCATCCACAAATTATGATATATGACTTTCTGTGCCATTATCCATTTCCTTAATAAATAACATCAATAATTGAGGCCCGAACACAAGTCCTTGTGAGACACGACTGGTTACATCCTGCCAATTGTCTACCTATCCATTGTCTCTACTTTCTATCACCTGCCACTCAAACAATTTCCGAGCCATGTCAGGAATTTGCCCTCAATTCTGTTGGCTTCTACCTACTTAAGTGGACTTTGTCAAATTCCTTCTGGAAGTCCATGTAATCAACATCTATGGACATTATTCCCTGACAGCTCCCTTAGTCCCCTCTGCAATGAATTTGTCAGGCACGACCTACCTGTCATGTGGCTCTCCCTGATTAACTCAACAATGTTTGAGGTGCTCACTTATCCCATCCTTGATTATAGACTCCAACAAATTCCCTGCCATAGGTGCTCAGCTCCATGCTCTGCAATTCCCGACTTTTCCGAGTTCTCCACTCTAAAAAAGCGTGACTGACACGTGCAACAATCCAATCCGGAGGGACGACTCCTGTATCCTGGGAATTTTGAACGATGACAGTTAGGGCTTCTATGAGGCGCTTGTCTCCTTGTTTTAACACCCGCCGATGGAAACCGCCAAATCCCAGGCATTTGTCACCCTTTGATTCCAGTCATTTCCTCATTATCGATGTTTTACTCACCTTCATTTTATTCGGTTGTTTTTCCCGATCCATTTTTCATTTCATCGGGATTTCTGGCAAGCTATCCTCCTTTTCTACTGAAAATACCGAGGCAAAAGTAATGATGCAACATCTCTGCCATTTCCCCGGAGTCACTAACAATGCCCACCTTCTCTTGACCACCCGCTTTCCCTTTAGGCCAGCGGAACAAATCTTCTTGATTTTGATGTCCCTGGAAATATTCCATTCAAAATTCCTTTTGGTAGCTCTTTTACACTGCTTTGTGTCTTTCCGCTCTCTGTAACTTTCCCAATCAGCAGGATCTATGCTGAGATTTTTGTCAATGACTGTTTTCTTCTGTGAAGCCGAGCTTTCCCTCTCAGCGGGATCAACTGGTTTTCTATTGTCTTCAATGTTTCCTTAAACATTCTCCAGTCTTCTTCAGTTCTTTGAGCCATCAGCAGATTTTCCCACCTTATTGTGGACGGTCTCGGTCTCATCTCGTTCAAGGCGGCTTTACCGAACTCTCCAACTCCAGCAGCAGATGCATGCTTTGTACTTTCAAACACTACCTTGAACTGGGTCGCGTTATCATCGCTGTATGATAAGTGGCCACGCACGACTAGCTCACTCATTAAATCCAACTCATTACTCATTACTAAATCCAGGAGGCATTCAGGACATAATGCAGTAAGAAACAGTCCTGGCAATACACCAGACATGCACTACCTTTCTGACAAATGCTTGACTACATCTCTAAATCTCTGTGCACATTAAAATCCCTCAGGTGTAGTACTCTGGCTTTGTTACATATTACCTAGTTTTCTGCATTTTTACCATCTAGGACTCAGAGATGCTACCAGGCGGTCTGTACATAACACCTATTACAATTTTAGGCATTCGACTATTCCTCAGTTGCACCCACACGGTCTCCACTGAATGCATTCCCTTCATTATGTCCTCTCTCATCATTGAAAGAATTTTGTTTCTAATCACGGAGGCCACTCCACCATCTCTGCCATTTTCCATATCCGTCCTTTACCACTATCCTATAACCTCGGTCAGGTTATTAGGACAGATGTTAGGGGTAGATTCTTCACTCAGCGGGTTGTGAGTTCATGGAATGCCCTGCCCGTATCAGTGGTGAACTCTCCTTCTTTATGGTCATTTAAGCGGGCATTGGATAGGCATGTGGAAGTTATTGGGCTAGTATAGGTTAGGTAGGATTCGGTCGGCGCAACATCGAGGGCCGAAGGGCCTGTACTGCGCTGTATCCTTCCATGTTCTATGTTCTTCACAATTATCCTTCTGGGGATCACCTTTTGCTTTGCTCAATCTGCAGCACACTCTCCGTGGTCAATATCTCACGCCAGAGTGCTCCACCATTCAAACTGATTACCATCGATCCACCTCAACTGCACCTCCCTTCCAGAATTCCCTGAGATATCAAAACTCCATCCACTGACCCTTAAGTATCCTCAACAGTAGAACACACACCACTCTCTGGAGAATATCATTCTAAAGATTAACAACACAATAACTGCCGAAAGTTCGCCTCATCTCAGTCTGAGATGATAGGAAATACAGTCTGAAAATCCAAGTCATTGGCACCTATTGCTTCTGCTTTATCCACCCGACTGTTAATGAACACAACATTTTCTTGCATTTAGTCCAACATGAGTTTCCTTTTCTCAAAGCATCTTGACAGTGTCTTCAAATAGTATGATTATCTTAGTGCACAGTTAAGATTTCTAAAGTAATATCCTTATTCACTAATGTCCTTCTGTCTTCCTTAAATGTCAGGGGCTACTCCTCTTTCCAAATTCCACCTTACTGTTGTTAATAGTCTGCACTCTGGAAATGTTATTCCTTTACCTTGGTCATCTTGTAACTAAGGCACGGTGATGTCAATTAGATCGAACCATTCATCTCCATTTGTACCATTGTTAGGGCGATCTTTTTGTGAAGTCTTCGCCTGTTCAGATAATAAGCCTTGATTTTTGTACCTGGCAAATACTCACTCTTTGCACTTATCTTATTATTTGTCGCTGATGTGTAATAATCATCATTACAAGGATTGAACTTGCTGTGGTTGCTGACCCATTCTTCCTGCCTTAACCATATCGATACACCGTTGTATGAACTCGACTGGTGAGTGCAGATATTGTCAAACTCCCTTCACCTGACAAGCCCTCACCACAACGTTGTTGCTTTCAGGCCCTATCCACACCACTAGTTAGACGGTTGTTAGAAAACAGGGGAACGCTGACATCGATCAGGAAGTGTGATCCTCGTAAGTGAGGCATCAATTGACAAAAACCACCGTTTGTGCTCTTCAATAAAACACTTGCTGCTCTGGTGTTCCTGGTGCGTTTGCTCCAATCTCAAGCAGTAATGGTGTGTTTGTGTATTGGGGGAAGAAGGTGAACAATGAAATTGGGCAAGAAAAAGTGAGACAGAGAGACGGAGTGAGGAGTTAAAAGGACTTTGCTTGATGAATGGGAGTGTGAGAGTGCGAAGCTGTGAGCAGCCCCTGGTGGCTGCAAAAGCCTACTGCACCTGGTATTCCCAGGCGGTCTCCCATCCAAGTACTAACCAGGCCTGAGTCTGCTTAGCTTCCGAGATCAGACAAGATCGGGCGTTTTCAGACTAGTATGGCCGTAGGCACTTACACCCTGCATTTATGGTTCCTTAAAGGCACACAGTGTTGCATTTACAACAACTTGTTACCAGTCAATCATACTGCACTAAGCATTTCTCTTTCCTTTGCCTTTCTATTCTCCATCTCCATCTTTAGCTCCTCTACTTCACCCCCCTACACACACACACACACCACACACCCACACCACACACACCACACACGTTTATTACACAACAGGATCAACTCTTTCACACTCACTCCACTCCATTTCATGCCCATCCAAGCTGCTTTACAAATGAACTCCTTTACAAATTACAACCACAGCAACATACACACACCACAACGCTGTTTAGCCCCTACAACCTCTGCCTCATTCAATCACATCATGGCTCAGCTCTCGCCCAACTTCATATGCAAGCCTCTGGCCCTTGGTACCTTTGCTTCACAAACATTTATCTCCCTCACATTTCAATTTAACAACTCATCCAGCATCCACTGCGCTTTGTCAGAAAACGCTTACTAAAACCCACCATCCTATGTGTGTGCACGACGGCTTCCTCACATCTCTACGCAACCCTCCGGCCCTAAGTCTCACGCTATGTCCCTTCATTCTACAATCCCCAACCAGTAGAAATAGTTTATCGTTATCTACCTTCTCTTTTCCTATTCATGTCTTCAAGACTTTCATCATACCCCCCATTAACATTCTCAATTCTACAGACCACAGGCCGAAATGATATGATCTCTCCTTCCATCTTGACCATGCAAGTCCAGGTATCATTCTTGTAAATCAGTATTCTACTCCTTTCAGAAGGTGTGCTGCCAGATCCGCTCACAGTACTCCAAGTGGGGTCTATCTAACCAGGGTTTTGTAGAACTGCAGCATAACTTCAGCATCTTTCTACTTAGAAAGGACAGCAATCTGTTTGCTTTCTGGATTATTTTCTGTACGTGTCCGTGACATTTTAAAGATGTATGCACCTGAACCCCCAAGTCTCCTTGGACATGCACTTCATACCATCCAGGAAAATACCTTGATCTGTCCCTTCTTGATCCAAAAATGGATAGCCTCACTATTGCTTTCATTCAAATGCTTTTGCCACAGTTTTGCTCATTGACTTAATCTATCAATATCCCCTTGCAATTTTATGCTGTCATCTACACAGTCTACAATGCAGCCTAACTTTGTGTCATCCACAAATTATGATATATGACTTTCTGTGCCATTATCCATTTCCTTAATAAATAACATCAATAATTGAGGCCCGAACACAAGTCCTTGTGAGACACGACTGGTTACATCCTGCCAATTGTCTACCTATCCATTGTCTCTACTTTCTATCACCTGCCACTCAAACAATTTCCGAGCCATGTCAGGAATTTGCCCTCAATTCTGTTGGCTTCTACCTACTTAAGTGGACTTTGTCAAATTCCTTCTGGAAGTCCATGTAATCAACATCTATGGACATTATTCCCTGACAGCTCCCTTAGTCCCTCTGCAATGAATTTGTCAGGCACGACCTACCTGTCATGTGGCTCTCCCTGATTAACTCAACAATGTTTGAGGTGCTCACTTATCCCATCCTTGATTATAGACTCCAACAAATTCCCTGCCATAGGTGCTCAGCTCCATGCTCTGCAATTCCCGACTTTTCCGAGTTCTCCACTCTAAAAAAGCGTGACTGACACGTGCAACAATCCAATCCGGAGGGACGACTCCTGTATCCTGGAATTTTGAACGATGACAGTTAGGGCTTCTATGAGGCGCTTGTCTCCTTGTTTTAACACCCGCCGATGGAAACCGCCAAATCCCAGGCATTTGTCACCCTTTGATTCCAGTCATTTCCTCATTATCGATGTTTTACTCACCTTCATTTTATTCGGTTGTTTTTCCGATCCATTTTTCATTTCATCGGGATTTCTGGCAAGCTATCCTCCTTTTCTACTGAAAATACCGAGGCAAAAGTAATGATGCAACATCTCTGCCATTTCCCCGGAGTCACTAACAATGCCCCACCTTCTCTTGACCACCCGCTTTCCCTTTAGGCCAGCGGAACAAATCTTCTTGATTTTGATGTCCCTGGAAATATTCCATTCAAAATTCCTTTTGGTAGCTCTTTTACACTGCTTTGTGTCTTTCCCGCTCTCTGTAACTTTCCCAATCAGCAGGATCTATGCTGAGATTTTTGTCAATGACTGTTTTCTTCTGTGAAGCCGAGCTTTCCCTCTCAGCGGGATCAACTGGTTTTCTATTGTCTTCAATGTTTCCTTAAACATTCTCCAGTCTTCTTCAGTTCTTTGAGCCATCAGCAGATTTTCCCACCTTATTGTGGACGGTCTCGGTCTCATCTCGTTCAAGGCGGCTTTACCGAACTCTCCAACTCCAGCAGCAGATGCATGCTTTGTACTTTCAAACACTACCTTGAACTGGGTCGCGTTATCATCGCTGTATGATAAGTGGCCACGCACGACTAGCTCACTCATTAAATCCAACTCATTACTCATTACTAAATCCAGGAGGCATTCAGGACATAATGCAGTAAGAAACAGTCCTGGCAATACACCAGACATGCACTACCTTTCTGACAAATGCTTGACTACATCTCTAAATCTCTGTGCACATTAAAATCCTCAGGTGTAGTACTCTGGCTTTGTTACATATTACCTAGTTTTCTGCATTTTTACCATCTAGGACTCAGAGATGCTACCAGGCGGTCTGTACATAACACCTATTACAATTTTAGGCATTCGACTATTCCTCAGTTGCACCCACACGGTCTCCACTGAATGCATTCCCTTCATTATGTCCTCTCTCATCATTGAAAGAATTTTGTTTCTAATCACGGAGGCCACTCCACCATCTCTGCCATTTTCCATATCCGTCCTTTACCACTATCCTATAACCTCGGTCAGGTTATTAGGACAGATGTTAGGGTAGATTCTTCACTCAGCGGGTTGTGAGTTCATGGAATGCCTGCCCGTATCAGTGGTGAACTCTCCTCTTTATGGTCATTTAAGCGGGCATTGGATAGGCATGTGGAAGTTATTGGGCTAGTATAGGTTAGGTAGGATTCGGTCGGCGCAACATCGAGGGCCGAAGGGCCTGTACTGCGCTGTATCCTTCCATGTTCTATGTTCTTCACAATTATCCTTCTGGGGATCACCTTTTGCTTTGCTCAATCTGCAGCACACTCTCCGTGGTCAATATCTCACGCCAGAGTGCTCCACCATTCAAACTGATTACCATCGATCCACCTCAACTGCACCTCCCTTCCAGAATTCCCTGAGATATCAAAACTCCATCCACTGACCCTTAAGTATCCTCAACAGTAGAACACACACCACTCTCTGGAGAATATCATTCTAAAGATTAACAACACAATAACTGCCGAAAGTTCGCCTCATCTCAGTCTGAGATGATAGGAAATACAGTCTGAAAATCCAAGTCATTGGCACCTATTGCTTCTGCTTTATCCACCCGACTGTAATGAACACAACATTTTCTTGCATTTAGTCCAACATGAGTTTCCTTTTCTCAAAGCATCTTGACAGTGTCTTCAAATAGTATGATTATCTTAGTGCACAGTTAAGATTTCTAAAGTAATATCCTTATTCACTAATGTCCTTCTGTCTTCCTTAAATGTCAGGGGCTACTCCTCTTTCCAAATTCCACCTTACTGTTGTTAATAGTCTGCACTCTGGAAATGTTATTCCTTTACCTTGGTCATCTTGTAACTAAGGCACGGTGATGTCAATTAGATCGAACCATTCATCTCCATTTGTACCATTGTTAGGGCGATCTTTTTGTGAAGTCTTCGCCTGTTCAGATAATAAGCCTTGATTTTTGTACCTGGCAAATACTCACTCTTTGCACTTATCTTATTATTTGTCGCTGATGTGTAATAATCATCATTACAAGGATTGAACTTGCTGTGTTTGCTGACCCATTCTTCCTGCCTTAACCATATCGATACACCGTTGTATGAACTCGACTGGTGAGTGCAGATATTGTCAAACTCCCTTCACCTGACAAGCCCTCACCACAACGTTGTTGCTTTCAGGCCCTATCCACACCACTAGTTAGACGGTTGTTAGAAAACAGGGGAACGCTGACATCGATCAGGGAAGTGTGATCCTCGTAAGTGAGGCATCAATTGACAAAAACCACCGTTTGTGCTCTTCAATAAAACACTTGCTGCTCTGGTGTTCCTGGTGCGTTTGCTCCAATCTCAAGCAGTAATGGTGTGTTTGTGTATTGGGGAAGAAGGTGAACAATGAAATTGGGCAAGAAAAAGTGAGACAGAGAGACGGAGTGAGGAGTTAAAAGGACTTTGCTTGATGAATGGGAGTGTGAGAGTGCGAAGCTGTGAGCAGCCCTGGTGGCTGCAAAAGCCTACTGCACCTGGTATTCCCAGGCGGTCTCCCATCCAAGTACTAACCAGGCCTGAGTCTGCTTAGCTTCCGAGATCAGGCGTTTTCAGACTAGTATGGCCGTAGGCACTTACACCCTGCATTTATGGTTCCTTAAAGGCACACAGTGCTGCATTTACAACAACTTGTTACCAGTCAATCATACTGCACTAAAGCATTTCTCTTTCCTTTGCCTTTCTATTCTCCATCTCCATCTTTAGCTCCTCTACTTCACCCCCTACACACACACACACACCACACACCCACACCACACAACCACACACGTTTATTACACAACAGGATCAACTCTTTCACACTCACTCCACTCCATTTCATGCCCATCCAAGCTGCTTTACAAATGAACTCCTTTACAAATTACAACCACAGCAACATACACACACCACAACGCTGTTTAGCCCCTACAACCTCTGCCTCCATTCAATCACATCATGGCTCAGCTCTCGCCCAACTTCATATGCAAGCCTCTGGCCCTTGGTACCTTTGCTTCACAACATTTATCTCCCTCACATTTCAATATAACAACTCATCCAGCATCCACTGCGCTTTGTCAGAAAACGCTTACTAAAACCCACCATCCTATGTGTGTGCACGACGGCTTCCTCACATCTCTACGCAACCCTCCGGCCCTAAGTCTCACGCTATGTCCCTTCATTCTACAATCCCCAACCAGTAGAAATAGTTTATCGTTATCTACCTTCTCTTTCCTATTCATGTCTTCAAGACTTTCATCATACCCCCCATTAACATTCTCAATTCTACAGACCACAGGCCGAATGATATGATCTCTCCTTCCATCTTGACCATGCAAGTCCAGGTATCATTCTTGTAAATCAGTATTCTACTCCTTTCAGAAGGTGTGCTGCCCAGATCCGCTCACAGTACTCCAAGTGGGGTCTATCTAACCAGGGTTTTGTAGAACTGCAGCATAACTTCAGCATCTTTCTACTTAGAAAGGACAGCAATCTGTTTGCTTTCTGGATTATTTTCTGTACGTGTCCGTGACATTTTAAAGATGTATGCACCTGAACCCCCAAGTCTCCTTGGACATGCACTTCATACCATCCAGGAAAATACCTTGATCTGTCCCTTCTTGATCCAAAAATGGATAGCCTCACTATTGCTTTCATTCAAATGCTTTTGCCACAGTTTTGCTCATTGACTTAATCTATCAATATCCCCTTGCAATTTTATGCTGTCATCTACACAGTCTACAATGCAGCCTAACTTTGTGTCATCCACAAATTATGATATATGACTTTCTGTGCCATTATCCATTTCCTTAATAAATAACATCAATAATTGAGGCCCGAACACAAGTCCTTGTGAGACACGACTGGTTACATCCTGCCAATTGTCTACCTATCCATTGTCTCTACTTTCTATCACCTGCCACTCAAACAATTTCCGAGCCATGTCAGGAATTTGCCCTCAATTCTGTTGGCTTCTACCTACTTAAGTGGACTTTGTCAAATTCCTTCTGGAAGTCCATGTAATCAACATCTATGGACATTATTCCCTGACAGCTCCCTTAGTCCCTCTGCAATGAATTTGTCAGGCACGACCTACCTGTCATGTGGCTCTCCCTGATTAACTCAACAATGTTTGAGGTGCTCACTTATCCCATCCTTGATTATAGACTCCAACAAATTCCCTGCCATAGGTGCTCAGCTCCATGCTCTGCAATTCCCGACTTTTCCGAGTTCTCCACTCTAAAAAAGCGTGACTGACACGTGCAACAATCCAATCCGGAGGACGACTCCTGTATCCTGGGAATTTTGAACGATGACAGTTAGGGCTTCTATGAGGCGCTTGTCTCCTTGTTTTAACACCCGCCGATGGAAACCGCCAAATCCCAGGCATTTGTCACCCTTTGATTCCAGTCATTTCCTCATTATCGATGTTTTACTCACCTTCATTTTATTCGGTTGTTTTTCCCGATCCATTTTTCATTTCATCGGGATTTCTGGCAAGCTATCCTCCTTTTCTACTGAAAATACCGAGGCAAAAGTAATGATGCAACATCTCTGCCATTTCCCCGGAGTCACTAACAATGCCCCACCTTCTCTTGACCACCCGCTTTCCCTTTAGGCCAGCGGAACAAATCTTCTTGATTTTGATGTCCCTGGAAATATTCCATTCAAAATTCCTTTTGGTAGCTCTTTTACACTGCTTTGTGTCTTTCCCGCTCTCTGTAACTTTCCCAATCAGCAGGATCTATGCTGAGATTTTTGTCAATGACTGTTTTCTTCTGTGAAGCCGAGCTTTCCCTCTCAGCGGGATCAACTGGTTTTCTATTGTCTTCAATGTTTCCTTAAACATTCTCCAGTCTTCTTCAGTTCTTTGAGCCATCAGCAGATTTTCCCACCTTATTGTGGACGGTCTCGGTCTCATCTCGTTCAAGGCGGCTTTACCGAACTCTCCAACTCCAGCAGCAGATGCATGCTTTGTACTTTCAAACACTACCTTGAACTGGGTCGCGTTATCATCGCTGTATGATAAGTGGCCACGCACGACTAGCTCACTCATTAAATCCAACTCATTACTCATTACTAAATCCAGGAGGCATTCAGGACATAATGCAGTAAGAAACAGTCCTGGCAATACACCAGACATGCACTACCTTTCTGACAAATGCTTGACTACATCTCTAAATCTCTGTGCACATTAAAATCCCTCAGGTGTAGTACTCTGGCTTTGTTACATATTACCTAGTTTTCTGCATTTTTACCATCTAGGACTCAGAGATGCTACCAGGCGGTCTGTACATAACACCTATTACAATTTTAGGCATTCGACTATTCCTCAGTTGCACCCACACGGTCTCCACTGAATGCATTCCCTTCATTATGTCCTCTCTCATCATTGAAAGAATTTTGTTTCTAATCACGGAGGCCACTCCACCATCTCTGCCATTTTCCATATCCGTCCTTTACCACTATCCTATAACCTCGGTCAGGTTATTAGGACAGATGTTAGGGGTAGATTCTTCACTCAGCGGGTTGTGAGTTCATGGAATGCCCTGCCCGTATCAGTGGTGAACTCTCCTTCTTTATGGTCATTTAAGCGGGCATTGGATAGGCATGTGGAAGTTATTGGCTAGTATAGGTTAGGTAGGATTCGGTCGGCGCAACATCGAGGGCCGAAGGGCCTGTACTGCGCTGTATCCTTCCATGTTCTATGTTCTTCACAATTATCCTTCTGGGGATCACCTTTTGCTTTGCTCAATCTGCAGCACACTCTCCGTGGTCAATATCTCACGCCAGAGTGCTCCACCATTCAAACTGATTACCATCGATCCACCTCAACTGCACCTCCCTTCCAGAATTCCCTGAGATATCAAAACTCCATCCACTGACCCTTAAGTATCCTCAACAGTAGAACACACACCACTCTCTGGAGAATATCATTCTAAAGATTAACAACACAATAACTGCCGAAAGTTCGCCTCATCTCAGTCTGAGATGATAGGAAATACAGTCTGAAAATCCAAGTCATTGGCACCTATTGCTTCTGCTTTATCCACCCGACTGTTAATGAACACAACATTTTCTTGCATTTAGTCCACATGAGTTTCCTTTTCTCAAAGCATCTTGACAGTGTCTTCAAATAGTATGATTATCTTAGTGCACAGTTAAGATTTCTAAAGTAATATCCTTATTCACTAATGTCCTTCTGTCTTCCTAAATGTCAGGGGCTACTCCTCTTTCCAAATTCCACCTTACTGTTGTTAATAGTCTGCACTCTGGAAATGTTATTCCTTTACCTTGGTCATCTTGTAACTAAGGCACGGTGATGTCAATTAGATCGAACCATTCATCTCCATTTGTACCATTGTTAGGGCGATCTTTTTGTGAAGTCTTCGCCTGTTCAGATAATAAGCCTTGATTTTTGTACCTGGCAAATACTCACTCTTTGCACTTATCTTATTATTTGTCGCTGATGTGTAATAATCATCATTACAAGGATTGAACTTGCTGTGTTTGCTGACCCATTCTTCCTGCCTTAACCATATCGATACACCGTTGTATGAACTCGACTGGTGAGTGCAGATATTGTCAAACTCCCTTCACCTGACAAGCCCTCACCACAACGTTGTTGCTTTCAGGCCCTATCCACACCACTAGTTAGACGGTTGTTAGAAAACAGGGGAACGCTGACATCGATCAGGGAAGTGTGATCCTCGTAAGTGAGGCATCAATTGACAAAAACCACCGTTTGTGCTCTTCAATAAAACACTTGCTGCTCTGGTGTTCCTGGTGCGTTTGCTCCAATCTCAAGCAGTAATGGTGTGTTTGTGTATTGGGGAAGAAGGTGAACAATGAAATTGGGCAAGAAAAAGTGAGACAGAGAGACGGAGTGAGGAGTTAAAAGGACGTTGCTTGATGAATGGAGTGTGAGAGTGCGAAGCTGTGAGCAGCCCCTGGTGGCTGCAAAAGCCTACTGCCCCTGGTATTCCCAGGCGGTCTCCCATCCAAGTACTAACCAGGCCTGAGTCTGCTTACTTCCGAGATCAGACGAGATCGGGCGTTTCAGACTAGTATGGCCGTAGGCACTTACACCCTGCATTTATGGTTCCTTAAAGGCACACAGTGCTGCATTTACAACAACTTGTTACCAGTCAATCATACTGCACTAAAGCATTTCTCTTTCCTTTGCCTTTCTATTCTCCCATCTCCATCTTTAGCTCCTCTACTTCACCCCCTACACACACACACACACCACACACCCACCACACACACCCACACACGTTTATTACACAACAGGATCAACTCTTTCACACTCACTCCACTCCATTTCATGCCCATCCAAGCTGCTTTACAAATGAACTCCTTTACAAATTACAACCACAGCAACATACACACACCACAACGCTGTTTAGCCCCTACAACCTCTGCCTCCATTCAATCACATCATGGCTCAGCTCTCGCCCAACTTCATATGCAAGCCTCTGGCCCTTGGTACCTTTGCTTCACAAACATTTATCTCCCTCACATTTCAATTTAACAACTCATCCAGCATCCACTGCGCTTTGTCAGAAAACGCTTACTAAAACCCACCATCCTATGTGTGTGCACGACGGCTTCCTCACATCTCTACGCAACCCTCCGGCCCTAAGTCTCACGCTATGTCCCTTCATTCTACAATCCCCAACCAGTAGAAATAGTTTATCGTTATCTACCTTCTCTTTTCCTATTCATGTCTTCAAGACTTTCATCATACCCCCCATTAACATTCTCAATTCTACAGACCACAGGCCGAAATGATATGATCTCTCCTTCCATCTTGACCATGCAAGTCCAGGTATCATTCTTGTAAATCAGTATTCTACTCCTTTCAGAAGGTGTGCTGCCCAGATCCGCTCACAGTACTCCAAGTGGGGTCTATCTAACCAGGGTTTTGTAGAACTGCAGCATAACTTCAGCATCTTTCTACTTAGAAAGGACAGCAATCTGTTTGCTTTCTGGATTATTTTCTGTACGTGTCCGTGACATTTTAAAGATGTATGCACCTGAACCCCCAAGTCTCCTTGGACATGCACTTCATACCATCCAGGAAAATACCTTGATCTGTCCCTTCTTGATCCAAAAATGGATAGCCTCACTATTGCTTTCATTCAAATGCTTTTGCCACAGTTTTGCTCATTGACTTAATCTATCAATATCCCCTTGCAATTTTATGCTGTCATCTACACAGTCTACAATGCAGCCTAACTTTGTGTCATCCACAAATTATGATATATGACTTTCTGTGCCATTATCCATTTCCTTAATAAATAACATCAATAATTGAGGCCCGAACACAAGTCCTTGTGAGACACGACTGGTTACATCCTGCCAATTGTCTACCTATCCATTGTCTCTACTTTCTATCACCTGCCACTCAAACAATTTCCGAGCCATGTCAGGAATTTGCCCTCAATTCTGTTGGCTTCTACCTACTTAAGTGGACTTTGTCAAATTCCTTCTGGAAGTCCATGTAATCAACATCTATGGACATTATTCCCTGACAGCTCCCTTAGTCCCCTCTGCAATGAATTTGTCAGGCACGACCTACCTGTCATGTGGCTCTCCCTGATTAACTCAACAATGTTTGAGGTGCTCACTTATCCCATCCTTGATTATAGACTCCAACAAATTCCCTGCCATAGGTGCTCAGCTCCATGCTCTGCAATTCCCGACTTTTCCGAGTTCTCCACTCTAAAAAAGCGTGACTGACACGTGCAACAATCCAATCCGGAGGGACGACTCCTGTATCCTGGGAATTTTGAACGATGACAGTTAGGGCTTCTATGAGGCGCTTGTCTCCTTGTTTTAACACCGCCGATGGAAACCGCCAAATCCCAGGCATTTGTCACCCTTTGATTCCAGTCATTTCCTCATTATCGATGTTTTACTCACCTTCATTTTATTCGGTTGTTTTTCCCGATCCATTTTTCATTTCATCGGGATTTCTGGCAAGCTATCCTCCTTTTCTACTGAAAATACCGAGGCAAAAGTAATGATGCAACATCTCTGCCATTTCCCCGGAGTCACTAACAATGCCCCACCTTCTCTTGACCACCCGCTTTCCCTTTAGGCCAGCGGAACAAATCTTCTTGATTTTGATGTCCCTGGAAATATTCCATTCAAAATTCCTTTTGGTAGCTCTTTTACACTGCTTTGTGTCTTTCCCGCTCTCTGTAACTTTCCCAATCAGCAGGATCTA
Source organism: Hemiscyllium ocellatum (assembly GCF_020745735.1). Taxonomy (NCBI): domain Eukaryota; kingdom Metazoa; phylum Chordata; class Chondrichthyes; order Orectolobiformes; family Hemiscylliidae; genus Hemiscyllium; species Hemiscyllium ocellatum. The sequence goes on from NC_083431.1 coordinate 51,951,351, forward strand.
TGCTGAGATTTTTGTCAATGACTGTTTTCTTCTGTGAAGCCGAGCTTTCCCTCTCAGCGGGATCAACTGGTTTTCTATTGTCTTCAATGTTTCCTTAAACATTCTCAGTCTTCTTCAGTTCTTTGAGCCATCAGCAGATTTTCCCACCTTATTGTGGACGGTCTCGGTCTCATCTCGTTCAAGGCGGCTTTACCGAACTCTCCAACTCCAGCAGCAGATGCATGCTTTGTACTTTCAAACACTACCTTGAACTGGGTCGCGTTATCATCGCTGTATGATAAGTGGCCACGCACGACTAGCTCACTCATTAAATCCAACTCATTACTCATTACTAAATCCAGGAGGCATTCAGGACATAATGCAGTAAGAAACAGTCCTGGCAATACACCAGACATGCACTACCTTTCTGACAAATGCTTGACTACATCTCTAAATCTCTGTGCACATTAAAATCCCTCAGGTGTAGTACTCTGGCTTTGTTACATATTACCTAGTTTTCTGCATTTTTACCATCTAGGACTCAGAGATGCTACCAGGCGGTCTGTACAGAACACCTATTACAATTTTAGGCATTCGACTATTCCTCAGTTGCACCCACACGGTCTCCACTGAATGCATTCCCTTCATTATGTCCTCTCTCATCATTGAAAGAATTTTGTTTCTAATCACGGAGGCCACTCCACCATCTCTGCCATTTTCCATATCCGTCCTTTACCACTATCCTATAACCTCGGTCAGGTTATTAGAACAGATGTTAGGGGTAGATTCTTCACTCAGCGGGTTGTGAGTTCATGGAATGCCCTGCCCGTATCAGTGGTGAACTCTCCTTCTTTATGGTCATTTAAGCGGGCATTGGATAGGCATGTGGAAGTTATTGGGCTAGTATAGGTTAGGTAGGATTCGGTCGGCGCAACATCGAGGGCCGAAGGGCCTGTACTGCGCTGTATCCTTCCATGTTCTATGTTCTTCACAATTATCCTTCTGGGGATCACCTTTTGCTTTGCTCAATCTGCAGCACACTCTCCGTGGTCAATATCTCACGCCAGAGTGCTCCACCATTCAAACTGATTACCATCGATCCACCTCAACTGCACCTCCCTTCCAGAATTCCCTGAGATATCAAAACTCCATCCACTGACCCTTAAGTATCCTCAACAGTAGAACACACACCACACTCTGGAGAATATCATTCTAAAGATTAACAACACAATAACTGCCGAAAGTTCGCCTCATCTCAGTCTGAGATGATAGGAAATACAGTCTGAAAATCCAAGTCATTGGCACCTATTGCTTCTGCTTTATCCACCCGACTGTTAATGAACACAACATTTTCTTGCATTTAGTCCAACATGAGTTTCCTTTTCTCAAAGCATCTTGACAGTGTCTTCAAATAGTATGATTATCTTAGTGCACAGTTAAGATTTCTAAAGTAATATCCTTATTCACTAATGTCCTTCTGTCTTCCTTAAATGTCAGGGGCTACTCCTCTTTCCAAATTCCACCTTACTGTTGTTAATAGTCTGCACTCTGGAAATGTTATTCCTTTACCTTGGTCATCTTGTAACTAAGGCACGGTGATGTCAATTAGATCGAACCATTCATCTCCATTTGTACCATTGTTAGGGCGATCTTTTTGTGAAGTCTTCGCCTGTTCAGATAATAAGCCTTGATTTTTGTACCTGCAAATACTCACTCTTTGCACTTATCTTATTATTTGTCGCTGATGTGTAATAATCATCATTACAAGGATTGAACTTGCTGTGTTTGCTGACCCATTCTTCCTGCCTTAACCATATCGATACACCGTTGTATGAACTCGACTGGTGAGTGCAGATATTGTCAAACTCCCTTCACCTGACAAGCCCTCACCACAACGTTGTTGCTTTCAGGCCCTATCCACACCACTAGTTAGACGGTTGTTAGAAAACAGGGAACGCTGACATCGATCAGGGAAGTGTGATCCTCGTAAGTGAGGCATCAATTGACAAAAACCACCGTTTGTGCTCTTCAATAAAACACTTGCTGCTCTGGTGTTCCTGGTGCGTTTGCTCCAATCTCAAGCAGTAATGGTGTGTTTGTGTATTGGGGGAAGAAGGTGAACAATGAAATTGGGCAAGAAAAAGTGAGACAGAGAGACGGAGTGAGGAGTTAAAAGGACGTTGCTTGATGAATGGGAGTGTGAGAGTGCGAAGCTGTGAGCAGCCCCTGGTGGCTGCAAAAGCCTACTGCACCTGGTATTCCCGGCGGTCTCCCATCCAAGTACTAACCAGGCCTGAGTCTGCTTAGCTTCCGAGATCAGGCGTTTTCAGACTAGTATGGCCGTAGGCACGTACACCCTGCATTTATGGTTCCTTAAAGGCACACAGTGCTGCATTTACAACAACTTGTTACCAGTCAATCATACTGCACTAAAGCATTTCTCTTTCCTTTGCCTTTCTATTCTCCCATCTCCATCTTTAGCTCCTCTACTTCACCCCCTACACACACACACACACCACACACCCACCACCACACACACCCCCACACGTTTATTACACAACAGGATCAACTCTTTCACACTCACTCCACTCCATTTCATGCCCATCCAAGCTGCTTTACAAATGAACTCCTTTACAAATTACAACCACAGCACATACACACACCACAACGCTGTTTAGCCCCTACAACCTCTGCCTCCATTCAATCACATCATGGCTCAGCTCTCGCCCAACTTCATATGCAAGCCTCTGGCCCTTGGTACCTTTGCTTCACAAACATTTATCTCCCTCACATTTCAATTTAACAACTCATCCAGCATCCACTGCGCTTTGTCAGAAAACGCTTACTAAAACCCACCATCCTATGTGTGTGCACGACGGCTTCCTCACATCTCTACGCAACCCTCCGGCCCTAAGTCTCACGCTATGTCCCTTCATTCTACAATCCCCAACCAGTAGAAATAGTTTATCGTTATCTACCTTCTCTTTTCCTATTCATGTCTTCAAGACTTTCATCATACCCCCATTAACATTCTCAATTCTACAGACCACAGGCCGAAATGATATGATCTCTCCTTCCATCTTGACCATGCAAGTCCAGGTATCATTCTTGTAAATCAGTATTCTACTCCTTTCAGAAGGTGTGCTGCCCAGATCCGCTCACAGTACTCCAAGTGGGGTCTATCTAACCAGGGTTTTGTAGAACTGCAGCATAACTTCAGCATCTTTCTACTTAGAAAGGACAGCAATCTGTTTGCTTTCTGGATTATTTTCTGTACGTGTCCGTGACATTTTAAAGATGTATGCACCTGAACCCCCAAGTCTCCTTGGACATGCACTTCATACCATCCAGGAAAATACCTTGATCTGTCCCTCTTGATCCAAAAATGGATAGCCTCACTATTGCTTTCATTCAAATGCTTTTGCCACAGTTTTGCTCATTGACTTAATCTATCAATATCCCCTTGCAATTTTATGCTGTCATCTACACAGTCTACAATGCAGCCTAACTTTGTGTCATCCACAAATTATGATATATGACTTTCTGTGCCATTATCCATTTCCTTAATAAATAACATCAATAATTGAGGCCCGAACACAAGTCCTTGTGAGACACGACTGGGTACATCCTGCCAATTGTCTACCTATCCATTGTCTCTACTTTCTATCACCTGCCACTCAAACAATTTCCGAGCCATGTCAGGAATTTGCCCTCAATTCTGTTGGCTTCTACCTACTTAAGTGGACTTTGTCAAATTCCTTCTGGAAGTCCATGTAATCAACATCTATGGACATTATTCCCTGACAGCTCCCTTAGTCCCCTCTGCAATGAATTTGTCAGGCACGACCTACCTGTCATGTGGCTCTCCCTGATTAACTCAACAATGTTTGAGGTGCTCACTTATCCCATCCTTGATTATAGACTCCAACAAATTCCCTGCCATAGGTGCTCAGCTCCATGCTCTGCAATTCCCGACTTTTCCGAGTTCTCCACTCTAAAAAAGCGTGACTGACACGTGCAACAATCCACTCCGGAGGGACGACTCCTGTATCCTGGGAATTTTGAACGATGACAGTTAGGGCTTCTATGAGGCGCTTGTCTCCTTGTTTTAACACCCGCCGATGGAAACCGCCAAATCCCAGGCATTTGTCACCCTTTGATTCCAGTCATTTCCTCATTATCGATGTTTTACTCACCTTCATTTTATTCGGTTGTTTTTCCCGATCCATTTTTCATTTCATCGGGATTTCTGGCAAGCTATCCTCCTTTTCTACTGAAAATACCGAGGCAAAAGTAATGATGCAACATCTCTGCCATTTCCCCGGAGTCACTAACAATGCCCCACCTTCTCTTGACCACCCGCTTTCCCTTTAGGCCAGCGGAACAAATCTTCTTGATTTTGATGTCCCTGGAAATATTCCATTCAAAATTCCTTTTGGTAGCTCTTTTACACTGCTTTGTGTCTTTCCCGCTCTCTGTAACTTTCCCAATCAGCAGGATCTATGCTGAGATTTTTGTCAATGACTGTTTTCTTCTGTGAAGCCGAGCTTTCCCTCTCAGCGGGATCAACTGGTTTTCTATTGTCTTCAATGTTTCCTTAAACATTCTCCAGTCTTCTTCAGTTCTTTGAGCCATCAGCAGATTTTCCCACCTTATTGTGGACGGTCTCGGTCTCATCTCGTTCAAGGCGGCTTTACCGAACTCTCCAACTCCAGCAGCAGATGCATGCTTTGTACTTTCAAACACTACCTTGAACTGGGTCGCGTTATCATCGCTGTATGATAAGTGGCCACGCACGACTAGCTCACTCATTAAATCCAACTCATTACTCATTACTAAATCCAGGAGGCATTCAGGACATAATGCAGTAAGAAACAGTCCTGGCAATACACCAGACATGCACTACCTTTCTGACAAATGCTTGACTACATCTCTAAATCTCTGTGCACATTAAAATCCCTCAGGTGTAGTACTCTGGCTTTGTTACATATTACCTAGTTTTCTGCATTTTTACCATCTAGGACTCAGAGATGCTACCAGGCGGTCTGTACAGAACACCTATTACAATTTTAGGCATTCGACTATTCCTCAGTTGCACCCACACGGTCTCCACTGAATGCATTCCCTTCATTATGTCCTCTCTCATCATTGAAAGAATTTTGTTTCTAATCACGGAGGCCACTCCACCATCTCTGCCATTTTCCATATCCGTCCTTTACCACTATCCTATAACCTCGGTCAGGTTATTAGGACAGATGTTAGGGGTAGATTCTTCACTCAGCGGGTTGTGAGTTCATGGAATGCCCTGCCCGTATCAGTGGTGAACTCTCCTTCTTTATGGTCATTTAAGCGGGCATTGGATAGGCATGTGGAAGTTATTGGGCTAGTATAGGTTAGGTAGGATTCGGTCGGCGCAACATCGAGGGCGAAGGGCCTGTACTGCGCTGTATCCTTCCAAGTTCTATGTTCTTCACAATTATCCTTCTGGGATCACCTTTTGCTTTGCTCAATCTGCAGCACACTCTCCGTGGTCAATATCTCACGCCAGAGTGCTCACCATTCAAACTGATTACCATCGATCCACCTCAACTGCACCTCCCTTCCAGAATTCCCTGAGATATCAAAACTCCATCCACTGACCCTTAAGTATCCTCAACAGTAGAACACACACCACTCTCTGGAGAATATCATTCTAAAGATTAACAACACAATAACTGCCGAAAGTTCGCCTCATCTCAGTCTGAGATGATAGGAAATACAGTCTGAAAATCCAAGTCATTGGCACCTATTGCTTCTGCTTTATCCACCCGAATGTTAATGAACACAACATTTCTTGCATTTAGTCCAACATGAGTTTCCTTTTCTCAAAGCATCTTGACAGTGTCTTCAAATAGTATGATTATCTTAGTGCACAGTTAAGATTTCTAAAGTAATATCCTTATTCACTAATGTCCTTCTGTCTTCCTTAAATGTCAGGGGCTACTCCTCTTTCCAAATTCCACCTTACTGTTGTTAATAGTCTGCACTCTGGAAATGTTATTCCTTTACCTTGGTCATCTTGTAACTAAGGCACGGTGATGTCAATTAGATCGAACCATTC